>NW_028288567.1:4000000-5200000 GCF_059628265.1 Tinamus guttatus | reverse complement strand
AGTTAGACTAAGAATTTCGCTAGTAACCATTTATTGGAGGGTGATTCAACTGTAGGACTTAATGCCTTCATTGGCAAAGTTACTGATTTCAATGCCAATCATCTTAACAAATATAGGGAGAGGAGCTGGGAGTTGCTCAGTATAGGAAAAACCTGAGAGATGATTCTAGGAGACCAAAAAGCATAACTGATCCCCCTGCTGAGAGAATACACTGCTTTCCACAGATACTCTCAAGTGGAGTTAAGGTCATATCTGCACTTCAAGGCTGCTATCTGTGCCTGGTTTTGTTGCTTAGATCTGCAGGGATCTGTTGGTTAGAGGTGGCCTGCATGGTGGCTGTGGGATTGGACAGCACTGAGGGTGGATTTTGCCTCAACTGGCAAAATTCTGCTTTACCTGTGAAGCTCCTTTCCCTTGGAGGAAGGAAGATGTAGATTTGCTCCGACACTGGGACACATTTTAGTAGCAGGAGCCCCACACCTTGGAGCACCGTGGTGCCCCAGTTCCCCTTGCTGAGAAAAACGTTCCCAGCGTGCCCGTGACCTGGGTGACAGAAGCAGTTATGTCCAGAGAAGCCCGGGTGGCCCTGGCCTCCTCTGAGCGGTTTTGCGAAGGTTGCTACCTAAGGAGGCAGTGGGTTTGTGGTGTGGGCTTATGGCCTGTGCCAAAGGGCCAAAGATAAGGACGCGCTCATGAAGATAAGCGTGTCTTCTGTCAGGGCTTGGGCAGGGCGTGCAACAGCGTGACGCAGCCTGGCTCATATTCCTCCTAGCAGGCGCCATGGTCTGCAGGAAGAGCAGCCCCCCATGTTTGCGGTCTCGCCCCAGGGGCTCAGCCTCACGATGCTGCCCCGCGGCAAGGCCCTGGGTGGCCGCTAGGAGCGCGGCACATCCCCTCCATGAGGGGAGCCCGCCCTGGCCGGCATGGTGCTGGACCGCAGGGGCCCAGGCCCTGCTGCGCAGCGGGAAGGGGAGGCCGAGGCTGGCACAGAGCATGGCAGTACCTGGCCTCCAGCGTCCCGCTGCTATTTTTACGCGCTGAAGTTGAGCTCGCTTAACCTTGAGGCATCCTGCACTCTGAATCAACTTGACACAAAGTCATCTGTTCATTAATAACACAGAAGCAGTTTAATTGTTGTCTTAGTGGAAAAATACATGAGACTGTCATCAGCTGTTGCTTCTGGCAGTGTTTTTCTGCAGTAATGTAAATAAATGAGGTCACGCGTTTAAAGGAACAGGCTGTACTTGCACAAATGCAAAGCGTCATCTTAAACAGATATGTACCGATTGTTTAAATATCTTCTCCTTCCTGTTCCTCCTATGCCTGAAAAGCTGGTTACTTGAGCTATAACGCTTCAACTTTAAGCATAGCTGAACTTAGCTATAGGAGCTGGGTTTGCTATGCTGGCACTAAGAGGAAGTGTGCCGATGGGGGTGTTCAAGAACTTGGACTTGTTCCTTACCCGTTAATGCTGTTATTAACACAGCCCATGTTCTGCTGAAGTCTCTGGGACTCCCCTGTGAGAGCCGAGCAATTCTAGTGCAGTGGAAGTTGCGGACAGAATATGTCTGCTACTACTCCACAGCATTGTGGGATTTCTACTTTTCTGTTGCCTTCATTTTTCAAAATGGCTTTGTAGTATTGTAATCAAGGATGAGCGAATCCAGAAGTCCATCTGAAAGCTATATAAAAGGTTTGTTTGTCCCCAGGGATCACGTGTTCCGTCTAAATGTGGATCCCACATCTGCAGTTTGTCATGTATAAAAATGTTCCTGTTTGTTACAGGAACACCCAGTACCTGCCACTCTCTGTAAAAAAAAAGTGTATATGACCACACAAATGAGGTAATGCAAATGTAGAATAGATGCCACTTGGTGGAAAGGGTATTTTGGTAACTGCCTATGCATCTGCTCTTCCTGTTGTGGGAGGAGGGAATCTTAAAAAAAAAAAAAAATGCAGAGAGACAAACAAACAAAAAACCCAGCGTAAGTAACCTGCTCTCTTCACAGTGGGGTAAGTATCTACTTTCAGGCAGGAAACACTGCAAATTATGAGAACATAGCATAACATACCATAAACCCCTATTCTAGCTTCTGTGGTCACCCTGCTGTAGAAGAGCAGTAATGTTTGAAAGAGGTATCGCAGAAGGCATAGCAAAGGAGAGCAGGTATCACCATATTCTGCCTTTTCATTTTCTGTCTTCCATTTAACGAAAACAAACATACATGTTTATTTTTAAGATGCTTGTTCCGGTTCTGTGGTCATAGCGCCTTGTAAAAACCGATTGGCTTTTTTTCTACCACATTTTTTGTATCTGTTTTACATCATGTGAAATTTCTTTTTTTTTCCTGACGGCAAATGACAAGCACCATTTTTGGCATAACTCTTACGCGAACACCAGAGCTGCCCTGGCTCCTGTGCAGCTGCTCACCTGGCCTCGTGGTGTGAGCCCAGAGTTCCTGGGGCGCTTTGGGGGTCAGAAATCTGTGTGCAGCTGCTGCCTCGGCGCTGTTCAGCAGGGGTTTTTGAGAAGCATTAAGCAAGATGTTTATGGGCAGATGGTTGCAAAGGGCTTGAGCAAACAAGTCTGAATAGCTGGAGTGTGTGGTGCTGACTTAAAACTTCCTAAAAGTTTTGACATCTCGAACAATCAAAAGTCTGTTGTCGCTTACTAACTGTTCTGGCAAGATAGTGTGCTGGAATATGTCATGCAGCTTCTGTAGCGATAATTGTAAAAATCTCTGGCTCTTCATGTCAGTGACTAACAGGAGTGCTCTGGCTTCTGATGTTTCGCTCAATAGCAGGCCAGGCTGTCTGACTCGAAGCATTCTGCTTCCTCAATTCTATGTCCTTATGGAAAAATACCTTGGATTTCCAGGCATAGCAGGTATCCTTTCCTGACTTCTTTGGGGTTTGAGTAGTTTCAGGCCCTTGGAAAAGCTGCCTGATGTGCATTTTGGAGCAGAGTGTGGACAAAAAGAATGCTTGACTTGTTTTCAGTATCAGTGCGTAGGTGCATCAAACTGGGTAAAGTTGTTTTACCGCACATAGGTAATTAGAGGTGAAGGGTATATTTAAAGCTAGAAGAGACTGGTTACAAGCGCTGCACTCTGTAAAGTGAACTGTTAGTGTGTTGCACGTTAAAGTCTGAGTCGTCTCATTGGAGATGACTACTCGACTGAGTTTAGGCTCCACAGCTGTAGCCTAAACTGCGCTACCAGGCATGATAACTATTTTCTTTTTTTTTTTTTTTTCTTCTGATGGATATATTGCTTGCCTGCTTAGGTTACCTATGCAGGATGAATCTTTGTCTATATTGCAAATAGCAGCTGAATTGCAGCTTGCTTTTTGTATTGGTAAGAGGCTCTTTTCAGATAGTGCTTCTCACCCATGATCTCTCCCTGTTACTGCTGACTCTAACACCTCCTTTTTGTCCCAGGTTTTGGGAGGCTTCAGCAGCTTTGGTCACACAACAGGTTCTGCCATGGCCACAAATTGACCTTATTTATTTATTTAATCCACAGCTCTATCTTGTTTATGCTCTGAAGTTTCTGCGAGTAGCAGGGATATAGACAGGTTCTCGTCCTCAGTGAGTTTCATGAATGAAATCTTAGAGCAGACTTACTATATCTAAGTACCAGCCTTTTCTCTGGGTATTGCCTCCTCTTTCCACCTCTTTTCTTCCACTGCATGAAGACTTTAAAAAACAAAATAGCAGCCACCTGTGAAAGAAATGCAGATGGCCCCGAATTAGTGTGTGCGATGTATTTATGTACATTCTGGTAGAATATTCATCCCTTTTCAACTCTGTGCCCTTTCCTCACTGGTCCTAAAGAATTTCACTTTTCAGAAGGTATTCTTTTAAATATGTGACAAACCTGAGTACTGCATACATGAGCTTTATTTAAATTACACAAATGCCATGTAAATCAACAGGGTTCTGTGTGCTAAGTGCAAGCTAAGTGCTTGTGGGGTGGCTGGATCTTGTTTTGAGGGATGTAAGACTACTTTTGCAGCACGGAACTAAGCTAAACTCTTAGCTGTTGGTTTCGGGATTAATCATCTCTGTGTGACCACTTCTTGCTGCATCCTTTCCAGTCACCTGTGTTCCTGCCCCCTGCTTCCTTGTTCATGCGTCTGAGATAGTTTGATTCTCTGCCTTATACTGCATAGTTTCACGAATGAGTGCTCTGAGAATTGCTTGGACTGACATTAGGAAAGGATGACCTTTTTCCTGACAGACTTCAGAAAAGAAATGGATGAGGCTATTGTATATTTTCTAGCTGCTACACAGTAATGGTATTTGGGCATTTTCCACAAGCTGCATTTTGGATCCCCTTCCCATTCTTTGGCCTGCTGGAGTGATGAGGTATAGAAACATGCATAGATAATGAGGAAGGAGCTTTCTCCAGACCTTCCAGCTCTGTCTTATCTCACAAGACTGCTGGACAAGCAGGATGGTGTCTGCCACACCACAAATATATCAGTATTTGAGGGATAAGGCAATAGGATCCTATGGCCAGAGGACTAGAAACCAGTGAAGAGGCACTGAGGCTGAAATTACTATGACTAAGCTTCCTACTCTTCATGAGTGTTTTTGGGAATCTGAATATGCTCTGGTTATTGTTTAAGCAGAAGTATTTAAGGGGAATGGATTGCTTGCCTGTAGAAAAGCAGGATAAATGTTGCATCAAGGCTGAGGAGACTAGAATGTGCATTAGGGTTTGGCCTTTAGCCCAAACTCAAGGCTGGGGTTGTTGGTTTGAATGAGACTTCAGACATGTTTAGTTTGGGGGCTGTGGTCACATTTGTTTTCTGGAGCTTCCTAAGAAGAGCAGGTCAAAGTCAGACCATATAGTTGTTGGACAAGCTCAGACTTTCTGTCCTTCCTCCTCTCTTGCTCACCTGTTATATTAACTTCCTGAGTTGAGACCTTTAAGGTGTAGATGTTTGCTTCTTGTCCTGTAAACTACAGAACCAGCTGAAGATAACATGGTTTTGAAGCAGAGGAAATATTCCCCACATAGTGAATATTATTGGACTTTCAAAAAAGTGAACTAACAGAACATGAAGGACAGAAGTCTAAACCTAAAGGGATGGGGGGGAAGACAGGCACAGGTGTTAGAAGAAGAGATCAGGACTTCTGGTGCTTAGGGCTAAAATGGCAGACCCTGTTTAGCTTTTCCTTAAAGTACTAAAGCTCCATAGGTGCCGCCACTGACTGAAGATTTTGTATCTCTACAATACATACATCCTTGTGCATACTTGGAAGTGCTCTGCTTTTGGCAAGGCTGAGTCCTATGTGTTTAGCTTGTGCATCCCTTCTGCTGGTGTAAACTTCTACCCCACAGCAATGGCGGGTGGGTTTAATGCTGTCTGGGAGATGAGGACTTGAATCCCCTCAGAAGTGGGGAGGTAGTTGAATGGGGCTGAGTGTTGAAGGAGGTGAAAATACATAAAAAGGAAGCAGTAATCCTGTAAATTGAGCCTTGAGAGGAAAGGTGTGAAAATCTGCCCTTAGAAGAAGGACCCAGGCCTGTGAACTACAAGTTCCTGGAGCCAGGATGAAGGCCTAGGATTGCCTCTATCATTGATGAGGAATTCAAACCTGCTTCCTTTCCTCCCTGTTATCCGATTCTAACTGTATAGATGGCCTGTGTGTTTGCAGGTTTTAGGTAAACATCTGTCTTCTCGAGGTCCTGACTGCTTGTGACCTGAACGGGGATGTCTCATGCCCAGCAAGTACTGCGTAGAGCGCCTCAATGGCCCTGGGTGGTTCCCATCCTAAAGGACAAGCACTTAGACGCCTGGTCTTGCAGTGCTCGAGACAGACATTGTGTCTCATCCAAAGCTGGTGTGGCAACATGTTCTCATCTGTTTTAAAATCTTCCTTTCTTAGATCATCATGAAAAAAAGCATGTTTTTTTTGTTTGTTTGTTTTGTTTTATTTTAAGAAAAAGCAGGATGGTAACATTCAGCATTTATTTTGGCTAGTATATTTTGGCTCCTTCTAGCATCTTCAGTGTGGTTCTTCCTCCCCCCCCCCCCCCACTCCTGCTGGATTTTTTTGGCTTTCATGTAACTAAGTGCAATTGAATCTGAATGCTTGGACTGTCTCAGCGGGGTGCATTGCTCCAAGTACCCCGGTAAAACACAGGCCTACTTCTACACACAGGCAGGAGGGCATCATCGCATTTCTTCTCTCCGCCTTTTTCTTCTGGAGGAGGCAAAGGCGAGCCCGAGCCACCTGTTAGCATGACCTCATTGGCTCCCAGGAACGCAGTTGTACCAAAGGCCTTAAACAAAGTGGTGGTTCTTGTATTGTTTGCGCTCAAAGCGCTGATGTCATGCCAGCTGATGTCATTGTGTGCTTTGTGCGGTCGCTCTGGAAACCGGGCAGGTGGGGAGCCTGGCGCTGATGTAATCGCTGAAGGAGGTGTAGAAAGAGCGGCTGCTCGCCTTTCTGGCGCTGTGGAGCCACCCTCCTCAAAAAAAAAAAAGAAAAAACGCTGCTTCACAAAGGAAAGCCCAACAGCATAACGCAAAATAGAGCCAGGGAAAATGCTGAGCCGCAAATTTCTCTTTCCCTTCCCCCTCACATCCATTTCCTGATCTATACGAATGCCCTAACGATAACTTTTGCTAGATATTTTCAGGAAGCTGGGGCAGAAGGAAGAAGGCAGAAGGAAGAGGGCAGTTTGGCACACATTAAGCAAGCACCTCGGTTGCTGGTACGCTCTGGGGAGCAGTGCTCCCTTGTTCAGCCACACGAACACGTACTGTTTTCTGGGTGCAGTCTGAAGGAAAAGCACCTCCCCGCTCTGACCTTTGCCTGTCAGAGCTGCTGTGTGCTGCAGGCACCCTACAGTCTGCCCTCAGGCAAGTACATGGGCAGTGGCTGTGAGCAGGTAAAGTGAAAAGACCTATTTCAGCTGCCTTGCTCTGGTGCTTTGGTACTCCTAGATGTTGTGCTTGCGACTCAGGAATGTTTTGCCTTGGATAAACCCTTTTTCCTTCCACCTCCTCCCACAGACCTGTAGGTGAGGCGGCCCCAACCTGCCGATGTTGCACAGAGATGTCTTTGTGGGTGAGCGTGTTTCTCCAGCCCCGGTCGTGCTGGGACCATACCAGCTACTAAGTCACGTTACCGCTTCTGTCAGCATTAGCCACCATGATGACCAGGATGATGGTGTGGGGGGACAGCAGCGACTGGGTCCTGTCCTGACTGCCGCTGTGTTGGTAGGCGCGCTCTGTACCACTGAGGGAGGCAGGCCCAGAGCACCGAGCCAAGGGCCGTGCCTACCTCGAGGTGTCTAACCGCGCTGTCTGCTTGGTCTCTCTTTGCAGGCGGCCTCAGCAGCTTCAAGCAGAACCACGAAAACCTCTGTGACAACTCCCTCCAGCTGCAAGAGTGCCCTGATGGGGGAGGCGGCGGCGCGTCTGCGGTGCCCCCTACGCTACCTCAGTCCATCCCCACCACGCCAGACATCGAGAACGCCGAGCTCACTCCCATCCTGCCCTTCCTCTTCCTTGGAAATGAGCATGATGCTCAGGACTTGGAGAAAATGCAGAGGTTGAACATAGGCTATGTAATCAACGTGACCACCCACCTGCCCTTGTATCATTATGAGAAAGGCATATTCAACTACAAGCGGCTCCCAGCCACTGACAGCAACAAGCAAAATCTCAGGCAGTACTTCGAAGAGGCTTTTGAATTCATTGGTAATTATCCTTGTCTAAAAATGCTTGGTTTTACCTGTTTTCAAGAGTCTTGAATGAATTTTGTGCTTCACTAACTTCTCCAAAGGCCAAGTAAGGCCGTATTTACTTTTGCTTGTATTGTCACCTATGCTCAGTCCCTAGTTTCTACTGGTTTTCACTTCATGACATCTGCTATTTAAGTTGGTTAGGGGTATGATTTTATGCATTGATAGCAATGCTTAACTCCACTCCTCCAAATTCAGGAAGCCCCATAAAACTGAGATTTTTTTTTTCTCCTCTTTCTAATTGCTTTACATTTCTTCGTATCACAGTATTTTCTAGTCATTTTTTTTCAAGTAACTATCTCTGACAAAGACTGAGCCTTTTCTAACTTTATTTCAAGAGAAAAGTAGTGAATTTTCAGAAGTCTTACTGTAAAATAAATGAAAGTGGTAACTTCAGTGTGTATGGGAGAGTGGGCAGTGAAGGAAACCGTTGTGCTAGTAGTCTAAAGTTGGGGATATTGCTGAAGAACTAACCCAGCAGCTAACCCCATGTTGCTCCTAGCCTTGCTAAGATGCACACAACATGCTCCTCACCCAAGTTTAGCGATGTGCTCATCTGTTCTAAAGCCAGGCTGCCTCTTTCAGCAGGTCTTGTCTCCTACCTGCACCTTCCATGAGGGCATCTGTTAATAACACTGAGAACTCTTGAGGGCCTTCCCTTGTGCCTGCCTGTACCTTTGTGGGCACAGCTTCCTGCAGTGCATGTGTGGAGCTCAGCCTCTTGCAGTGCCCTAGATCATCATGCATGTCCTTAGTTTTCTAAAAAAAACAAGCTGGGATTGTGGGAAAGGAGCTGGTCCTTTCCCTGCTCACAAAATATAGCATGCAATGTGGGGTGTAAGTGTATTGGGACTTGCTCAGCTTGGAAATGCTGTCAGGGTCGTCAGGGACTGTCTTGTGGTCATGGCAAATCCAGAAGGCCATCTGGTGTTGCCCTCTGTAGGACCTGTGGGAGCCTCTGCTCCAAGGCAGGCTGTTCTTTGGCACTGCCTGGTCCTGCTGTATTTTGGCTGATAAGGTGGTGGAAGGAGGGTCAATTCACTGACATACAAGCTGCTTGTCCATACTCACTACAATGTAGCAACTGCAGAGGACTCCTTAACCCTGTTCAACTGAGAGAGCACAGCATGAAAACCTGACCTTTACTGTAAAGAGGCCTTCTAGGAGGAGCCTTTGGACTCAACATCCTGCCTCTGCAGGGCACAGGATTGGAGGATCTCTTCTCAGGACCAAATTTTTCCTGGGGTTCCTAACCCAACCTCAGCTCTTCCAGTAGTGTTGCCAGGTTGCCAAGAGAAAGCTATCCTGGTGTTCATATATGTGCTTTGCAGTGTGCAGCAATTCGTCATGTGAAAGCAGCTCTGCCCTGGTCAAGGGTGTGTGCGCCTAGGCACACAGCCTGCCCCTGCTTACTCGATGCACACATTATTCCTCTGAAGACAGGGGGCAGGGAGTCTTGCTTTGATCTCTTGGGAAGAAAAGCTGAGTCAGGAAATCCAGTAAAACCTTAGATTTCTAATTCAGTAAGAAAGGGAGATGCAGCAGGCAAAGCCTACATGGCGAGGAAAAAAAATGCTCCATTAACATCTCTTGAGGTGGTAGAAGAGGGAGGGTTTCATATCCATGAGATCTGTAAGATTAAAACTCTTGAAACTGTGCAAAGATCATTGTGAGGCTTATGACCTAGCCAAGGGCAGAGGAAATAGCCTTGCTCTGAAACGGTTTACTAAATGTCTGAAAACCATTTTACTTTCATAATTATAATTGCAGCCTGAGGGTCAGTCTTTGTTTTTTAATAAATATTTTCCTTTTTTTATTTTATTTTTTAATTCCACAGCACATTTAGCCATCTGGGAAAGTAACTAGTCAAAACCTTCTCTTAATCTAAGCTTCACATTGCATTTGAGGAGGTATAGAAATGTTTCAACAGCCTATAATTCTACATCTGTTTATTAAAATAAATAAACCCCTAAAAATAAAGCCAGATTTATTTTTAAATAAGTAAATTTATTGAAAACTTTCTGAGAAGATTAATCAAGAAAAATATAGTTACAGAACTTCAACTTTCTTAAATCTAATGGGCAAATATGCCTGGAGGAAAGTTGGGTTCATTTATGTTTTTATAATACAGGTTAAACTCCTTTGTCTACTCTTTTTGGCTACTCTCAGCTTAACTGAAACTTCACAGCACGCTGAAAATTGGCACCTTACTTTTCCCCTGGCTTGATTTCACACAAAATCTTGCAAACTAAATCCATGCTTCTCCTGCAGAGTGGAAGAAATCTATCAAAGTTTTTGTACCTTAGAAGTTTTATCTCCTATTAAAAAAAAAAAAAAAAAGTGTGGGAAAGGGAGATAACATCATAGCGAACCACGCTCTATTTCTTGTGTCTTACCAACATGCTATCCCAGGAGTTGTCTTCCCTAAATTTGATCTACATTGTATGTAGGTGATGCATCTCTTTGTCGGGGGAGAGTGTGCATGGCTGTGTTGTGCCTCCCTGCCCCTTCCCCACCAGTCCTGCTGAGAACTTCTGGAGAGGCATCATTCAGCCAAATTTGATGCTCTCTGCAAATGACAGTGATGGTAAATACCCTTTTCACACTGCTGAAGTTGAGAAGAAAAAAACAAAAAAGGGAGTTGAGAACAAGTAGGAACACACACAACTTGATACACAGCAAGAAATGAAGACTTATTTGAAGTTTCTTGCCAGTGCTGCTCAAATTTTGCTAAAAGTGCAAAGAGATAAACCTGATTGTTTTAAAGAGGAGCTGTAAAAGAGTGCCCTGTGGAAACTCATTTCAAGATTAACTTAGCAGAAAGCTCAAGTAATAAGGTTTTGAAATAAAACTGTTTTTGTTATGAATTTAATCTGAAAATACCTGCTTTTGAAAAGGGGGTGGCTCTCTCTGCAAGATGGGGGAAGTGAAGATGCCAAGGTAACACAACCAGGTTGTGGCAGAGGTGATTTTATCATAAGCTTTGACTTGCTCTGCTGGCAGTGCACACAAGCAGTTTGCCAGTGTCCCTGACCACATAGTTGGTCTAGTAAAGAGACGTAAGCAAACATGAAGATTTTCGGTGTTACAATGTTCTGTGTGTTTCATATTGAACAACTGTGAAATCCTTAGGGAAGATGAACTGGAGTGGACGGGGAGGAAAGGCTACTGCGCTTGTTCAACAACAACAACAAAACAAAGAAGCAAAATAGATAAAAAGGGATTTTTTACTGTCTTAATTTTCTTCCATTACTTTTAGTTTCCTTGAGATTTTCTAATTTGCAAACTGGCAAAGATGTTACTTTCTTCTTTCTTTCTCATTTCCAGAGGAAGCTCACCAGTGCGGAAAAGGTCTCCTAATTCACTGCCAGGCTGGCGTATCCCGATCTGCCACCATAGTTATAGCCTACTTAATGAAGCACACGCGCATGACCATGACGGATGCCTATAAATTTGTAAAAGGCAAACGACCAATCATTTCTCCTAATCTTAACTTTATGGGGCAGTTACTGGAGTTCGAAGAAGATCTAAATAATGGCGTTACACCACGAATTCTCACACCAAAGTTGATTGGCGTAGAAACTGTAGTGTGACCGTGAAGCTACAAGGAGGTTGTTAACAAAGGGATTAACGTATTCTTCACCTGATTTAGGGCAGTGAATGGGTGGGTTGTGGGTTTTTCTTTTTAGTTTTTTATTTTGGGGGGGAGGGGAGTTGGGGGCAAAACTTTTGTGAATAAAAACCTTCTTTTCCCGTAAGGAAAGGTTTTTAGAAGAGATCCAAGCACTCTGCAGTGTTTGATATGCTGTTGTGATTTCCTTCCCAGGAACTGACAAAGCAGGGAGGCTTTGGAAGCAAAAGCAGTACTTTTAAAAATCCAAACAGCAAGAAGAAATACTGGGCTTTTTTCCCCCCTCTCCCGCTACTTGTAGAGTTTATGGCTAAGTAGTCTGTGCAGGTTCATAGACTGAAGAAGTCTAAGTTGAAGACAACATAAACAGCCAAAACAGAGAAAACTCCCTGAAATGAAAGGGCCTTCATTCTGTCAAGGCTTTGCTAGAGGTAACTGAGCGAAATGCTCAGTGATGCAAAGGAGATCAGAGCAGCTTAAAAAGTCTGCAAGGCACTTTTCATACTCCTGAGTCAAACTAAAGAAGAAGAAAAAAGTTTATATGGCGTGTTTCATGTTCCAGTTCTATTTTTCTATTTTGGGTTTAGGTTTGGGTAAGGTTTTAACAGTAAGGGACTTTGATCATTCTATGCCATATGCCTTCACTGGCTTCTTGTGCAATAATAATTTGGGGTTTGTTTTGAGTGTTGAAACCGATTAGAGTTGGCTGCCCACTAATAATAAAATAATAATTTTTAAAGTCTAATAAACGCAAGGGCAGCCAGCTTGGTTCAGAAAGGATAAATGAAGACAATTACTTTGTTCCTTTTTATGATTTTGATCCTGGTTACAGTGCCATAAACCTTGTTACATATGTATATCAGAATGTACAAAAATTCAGAACGAGCAAAGTTTATTTAAGAATATTTTTCGCACAAAGTATTGGTGTGTTTCAGTTGTCTATGTAAAAAAAAAAAGATTATAAAAACAAAAATCCTTTTGGAAAATGTGTGTCCTTTTATTTCTTTATTAGTTTTTCATTTGCTTTCTATGGGATGGGCTTTTCTTTTTTTTTCCTTTTTTCTTTTTCTTTTCCTTTTTTTTTTCTTCAGTGCATTTCCCTTTGACAAAACTGATAGCTCGTTTGACATCTCCGTCAGTGTTTCTGTTCTGTCCTCTGCTGGTGGAGTGTGTTTTCTTTGTTTTCGTGCTCTTACATCCTTTAATTTCTGTAACCATAATTTTCTCTCCTTCTCAGAGTGCATCAAACTTGGAGCTATTCGTCTGAATTAGTACTCTTGGCGAGGGCTTTGAGGGATAGATCTGGTATTCTTCAGCCCAATAGCCATTTGGAGAAATAAGAAATAAACTTTTTTTCTTTTTTCCATTCTTTTCCATCTCCATGTGATTAGCTTATTTTCTGTATTTCAGAGCTGTGTTATTTCTAGGAATACACTGGTCTCTTGTGTGCTTTACTTGGCTTTCCTGTAGCCCAGTGCTGTAGCAAGTTCCACGAGTCCTGCCTGTACTATTTTTTTCCCTCTTTTTTGCACATCTCTCCTTCATTGCTCTTTTTATTTTCTGGTTGCATCAGTGTTAAGTGTGGTGTGTAGCATAGTTGGTGTTTCTGGCTGATGGTGTCTCTTAGGTGGCTGACCCTTTTGTTTTGCTTGTTTGCATTTTTTTAAATGAAATGGTATAACCTGATCTCCTCTGGACTGTTATCAACTCAAAATTTATCTGTATGAGCCTAAAAAGAGTTAGAAAATATTTCTCATATGATTCTGTTGTGCAAACTGATATATCCCAGGAAGCCTGATAGCAGTGAAGGTTTCTCCTAAATCAAAACCTATGTGGACTGAACCAAGTTTAAAACAGGACCTGTCAGAAAACTTATGTATAATCACATTAGACATGTATATTTTTGTGGACATTTTGCTTAAAATGTTGTTACTATAAAGTATTTTCTTGAAACTTATCCCTTTATTAAATTATTTTTCTACTGCAATTGATTTTTTTTCTTTTCTCTGATCAGCATTGGTCTTTTTATTGGGACGTCTTTGACAGTGAATGTTGCCTGGGCAGCAAAACCACTTGAGTTCTAACTGCCCTTGGGGTTAAGGAAAGAGTAGCCTGACATAGCAAGCACAATGTATAGGTTTATGGAGTCTTTCTACCCCCAAGAGAAGGGGAAGTCCCTTAACATGCATGGTCTTCTTCCCACCTTTAATTGTGTTTGGGCTCTCCTTTCCAGCTGTTTTCCATGAGCTCCAGGTGCAAACAACTGCACTTGAGGGCCTGTCATTTGGTAGCAGAGCAGGACGCTAGAAATGCTACTTGTTACAAGAGGAATTAAAGCCTTTTGCAAAAGCAACATTAAGGGTAAGGGTTGGCTCAAGGTTTGGGCATACCAGGCTTGTTATGTGTTAGTGAAGAGAAATCAGTGGTTCAGCAAGAGGAGCATGTGAGCCTTCAGGCTGGAATACAGAATGTGAAGCACAAGGGGATAATGACTAAATTCAAGGTCAGTCTTTTGTTACTAGCTTCTCATTCCTGTGCTAGGTAGCTTGATGCAAAGGTCCCCATGGAGAGGGAGGACCTGCTACACTGAGCTGACTCACGGCAACCTCTGCAGTTAAACATCAACAAGCACGTGCTGCTTGGGATCAGAATCAAGTTTTCAGCCAGGGATAAATAACTGCCACTAGGGAATCAGATGTGCTTGCCCAGGTGAGACTCAACAGTGGTGTTACTGCATGCAGTAATGTGGAGGTTGGGCTTCCTTGCCCTGGCTTTGCTGTGTGCTGTAATGAATTTCTACATGATGGTACAAAATGATGTGAGTTTAACCTGCAGAGTTTGATGTGGGTGTGTTGGTTGCAGGAACAGGCTGTCTAGCCCTTGCTTTGTGTGTGCCTGTTCCTTTGGTGTTTGGGAGCCCCTGTGTGTGGCCTGGAGCTGGGTTGGAGGATCGGAAGATGTGTCCTACTAATGGCAATGGTTAGAAATGGAGGCCTAGGGACCACTTTAGCAGGATGTAGGTGAGGAAGAAATACTGATTATTCAGGTAGCATTTACTTAAACTGATGAATGACTGTTTGACATCTTTATAACTTGAGTACAGGAGAAATTAATTTCAGGATATGTATATGTGTGAGCCTGTCTGGGAGCCTTGCCTGCCTGTGTTGGGGAGAGAGATGCCTCCGCTTCTGATGTGTGATAGGATAACACTGCTGATAAATGTCTGTGTATCAGTAGAAAGTTGCTGTCTGAGCATCACATGCGCCCTTACACAGTGGGGAGGAAAAAACAAAACACATATTTATCCTCAGTCCTAAAAGGAAGCAAGGCTGAAGGGGTAAAAGAAATTTAAGCAGACATTGGCATAATTTGGGGACAGAATTTCAGAGTGTTTGAATTTAAAGTCAGAATTTCTGACTTTAAAGCTCTGGCATGTTCCTTGCAGAATTGAGACTTGGTCACGGATCCCCTGGCCCCTACAGCTGTCTGTAACACTCCCAACCTCCCCTAGGTTGAGCTTGGTTAAAACAAAAACACAAATTAAGGGAATCATTTGCAAGTGTTAGGTATGTGTCCTAGTCGGGGAGAGCAGAAGCCCCTTTTCCCTGCTCAGTGTTAGCGTGTTAGCATTTCATACTTGTAGAGGCTAAAATAGTTATTTTGCTGTGAATTGATTACTTAATTTTTTTTTTTTTTTTTTTTTTTTGATTTCCCCTTTCAGGGAGCTTGGGGTAGGCTCTTAAGTGCTTGCATCTGAGAACATTGCCCTCAAGACCCAGGTAATGGAAGTGGCTCCCTAGATCTAACTTGCAAAGAAAGGAAGTATTTTAGGAGAAAATACCACTTATATATTGAGTGCATTTTCTATATAGAAATCTGGGAACGCTACTGAATTACAAATTATCAGTGTGTGGATTTTAAGAGCTGGTGTAAACCTTTGTTAAAGTTTAAACTGCTTAATCCACTGATCTTACTTTGTTAGAAGCAGAAGATGCTTTAATTTTCTGTGCTTGTGCTAAGTAGCCAGCATACTTCATTTTTCCGGGTTTCACCTGGGACCAAACCAAATAGCTTTTTTTTTATCCTAGCAATTGATTTTTCTAAGGTTTTCCTCTACTTTACTTTTCAGAAATACTGTGCTAGCATTCTAGAGAAGGAAACAAAATGGAGAAGGACAAAAATTCCTCTCCTATCCATTTGACAAGTATAGGCTAGAAGTATTTCAAGATGAAGCAATCATGTAGGAGGTGCTTTGTTACCTTGTGGTGATAATGACCAGTGGCTAGTTGAAGGAAAGCACTCAAAAGCTTGTGCAGGAGCTGATGAGACCAAGACACCAGCTACAAGGAGTATAGGAAAGTGTCAAACAGACTGGAAAGCCTTTTGGCCTTAAGTCTTGATCAGCTATTGTAGTCTTGACTTTCACCATGTATTCTACAAGCAGCAGGAACTTCTCGCAGGAGCCCAAGGTGCTGATTCAGTAGGGAAGACAAAAATAAAGCATGCCATGTCTTCACTGAGTTAAGGAGGTGTTCAGAGGGAGGGATAACGTGTAGTTGATGGCTCTCTCATTAGCAGGTGTCTGCTTTCCTGTGGTATGTTTGCCTGCAGCCCTTGTAGGTACCACGGAGGAAGTCACTGATGAGCAGGTTTCAAATGGTTTGAGTGCAGCCTGACATCAGTAGGTGATAATTGGAGCCCTTGGTTTTCCCCTGTGCATACCCAGGGACATGCCATTGGCAGCCGTGCCATACCCCCAGGAGCGGTTCTGAATTCTGCCAGCACCTGGCATCTTGTTGCTGCTGGGTACATTTTTTATCTGCCTGTTCAATAGGCTGCCCCTTTTCCTGGGCAGGTGCTTTCTTCCTCCGTCTCTTCTACACTGTTAGGCTCTTGTATCAGTGGGCACTAGATGTAAAAACAAGGCTCCTTCCTTGTCTTGTTGGTGCTGTTTTTGCATCTTATTCCGCCCTATTGTTCCTGAGATTAGAGGAAAAAGATTCAAAGCTATTCATTTTGGGGGGCGTGTTTCAGAGGTGTTCTTAACAAGCCCTGGGTGTTTTCAGCCTCACTGAAGGTCTCCTGCTTTGACCTGGATATTCTTCAGGGAGCACTTGCCCCAGAGAAGGCCATGCCAAAGATCTTCTGAAGCAGCTCCTCCTAGCAATCTTGGAATTGCCTTGTTATTAGAAGCAAGGGACATTATTGGGATGATGAATTACATATTGCAATTATCTCCTGAATAGTAATCCTGTCTCTCTGTTCCATGCTGTTGGAGAAGCTTGTCTGGTCTAAAAGGAGATGTAGCAGGGCTTACATATAGTTGGAAATCCTGATGGTGATTCAGTGGGTGATCATCTTTTTGAGTCCTTGTGGGTCAATATCCTAGAGGACATAGATATACCATCCCTTGCTTGTCATATTTATTGACTGAGCTCCTGCCCAATTTGGTTAGTTACAATCTGGTTTAATTTTTTCATCATGAGATGGCTGTGTGTTTGTCATGTGCTCCTAGGCTATGAGATGATTTTGCTAGAGTGAGCACACACATAAGCTCCTGCTTCAGGGCTGATTTCATTTCACTATTAAGAAAAATAAGCTAAATTTTTATTCCTGGAGGTAAGAGGTCCTGTATATGTGGTTGGAAGGATTTGTCCCCTCTCCTTACCCACTTCTCACCAGTATAAAGATACTTGAGAAAACTAACGTGAATCAGGGGATAAAGTTATAGCATGTAGATGAAAGTGCCTTTCAGCACTGCTGAAAGGATTGAGCTCAAGGAAAGGATTGAGCTCATTCCTGCTCAAGGAAAGCACTGTACGAGAGGTTAAATGTAATTTGACTCTCATGCCTTGTTTTCACACCTCTGCTTGCTGTACCTTAACTTCTTTGATTGTCTATATATAAGATGTGACATAGCAGAGGATGGATTTATCATGAAGATTTATTTGTAATGGAGAGATGAAAGAAGTATCTGGCACTTGGCAGTTTCATATCAAGTTGCACTTTTGGAACATACAAGTGGAGCATTTAAAGAAGTATCACATTGTAGAGTGTAGTAGTAAATTGCCATAAGGATCGACAGCATTTTGCCTGTACTGCAAGGACTCTGAATAGAGATATATTAAATTTGTAAGATCTCTTGTTGATTCGAGATACATGGAGGTATAAAACATTATAGCCAGAGACATAGCCAGTAGCTTTTCTGAGGGAAAATAGTTATCTGTTAAAATCCACTGCGGTGTTGGAAAATGATTTTGAGATGAGGAATCATGATATATTGACAGCTGAGTTGAGAAACCTACCTGGAACGGTTTGTCGGGTGCTTTCAAAGGTCTGTCCAACAGTCTTACATAAAGAGAATTGAGGATGGACTCTGAGCATACTCATGGATATATAATTTTGTAAGGGAATTGAGGCAAATAATGTTTATAGCTCTATAGGCCCTGTTTCAAACATAGTGTCTAGGAGACACTTGGGTTCCTTTAGGAGTCATAATCTTCCCTCAACTATCACTGCATAAGTAAATAACACTTTAGAATCAGGACTTCATCCTTTAGACAGGTATTGTTTCTTTCATTTTACAGCTGAGGTAGATGAGCAAGACATTTAATGTCACAGCACAGGGTGAAGAACAGACAGGAACTAGAATTGCTATTGCCTTATTAATGTCACAAAACTATTTCTTATAACTGCAGTGGGTGGCCGATAAGTGTAATGGCTAGCTAGACCTTCATGAGGAGGCCCTGAAGATGAGGCGAATAGGTCCTGATTGCATCTGGCTGTCGTATATGCACTGAAAATGCTAAAGCCATTTTAACGTCAACTAAGTGACACTACAGTCATATTAATACTTTTCACTAAATTACTTTTGCTGCTGTATGAGCATTAGCGAATAGTCCTTTGCATCTTGGTTCTAAATGAAGAGCAGTGTATATATTTTTGCTGCCAGTTTATTATCCTATATTTAAAGCAGCCCTGATTACATGGAGATCTACAGGGAGAAGGGTCTGATAAGCAGTTCGAGTTCTCTGCAGAGAAATAGCACCAAAATAGTCATCGTGTTGTTTCTAATTGCAACGGATGAGCAGCCTGGCTCATTAATCCTCCCTATCAGCAGCACATAGCTTGTCTGCACGAGAATAGCCCTGATCTCAGCAAACCTGCATTCAGCCTTGGGGTTCTGTTTTCGACGTATTTGGAAAAGACAGGCTTCCAGCACAGGCCCAAGGGGACTTCCACTTGGCCGAGCTGACTTTATATGGTGGAGATGACTCGGAGCTCATGGGATTTTGCATCACCTCAGGAGGTGGCCCACATGCAGCAGCAACCTGCGCAACTCCCATCTGAGGCTGCCTGACTGGGCAGGAGGGCTGCTTTGGCAAGCCCCTCGGCAGGGCCTGGTGTCAGCAGGCCCAGCGCAGCGACGCTCGCGCGTTCCCACTGGCGAGCAGTGCGCCAGCGAGATGTGCCGGCATCTCTATACGCTGAGAGGCTGGCCAGGCTCCCACTCCGCTGGCGACCACCGGCTGTGGCAGGGTGAGCACCTGGCTGCTCGGAACGAGTGCTCCCCCGGCTCTCCCTGCCTGCCCAGGCTCAGCTGGCATAGCTCTACACAGGCTAAAGCCTCCATTTTAAAGCAAGACGACATAATTTGGACATAACTGTTATGTTCAGGAGACCATGCTATTGTGCTTTTTTTTTTTTTTTTTAGTCTCCTCTTTCCATTTTTCTGGGCGCTTGTTTGAAGCTTTCCCAGAGGCTATAGCTGGCATTGTTAACAAGCAAAATCTATGTTTTCTTAACATTCTCTGTGACTTCAGTCTAAGCTGCGTTTGCAGAAATTTTTTCTTAAGTGACTGTGTGAGCTACTCCTGAAAACTGAAGCTGACATTTTAATAACACTTGGTACTGTCACAATCATCTCAATCCTTGTGGTGGGGGTTTGCAGTCAAGTACCACACAGAAGAGAAAACTGAGATCAGGGTCAGGCGATCTGTGGAAATGCTCTTACTTAAGGTGTAAGCTCTACTTTGTGTTGTTGTATTGTGCTATTCTAAACTCTCGGGGACGATGTGAAGGTACTGCCTACCTTCTGTTACATGACAGAGAAAAGCTGCACCAAGATAAGGATGGTAGTGACAGGACAAGTACAGATGCAATGGTACTGCTGTTTTGGCTGCTAAATAGGGATTTAGACTTCTGCATCCATACACCATCCAAATCACCAAGTACTGTGTAGGCAGAAGATTTCATTTTTGGAGCAGGTCCATTGAAGGCTAGGAATCCTTACTCATTGAAAAGATGTCAGCTAAATATTCACAGCCTGCAGCTACTTGGTATGCCACAACTCGGTTCAGCACGGTCTTCTGTAGAGCTGGGCCTTTTCCCGCTCACCATTTTGGAAAGAGCTACTTGTGAACTGCCCAGGCCACACTGAATCTAGTGGTCAAATTCCTGTGTTGACTTAGACTGGATATGGCTACAGTCTCCATAACCAGAGTGCTTGCTAGGTGGATTACTGAGGAATTAACCTATTTATTCTTGATACCTTTGCCTTGCTTTTGCTACGATGATCAACCACATATTGTACAAGAGGAAGCAGCAGAACCATGACTTACTGCAATCTTTCAGAGCAAAGATCATGTGTGGAGAAAGTGGACAAAAGGGTTTCTAGATCATTACAAAGTACCCAAGGAAATACTCTATAGTACTTTTGCTTCTTTTATGCTCTCCCATTCTACTTCTACAGCTGCCAGATGCTTTCAGTAGCACTCTAGGCACACAGCCTACATCCACAGATTAATGATGTTCTGCCTGCTTAAAATTCTTCTTTCCATTTCAGCTGGAGATGATATTTCTTTTTGCTTTCTGTTTCACTTACTGATGATTTTGCTATGTGAAGTTTAGCCGCTGTTAGTGGAAGAAATCAGTTGTTTAGCTGCTTCAAAGTCATTTTTCAAATAATACATGGGACAGAAAGAGGCATGTGAAGAAAAAACTAGTATAAGATTTTTGCCCTGCTTGCCACCAAAAAACATACATGGGTGCACAAAAGCACAGAGATGTTTCTTAAAGGCTTCTGATTATTGGAGGGTGGAAAAATGTATAACTGTCTTGTTGAAAAATACTATTTGTGAGTGATGCCTACAAGCAGGGGACAGCACAGCAGAAAAGCTAGATGCACAAGAGTCTCTCCTCACCTAGGTTTGAGGGATATGCACAATCTCTCCTGAGCGGTGGGGAATCAGGAATTCTGCTGCTTGCAACTGATAGCTGTACAATTTGAGATGAGCTTCTGCATGGGGAAGGAAACAGGATTTGGAAGCTGTTCCGGAGGAAAACAATGATCTTGCTTCATACTCTTCTTTATGATATCATTAACCAATTTTAGAGAGCATCAGGGAACGGTGATCCGGATAGGACATGAGATTCTCCAAGGCCAAAATTCCACCTTAGTCCCTCTCTGGTCAGTGGAGAGAGCAGGTGATGACTCCCAAGAGCAATTTAGAGACCAAAATATAGTGGTGTGCTGGTGTTCGGCCAGAAGAATTTGGCACTCTGAAATGCAGGCTGCTTCTCACCAGTCTGGTAATAGAGCTGTGAAAAGAAATGAAGTTTCCTAAGTCCTGTTTGAGACACGATAGCTGCAAGAGGCACTGGAGCCATTTCGCACCCGTCCAAGGGTTTGTGATCCTCCTGGAGTATTCAGCTTCCCAGTGAGGGCTGGGATTTAACTGCACTGCTAGTAATTGAAAGGCACTTGAGTCCAATACATATCCTAATACTGTGAGGCAAGGCTGAACTTCTACCCTGTCAGCAGCTTTCCCCACCTGGAAGGCAAACCCGCTTCCCTGCAAACCTTTTGCCTTGAAGGTTAAATTCTGTTGCCTCAGGGAGGAGAGTATGGGCACTTTGTCATCATCCTGCTGACTCTGTCAGTCTTGTTGCTGTTTCCTTACGCTTATGAGAAGGCTCTGGTTTCAGTTCCTTATAACTTTGCTGAACTTGAGCTATTTTGGGCTAAAATTTTCCATGCTGGGTGGAAAAGATCTAGGCTTTGCTGTGAGCTGAAGCTGCTTTCTTCTGTTTCCATTGTGTTCTTAGATAATTCTTTTTTAATTAGAATTAAGTAGAAAATTTTAAATATATATATATTAAAAAATAGGAAGTGTCATTTCTTTAACAGCAAGACATTCTACACAATGTACCATTCTGATAAAATTTTATTTAGAAAATAATTGGAAAGAAAGCCTTTTGATAAGGTCAGAATATTTTCCTTTTGACCTTTATAGCAATGAAACCCTTCAATTCTCCATTCCAAAAAAAAGGGCTTCATCTTTGAACGCTTCTCTAAAATGAAATAAAATTGCTGTTGGAAATAAACACTTTGACTATTATCAAAACTCTTTGATCATCTGTAAATGAACCACTTCTGAAATATCTTGGTGCGGACAATTTTTGAACTTAAGAAGTTTCTTCTGATATGGAATGTCAGTGTTTCCCGGTGATCATCTCAAATGGTAACCATTTCATACTCTAAATATGAGTGCAGAGAGGAGCTATGTCTAATTGCCTCACTTTTTAATTTTTTAAGTACACTGAAATTGTTCAGGTCCCTCCATTTGAATTTAATATGGGTCTTCTGTGGAAGTGCCGGAGGTGCCGAGAATACCTCTGCCGTCTGACATACATAGCAGATTGGGGTGGCAACCACGATCTAATGCAAGAAAGTGTTGTGCTGACAATTTACTCAAAAGCTGTCACAAAATGTTCCTAATGGGAGCCCTTAGGATTGAGAAGGAACACATTAAACCCATCAGAAGTGCAAGAGCTGGCCATGTAAAATACTCAAGAGGAGGAGTCTGTTGTGTTTTTGCAGGAGATGATGCATTATTTAACAAAGTGCTGAGAATTATGACAAGAATTCATTACCACTAACAAGTAAATGAAAAGTACCCTCACTGAACCAGAACACGTGTGCTGCACTCCCAAATGAATCAGTGAGTTGGAGCTAGAAAAGAGAAGGATTTAGTCAAGTGCCTGACCTTGTACATACCCTTTGGTGTGAGAGGGGAAAGAAATGGACTTCTGTAATCTGTCTGCACAGCACATCATTGTGCTATACGTTCAGATCCCAAGTTTCCACAAATTCTCCACAGGGACAAGAGGCAGGTACTCCTTACCTATTACGAAACCAGGTTTTAAGAGGGGAGTAAAAGTTGTGTTCTTGTTGTGAAATGGAGAAATGCACTTGCACAATGGCTGATACTGCTTGCAAAAGTGCCTCTGTGTGGCTAGTGGATAGATGTCAATTTTATATATATATATATATATATATATATTTTAAACCTATGTGGGCACAAAGGCATGCCTTCCTGAACTGGGTCTTAATATGAAGATGAGATTTAATTTATAGAAAATAACTATATATTCTTACATTAATGGGAAATTTTCAAAAAATGTTGGCTTATATAAGCTCCCCAAAGGTTTCAAATGCACCCAAGCTACTACTACAATCTCTTCAACCTGCAGAGCTTAGAGGGAAGTATAGCCAGAGCCATTCTTCTAGATTTTTTTTCAACGAAAATGCTCTATGCTTGTATTTCTTCTCTTCCTTCTTTCTTTCCATCTTTCTTTCCTCCCTTCCTTTTTTCCTAGTCTTCTTTTGCCTGGTCCTGTTTAGAGCACTAAAAGCATAATTCAAGTAGGCCTAGTGGCAAAGTCCTTTACATGATATTATAAAAGCAGGAGAAGGGCTAATAGTTTTAAGTTCGCAGTTTTGGGCCATGTGATTCCTGCTTTCTTTCTGCCTTTGCTATTGACTCTTGGTATGTGTTTGACCTAGGCATTCAGTGTCAGCTCAAACCACCCATGCATTTGAGTGCCAAGCCGTGGTTGTAGCAATCCCTCTCCGAGGGATTCAATCTACTTCGATGTTTTTCCTAGAGTGCATCCCTGATTCAAGGTTGGTGATCAGTGCAGTTGTAACAGCCATGGTTGCTGTCCTTGATCTATAGTCTGTGATGCAACAGATGTGTCAGGGAGGCTTCCTCGATCCATATCCCCTTTGCAGGCAGGCATTTATATGCTCAGGTGTGATCTGAATTCTCATTGATGCCGTCACCTATAAAATGAGGGGAGGGACTTGCTTACGTCTTCGTGATTCAGTGTTCCTAGTAGAAAGTGTGGAGGGAGGAAGCTGAAGAGCAAATGCTGGTTCACTTCTCTGGAGCTGAAGAGCTCTTCATGCTGTGTATGCTTAGGGAATAGGAAGGCTTCTGAAAAAGGAAGAGCATGTTAATGTTTGTGAAACAATATTATGTAACTAAAGTCAATATAGTGCTTTCAACTGCCAATGAGCAATTTAAGTAATAGGGAATATAGAAGCTCATATGTTTGAAAGCCAAGAGCCTGATATGGCCTGCTATTGACTTGTTAAGCTTATGTTTCCTAGCATTCAGTTAAGCTTATGTTTCCTAGCATTCGGTTATGCTGAGAACCTTGTGCCCCAAGTGGCTTGCCCTCTGTGAACTTGGATGACAGGCTGTTTTTCCTACTGCAAGATACTAATAAGAAATCAAAATATACCTGATTATCAGGCTAGTGATAAAGATAACATATGGCTTTTGAGAGTATTTAATTTGTCTAGTGGAGGTTTTTTTTTTTTTCTCTGCTATATGATCTCTGTGCCTTTGTGCATAATTTTCCTGAATTATTCATAAATGGGTTTGGGTATTCACTGGAGATTATTAGGACTAAATAAAAGGAGGCCTGATGTTTGGTATAGGTGAGAAAATTATGAAAGGAAGAAGATAATACTTTGAAGTTGGTTTCACTGTGATAAAACAAAACGACCTGGTATAAAGACCTGCAACACAATATATGAAAATTAGTTGCAAACATCATGCAAAGAACAAAGTAATTCACAACAGGCATGAAATCAGTCAGGTGGAGAAGCTGACATATGAGGTCAAGTTAGAAGCAAGCAGAGTATGTCAAAATGGATTTTAACATCTTGATATTTCTTCAAATTTTTAGTAGTAGTACTTTTATGGATTGTAAGCGGAACAAGCCCACTCTCCCCTTGTCTGTCTCTGGTTAATCAGGGAAGGTGGGGACTTGCTTAAGAGACTGCAGGTTAGAATTGGTTGCTTGCACACACAGTAACATTTTCTAATTGATTGAAAGTAAGCAGTTAGGAGTAAGAAATTCTATCAATGAAATGGTGTGTGGATGTAATTGTTATGCAGTGCTTAAATATGACTTGGAAATTATCTTGAATCTGGAGTGTCTGCATTTTGTGTGGAGAAAATGCCTGGGCTAAATACTGTGGACTGCTCATTCTAAAGTAAGGGGGAGTTTTCCCAAGAGATCCTGACATTCCCAGTGCCTGCCCTTGCAAAGTAAGGTGCTCGGTGCTTGTGAGATATTGTTTCACAAGGACAGAAGTGCCAATGCTGAGAGGTACAAAAGTCTGCGTCACTGTACGCTTAGCCTGTTGTCCCTGTGGCGAATTTGTGGACACCCGTGATCTGAAATGCGGTGTGACGAGGATGAAGAGGTCTGTTTTTGCTGTGTTTGCTCCCAGTGCTGTATTTCCCAAGCTGGTGGGCAAAGCAGTTGAGGAGGCCAGTGTGCACCTACCCCTCCAGCAGCACATGTCCCCCATCCTGCAGCAAGTGCCACGGGTATGCCCATGTCACCGCCCTGCCTTCATCGTCACGCCTTCATCGTCACACCTTCATCCTGGTCATCGATAGGCGGACTGTGGGAGCACGCTCCTGGTGGGAATAGTAATATGGCTTCAGACCTTTTTCCATGCTTAGTCCTGTGCGGCTCTCCTGGAGCCACAGTCCTCTCTTCCCATCACAGTCAGGGAAGGACGTGGGCTTGGCTAAATGGCTGTAGGAGAACTCCTCTGCACTACCTCAAATTCCCGATTTCATAGTGCCAAGAGTCCCGTGAGCATGTTGGAATCCAACTGTTCATTACAAATATGACATAAACTTGGAATAAAACTGAGAATAAATGGGAATTAAAATTCATAAAAATACTAAATGTCACATAAAACTAAATAGCCAGTGACTGATGTGCCATTGTAAAGTAATCTCATTATAAAGTCATGTCTTATCTAATTAGATGTAATAGGATCAAAATACTGCAATTAAAAATTATATAATGAAAATAATTACGATAGTGTGTGAATTATATCATGGCTAGAATTCTTGAAACGTGGTGTCAGTTTTCATGCATGCATGCTACATACAAAAACTGTGGTGAAAACAGCTGTCTTAGCTCCAGCTTATAGAAAGGTGCTCCAGCTTATAGAAAGGTGATGATTGCTCAAAAGTGTCTGTTTTTTGATACCTTAATTTTACCCCAGTGAAAAATATGCCCTGTTTTCAGAAAATACTGAGCAGGTGCCCTCAGGAGGGTCTACAAAATAAATAGTTCTTTTCCAAAACATGGATTTTTTGGCTTGGAATAGCCAGGGCTATAAGTCCTGGTTGTGTTCCTGTTAAGTTCTTCTAATTTTGCCTCCTTGCCTTTCCCAGTTTTGTGGTGACCAAATGGGCAAACATACAGGCTGAATGTTCACTAAGCTTGTGCTGCTCATTCCTAGAGGGGTACAAAGAGATGCTGTAGCAATGTGAGAAGCCTTCTCCTACTCTTCCCGTTCCCTTAGAGGGAGGAGGCCTCTTTCTTTGTCTGTGGTAGCAACACACTGATGTTGCCAACCTAAACAACATGATTGGCTCTGTTTTGGCTGTGTGACCAGTGTCTATACTGTGTGTGAAAGCTCTGCTCTGAACAGGACCTGTCAATACTGACAGTGTGAACCATTCCCAGTTGTTGTTGTGGCAGGAGTGCTGATAAGGTGAGGAAGCTCCCATCATGTGCTAGAGATTGCTGGAGGGCATTTTTTTGGTGAATGACTGCTTTTCGGGGCAGACACTGGAAGGTGGATGCCCAGACTTAAAAAGAGACACACATAGTAGATCTTAAATAAACAGGGATATTCCCCTATTAAATGAAAACTGATTGAACAGTAAGTTCAGGACAGTCTGTTGCCTCCACCCTACCTAAGAAGCTAGATGAAAAAATTTCCAAGGGAAAGAACATCTAGAAACCTCTTGTTAAATATTTCTGTTCTAGTTTACTAGTTATGGTTGTTTACTACTGTAGCTCAATTCTTATAAGATATAATTAAAGAGGGCAGATTTGTGCGTGCTGGAGTTCTTTCACAACAAGATACTGTATTTGTGGGGCAATAAATTGGAACTTAATAAATGTTAACATTTGGCCCTGGGTTGTGTTTCTCTATATGAAGAAAGAGGTGGGGGGAAAAGAGGAGAGGAAAAAAAAAGGGGGGGGAGGGCAACATTCCCAGGGAAAGAGGACTAAGGCAATCAAGAATAGTTAAAAACCCAAAAGCCAGTAACCAGCAGATGAGATCATTAAGTGTGAGGCTAATGCAGTTCCTGAGAAAGGTTTAGCAACTAATTAATTTTCTTTTTCTGCTTATACCGACACTCTTCTGGATATTGCCAATGGGTGATTAAAACGCATCCGTTGCTTCATGAAATGGAATTTTACCAAATCCCTGCATATGACTCAGAAGAAGCATGTGTGGGTATGCAAGGCTCTGTGTGTGTGTGTGTGTGTGTTCCTATCAAACAAGAGATCCTAAACGTCTTGCGTTCAGAATCACTTACCTTCTCAAATACTCTTTTTCATTATTTGTTCTTATTTAAAAGCACACTTTCACAGTGCATCTGGCAGGGTGAGGAGACAGCTGTGAGAAAGCAGGAGCTTAATTCCTTGATGCATCTGAATGTGGAAAAATGTTGTGGATAGGGAGAAAGATGGGAAAACATGGGAGGTTATGACAATGTTTTCCAAGAGCAGAGGATGTGCAAGGATGCAAAGAAAGTCTTATTTTCAAAATACATTAAGACACTGCACAGTAATCTGTAAAACATTTGCACTTCAGCCATACAGCAAAAGATGGATGATGTATCCAAATAAGTGACTGACATTATTTATTTATTTATTTATTTATTTTAACATTACTATGGAAATGTAGCATGCCAAGAACTGCATTGTCTGTATGTTTGTCTATGTTTAGCCATCTATACAGGATTATTCGAAGGTCTGTGTGTGACTTTGTGTAGATGGTGGATATTCTGTTGTTGTGTAAAATTAAATGTAATTTTAATATTGAGAAAGCTCAGTATTGCATTTTGTCTGGGAAGTAGCAGTGTGCTGATTTTCCTCTCCTCTCTTTTTCTTCCCACCCCCAAACAAGTTATGAGGTGTATGAATTAGTGACATAAGAATGAGTAAGGCTTTTCTGTGTTTACTTACGTAAAATTTAGTGCAAGTACACTTACTAAAAGGGATACAGTTTTTCCTAGAATTAAATCACAGTTCCTTAAGCCTGAAAGTCACTGTCATTTCTGGTGGCAAAGCTGTCTTTCCCATCTAGCCATAAAGAAGCATAGTCTCAGTTATTGTCTGCCCCAGCCCTGTTAACAAGTCTCAAGAGAAGAACATATGCATTTTATGCATGATCAGTACATTCCTCGGCGACATAGTCTTTATATTTCCTCAGGCAGTTCTTAGGAAAGTGCTGCTGCAAAATAATACAGATTTATATTTTCTTTTAATGCAAAAGCTGTTCGTATGTAAAGTGTGAACTTCACAAAGCACATCCCCGTTGCTGCCACCACCAGCACTACACAGAAAGAAAAGGGCACAGTCTGCTCCATGGTCTTTGCTAGTTAACTATTTCTTAACAGACTCAAACACTTCCAGGTTTTGATCTTCTTAGGAAGTCAACCTGAGTTATTCTAGATGCCAAATGCTTGAAGTATCTTAAAATGTTTCATGCTGGTGAAGTTGCCAGCCAGGTCTCCAAACTGATTGGCAACTCCTGGGGCAGGATAGGTTGCAAAACCTAAAATTCGGTGGCAAATATTCATGTCCGCATTCAGGAAACAAATATGCAAATAGGAATATTCTGCCAATAGGTAGAGAAGTAGTTTTGTGTCCACTCCTGTTCCCCATTGCTGGAGTCTGTGAGGAGTTGAAGAGTGTTTCCCCACATGGTGTGGGTGCAGCTGTGGGTCAGGCCAGGGAAGGCTCCACAGGAACTTAAGGAAAAATTTCTTAACAGTGAGGGTGACAGAGCACTGGAACAGGCTGCTCAGGGAGGTTGTGGAGTCTCCTTCTCTGGAGATCTTCAAAACCCGCTTGGATGCAGTCCTGTGCCACGTGCTCTAGGTGACCCTGCGTGTGCAGGGGGTTGGACTAGATGATCTCTAGAGGTCCCTTCCAACCTTAAGCATTCTATGATTCCATGATTCTGACACAGGGGCTATGTCACAGGGAAAACTGTTGCTTGTGGTCCTCTAGATAGATTAGAAATATCTAAGGATGGAATTTTAAGATTAAACATAACAGAGCCCTAGGAAAAAAACAGTTTGCTAGAGAACAAAGAGTGTAATGGTAGGTTGGCCATGTGGCATTTATCTTGTGACATAGAAAAATGCCCTGTTTTTCTCTTGGTCTGTGCATGAAATATTAAAAGGAGATGCGATGTGTAGTGCACAGCACAGCAGTGCCCCAAATCAATCAGCAGAGCCTGTATTCTCCATAGCAAAGAGGAGAAAATAATGGGGGAGCTCACGGATGCTGCTCCCATCCCATAGCAAAGGAGATGATAAAAAGAGATGTAACACTGAGCACAGAGTGAGGAAAGATGGAAAGCTAGTAGCTCAGGAGCTGATTAAAACAAAACCCTCCGTTCATTGTGGCCTCAAGCACTGCGTGCTGCGCAGAAGCAGCCAGCTGTGTCTGTGCTTCTCCTGGGGCTGACACAGGGAGCGAAATCGGAAAACTTGTGGTATTGTGTGGGAGTAACATAGGTAAGAGCAAGCACTTGAGACTAACTGAACCTGCCACAGGATGTCACACCAATGTACAGGAGCGTGTCCTAAAGAACATTTTTCTGGCAGCTTAAGATTTGACTTGTGAGGGCACTTTTGCATGCAAAGTTCAGTAGGTTCAAGGCACTACATTTCTTATTTCTCTCAGAAGGGAGATGAAGTGCGTGTGCACTTGTTTTCCTGGTTATCTGACATTGTCTGCCTCCTTGCAAACCGAGAGTACTGCAATTTTGTATATATTAGTCCTTGGAAGCTTATATAAATAGGATTGTTGCTGGTGCACTAGAAGCAATGGGCTCCAGCTTTCCTAACTGACTTCTCTGTGAGGCTAACAGAAATAGAAAACAGGTTTTAAGTCCCTCTGACTTGAACACTGCACTGCTGGCCAATTTTTTATATTAAAAATAGCATCTCCTTACAGAGTCCCTCTTGGAGTGACTCTCTATCTCTGTTTTCCCTTCCACTTCTGTGTTTGAATTCTCATCCTCTCTGATTAATTAATCAGGCTTTTCTCAGCATAAATAATAAGGATTTTTGGCAGGCAATCTGATATTGCTATCTTTGTGCTGTCCACTGAAATTTAGGAAAGTCAGACTGCTTGTAAATGACTAACACTGGGGCAAGTCAGTGCTGCAGGTTTTGAGCTGGGAAAGTGATGTATAAAACATTAATTAGATACTTTATTTGAACTAATTGGAATGACTCTTTACTGAATAATTATAAGATTGCTTGAACTAGTCTAGGAAATCTTAATTAATCAGACTTTCCTCCTCTTCCTATCTGTCTGCCAAAAGGTCAGTGTATGGCATTGTACACGGCGATAGCCATCTGAGAAATCTCAGCCCTGAAGCTTGATTTTTACTTATTCATTTATTTAAATTTACCTTTAGTTTTATTTTTCCCACTTTGAGGGCATGCGAGTGCTCCACCAGGGAGCTCCCAGGTTAAGATGGAGCATAGGACAATGCAGAAACTGGCTGGCACATTTCAGGTGCCCAAAGGGTAGCCCATCCAGCAGGCTAGTGCCCAGAGGAGCCACCTTTCAGCTGGGAGGCGACCTGGGCAGAGGGAAGGCTGCACACCCATCCCGACTGTCTGCTCCGACTTCTAGTTAACCTCAGGGTGGAAATTACAGCCTTGGCTGTCCTACGTTGCCAAATGGCTGGAGTTCAGGCTGTCTCCTCCAGGCAGAACATAATATGAGGTACTGATATGATCTGTTCAGCAAGAAGGGAAATAGCGATGTGCAAGAGAAGATAAGCTAGAGAGCCTGTTCCAAGGAGGAAAGTTGAGCCCTGAAACACTCACTTAAATGGGCAAAAGTTCAGGACATTATAAGGTAAAGCCCATGTGTCAAATCTCGCTGTGTACCTGATCTTATATGCAAATAATGCACAGATCATATGCAATTATGGAACAGAGGTTTTATACAATTTCATTTTTTCTTGTGACTTTCTGTTTCTCCCTCCTTCCCCCTCTTACCTCCATGTCTATCAGAATTTCTGTCCTAGGTTTATGGAGCTCCTATCTGGGAAGAAAAAGAAAGGATTGTTTTGATACCTGAGTAGTAAACTTGATCCTCTAGCGCTATGATGTATTGGTTAAGACCCTGATTTGGTGTCAGAAAATGTGTGCTATATTCTCATCTCTGTACTGACGTATTATACAGCCTTGATAATCATTTTGTCTCCTCCTACCTCTTCTTTCTCACTTGTAAATTGAGACTGATTATGCTTTTCTCCCTTTTTAATATACTTTAAAACAAGCAGAGGAAGACGACATAGATGATCAAAGGCAAATTTGATTGCACTGTTCAATACATCAAAAATGTAGCTTATTACATGAATTCTACTACTGGAAAGCTTGATTTTATATTTACAAGTTTGACTGAAAGCTCTCTGACGTCAATGCAAAGCTTTACTTTGGTTTCAAAAGACAGTAAATGAAGCTTTATACAAAGATGCAAACTTCATTTTTTGCTGATTGCTATATTTGCCATTTGCGAAAATGGCACTTAATTCACTCGAAATATCAGAGGATATACAGAGGATATAAAATATGACAACTTCTGTTTTGTTTTTGCGAAGTAGCAGCAAGAACTGGGAGGGGGAGTCCAAGAAAACTGCTCCTCCTCCTGGTCATGGTTTCTAATATTAGAGTTCAAAGTCAATTAGAAAAGGATGTAATTCTTTGCGCTCTTTAAAAACGCAACAGAAGCACAACTTAAAAAAAAAAAAAAAAAAAAAAAAGAAAGAAAAAAAAAAAAGAAAGAAAAAAAAAAAAAGAAAATGGAATCCCAATTCCTTCCCTTCCTCAACTTTAAAGAAAAAGTGTAACTTCCAGTGAGTGTTATCTCGCTAGTGATGTGCCTCCTCCTGTGGACAAAGCTTACTGACATGTCAGTCAGTGATAGCTGCGCACTGTTGTCTTGGGTTAAGTCTTGAGTGACATTAAAAGAAAGGTACATATACCCTTCAGAAACTGAATATTCTCCCTCTTCAGGTTATAGAAATATCTGCTGGGTATTTCATGGCAAATCATTTACAGTCATTGACTGGCAGACATTCAACATGCTAAGAAGAAAGAAACGAATAGTTGCCAAGAGAAAAAAAAATGCATATAAAATATTCATATATATGTGTGCATGCATACACACATCAGTATACAGCTTTACTAAGAAAAAAAAAGGCATGATGGGTGATCTTTAACTGAGTAAGAAAAAAACCAGCAGCCACTTATAGACTTTGTCCCTTCTCATTTGTACACACTGTGCAAAGCGCATTATATTTAATAGAATATGTGTGTACATGAAACTTCTGCCTTTAGGGTTTAGATGATACATACAGTTCCTGCAATAATAGTGAGTCATGTACATATAAGTGGATCTTAAGTAAAGACACTACTCTCCCATCAACATTGTAGAAGTCAGTTGAAATTTTTTTTCCTAAATTATTTATCCTGGTGACCAATTGTTTTAAATTGTCCAATAACCTGATGAGAAGCAAGTAACAATGTTAGGATGCTTATAAAATGTTTTGCAGTGCTTAGCATGCTTAGCAAACGTTTTGCTTGATTACAATTATATAGTAGCTTTAGTCTCTTATTTTCAGCATCAACCTAAAGAAAAATGCTCAGCTGAGTTATTTCAGCAGAGAGTTGGACCCAAAGAGTTGCCTACTGTCTGGGATGTTGCATTGCCATAGGAAAAGACAGGTGAAATCCTTCAGTCCATTACAGTGGAGTATAACTGAATTGAATAAATTAGTGGAATCTTTCCTAAATATTTGTGTGGCTTTTTAAGTATCAACAATATCTTGCATTCACCCAGTCATTTTCTTTCCATGTATTTTCAGGCTCCTGACTAACCAGAATCCAGGTGTTGCCTGGTTGGAAGAGCTAGGCGTTGGAAGAGCTAGCCCTCCCTTTAGTGCCCCCTTTTCAGAGCTAAGTCCCATGATCCACCTGCAAACTTTCTTTCTGGGCTTTCTTTCTCCTGGATAGTGGCTTCTTCACTCTCTCCACAGGATAACCACTGTTACGACAATAGCAGTTGTGGGTAAGGGTCAATGACCAGCGTTTTCTCAGGCCCCAAAATCAAATGACTCTTTTCTTCATCATCCTGAGGACTATTACAGATTAGAGACAATAATAAATGCATCTGCCCCACTAAGTCTCTTCAGAAGTCAGAATGCAGTCTTATGAGCTGCCCCAGAGCTTTTTCTTTTTTTTTTTTCCTGTATCTTATGTTTTTCCATCTGACAATATGGTCTCTCTTTTCCTTTCTTTGCCTGGCCTCTCACATATAACTTTTTGCAAGTTTGGCATTTAAATAGGACAACTTTTCTATGAAAATTTCGCTTCCTGTGGTCTTTATCATGACCTACTTTGCTCTTGATGCTCCTGAAGCGGTGGTGGAACTGCTCCAGAGAGGCTGAATGAGACCATTGTTTCGAAGGTACTTCTGTTTGAACATTTCATGCTTGGCTTCAAATGACTCTTGGATACTGGCTCTACAGTCTTTGAGGAAGTCAGCAGTAGGAGAGTTTTGCAATCCAAGAGATCTGCTTAGCATTTTATAAACTTCTAGAGGCACACTAAGGACACTTTATACTTACATGACTCCCATGCATCAGACAGCCTTGAGGGCGTTAATCAGCATTGTTTAGTTATGTTTCAGAGAGGGCTAAAGTAAGACACAAAGATATTAACAGCTTGTCTGGGGAGACACAGAGTGAGGGATGTTAATGGGAAGAGATTTGAGGAGTTCTCCCACAGATCTTTCATCCTAATTACAAGTGCCCTAATTCCCACTGAAAGGTAGTTGTTATTTTCCATTTTGTCCATCTCATAAAAGAAAGGGCATTGTAGAACAAGGTGAACAGAGCTGTCCGGAGAGTTAAATGTCTGGCTGGTCAGAGCTGAAATGGTGGCAGAGGCATCAATCCTGGCTCCCCTCATCTTGCCTTTAGCTTTCAGAAATACCCTGATAAGGGTTTAAAGTATACTTTAGGTCTGTCCTCCACAGTAAATAAGGCATCTCATTTGAGGTATCATTGAGGGAATCAGAATCTGAGTTTGGAAGACTGGCACAAAAAAAGCACAAACCCTAGCATGGTTGTGGGACGGAAGGAAGGAAATTTTGCTGCCAAAAGTCTTTGTCCTTTAAAAAATGCTTTTCTGGGAAAATCCACAAAGAAGGAGGTGGGACCTGTCTCTGTTGTCCATCCTTCCTGGCAGAACAGTGAGGGAAGGTTTTGATGTTCGAAATGGATGCTCTGTTATATTCTCTTAGAGACCAGCAGCATTACAGACAGTGGCCGTGAGATCTGAGTGCCCTCAGATTTGAAGAAATAGAAATACTGTCACAGAGATTCATGGCACGATGTTGTGAGGACTCATTCCTGGCTGTAGCAGGACAAGGCATTTCAAAGGCTATAGAAATTAACCTGAGTGGAGGTGATGGTACAATATTCCCATTGACGTCTGTGGGCCATGGCATCACCTCCTATAAGGAGACTTAGGGACATAGCTGTCCTATTCAAAGGAGGCAGACCACTGTGCTTTCAAAAATCTCCCCTGTATACTCTCAGAACATACAAAAATCCAGTAAAAAAAGACCGTTTTTATATACTTGTCAGTTCATCTTCTTCCTTTGCCCTGGCAGTTTCCAATATTGTTGAGATGGAATTGAGTCAAATACTGAATTCCAGCACTGTCATCTGGTTCCAACGAGACACTATTTAGCAATCAGTGTAGCAGACACATAAAGCTATATCCATATGCAAGGTCGCTGAATAGCACAGAAGCCTCAAAATGAGCAAAATACATACAATTTCAAAAACTATATCAGGTTCCACTTGGGTTTATGAACAGAATCACCTGGAGAACTCATAGGATCTTATGTGATCAGCCCTTGTGTTGCAAGGTTATAACAGTTCTTCAGAGTTAACTTATTCCACGCCTACTCCACAGTTTTTCTGGAGCATAGCTTTCAGATTATGCTTCTTTTTTCTTGATTTAAGATTTCTGGTGATGGCAATCCATCACAAACTATGGGATATGTAATCCCAATGGTTAGTTACTCCACTCTTGCTTTTCTTTATTTTTTTAAAATGATTTTGTCTGGTTTCACCTTCCATCAGTTGACTCCTGTTACATTGTTAGTTGCTGAATGTGACAGCCATTAGTTAAGAAAGCTGGTGAAGCTGACAAACTGTATTGGAAACATCTGTAATATTCTTTTTCATGAATTGAACAGACTGATTTTTGTACACCACTCTCTAATTTTTCTCTGATCCCTTTACAGTTTTTCATCTACTTTCTAGATATGTGGTACCAGAAGGGAGTACGGTATTACTTGCAAGACAGCCAAATTATGTCAATGACTGTCAGCACAGTCAGATGATATTTTCTACTTGATAGTCATCGTCTTGTGTACTTCAACATACCGTGGCCAATACATTCACAATGAATTGATAACTGCTGTAACCCTAAGCCTTTTTTTAAGGTTCCTGGTTCTTAGGTGAGCATGGTCTGACTTCTTTACTCAGGGATATAGAATTTCATGGTTTATTCTCAGGAACGTGTGATATTTCCTTGTTCTTGGTTAATCAGCAATTCAGGTCATCAAGTGTCAATGACTGTTATTTACTGGTCTTCAGATCTCCATTTCACTTGTAATCCTTGATCCAGGGTGCTTCTATTTGTCCTTCCATGTTACTAATAAAAAAAACCAACAAATAATAAAGGCTGGGGATTAATTCTTGTAGAATCCCATTAAAAACGTAGCTGTTTAAAAATGATCCCTTATTTACAAACACAGCTAGAGGTCTGTCAGTTAACCAGGATGAGAGTCACTCAGTATGTACCACATAGGTTCGTATTGTCCTTCAACCAAGAGAGCAGATTATTGCAGAAGGGTAAAAATATCCTATCAGCACTGCTGCTATGAGTCATGGTGGCAATCTTTCTGCTGCTACGAAAGTCCACCGTCTTACTCACACTCTTCTGGAACCTCCCCAGCATGCCAAGATTAAAGAGATTCAAAATTAGTGTTCTAAATAGCGTTTTGGACTCAGCTTTTACGATTTGAATCCGCACTAACTTCTGTCAAACATTCTCATGTTATTTTTATAACCCAGGGTATTTCACTACTGTATGATATGAGCACATGCTCTTTTCCCTATTTATGCAGCACAGAAATATCCACGATCTTCTTTTGCATTTTCTGCATTACAACTGATAGCTCCGCCATTTCTGTATTATTTTTGTTCTTAATGTTATCAACATCCCAAGCCTTCTTTAAAGTGCTTAATTCAGTTGATTATTTCAACCATCTATTATTTTAGACTTTAGTTTATATTATTGGTTAACAAGTTCCCCACTTTGCTTTGTACTATAGCTTGCTTTTTTGTTGTTTTTATTGTTTGTTTGTTTTCATGAGTTTTGGTGAGTTTTATGTGTACAGTACTTACCTTTCCATTTTAAAAGCCAAATGCTTTTAAAAATGTTGAGTTTTTGTTTGTTTGTTTGTTTTCTGAATGTGGCATCTTTGTTTCTGGGCCCTCTAGTAAGATGCTCTTACTATGATGATTCACATTATTTTGTTTTATTAGCTTACTGTCAATTATTTTTAGCTTTGGGAAACTGCAGAAAGGGTAGTTAGATTAGTGCTCTGGGGCTTGCATTGTGATTCAGCCTGAACTGCCAAAGCTGTACCTAAGTAAGTAACTGTTCAGTTTTGGTTCTGACTGCCGGTTATCTGCCAGATATAGTCAAGAAACAGCATTATCCGATCCAGAAAATGGTTGAAATTACTATCCATTACTTTAAAAAAAACGTCTGGACATGTTTTAATCCTGACGGAAGAATACATCCAAAATAAGTTCCTCACATTGAAATTTTTGTCAAAGTTATATTAGAGATGCATGCTTGAGGAGCTCATCATCTTGTTCACTTGTATGTTACGGAGATCTGCAGGAGATAGTGACTCCTTAATCTGTGCTATATTTTTTAAAACATTGACTTATGCATTTATATGTGTTGCATGGATATCAGTGGCAAATTAATGCTGTATTTGACATAAAAATCTACCTCTTGCGATTAAAATCTCTCTATACATGCAGTGGTAACCAAGAAGAGATTTTATTATTATTTTCCCCACACTGCTTCACTGCTTCCTTTCTTTGTTTTTCTCATTTTTCTTTCTTTCTCTCTAATGACCTGTTTCTGTCTTGAGCTGTTTACATACAACTCCCAATAACATTTAAAATTTATAAGCCTTGCTTCCTATGCATCAAGACATCAAAATAATGTCCAAGGAGCATGACGCAGTCATCTCAGCTTTGATATTACTTTATTTTTAGTTGTCCTCTCTACATGGAGCAGCATGACATTTTCTGTCGGCCCTTGCCACCAAATCTCAAACCTGCATTGCCTGAGGCCCAAATGACAGTAAATCTCTATACTTCATCTGGTCTATTCCCTGGAGTTTGAAGGTTTCAGTGATATGTTAGCCAAAATCACAGCTGAAGAAACTACTTTTAGCTGTTAAACATTTCAGTTTTACATTAAGATAATCTTAATTCAGCGGTTTTGTGTTTTTTTTTTTTTTTCATCTCTGTCAAAGTGCACAAGATTAGACTGTCTCACAAGCAGCTGGGCAAATAGTAATGAAAGAAATATTTACTACTTTTTCTTTTTCTGAAAATCATTTCAGTCAGCAGCTCTCTGTCTCACACCGCATACATCTCTCTTAAAAACACTCCAGTGCTGGACAAGACAGGAAAACCTGACAAGAGGGGAAGTGACAGGATGCATACAGAGGGGACAGGCAGAACTGGAGACAGAAGCAGGGCTTCTAATCCCATCGTGTGAAGGTTGCTTGGTACCTTACATGGATGAGGAGTTAAACTGCTGAAGGACAACCTCTATGACCAGACACCACAACATTTTTCATGTGGGAAGGGTTGCTTTGTGGGTTTCCCCTCTTGCCTTCTGAATGAAACTCTATCTAAATGGCTTCGGTAATGGCCAGAACCCCCTAAAGGTCTCTTTGAAACTTTCATGAAAAAGCTTTCTGACTTTATTGGAAATCAAAAACCCTAACGATGATGCCATGCACTCTAAATTCCTGGCGGAGTATTTTTAGGCCTGCCATTAAGGCTAGGAGCTTAGCCTCACATCCCTCTTAAGCTCTTTTGAAAATCGGCTGCACGTTGGCTTCAGGAGCCCCTTAACATATTTGGCTTGAGGTGACCTGCTCCTGGGTCAGTTGGCTACATGTGCCTGCAGCGCACCTCCTCCGCGCCTCCTCGCCGCTTGCAGTGCCAAGCGCTGCCGTTTCTCCTTTAATGTAACCGGTGGGACACAGCCAAAGATGGTGCATGACCCAAAAATACTCCATTAAAAATGTCGTGGCCTTTGCTAGAGAGCTGGCACCGCTGCCAAGGGCTGGGAGTTGGCGGTGCTGGCGCAGGCGAGGAAGAGACCAGCTGGAGCTCCTGGGAAGCGGCTCCTGGCTGGGGCCGGGTCCACACGTGGCCCCTGCACGTGGGAAGGTGAGCAGGAAAAAACACTCGCTTGCAGACAAGAATCTGGGGTAATTAAAAATATGTATATTGTCTCGTATATGATACAGTACTCATGGTCGTATAAGATACAATGCAAATATGTGCATAAAAGCTCCTGCAATAGGTCATTATCTGTCTGTAAAGCCTCTAATTTTAAAGATATGAAAGTATCCTTACTTGAATGTGATTAGGGGAATCTTTGTGCATGGTTCAGCTAGTTATATTCTCCACATATGCCTAAGAAAGGTTTTCCCAGAAACCAGAGTGTTATTTGGCATGTTATCTAGACAATCAGTCTTTCAGGATGAGAATACAAACATACAGCTATTGGCAGGAATAGGAAGATATATGGACCCTACACAGTAAGACTAAATTCCTTATGAGGATTTTGATAACTATTTTAATACGAGTACCTTATACTGCTAGTAACAGTATCTGTTTTCCTCTTGTTTTGATAAATGCTGCAAAATATTCTGCTTATATATCTTCTTCTTTTTTTTTTTTTTTTTAAAAAGGCACCTATAATCTGAAAATGTCAATTGTATGTTTTCTGAGAAATTATCCAGAAACATAAGAGGGCCTTTAATATCCTGCACTTTCAATAATGTGTTCCTGCTGTTTCCTCGGATCAGGTGGTCCTTGTAACCTTGGGGAGCAGAGAAGCCTGTGCTCATCTGGACATTTGATGGACTCGCTGCAGTGATGAGCCCTTTGTGGGATTCTTCTGGAGGTGTTAGGTTTGACAATTTCCTGTAGTGGCTTCGCTAGAAAGATTGGGCCCATCACTCTTGCTTTCAGTAGCTCTTCTCTGTGATGAGATTTTTTGACCTTTGCTTAGCTGTGGTTTTCTAATAAGCTTTTCAAGAGGCTGTCATCATTGTTGTACCTTTGCTATCAATTCAGTGTGCTTCAGACAGAGATAGTTAGTTGGTTAGTTTGTTTATCTTAACAGGGGAGAGATATTGCTTGAGATGGCACCTGGTCATCTGCAAAGCTACTAAATAAGTAAATGAAATTTTCTGAAAATTTCCCTTCTCAATTTCTCAGCACTCTGGTGGTGAAGGATTTGAAAATCTTCAATGAGGCCTAACTAAGAGCAAGGCAGAGTGTTTAAGAAGCGAATAACTGCAGAGACTTCTTTCAAAGTCTCCTCATTCTGACTCATGTTCAGAAACATATATAGGCACACAGTTAACTTTACGTATACACTTAAGTCCTCCTTGTTCCTCAGCGGATGAACACATTCTCAATATCTTTGCTGGAAAAAGATGTTCTTCTGAGTTAATCTCATCTCACAGTTCCAAACCAGTGGATATTACATCATTAAGCCAAACTGCTGTTAAAATTGGAAATCCCATGGTCCTGTTTCCCTGTTTGTGAGTGCTGTGAGTGACATCTTTCTGAAAAACTGCCTCACTGTGGGCATCAGCCAGAGTTGTCTGTGCTATAACACACATCCATCATCTCCATGCGAAGACATGCAGTATTTGGGCCTTTTGTTCTGCCTGTGAGCAGAGACTCTGCCTCCCAAGGAAAGCATCTCATAGCAAGACAGCAAAGCACTATTGCTTTCTCTTAGAATTATGAAGGTATTAAAACTTTAGACAAAACATAAAATTGTGTGACATAAGATTTGGATGTGTGCGTACTGTGTCTCCTCAGTTAATCTGTCATAGCCATTGCTGGCTTGCTGTTGTCTCACAGCAAATGAAAGCTGATTAAAATTAGTATAGGTATCTCTCTCTCTCTTTTTTTTTTTTTAACTGAGGGTTAAACTAGTTCAATTACTGTATTTTTATTGAGGTGAGAGCGTGCACAAGGAAGCCACCCATCAGCTGGCATGCTATAACGTGTGGGCCTGCTAAAAGCAAGCAGAGGATAATCCCTATTTTAGCAGATTTTCAACTCTAAAATGTGACACACTGATATCTAATGTCTTGTGTTTATTATTTTGGCAAAAGGAAAAAAAAAATCCAGTGGATGCAACTGTTGCATAATCTCTAACAACTCTTTATGCAAAAGCAAAGCAACTGGAAGTATGCAGTCTCCCAGCAAAGGCACCTGCTGAGCAGAGGAGATGGGCTGCCTGCAGAAGTGCAGCTGATGTGTACGTATGCTCTGGGGTGTATGCGAAGGGACGTAGCAGCAAGCTGCAGTCCAGATCAGTGACTTAGGGAATGAGCCCCCTGAACAGGGGGCTTGAGTGAAGCCATTGTGGGTATTTCTGGTATAAGCAATGTTAAAATAGCACAGAGAAATCAATTTTCCCTCTTTTTTCTTTTCCCTCTAACTAGATCACTTAGGAGGAGGATGAAGCCCAAATCCTGTAAACAGGCAGATGAGAGCTGGATTGAATAAATAGATCAAACTGCTCAATTTTCTTTTCACATTACTCTTCGCAATATTTCATTCCCTAGCTTTATGTGGGATATACAACGATAACACAAGCTTTGGCATTGCACACAGGCTGTGCTGTTTATACAAAGTGTGTCGTAAGTGTAGAGTCTTACATCAAACCACTTTTCCGCACTGGTAGGCCTTCTGTTCTTTAGTACATGGCTCCACTAAGTTTCCTTGACTGGATATCTCCCAGCACTTTGGAGTGGAGCTGCTGCCACCTGGTCCACTGAGATAGTTATTCAGGAGCCTGAAAGCCAGTTACAGCAAGAAACTTCTTAAGTGTCATTAATTTGGAGGCCTGTTCTGCAGCAACAAGTTGCTCCAGTTATGTAGGTCCTGCACCTATTTATAACTCAGCAATCTGTCGCTAGGGGCTTTATGCAGCCCTTTGCTACGTGCTGCATGAGTTGTAATGTAATAGCTGGATATATTATAAGGTTTCCTCAACCACTTTTTAGAAATGCAATGGCAGATATAGTGTCAGCAGAGGGCTTTGATAACAAAACACAGGTAAGGTGGTAGCTGCCCAGCATAATCCTCCTTCCTGCAAGCTTACTGGTTCTGCCAGATGATCTGATATTTAAAGGGCAATGGTTTGTGTTACATGCTCCATGTCACTTAACTCTCAGATGGAGTTGCACATAGGAAACATATTGATGGAGAGGTGTTACTTTGCCAGAAATGAACAGTTGCAATATTCTGTTTTAGTTTCCTCATGCGAAACCCAGAAAGGAGCTGTAAGGTGTCTGCCTGCTCCCAAACCAGAACACAGCTGTACTAGGTGCTGTACTGAACCAGGCAAGGAGACTCGCCCCCAAAAGCAAGAACCTTCACAGCTTTGAAACAAAATGGTCCAAGATATGCTGGAGAAGACAAGGAAATAATGACACAGTGCTGGTTACTGTCATGAGCAGAGGGCACAGAGCAATTGGCAATCTAGCAGCTGTTAAGGTTTCTGTGAGTAACGAGATGAGACAGAAACATGAGGGAGGTCTGGATAGATAATAATGAGGTAGCTTTGCAAATGCTTACAAGAGTTTCTCCAAAAAAGGTTTTCTTTGAGGTGTTGTGACCCCTCAGAGAGCATCCTATGGACTTTGGAGACCAAAGTTTCAAGTAAAATTGGTCCTGGAAAAGAAATACCCTGGGGGAAAAAAATATGGACTGTATGTTTATAGAAGTTTTTGCTTGTATTTTCTGCAAAACATCTAAACAGCTTCAGAAACTGCTTTTTGAAGGAAATGCAGTCTTTTGTTTCTGCTTGCATGTATTTTTTATATGCCATATAGACAGATGAGAAAACACTTTCTTTCTTTTTTTTTTTTTTTAAATTGTTTCCCCAAATACTAAAAATTCATCCAGCGTGCACCTTGCAATTGTCGGGGTATGCGGTTCGGAGCATTATGCTCTAAATGATCCTAATTATAACAGTTAGAGCTGTGTTCAGCTCCTCCGGGCTAATTCTGCAGCTGTTCCAGTCCATGGGAGCCCTCACTAATGTTGCTAAAACAAGAACTCCCTCTGGTTTGGGGAATAGCTGAACTCCGATCCACCTCTTGCTTGTTAATGGTAGACTCCAGCAAGCCTGGCCATGTGCAATGTTCTGGGGACTAGAATCTGTTGCACCTATTATTGGTAGGGAGTTGAAGAGATGCCAGTTTACAAGATATCCTCCATGTGAAACTTTGAGGATAAAAGGAAGGCTATTTCACTCAGAACTGGCTGAAAGACAGCTGCAACTGTTCCTGCCTTGCTCTATTATCATGGAAAAGGGTCTTAAAAAACACTTTCCAAAAAGCACATTTTGCTTCTCTTTAGATAAGCCAAACCTGACTGTGAATTCAGATAGGGCAGGATTTCTTCTGGGAAGAATGGAGAAGATTGAGAAAAGTCTGGACGAGGAACTTGAAGAAGATGCTGGGAGGGGAACATCATGGGAAGCAAGTGAGAGGCTGGGAGCAAATAGACCTAGCAGAGAGAGCAATGCAGAAGGATACAAGCATTAGAGCACAGCCTGCTTGGGACCTCTGAGACTTCCTCACCCCTCGCTGCCAGTAAGCAGCTGTAAAGCCTAGTGGGAATCTCTGGACATCGGTCTTCTCCATTTGTTGAACACCGACAGGGCCAGCAGCCTTCTCCTGCCTGTGCCCCTCTGCAGCTCAAAGGTCTCTGTCTTGTTTGTGTCTATCCTCTTGAATCTGGGTGAAGATGCAAGGTTCAGGTCCCTGCAGTGAAAGAACACTTGCTTTTCAATTAGGAAATTAAGATCCCACTAGAAGATTATTAATGTTGTCAAGCCAACTACTCAGGAGTTTAAGAAATTTCAAGGGTAAGGCGGCCTGCTCTCCTTTTCCTGGAGAGCTGCATTTCTGTCTCTGCCCCTGTGCGCTCGTGAGGGCTGATCTCAGTTTCTCTCAAAGCTAACAGAAGCTGTACCATCAGTGCTCCCAAAGGTATAAAAATATTCTGAGAAGTTAGGCTCTTGGTACCAAAAATTACCTGATTCTATAAACAGTTTTGGCTTCTCTGTCATTACTAGAGAGTGAGGCTCACAATACCATATACTGAATACTATATTGAAAATCCAGTCATGTGTTTGCCAGGCCTCCCCTATACTGAGGGGGGCACCAGAAGTTGTAATTAAGGCCCCTCATATTTGGCATTCCCTTTTCTTCCTGGAGAAAAGTTTTCTACGGGGGCTGACCCATCTGAGTCTGAAGCATGAGTAGGATGTGGTTTGCTGTGTGCTCATGCTGACTGTGAATTTCAGGGGAATGGATGTACCCTGATGAAGGATGTACCACCTGGAGCAAAGGAGAAGTATTTATATCCAGCAGATGTGCTCTCTGCATTTAATCAGCATTACTGAGGAAACAAACTGAGATCCCCACCCAAGCCTGCCTGCAGCCTGGGCACGTGGACTGCCGTGCATGGGAACGTACGTGCTAGCACTGGGCCACAGCCTGGAACAGGGGGAACAATATATGACGATTCCCGTTGTTGTCCACACTTCCACCCACAGACCCAACACAACAAACCTTCTCAGTCATCCAAACAATGGCTCCAGCTAAAATGGGCTGTATTGTTTCCAAAAACTGGATGAAACTTTTTTTTTTTTTTTTTTTTTTTTAACACAGGATGATTTACATGAAGAACGTCGTGTAATCCTGCAGCTGTTAAATTCACTACCAAAAGAGCAGCAATGCATATTAGCTCCCAGGGCACAGGGTCCTGAGCGTGATAGTTTCCATAGCCTGTCATCCAAGGGGGAGGCAAGGGTCCAACAGCAGCAAAGAGGAAATATTGTTGGGGAAGAGGCAAATATTACTGCCTTTTTTCAGCAGGATCTAGCAATCACCAGGCAACACTGAGCACGACATATAGCGATTTATGCTGCAAATTTATGTTATGGTTTTTAGTCATTTTCAGACCCAGGAGAGGTCCATGAAGAACTACATGGACATCAGCAAGCATAAAGTCTGTATTTTTACAGACTTACTCAGAAATCTTAGGAAATGCCATAAAATTAGTCTCTTTCATAGGAAATTCATAACATCCTTTCTTTCTAAGTCTCATTTGAAATTTCTGTTGTCGGCATTTGAATTCATGACTATGGTCAAAAATCTTATGTTTATTACCATCCTGTAACTCCTGTACACAAAATGCAAGGTTTATCAAATGAAGCCAGAGGTGGCACCCCTGAGGCTATAGTCCAGTGTTGACAAAACCTCAATACATGCTTAACATTCACTTATACTCATGGAGAGAGATAGAACTACCATGTTCTACTAAATACCCAGAAAGAACATCCTACTCTTGGAGAAATTGCCTAGGCTCATTTACCCAGAAGTAAAGGTGCAATCAGTGCTATATTCCCTGAGACATGCTTTAGCCCTTAATGAGAAGATGATCTGGATTTCCAGATCTCTCAGTAGGTGGTCTTATAATAAGGGTCTAGGGCAGTCTTACTTAAAAAAGGTGTTTTAAGTGACTTGCCTTTTCCCTCCTTGAAAAAGAAGGGTATAAATATACTGGATTTACTAATATTATGGGAACTCTCCCGCTCACAAGTGGCCATACTGCAGTAGGAATCACAATCAGTGATGTAGAGGACAGAGATTATGCACATATACAACATTTTGCTTTCTGGGCATTTCAGTTTTAGTGAAATACCTACAGCTTCATTTAAATTGCAGCCAAGCTATGAACTTTACAAGAAGTTTGTCTCCTTGCTATTCCAACTAATTCCCTTCAGAGTAAGTTAACCTGCCCATTCTCATCAAGGCTTATGATCCCCATATCTCTAATACTCAGGTGAATTTGGCTTCCTTTTTTTCTCCCAGGCAGACCTGATTGTACAAAAGCCTGCCACATAGCAAATTCTTTGCTAATTTCTTATGTGAATAATAATAAAAAAAGTCTTTAAAGATAAAAGTAAGAAAAATATGCCCTTAACAAGACAGGGGAAGAAATTTCATGATGACCAGCTCTTCCCAAGCAGATGAGTCAGCCTGCAAACTGACAGAAGCAATTACATTCAATCCAGGGGTCAGGAGAGCTCTTCTGCACCCAAAAGGGCATGAAGTCTTAACAGGAGAGATACAGCTCACATATATCCAGTTTACGTGTGTGTTTTATAGTGAAGCAGAGACTGTACTGTTCTTAACAGCTCTTCGGTTTTGAAGCTAGCCTAGGCAGTGTGAAAGGGAAATGGAGTGAGTGCAGTGCCTGCAGGATGAGGATGCATCTTACCATGAGAGGGATTTGGGGTTACTGCTCTTTTTTTGGGAAAAGGAGACAAGTGTTATGATGGATATGTGCCAAAGGTAGGATTTGTGGAGTACTGGATCTCAGAACCCTACATTTTTGCATGGTAAATGCATAAATCATTCCTAGGGGCCTTTCTGTCTCAAAGCAGCCATTCAGTCATTTACATACAAGACTGAAGCAAATGAAAGACCCTTCTTCTCGGGTGTCTTTGTGGCTTCTGTTTAGTGTTATGTGCCAATTTCAAGGAAAAATGGTAAGGGAGAAGCACAGATTCTCTCTGAATTATTCGAATACTGGTGAATGGCCATGTTGCACCTATCTTACTTGGAGGAAAGTCAAATTCGCATCTCATTCTTGTGTGAAGACTGCTCCCTTCTCCCTCTTGTAAGACTTTTGTAAAGGACTGTACTTTCTGTGGAAAAGAAAATGCTAACTTTTCAAAAATAACACATTGTGTCAAACATTCCCTGAGATTTAATTCTGTTCTGGAATTTTTTAAAATATCCTTGCCTTTCCCCTTGCCTTTCTCCTCGCCTTTCCCCTTTCCCTTCCCCTTGCCTTTCCCCTTTCCTTTCATTTTTCTTTCCTTTTTCCTTTCCTTTTGCTTTCCTTTCCTTCTATGTCTGCATATCGGGATATTTATTTTGAGGCAAGTGTATCTCCTTATCCCCTGGTCAGTCCTGAATAACAGTTCAAAGAGTATCCAAGGTCAGTTCAAATTCTTTGAACAAGATACTAATCCAAGTCTTCCCACCACTTTTTACTGTTTAAAAGAATTTTTAGTGTTTTCCTTTGCTCACCCTTCTGATGCTGGGAGGACACCCTCTGGGCACAGGTACTGCTGACTCCTTCCCTAGGCAATGCACCTGGAATTTGGTGGGATCAGTGTTCAGAGCCTGCATTGAGCGAATGCTTGTCAAAGTGTTAGAAAAGACGTGACCTTCAACACAGCATCAAACTTCAGCTGAAATGCAGACCTGACAATGTGTCAAAGTGCAGTAGCATAAATAAGATGTTGGCCATAGATCTCTTAATGACAGATGTAAGTGTATGTATAAAGTGTGCTTTCTAAAAATAGCACACATGTAGAAGGTGCTGGAACTGCTGGCTGTTGGAGTGGCTTGTAAGTAGGTCACAGATGATCAAAAGAGTAATATAGCAACATCAGCAACATTTGTTGTCAAAATTCAACTTTTCAGGACACCTGTACAGATGGGATCAGCTAGGGAGGTAGTGGTGCCTGAAGGATCTTTCTGCAAAGGCATAATATGGGATGGAAAGCTGTGCTGGAGTTAACTTGTAAATACTCACAGGTTGTTCACTTAATGAAGAAGAGTGACAAAGGTTTCCCAAGACTTTGTGCACTGTTTCTTTTTTTTCTATCTCCTGCTGCTTTGAAGCAATTCTTCCTTTGCTACCAAACTGCTCCTGCTTTAGGTTTGAGCAAGTTGTGTTCTAGTTGTGTTTGTCCGGAGATTTGTACGTTGGAAGATGTGATGCAGTATGTTTCTCAAAAGTGTATGCATCCTTTTTAGAGGCAAATCCTGGTGCCTTTGGTCAGTGATCATTTATTGCTTCCCTATTCCCTTTGCTTCTGTTGAAAGTAGTGTCAGATTATGGTATTAATCAGCCTAAGCAAAAGTGACAAAGCCCAATCACTAATGAGTGCTCTTGTCTCTCCCAGCATAGGGGTCTTGCAGTTGTTGCAGAACTGGCAGCAGCAGTTCTGATACAATAAACACTTATGCAAGGAAGACAGCAAGAGGATGTCTACACAAACTTAGAGTTTGTAGGATCCAATCATGGTTAAACCAAATATCTCTTTTAAAAACAGCATAAACAGAGTGAGAACAAAAGCTGAAATGGGCCAAAAATTGATCAGAGTGGCTGTGTGGCTTGTGACTAATATTTTGCATTTATTTTTATCTTCTAGTAGATCACAAAGGACAAAAGGTATGTTAACCCTTCAAAATTAAATTAATTCCTGTTAAAAACTAATTTCCTATTAAAATAGGAAAACATACACATTTTAGAATCACAAAAAATGGCAGAAAATAGGAACAAGGTAGTAGGACCTGAAACTGCTTTTAGAATGTTATTGTAATATTAGTGTATTATAGAGGGAAAATATGAATGGAGCCTTCTTATGGGCTCTTACAGATTTCTAGATACTGTTGGAGAGCTGCAGCATTTGCATGTCCTCCTCTTGGGTTCAATACTTGTTCTTTCCTCTGCTATACAGGTACATAGTTAGCGCCACAGATAAAGAGAGCAGCAAACCCTGCCTCTGCTACGGGTTATGAAGTCAGAAGCAGTCTGAAGGAGAGCACACTCCTCCACTTCTCCAGTACTCAGCTTACAGGTGATTATTTTAACTGCTTTCAAACATCGAAAGATGCAGTGGGGTTGAGCCTGATACTTTGATTTCCAGGGAAATGATGCTGAGTCATCTTCGGGGGATTTTTATTGTGAGAAAACTCTGGTTTAAGAGAAATGGCATAACAGGATACCAGTTCTTGCATGAAGCTGCTAGCAGGTGAAGACCATCACGGGAAGTTTTTTGCTGACAGGCTGATGCAGTTGGCTTTATACCTCACTTGCATAAAGTAGTGGTGAGACACGTCCTTGGACAGGAGCGAGAGTTCGGTTTTGGAGCAGGATAGAGAGCATGTAAGAGGAACAGAAAAAGCCTGAGGTGAAGCCTCAGGCTCAGATTTCACACAGTATTTATATAGATCTTTTTTTTTTTTTTTTTAACTTTCTAGGCCTGATCCTTAGTGTTACTGACTTCAATTGAACCATTATAGAAATCATAGAAAATAGTCTCAAAAGGACTCTGAAGTGTCATTTCCTGCCACATCCTGGAATTAGCATTTCAGAACTATTCTACTATTCTTGCAAAATGATTGTCTTATCTGCTCTTGCATCATTCCACTGCTTCCTGCTGCAGTTCCTGCAAGCACTGCACTGATCTTACTGCTCAAATCTTTCTCTTTCTCCCTGCAGTTTTAGGCCACCAGTTCTTGTCCAGCCTGCCCTGGACAGGGCAAACAGTCTTTTTCTCCCTTTTTCAGTGATAGTTGATGCTCACAAGACTCTTATACTTTCTCCTTTCAGGGTCTAGGAGATTTTTTTTTCCTTTCACTAGCTGCATCAATGCTGATATACATGGAATTGACAGAGGCAGTTTGTGTGCAAGCATACTTTGTTGCCACCTTTTGCTGGAGTTTTGAGTGAGAAAAGAATGAGCAACAGTCTTGACTAAGAAGGTGAAGCCTCCCAACTCTCTATTTATACTAGAGAAACTCATGGCTATGTTGTCAGTATAGCCAAACTAGTAGACTATGCTAGTAGTATACTGACTCCAGTGTTTCTGCACAGAGTGAAGGAGAAAAAATGTTGTTCAGAGACACCTACTGTATGTACAGTGCTATATGTGCTTAAAAAAAAGGGAAATGCTAAAATATTCTTTTAATAGGGAGCATTTAAAGTGCTTTACTATTTGTCAGTTTTCTCTATTCTCTTAAGTACCCTTGCAAATTATAAAACAGATATTTCCTCAGAGCTTTCATTAAATTTGACCTCTAGTGAGGGAACATTAATGTGACCTTGCATTTCAAATATTGCCTTCACCACCAACCCTGCTGGCTGCAGGCTGTGATCAAAGAAGCTGTGGTCAAAGAGCGTTCAGATCCACGCTGTTTGGCATTCACCAGTTGTGTGTTTCTAGTTGACTGGGTTTGCTCTGTGGAAAATCCTACTGGTCTATTTACTCCCCTCCCCTGCTGTAATCACCCTCATTATTTCCCAGTATGGAGGAGCTTTAGAGGAGCACCCACAACGCTTGTGAGTGCACCTTCGTGGTGGATGCAGTGGCTCGTAAGGAAGCACAAAAATTAAAAGTGGATCAGCGACAAGGGCTCCTCGCTACCCGTCCCTGCTTATTTCACAGAAGATTAGGGCCTCCCTTGAACTGTTCTATAAACAATTGATCATTTCAGACATAAGTGTCAAATGCTGTTAAAACAGTTGCATTAAGATGATTATACCTAATTGTATATTTGAAAGCACAGTCATTAATTAATCCACACAGCCCTAGTCATGAAAGATGATCACTTTACTTTTGGAAGGAGCATAGTGAACTAAATAAACCATGAGTCCAATCAAGGGCACTTTTCCTACAGTCTTTTGAGAATATAAATAGGTTGTTACATTTCCATTTTATGAGGGAACTTGAGGTCCAGAGAGATCAAAAATACCCTTAGGTAGGGAAGTCCCACACACCTTCTACAAGCAGGAACCAAGGCCAAACTAGAGATCTATGTGCAATGGTGCTCTGACAGAATCCAATATTGCTTTCATGCAAATTTATTTATGAAAATATCTCTAGCAGCACAATTTGATACAGCACTTAATTAGATGACAACCCCAGTTTAGATAAATATTTCTCTTGGGTCTTTCCTTTGGCTTTATGTGCCATGCACAGAATTATAACCTTTAAATTGTTCTTTTTTTCCTTTATTTTATTAAGCATGTTCACAACAATTTAGTGTAGATGGTTGAAACATGAACAGTTGCCTATACCCCTAACAAGCGAAACTGCCTGAGAGAGGAAAGGAAGATTAGCCACCATGTTTTAAAGGTTCTGGCCTATGTTTCTGTAGTGAACTTGATCACATAAGATCCAGTCCAAACCACATGCAAGCCAGTAAGTCCAGCCTGCTGGATGAGATCCTAGAACTAGGCATATTGGCAATTCAGAACTGCAAATGCATAGAGACCAGTAGAATACTTTCAATGAGTACCAGGGTTCCAGGAGACAGCTGATAAGCACAGAGTCTTGTGGTTTCTGCAGGGTAAATTGTGAAGTGTTTCTGAATGTTAAGGTGTCATTCTCCTCATTGCCACCACCACACAAACCATTGAGATGCAATAGGAACACAAAGACATTGATAGGAAGTTACCATCAGGCTATGGGCAGCTGTGGTGGTCATCATGTCATGTGTTACTGTAAGTCCCTGCACTGGAGCAGCTGCACTGGAAAGGGGTGTTGAAATAGGATAATTCACAGAAATTTTGATCAGTCAGTGGAGGGTATGTCAGACCAGTACTCACCTCTAATTTTCCATAACTGTGAAGAGCCCAAGCATTGAGAACATGAAACAGGTTCACCTGCTATGAATGGCAAGCTCTTCCTCTGCTGTGAAAGTTGTCACCAGTGTCTTCCTGACAACTGCAGCCCTGGGGCATCATGGCAGCACTTGAAGCAGTTGGTAGCTGCATAATCAGGGGGAAACATGAATCAGATTGTTATTCAGGTGAGAGCAATGTGATTGGTATGTTTGAATTAACAGCCATTTTTATCTTCTGATTTCAAAATGGATTATATTTTCTCTCCATCAATGAGATGCATAGCGTTTTTTTTTCTGCTTAATCAAGTAGCAGGAGATGTGCATATCATTAAAGAGAACACAGGTTCATTCCATTCAGTTACCTGTAAAAGTGTGTGTGAATGATACATGGCTGAATGGAAGGACGATGCATCACCACTTTCCTGGCATTAACTTTACTGGAGCTAGTTAATGATATGGGTGAATCTGAGCAGATGATATGTAGAATTCTCTCAACATGTGGGATGTTTTGTCTTCCTCACAAAACTAGAGCTTTTCTACAAATCAGTCTTCAGTGTGAACACAGCTATCTTCCCAGGACATCCACAGATGCAGACTGACAGATTAACCCTTTTGTGGGCAAATCCAGGTTGTACTACTGAGGAAGAAATTAAGCACAGGATTATCTCCACGCTACAGAGAAAAACCTTTCCTGCCTATCTGTATAAGTATTAAAATTTGTGCTGTATTCAGGAACAAGATGCTAATATTTTGGCAGTGATGGTTCCCATCTTCTGTAGCAATAATCTTAACCTTGGAGCAAGGCAAGTGGACAAACATATTTAATTATCTCATCATTTAAAAATAAATATTTTCTAATAACTTCTACCCTACAGAAGAGAGGTTCACAGAGCAATAAAATTTCTATAAAATTTATTTCTTCGGACTAGATTATGATTTTCTCCTTGAGAAGTACATGGCTGGAGAAGTGCATTGTCTAACCAAGTGATTCAAATTACTGTTTGAAAAAGTTATGAGGCCAAAGGTACTCACTGCTTGGAACAAAAAGGAGAAAAGCACTGTATCTGTTTCAGTTGTCTATCGCTGTGCCATATATGAAGGTGACCCTCCACAATCCGTTTCTCATGTTTTGTAATGGAGCAAGGAAGTCAGTGAGCTGCAAGTGATTTGAGCCAAGGGGATATGTTTTCAGCCCATTCCAACCCTCCGGCACGGTATCTGTTCCCAGAACTGCTGGCACTGCACCTCCCACCTGGGGGGCTGGCGGTCAGTGCACAATCATCACCTGCTGTCAACACATCTACAATACGTCTTTGACCTAGAAAGACAAAAACATCTTGATAACAATAAAAATACTTTTGTGAGACGACAGACTGTGCCTAAGCAAGAGTCGGTCTTGAGAGGGAGTAAAATCAGGAGTCACATAGGATGTTAGGCTAATAATGGAGGTGATGACTGTAAATTAGCAAAAGGAATTGGACTGAATTGTCCATTCTTTTCTTTCCGATCTTTTGAATCCTAATAGTTCTTTGATAATATCCTTGACAAACAAAGACTGGAGAGTCATTGTGTAATACATTTTGAAAAGTTTGTACATGATATGTATGATCATTTAAACATGCTTTCTCCTTATTTTAAATAAACAGAAAGGGAACTCTGAAATAAAATTAATTTCAAGTTGAAAAAATCTGAATGTTACACTAAGGAAATAAAAGCATGTTTCAAATAACATCTGTAACACTGTGCCAGTAAACAATTCAGTAAAATTGAATCTAATTCTTGCTGCAATTCTAAGCTTACATTTTTCCCACAGAACAACTCTATGCAAAAAAGCATTCCTCCAAGCTCTTGTCACAAATATTCACATGTGCCTTTGGTCACATAGGAACCTGTTGTTCATTTCCATACTGACATTCTCAGCCTCAGGTCTTCAGTGCTGCTTCTCTTTTATTTGTTTGCTTGTTTGTTTGAATAATGAAGTTTTTTAGAGCTAGTCACATTTTCTAGGTGATGGTTTAAGCATAAGACTAGAAGCCAAGAACTCATCAGTGCTAGCCATCTTCTGACATGAATTTTCTTGCAGATCTAGGTAGGTCACTCATCTGTAGCTGTCTGTATCAGGGACACATCTGTTGGCTCAGTGGCTGAGCTCGGAGGGTTGTGATCAGTGGCGCAAAGTCTGGCTGGAGGCCTGTAGCTAGCAGTGTCCCCCCAGGGGTCAATACTGGGTCCAGGATTGTTTAATTTGTTCATCAGTGACCTGGATGGAGGGACAGAGCGCACCCTCAGCAAGTTTGCTGGTGATGACAAACTGGGAGCAGCGGGTGATGCTTCACTCAGAGGGACCCTGGCAGGCTGGGAGGTGGGCACAGAGAAAGCTCATAAAGTTCAAAGAAGGCATGTGCAGGGTCCTGCGCCTGGAAGGAATAACCCCATGCACCAGGAAGGGTGGGGGTGACCTGCTGGAGAAGGACCTGGAGGTCCTAGTGGACAACAAGGCGACCATGAGCCAGCAATGTGCCCTTGTTACTGAATGAGGATATGCTCCATTTGCCCTCTGTGCCGATTTCACCTATGCTTTTAACAAAACACTCAAGCTTTGAGTATTTCAGGCATTTCAGATAGATACACTCTTTGCACTGCTTTTTGAGAATTATCTGATACACTTATTATATACTTGGTGATAACAAGTGTATCATGGTGGCTGCAAATGTTCCATCATGTTTTTCATTCCTTTGTCTGATTCCCAAATGGGTATTTAAGCTGTGTCAAGGAGCCAGTTGCGTGGGACAAGGGACCATGTGTGCTGCAACTAACTACTACTGACTTGCTCAAGAGTATTTGAATGAGGAACTCTGCCAGTACAAATGAGCTTCTTAATTGCAGTAAAAGCCATTCAAGCATTTCTTGTAGGATGAAGGCAGATTGTCAGCATTATCTCCCATTGTTGTGCTCTGCAATGGCAAGCTGAGGCATGCACTTTCTCTTATACTGGTTGAGGGCTTTGTGATCATCACTTGAGTCTCCTGGGAAGGAGGGTTGCCACTTTCTCTGTACTGGTGGGAGCACATGAGAAACTATTTCTAAGGTTGATTTTGTACAAAATGTATGCCTGCAATTCTGCTAATTCCTTGCACAAACACTTGTTACATAGCTCAGGTTGTTTTTGCTCTTCTCATCTTAACTCTTTCCCTGACTGGGCAGAGGAGGAGGCCATACCTGGGGCGGAAGTCCTGCAACTGGACTTAGTTCTGAACAGCGCATCTGACTCCCTAGGGCTTTTTTAATGCAGACAAAGGGGGAGGCCATCCAGTGAGTAAATATTGAAATCAAAAGGAAAATTGGAAAAGAAACGCAATCTTCTACTGTATACTGCCTAGAAACACTTTCTATAGAGAAATCGTCTGGATGAACACCTGGAAGAGGAAATTCCATAAAAGGCATCTTCTACCTCCATCAAATTTTCATCTTGTGCATTCATATAATAAGGACCAGAGCTGTATGATGAAATCATTCATATGCCTTGAGCTATCAAAAGGGTCCAGGCAGACAGCTATAGCAGTCATCTTTGGCATAAAATCAGAAGGCTTTCTTCATCAATGGTATGAATTCCCTGCTGATGGCAACTAAGTTCTCTATAGTTTCACAGATTTATTGTTACTGCACATATTGATCTGTGGTGCTCAGCGGGAGTTTATTCCATGACTTATTTCCCTTGCTCATTTAAGAAGTGTTGGCTCATCTTTATATTGCAAAAAAAAAAAAAAAAAAAAGTAATAACAAATACTTTCCAGGAATCAGCCCTGGCAAAACAGCCATAGACATACAAACTCAAAGGGTGCACAGCGCAGCTCCAATTGAATTATTTCTCATTTTATGGAAATGAGTTTTCCTACTGCAGTGAAACGAAGTGTTATTTCTCATGATAGAAATAGTGTCTTCTCTGTATGCTTACTACTTACTGGTTATTTCTCTCAGTTTCTGGAGATTTTTCATTCTGTTGCGATCTGGTTGTGCTTAGCCCTCATATAACATTCCCTATTTAGGGTTGCGTGTTTGATAAAATAAATTAAGATAAAATAGATTATATCTGCCAGATAGATAACTTTGGATGCAAATGCACTAGCCTTTTGGCTTAGGATCTTGAACTTTGAAAGATGTCTAACCACTTTCTGATTAATACTTCTGGGATGAAAAAATCATTGCAGCTTATCACCTACTTGCCTCGTACCATGAATACTGCTCAGTATGCTTGGACATAATGTAGTAAGTACAAAACATGCGGAAACTGCAAAAGTTTTTCCTGCTTCTGTTTTTCTCTAGCACTGAAACATGATGAATTTACCTTTGCAGAACTCCTTTGACTTGAAGATTTCAAAGCCGGTTCCTACAGCTGAAGAACTAGAATAGACCATGAGTGAAGGGACTGCTGAAAGGCACAGGCAATACCTATAGGATTTAAATTCTGTTCTCTTGCCTCTTAATCCATTGCCTAAATCACACATCTCTTCTCCTCTTTGTGGTGTCAGAATGATTCTGTTTCTTCAGGATGCAAAGCTGTTTAATCTGCTATTCACTGAGCTGGTTATCACAACAGGGATGATATTTTTTTACTGGACATGAAGTCCTGCAAATTTGGCTCTATTTTGTTTTGAAAAAAAATAATGAAAGAAATGATATGCAGTCAATGAAGAAAAAAAGGTCACTGCCACATATCTCAGTGACACTATCACTGGAAAAGACAAAAAGCATTCTGGGGTCTATCTGACTATCCAACCTTTACAAAAATGTAAAGTATTAAATGATGCTAACTTCAACAAAGTGTGCAATATACCTCAGATAACATCAATAACATCCTTTATTCATTTCCTACTGGAAAACTGAGACATACAAATAGCCAACACTCTCTTCAAGCCGCATTGACCTGCATAATAGCTGTGAAAATTAGAATGCTTTTGAAATATGCAATTAGAGTATTTGCTTTCCCAAAGAAAGAACGAATCAGTTTTTTCCTTCTCAGACTTTCATTCTGAAATAATTCTTGACACTTCTTCACATTGAGCTATGAATGTTAAAGTTCATCTAAGAGCAATTTTACAATCAGTGGGAACATCTTAAGGAGTCCAAATGCCACTTCCCACTGCTTCGTATTTGTTGCTAGACTCCTTGATGGTTTAGCAGCATGAAAGCAGATGTTTTTGTGGACTAACAATGTCAATACTGTCCACTTTCTGGAGAATACTGGGAGCAAAATGCTTTTTTGTTGTTGTTGTTCAGGCCGATTGCTTCACACAATTACAATATTCAGTGCAACTGAGTAACGTCAGCAATTTTACACTCAAGAAAGCAACAAGTTACTTGTGAAATAAGAAGGCCTGGACAGATCCGTGCTTGCTCCATACACAGCCCCATGTGGGCCAGACAGTCCCAACCAAGCATGGGTCAGCGTGTGCTTTGCCAGATGCTACAGAACTGGAAATACCCACATGGCTTACATCAGTGAGGAAGAAACCAAGGAGAGCCAGGAATGCTCTAGCACATGTGGTGCCTACGACTTCAGGCAGCTGCATAATTCCAGGATGGTTGTTGGACAACCCTTCATCTTCTGTGTTGAAAGCTGCAGCCTGGCAGCTGAAGGTTGCCAGGCAAACAGCAAAAGCTACATGAGTATATGGAAAATGCTGAGTGGATTTTGGAGAAACTGGGGTGGTGGGTTTGAATTTTAAATAGAGGTACCAAGGCCATGTGCTCCAGTTACCTGCTGCTCTTCAGACATTGAATCATAGAATCGTTATGGTTGGAAAAGGCCTTGAAGATCACCAAGGCCAACCGTAAACCCATCTTTGGTTTACATCTTGGGATCCATATTGATTTTTGGTTTTTTTTTTTCTGTTTTCTCTACTCGACTTTGTTCTGTTTTGTTTTGTCTACTGTTCTGTTAGTTTTGTAGCCACATGTAGCTGCTGTGATTGGTAACACAGTACTGCCAAATCCTCAGCCTCTCGTGTTCCCTGGTTATGCTATGGCAATGGAGAGTTTAAATATGAAGTTTGGAGAAGGATAAAGTGATAGTTGTGGAGGTATCTGAGGGAGCTTTTCCCTGGCAGAAGTGGCAGTATGGAAGAAAGCACTAAGTTTTGGGGTAGGCAGCCACTGTACACTGATTAGCAGCGGAGATAAGAATAGAATTGGGGGGGAAAAAAAAAAAAAGAGAAACATTGAACCGTGCTTATGGTAGCTGCTAATCTTGCCCTTAGATGTCTGAAGCCATTTTTAAGGTGCTTGGTAAAAATATAAAAATATATGCATAATTTGCATACATATGCTCTTTAGAAAGTAACTTGTTTATATACGGAGAGAAGATGCTTCATATATGCAATTGTCTACTTGGTGCATATCTGCAAAAAGAAAGGTTTTGTTTGTTTGTTCTTCTGTGAGTTTTTTTAACAAATACCAAAAAAAAAAAAGACAGGGCTGGAAATGTAAGGAGTTTGGGGAAAGTCCTCCAAGCGCTGCGAACATTAACTTTCTGTTTTTTGTTGAATTATGAACATAAAACATCTCAGGCCAAAGCTTACTCTTTCAAAAGAAACAAGCACTGTGACTACTCTTTCCTATGGTTTGTTTATTATCCTTCACTCTTTTTTTGGAAGTAAAATTAAACAGTTTATTTTTGCAGCAGCAGAACTGTGAGTTTGCCCAAATGTAGACTTGGTATCTGAATTTTGTTCAAATAAGCACAACACAATCCAGCTTTTTTCCCCTTTAAAACTCACATGCTGATATGCTCCAGAAAAAAAATCATAAGCTCCGAGTGACAAAATGAGGAAAATGACTTGCATGTTATTTCTTCAATTCTATCCTGGCATCATCTTTATCTGTAGAGATTTGCAAGCAAATTGACTTTCAGTCCTATCCTTTTTCTGATCTCTTTCCTGCAGCTGACTAGATTTGCAAGCAAATAGACCTTTTTCAAAATTTAAAGTAGATTTGCTGTTTCACAATTTGTATCTCTTTTGCATAAATACATTTTCCCATGAGGTTTATAGCAAGTATTATCTGACACTCCCACTGATCAGCTTCCTGTGGGTTTTGTTTGCTTCCCATTGACACAAAGCTTTCAAAAGCCTTCTCTCCCTGCCTCCCTATCTTTCCTCCACTCCAAAACGTTACCTCACTTGTTCCATTTTGAATGCATTTTGTTATATGCTTATAGTATAAAGAGAGTTTTTAAAGGGAAGCAAAGAGTATTTAAATCAAGTTGTTTTGCCAAGAGAGTCATTGTGCTATCATCAGGGTGGTTGTCCTTGTTAAGTTTGCCAGATACTTTGCAATGGGAAGCCCTATATGCAATTCCTACAGTCAAACTTCCACAGAATCCTTCGTGCCAGCAGTCTCTGCTTACTTCCATCTATTGGGTTCAGTGAAGGAGACGTGAGCTCTTTGGAAAATACAGTATGTAGTTAAAGGCTGTATAATAATGAGTATTCAGAAAGGAGCAAAATAAAGCTTAGGTAGTTTAATCTTAGAATCATCTGCCTTTGAAGGACTTACCTTTACCTCCCCATTACTTCCTCCTCAATTTGGAGGAGTTTTTTAAAACTCCATTTTTGTTATATTGACACAGAAAAAATTGCAAGGATACAACACATTTCTGGGATCCTTTTTTATAAAGATTTTGGCTCTGATCACCAGATCATACATACTCACAGTGAATAGCTATGCTAGGAGGTAACACCTACTGCTTTGGTATAAATAGTAATGGAGAAAATTCTTGCCCTCTGTAGCGCTCAGAGTGGCAACGCAAGGCCAGAAAAAAAAATATGTAAAAAAGGTGTATGGTTCCTGCAATTGGGCATTTCACTTCCTTCCTCCTGAGTGTTCCCTCACTCTGCTGCTTATGTCAGTCCTATCCCTATTACGTGTGACGCCATTGGGAGATCCGTGGATAAGGCAGGTTCAGTACCACAGACACGATTCTCATCTCTGCTGGAGATTAGTCGCACACTTTACTCACTGCTAGTGCCCGTTAAGGAAAAAATGTGAGATTTATAAACTGATGGGGATGTCAGTTCAAGGTCATGCAGTGGTGGCTGGATTGGGAAGCGAAGCATTCCCTATGGAAAGTTTCAAAGGTAGTAGGGAAGGGTGGCGAATAAGCTCCTGTTTGAAAATTTTTGCAGGATGTCTCATTTGGGGACAAAATACAGTTTCTTCTTTTTTGTTTCTTTTCTTTTTTCTCTTTTTGACAGCCATCTCTCTCAGCAGTAGCCTCACAGTGGAAATATGGGGTTTTGTTGTTGCTTTTTATTTTGTCTCATAAAAGAGCACACAGAGGTTTCCAGACAGATGAAATTGTGTTACATGCAGGTAGATTCCCATCTCTTGCTGTGCCCAGAGGTAGTAAATTACATCTGTGTGCTTCCTATGTAAAAAGTCCCTATATTGAGTGCAGGTGTAGGCATGTGAAAAAGTGGGAAAGGCAGAGGTCAGGAAAACTGCTTTGGCTGCAGTTCTTGGCCGAAGGTGTTCCTACTCCTTTTGCATCACGCACAGAGCAAGGGGAGAGCAGAGGAATGATAACTGATAGCCTGGAAATTTGTACCAGTTCCTGTGCTGATCAACCTCATGAATCTGAATTGAAGTAAGAGGAATGAGTTTGATCTGACGTTCTGACCTAAGTACAGAAAGGTTCCTCTTGGTTGTTCAGCTGGGTTGTGGTAGCAGTTACAGAAACCTGATACTCCAAAAACCCTTGTAGATTTTCCTTATAAAGGATTTTAATGGGCAATGGAATAAACAGAAAAAAAATCATGCAAGTGCCAGTCATGGGCAATTCTTTTGCAAATCTGCATGTTGTAAAACTGGCTTAACTGCACCTGAAAGCCTATCTTCCCAAGCCAAATTATTGTAAAGATCTTTTCCATTGTAGTGATGGGAGAATATTAGGTAGCATGATGTGCAGATCTTATCCACACCTATTAAAGGCCCCACTCTGTCTTGCTGCTCACCCTTTTCTCTCCTTTGCCCTTGAGCTGCACACTCAGGCTCTCCTGCCCTTACTTACTCACTGGACAGTCCTGGAGGGTGCATGACTCCTCTCCTTATGGTTAGCAAGATTCACATTCATGACAACTTGAGATGGAAAGAAAAAGTGTTTCAACTTCCTTTTGAAATCTAATATATATGGTTTTGTAAATGTGAATTTAAAGCCTCATATGCATCCATATATTACATTTAATAAGGAATAGTTTTGTGTGTGTGTGGTTCTCTGAAAGTCAGTAGAAACAGACTCTAGAACTGCTTAGATGTGTTTTGGATGTTTTATTCATAGTCTTAAAGACAGAGTAATCTTTTCATGTGCACAGATATTGTCCTGCTAAGCACAGGAAAAGAGAACTGAAAGCACTCACACTTTTTTTCCATAGGGTTGTTATTCAGCACTCATATGTTTTTTCCAGTCGAGTGGAGCGCAGTTTGGGCATCGACTGTCCCCACTGTCAGCAGACATCTCTTCAGAATAGTGCAGAGCCTTCTAGACAGCATGGCAGCGGCATCTCCTTTCACTGTAAGGATTTTCTACTGGATTTGCCAAACAGCAGGAGCTTGCAAAAAGCTGAAGAAAGACTCAGGAAGGCTCTGTGACAAATCCAGATGTGATTATAGCTGGGGAAGTAAATTGCATGTTGGGTACATGCTTGTAAAAAAATGGGTGTGAGTAGCAAATTAGCATGACCTCTTCTGATTTGAAATCAGCATGACTAACAGGCTGCAGTAGGAAAACAGATGCAGTAGGAAAAAGAGATTACAGGAGAATGAAAGATACATCTAGAGCCTCTTGCTTTAACTCCTGTGTACCTCATCCATGCAACACAGCTACAAGGAAAACAACAACTATGAGGGCCAACGATGCATTTGTCTCCAGAGAAGTCGGATCTAGTTATAGGGAGGGAATATACCTTCAGTAATGTGCCGAGCTGCTCAAAGCCGACGCTGTACAGCAGCAGCGCACAACTGCCAGGGCCTTTATCCACATGGGAGCTCCGTTAGCAGTGGGAGAAAAAAAATCTAAATAATTTGAAGAAAGATGATTAATGTGCTGCCTGTTTTATTCACTTCCCGTGAAGGTCTGCAAGAGCTGTCAGGCAAGGTTTCCCACCGAAGTGCTTTCGTAGACTTTCAAAAAGTGTCTCATCCTTTGCAAAAAAAAATGTAAGGTTGATGAGAAGCAGTTATAGTCGGGAGATATTGTTTTATTAGTGCTAAAGCTGAAGCTGTGGAAGAATAACTGTACACTGAATACACAGTTCACTGAAAAGAGTTAAGTCAACTCTGGCTATCTGATTCCATCCCCTAGGTTATCATATAATTCCAGGGTACCTTTGGGGGCTCATAGCCGCAACAGTGTCCAAACGTCTATCTGTGCTGGCCCTGAATTAAAGGACAAGGCCATAAAATCTTTAAACAGACCCAGGAACCACAGGCACTTTTGCATGGCCATGATATAGTTGAGGTTCTTGGTGCTGACTTGCTAATGGTCCATGTAGGAAAAATCATCCCCAAGCACTGCTCCATCATAACCATAATGCTTCAGACTGCAGGTAATTTAAATAGAAATGTTTTTGTCTTCTGAGTACTCTGTTTAACCGTACTGACTCCTTTCTAACGCAGATCTCGATTCTGCAAAGGGCCACTTTTTTAAGGCAATTACTGCTAGTGTGGAGATGCCCACTGCCATCAATAAATGGTCCTTTGATTGGTATTCCACCTGCAGAAGTCAAAGCACGCATCTTTTACAAAGATTTTACTCAGTCTAAAGCAGATTCACCTACATATGTAAGAGAATTACTTTATGCTTCAGAAACGAGCATAAAGGCTTTTGGGAAAGAGGCAATTGGAAGACAAAAATGGGCATTTCAGAAAATGTTCAAATTTTACCCTTACAAGGGGTGAACAGAGCAGATGTTTATATCTGGAGGTCAAGCTACAAGTACAGTAATTCTCCAGCTGAGAAATACTTAACATTCTCTCAGAGATCAGGAGAAGCGCTTGTAAATCTGATTTTTGGAGTGACTTCAACACTAAGCAGAAATGCGAAGACTAGCATTAAGTGGGCATTAAAAACATACCATTCTTCTCAGGGATGCTTTTCTGAGTGACATGTACTAGTAAGGCCAGTTGAGCAACCAAACTAAATTAGGCAATTTCCCTTCTATTTTATAAGTGAAAGAAATGGAGGAGGGAGAACAGAAGCCTTAAAAATAACCCCCAACTGTAAACAATATCCAAAATGAACATTACAGGTTTTATTATCATTTTAACTGCCTAATTCCTTCCCTTTGTGAACAAAAGCACGGAAAATACTTAACATAGACAGAATTCTCTTTCATTGCCTCTAGCATTTTGTACATAAAAGGAGACCAGTTCTCTGAAGGAGTTATATTTTTGCCATGTGACTAAGCAGACAGAGATGCTAACAAAAATATATACAGGATTTAATGACCACCCTTTCCCTAATGTGGAGTGTGAGGAACAAGAGAAAGGGCAAGCTAGTAAAGCAAACCAAGGAAAGTCCGTGTGTTCCTGCGAGCACTGTTACTGTGGCTCACTGGGCTCGCAGCCCCAGGCCTGCGGCACATCATGCCATGGCACTGCTGCTGCCTGGACCTGGAGCAGCCTTGACAGCCCAAAGCCTTGGCATTCCAGCAGGAGAGTGAGGGGACAAGAGCGGGGAAGACACTGGGGGAAAGGCAGGGAATCACCTGAGATGACAAAGAGCAACTCTCTTCATTGAGTGTGGGGAAGATAGCGGGGATGAAGGCGGAAAGGATGAATAGAAAAGTCCCAGGAAAGAAGAGTAATTGGCTGCTATAGCACTTAGCTGAGAGTCACTTGGAGGAGAGCAGGGCACGTTGCATCACCAGGCAGCGAGTCTCATGCCATGGGCACTCTGTGACCACTGTCATAGCCACTTGCAGCTGGCATGCCCATGGCCCAGAGCTCTCCGTGAGCCTCCTGCCCGCTCAGACCACTGAACACTGCCGCATTTCAGTGTTGTCCTCTCCAAGGACAGAGTGCAACTGGACAACTGCTCTGGACAGTGCAGTGTGACACATTACATATGGCCCTCCTGACCACGAGCTTTTCACTACCAGTGCTTTGCTTCACAGATGCTAATAGAGCTTGCTACCTATCCCCATCACACAACACTGTGCAGTGCAATGGTACAATGCTCTGGCTCAGTGCTCATATGATGTCCGTTTATACCTCCTGTTTCCTAATGCACGATGCTGCCCTTGCAAAGATTTTCCAGCTCTGCTCAGAATCCCACAATTTCATTTATAGCCACTTGACATATCTAAAGAGTCCCACTGGCCCTCATTGAAGCAAACATTTCAACACTGAAGTCATTCCTTTTTGAAAAAAAAACCTTTGCAATGATCCTTAACTCAAATGTATAGTAAGTTCCTTCAAAGATATTAAATCTCATAAAAAATGTTCCTTGTCTACAATACTGAACAATAAACTTCACTAAAATTAAAAAAAAAAAATCCACTCAATTTCAGTTATGGAATGTCTTTACTAGCTTTTTCTAATCTTATTTCTTCTCACTTGTGCTTTTCACACGCACTAATGAAACATTACACTCATCTATGCCTCCCACAAAGTCAGTTTGCATTTATTCACTCTGTCTCCTTCTGCATGCTTTCTAGCAGAAACATCATAGTAGCCACAGGGGAGAAAATTAGCCAGGCAAATTCTCCATCTGTCTCTTTTTCTGTTTCCCGGGGTTATTTGACTATGCATCTTTTTGTAGGTATTGGTAGATCATTTTTGCATGATGTGGCTTAAAAAAAAAAAAAACAACCCAAACATACAGCCTCATCTAGACATTTAACCAGATAGCCTTAACAAGGCTAACCTTGACTGTAGTTGCACCATAATTTGTCACACAGTTTCCTTTGTCTGAAGGAACACATCAAATATTTTGACATATTTTTGCTTGGGCTCTTTTGAATTCCTTGGTCTACCCCTTAGGTGTAACCTAGGCGGTCTCAGGGAATATGCCCTAAGGCCCCTGGAGAGGCATGCTGCCAGGGGGATTCTTACAAAAGTGATGGTTGGGTCTGGAAAAGAAAGCTTGTGTGTATGCATGTCTGAGTAGGCACCAGTCACATAAATAAAGCAGAGAACGGCTTAATATCAAGACAGAAGATGAGAGAAATTGGCAATGACAAGGTTACAGAAATCTAAGCACTGGATGAGACAAAAGCCAGAAAATTTGCGGAAGTTGTGGGAAGGAAGGTTCAAATCAGGAAAGTGCTATGTGGGGAGAAGGCAGAGGTGTGAGAGAGCATGAATATGAAGAAAGTAAAGGAACAGAGTGAAAACCTCCAGATTTTTGGGTCTTTAAGTCTGCAGAAAACCCGTTTTGGTGGTATTATCCTGTAATGACTCTTATTCACTTCATGATGAATCTGCTTGATACATTTCCTCTCCACAAACGCTAGTCTCATGTGGCTTTGATTTGGACAGGCTTTTCATGGTGTTCCTGCATAGAGAAGCCTATAATGCTCTGATTGGGCAGCTATTTCCATCCTCCAGTTTATCCATTTCATCTCTATTCCTTGGCTCTCATTGCCAAGGTCATGACTAGATTGCCAACCCTGAAGCCAAACATCCGGTATCTATTCCAACTCAAAGCTCTTAACTCCTCTGAGTCAGTCAGCTCATGTCAAGAATAACCCAAAAGGGATATGGAAACCCCAAAGTCACTGCCATAAATCATAGTTGTCTTAATGCCATTTTCATCTCAGAGTGGCCTGCCCTTTGTGTCATGTCCTGCCAACATTCCCAACTGTTGGCCATTTGTTCTCCAAGGGTAATGTGAAGTACAAACTCTCAAGAACCAATCCCAGAGGTATTATATGTTCATACAGACAAGTTGGGACAACTCAGCTCTGCTACTTCATCTGCCTGAGTGAAAACGAGCCTGAGACTCCACTAAGAGTTGCAATTTGTACCGAGGGAATGCATTTGAAATTTTAGTCATACTTGATGCTAGGTTCTTTCTCTGGCCATAGTTGCAGCATACTGCAGAACTGATTAATTTGTCTACCGAGAGTGATACTTATAAATTTCCCTTTTTTTTTTCCTCTGGTTGATCTGTGTATGAAATGATCGGTATATATTCAGAGGCATAAAGTATTCTCAGAATAGTTTGAACTAGCGCTTCAGCCTACGATACACTCAGACTGATGACTTGCAATTCACTTTCCACTTTTCATAGCGTGTGATTTGACATCCAAGTCAAAGGTTCTTTCTTCTGTTTGCCAGTGAGTGACAGAAACTTTATAAATAGAAAAACAATGACTACAGAACAATAATTTTGTTATGTATAAGGTTTTGGCACAAATTCATATTGATTTGGGGATTCTGATTTTTGTTTTCTGAACATCTTATGTTTTCCATATAGTACTGAGTCAAAATGTGATGCAAATTTACAAAGCCAGTTTTCTTCAATCTGCTTGTCTGCAGAGTGCATTATTTTTACAATGTGTTGAACGGTGACAAGTAGCCTTGGCCCATTCCAGCTCCATGTTAATTGCTGCTCATGTGTTGTGTTCCAAAAGCTGAAGTCTGTCAAAGGACAGTGCAAACTACAATTTTTCTGTATAGGTGAGATATTGGTTGAGAGATTGGTTTCACTCCACTTGAAACTGTTGGTAAACGACACAAACTGCCAAGGATGTTCCTTAGTTCGCTACTGTCTTCAAGATATTCTGACACTTCATTACCTGTATGTAGCAGAAAAGTTGTTGTCTGTTTCAGGAGTCGAGCAAATGAAGTTTCCAGGGCTTTAACCCAGGTCAAATCCGGGCTTACCCACTATCACATTCTCCTGATTCCTAGCAGTAAGTAAGTTTGACAGTCATTTCACTACATTCACTTGTAATTCCTGTGTGTCTGCAGGCAGAGCTACACACTATCAAGCATCCCAAAGGTAACACAAGAGACTCGATTTAGACAGATATTGGAGCTTGTCACCCTACTGCAGTAATATCTTCTAAAAATTCTCTTGCTGTCTTTCAGTCCCCTGAAAGAAGAGACATATTTCCATATTTATTATAGCCTAGCAAACCTCTAAAAGAAAGAACCATTAGGAATTTAGCAAGGGGAAAAGAGAGAAAGAAAATGGAAGTTGCCTCAGTTTCCCTAACCATGGCACTCTCCAGTTCTTTTCTTCATGTCCTTTCCAAACTGAGCCAGTGGCAGGAGGTCTCTAGTCAAAATTAATGTTTCCTCTGGGGTGACCATTATTCTAATTGTTAAGCTGATGGTGACATACAGAGAAAACAATGAAAGAAAACTGCCCAGAGATGACAAGAACTTGAGCTAGGCTTCAGTGGTGTCAGATATTACATGAAGCAACTGCTTGAGCTGAAAGGTGTTCTATCTTTTTGCTACTGTTTTCATGGCACAAACTAGCAGTATTAATGCTGAAAGCCAGAATGGGTCAGGCTGTTCTTCAGAGAATTTCCTTGCCATTAATAAATTATTTTTACCACCTCTCTAACATTACTGTGGTGGCAGTATGTATTTTCTTTTGTGTCAACCAACTACATAGAATCATAGAATCGTTAACGCTGGAAGGGACCTCTAGAGATCACCTAGTCCAACCCCCCTGCACATGCAGGGTCACCTAGAGAACGTGGCACAGGACTGCGTCCAAGCGGGTTTTGAAGATCTCCAGAGAAGGAGACTCCACAAGCTCTCTGGGCAGCCTGTTCCAGTGCTCTGTCACACTCACTGTTAAGAAATTTTTCCTTAAGTTCCCGTGGAACTTTTGGTGTTTCCGTTTGTGGCCATTACCTCTAGTTCTGTCGGTGACCACCACTGAAAAGAGGCCGGCCCAATCCTCTTCACTCCGTCCCTTGAGGTTTTTACATACACTGATCAGGTCCCCTCTCAGCCTTCTCTTCTCCAGGCTGAACAGGCCCAGCTCCCTCAACCTCTCCTCATAGGGCAGATGTTCCAGGCTCCTGATCATTCTCGTAGCCCTGTGCTGGACTCTCTCCAGCAGCTCCACATCCTTCTTGTCCTGGCAGGATCACCTCCCTTGACCTGCTGGAGATGCCCTTCTTAATGCACCCCAAGATCCCATTGGCCTTCTTGGCCACGAGGGCCCACTGCTGCCTCATGGTCAACTTGTCGTCCACCATGATGTCCAGGTCCCTCTCTGCAGAGCTGCTCTCCAGAAGGTCAGTCGCCAACCTGTACTGGTGTCTGGGGTTATTCCTCCCCAGGTGCAGGACCTTGCACTTGGCCTTGTTGAATTTCATGATGTTTCTCACTGCCCAGTTATCCAGTCTGTCCAGGTCCCTCTGGATGGCAGCGCAGCACTCTGGGGTATCAGCTACTCCTCCCAGTTTGGTATCATCAGCAAACTTGCTGAGGGAGTACTCTGTGCCTTCATCCAGGTCATTGATGAATAAATTGAACAGGACTGGACTGAGGACTGAACCCTGGGGGACCCCGCTAGCTACAGGCCTCCAACTAGACTTGGCACCACTGATCACCACCCTCTGAGCTCTGCCATCCAGCCAATTCCTAATCCACGTCAGCATCCACTCATCTATCCCACACTTCTGGAGCTTGCCCAGGAGGACACTGAGGGACAGTGTCAAAAGCCTTGGTGAAATTGAGATATGATGACATCCATCGTTCTCCCCTCATCTATCCAGTCATTCCATCATAGAAGGCTATCAGGTTAGTCAAGCATGATATCCCCTTAATGAACCCATGCTGACTACTCCTGAACACCTTCTTATCCTCCACATGTTTGGAGACAACAGCCAGGATGAGCTGCTCCATGACTTTTCCGGGGATGGAGGTGAGGCTCACTGGCCTGTAGTTGCCTGGGTCCTCCTTCTTGCCTTTTTTGAAGACTGGCATGACATTGGCCTTCTTCCAGTCTTCTGGCACCTCCCCTGTTCTCCAGGATCTTTGAAAGATCCTGGAGAGCAGCTTAGCTATGACCTCTGCCAGCTCGCACAGCACTCTCAGGTGCATCCCATCAGGGCCCATGGATTTGTGGATGTCAAGTTTCCCTAAGAGCTCTCTGACCCAATCCTCCTCTACCCAGGGCAAGTCTTCACCTTCTCCGGTTTCTAGGGTCTGGGGTTCCAGAGGGCTGCCCTTGGCAAACACTGAAGCGAAGAAGGCATTCAGTAATTCTGCTTTTTCAGTGTCTTTCATAACCAGGGCACCCACCTCGTTCACCAGTGGGCCCATGTTTTGCCTAATCTTCCTTTTACCATTAATATATTTGAAAAAATATATATCCGTTATTTTTAACATCTCTTGCCAGATTTAATTCCAATTGTGCCTTAGCTTTCCTTGTCACATCCCTGCATTCCCTGACAACATTCCTATATCCCTCCTAAGGAGCCTGTTTTTCCACTTTCCGTATAGTGCCTTTTTCTGTTTGAGTTTTGCCAGTAGCTCCTTGCTCATCCTCACAGGCCTCCTGCCCCCTCTGCCTGACTTCTTACTCAAACGGCACCGCTCCTGAGCCTGGAGGAAGTACTGCTTGAATAGTGACAAGCTCTCTTGGGCCCTCCTTCCTTCTAGAGCTCTAGCCCATGGGATTCTTCCGAGGAGGTCTCTGAAGAGGCTAAAGTTGAGTCTCCTGAAGTCCATGGTTGCAAGGCTACTTACAGCCCTGCCACATCCTCGTTGGATCCTAAACTCAACCAGCTCATGATCACTGCAGTCAAGGCTACCCTTCACCTTCACATCTCCAACAAGTCCCTCTCTATTTGTTAGTACGAGGTCCAGTAGCCCATCTCTCCTCGTTGGCTCCTCCACAATCTGTGTTATCACCAATGCTCTGCAGAAACCTACAGGACTGTAGCACATATAAATCCCACAGAAGGGGATGGCAAACTCAAGCAAGAACACATGGAATATATACATTATATGGAAGGGAATAGAATGTACACAACTTATGTCATGTCATGTCATATGTTATTTTATTATATTAATATATACATGAATAAATCAATAGCAGGAAAGCCACAAGGGGAACTTATCACATGTTACCAAATTTGCATTATGAAGGTGTGTTTATCTGCTCTTCCTCCTCAATAACTGTGGGTAGGTTATTGCTCAGTGAAACTGGGCCTGTTTGCCTCTCTTTTACTATGATAAGGTGACATCGTTATTAGCATGACCCATTGCCACAGAGTAGCCAGTAACATAAATTAACAAAAGTCACAACTTAAAAGAAAGAATGCAATTACATGACAAATTCTTCTTCACAAAAACCAGTCAGTTTTATTGGGTTAGAGAAAAGTGGCTCCTACTGACAAAGTGACCAGCGCCGTCTTTGCTATTGCGAGGCTATTTATTCTTCTTTTCTTGCAAGACCTGCTTTTAGTTCTTTTCACCTCCTATGCTGTGAATGTTTTTTGTGTGACTGTGCTACATGGAGACCCCAGTTTTCACCACAGTTGCACAGTGCAAGGCATATTGTTCACACACGAAGGTAGAGCCTTCATGTTGAAGACAGAGCCTGAATGGTGCTATATCCACATTTATAAACCCTATAAGTTCAGACTGTTACCTCTGCAAAACGTTGTGTTTCCTCAGAGGGAAGAAATAGTTTAGCCCTAGGCTAACATGCGTTTCTCAGCACCATGGCATCCTCTGTGGGATGCCTGCCTACCTTTGACATTAAAAGAAATTGTGGGGTGTTGTAAGATAACATGAGAGAGAAGTGGCTCTTTTTCCTGACTTTCCAATTCTTCATAAGTTTCAGCAAACCACTTCTGCTCACAGTGTCTCACTTGCCTCATTTTTAAAATGTGGATTGAGATAACCAAGTCCCTTGTGGAATCCTTGGACATGTGCTCATATTTGCTGTCAAAGCATTGGGTGAGATTTTATTTTCCATTTTTACATGGAATTAGGAGTATTAATGGTAGATTTGCCTGAGCTTCTACAGGAGTTGCTCCTGATTACAGCAACGTCCCACATGACACCTGTATAAGGAAAAAACCGGAAGGATAGCTCTCAGATAAATGCCTGCTTATTAGGTTGCCATGTCCGGTCACTACAGAAATAAGCCTCAAGGTAACCATTTCCTGAATCCTGTGAAATCACAGGGAGTTTTCTTTGAACATGTAGCAGTAAGTGAACTGTAGTTGTCTTCTCTCAGCACCTCTATAATTCAAATTTTTTAAAACTAAAAAATATACATATATTTATTTAGAATCATGTTAAAATGAAGGAATCTTCTATAAGATAAAGTACAGGTATTTCAATTTATAGGATCTTAAGTACAAATAAATGAAAATTAATAGTTACGAGAACTGCAATATTACATTGAGTAGATCCACATTTTTCCATATGTTTTGAAATGATCCATTTCCATACAAGAAGCATGAACCAGCTGTCTAAGAATCAAATTAGGCATTATTAAAATTGATGTGAGGTATTTTGGCAAGTAATGTGTATTTTTGTTTTACAGTTTGTTCATTGTAAGGCTAATGCGGTCTCCTGTCATATTGACACAATATCATGTGAAAGGGCAGAAAAGATGGCAATGCAAGTGGAAAGGAAATGAGTAACTCAAGGTAGGAAACAGCTCACTCTGGGACTTTCATTCAGCCTCAGCTATTTTCAAGGCTTAGAAACATCATCATCCATCATTTCCATTACATATAGTTATCTCAGGTCTACAGTCAAAAGAAGCTAGTTAAAACTGCTGCATTCTGCCAGGAGTCACTCTGAAAATGCAGATTCTTCCTAGATTTTACTAGAAATAACCCTCTCCCCTTCCCCCAAGTCTTGAATTCAGTCATTTCTGGACTGAGGATAGCTCAGATGATACACTTCTAAATGTTACTGATCAAGTATCTTTCCATTTGTCATGTCAAATCACCATTTCCTCCTGAATGAGTGTGTACCTTACTTGCCTCAGAAGCCCAAGTAGGTCAGAAATCTTTCACACCAGAAGAATTCAGTAACTTTTTCATTTTTCTTCTGAAACTTTATATGAACTTAGTCTGTGACATGCTCTTCTACATGTGTTGTGAGTTCCTTACAAATATAATTCTCCAGTTCTCAGAATGAGCTCAGAAAGTGGGAGATAAGGAACATGGCATGTGCCTGCCAGTGCAAATGAATATGTTCTCTGAGCAATCTCCACTTCAGTGTAGAGCATAGGACCTCTTGTGGGTTACAGGGCAAGTAAACGGGGAGAAGAGGAACTGGGAGAATGAGGGAAAAAAAAACATTCCTTCATCAGGACCTTTTGTTTTCTTCAATTTAATTTAGCCCATCAGTACCTTGCTAGAACTGCAGGTAACTATCAACTCAACAAAGTGCCTAACCTGGATTTAAAACCTAGATTTGGATATGATGGAGCTGATTATTCAGCTCCAATCTGCAATGCATGGCAAAAAAATCTCAACCTCATGCTAGTATATACCTTTCAAGGCAATCTGCTTGCTGGCACTAAGCCCCCCCAAACCAACGTAAGTGGATCACAGTTGTCACTGTGAATCAGGACAAAAATGACCCAGCTTCTGGCCAGGCAATGGAAATGTGCATTTTGCCCTGATGAGTGTGTTAAGCTTTTCTTGGACCAGGGCTCAAAATAGATTTTTACTTCAAATCATTATCAGCACACTGCAGCAAACAGAACAAGGAGAGATTATATAACCACCAACAACCATTATCTCTTCCTATCTTTTTCCATTCCCTTAGAAGAAATAGTGCAGAATTAATTATCATTCCTTTGTAAAGATATCTGAGAACATCATGTGGAACCTCCTTCGGCATAGCTTGCTTTCTAGTCAGATGTGATTATATAAAAATGTAATTCTATTGTTTTAACTTTGATTGATTCAGACACACTAGGCTTACAGAAATTAAGCTAATATAATGAATAAATCTTCAGCAGTTACACAGCAAGCTAACAAGCTATAGACAAAACATTAAACAGCAAACCCATAACACTGTACTTTTTGCTGGCCTTTTTGAAAACTGCCTGTTTTAAGATCTTGGGCAGAACGAGATCCCTAATGTTTGCCAGTGTAACTGATTCACCCTGCATCTCTTCATTCACTGCCACCATACTATCTTTCTCCTTTGGGTACCAAGATAGGGAAACAACCCTGCTGTTACATGCTTTTCCTTCCCTTTTCATGGAAGAGAGCATATGCTCCTAGTACCATCAGATGATGGGTGAATGGTTCATCTCCTATCTTCTCATACATATCACAGCTACACCTGATTTGCACAATCAAACAGCAACCAACCCATCCATAGGAGGACAATGCAACAATAACAATTGTTTGGGAGAGTTCTGAGCTTATGGTGCAATGGTAAACATGTGCTTAAAGTGCATAAAGTGCTAAGCCTGTAGTTTTTGAGCTTAGATTTCCCACTGTCAGACAAGGTAATCAATCAAGGATGCATTTCTATAAACCAAAACTAGGTTCTTTAATTATAATCTTGATGGCAGATGCTGCTGTTAGCATTGGATACTATCACAGGAAGTTTTCTCTCCTCGCCTGCTAACAAAGCTGTTTTATCATATCCATGTATATATCAGCTAATCTTGACACATGAGTCACCTTAACAAACAGTGCACCCTTGTCAAGCCTCATCTTTGAATTTCATGTTTCAAACTTGCTAGATGTTAGAGAAATGCTGCAGATGACATATTAGGTATAGATCAGATTCCTTCCCTGGAACCTATGGGTGCTGTGGGATCTACTTGATCACTCACCAACCTTTTCTAAATCCGCTTGGACATCTGCAGATTTTTGCTCAACCTTCATCCACTCAGCTATTCCCCATAACAACTTCCTTTCACTTGTCCCTGGTTCATACCACTTTACAGATGGTGAACAAAATTAGTGTGAGGCTGAATTTTTGCCTTGGCTCCCTGCTTCTGAAAGTATGCTGAGACAATAGAATGGAGCTAAAATTTATTATGCATATCTGCCCATCTCCATTTCAGAAAAGACTATATTGTGGTTTCAGGACCTTGCTAAAAGTGTGGTTTCAGTAAAATGAAACCACAGTAGCAGGCTACCTGAAAAAAAAGAGAATTCATGAGAACAAGGAGTCCTCTGTGTGAGAGGTGTTTTGTAAGGCTACAGATCTCTGGTCAGACTGATTTTCACTGTAGGTCAGGTTACAAGTGGAATCTTCAAAAATGCAGCAAGATCTCCCTCCTGCTCTATCTCAGCCCTCTGTTCAGCCAGTGGCATGCCATATCTGGCTCTACTTCAGAATAGGTCAATCTATATTTGCAGATACAGAGAAATCTGAAAGTGATAGAGTAACACCTTCATGCTTGATCAGTTTTATTTTCTTTTTTTTCATAAAGCATAACAGCTGCTGAACAGTGAAATTACTGCCTGTCATTGCCACAGAATGAACACTAGAACCAATGCCAGAGTCCTCAAGTAAGAATGATTTTGCCCTGTCCTGTTACTCACTTTTGGGGAAAAGCTGACTTTGACAAACAACAGCAATGCTTCTGGGGTTGATGGCTTTGTGACACTGCTCTAGATTCACTGGGCTACTGCACATGAAAGTTTAATGATCACATAAATATCAGGTGCTGTCTCTCCCCTGCTGCAGAAAACTATCAAAGAAATTTGTCTCAATGCTCTACTGACTCCATAGGCATGTTGCAGACCTCTCCAAGCTGTTCTTTTTTTTCCTCTTTTAATGCTTCATTTAAATCACTGCACAGCTGAGAAGGGGATGCACGTGTCCAAGCACAAGTAACAAATAGGGTTTGCTGTTAAAGGATAGCATAGTTTCTCACTCAAAGGGAATAGCTCTAGTGAAAGCAGCTAATTCCAAGCTGCAGGAAGACTGCTTAGGTGTGGAAGAGCAGAAACTCCAAGGCGCTTCATTTACTTTCATAGCCTGGCCTGCCTAATCTCAACTTTTTGCTTAAAAGACATCAGCAGAGGCTATAAGCACATAGTCACTTCAGGTGAAAAATGCATCAAAGTCTAATTTAAGCCAAACATAGCTGGAAAAGTGACCTGTTTCATGGTCAGCATTTGGGCAAGTGTGTGCAATATCAATGTTATCCTTCAGATACCTTTCATACAGTACATCCATTTTTTTCTAGGCCTTACCTGATCCTTTCTGCCTTGTCCGACTGACCTATCTTTCACTGGGCTCAAGCAAAAGCCCTAATGCAGAGCATATGAAGAGACTCCTCTCAGTGCTTGCTCTGACAGAAAACAGAGACATGCCAGGCCTGCCTTAGTTCATGAGATAAGATCTGACACCACAGGAACATCAGCTGTTTATATGGCCTTGCACCACAAGCAGCGAGCACTTCACTGATGCATCCTGAGCACGTACCTGCTAGTCTCTGGCATGCCATTTGCAGCCAACACTGGCCAGAAAGAATTCCCTGCTGGGCGTACCCACCTCAAGGGTCTGAGTCCTGAGTAGGTGGATTGAAGACATATAGGTAGGTTGATCTGGGGAAATTAAGATACAAGACTGGTGCAGCCTCCACTCTGTACATAAGAAGGTTGTGAAGAACCCTGACCATAATCAGAGAGGTGTTTCCCCTGAAACACTTCAGGGGCTGACGACTGGGTTGAATTGGGAACTGGGCTGCAGGAAGCAGAAAATAAAATTGCTGAAACAGTGAGAGCAGATGAGAGCTTGATGAACAAATCCCATTTTCTAGGACTTGAAAATGCATCAAAAAATACCATCTGTGCAGGACTTTCTAGTGTTTTGTCTTCAAAAAGGCAAAGTGACTGCCCTTTAAAACCTGTTAAAACATTTGTGTTATGGTGACGCAGTGGGACTTTATGTCACCTCTAGATTTGATCCATTCAAGCAGCCTTGATTTAGATAAGAAAGGTAGATAGCCATGAACCATGATCACTGAAATGAACTGCATAAAAATCTCATGAAATATTTAACCTCTTAATTTATTGCAGAAAGCTTCTGTGACACATATCACTATACACCTTGGGGATTATTTAACCCATGAGAAATGTGGCATAGTGAGCTGTGCAGCCCCTTGGAAAATCAATTCGCTCCAGAAAATGCAAAACTCAGCTCACTCCATGTGCGGTTCTGCCTTTCTGTCTCCAAAGCACTTTATAAGGGCAGTCTTGAAAAGCAGAACACCATCTCAAATGCAAGTCATATTCAGTAAATTATTCACAGTGTTAAGAAGCAAAAGGCTATTTCTCTTTCAGGACATACACAATTATCTTAAAGATTTTTCACCAGTTGCAGTACTGGTTGTTACAGGGAATCTTCTCTGATCTCGACATGCTGCTGTCACTTCAACATTGCTCTTGATTTCAGAGGGGCTTAGGTAGCCGTGAAGAAATACGGTGATGCTGCCATCAGGGACTCTGTGCCTGCATGTTCCTCTGAGTCTGCCCTGAGTGCAGTCTGATTCTGACTTTTGCAAAATTTGATTTAATGCTTCACCTGGATAATTTTCTTTTTGACAGTCTATTATGTGAAAGGAAATGGCAATGTTTTTCCACTGGTACTGGCAAAAATCTTATCATCCTGACTGCTGTGTAGAAGCTATGTAAATGAAGGCCACATTTCTTTAAATGTATATTTTCTAGAAGGAAATAGGTGTTAATTATGTCTTTGTCTTTTCTCAGACTTTGAGACAACACCAGGCAATGCCTGAGCATCCAGTCACTCTACTACTGGTCTGCAACATCTAGAAAAACAACTTCATACTTTTTGCCAAAGGAGATTTAATCTCTCAGGTGGGAATGCAGAGGATATTCCCGCCACACTCTTCAGCAAATAAATGGAAGCCAAATGCAAAAGGCCTTACATAGTAAAGTCATGGTGGATTACATCAGAAGTTCCTGATCCCAGTGAGACTTGAGGAATAGTTTGCTACAGTAATCCCAAACTCTGGGATACATTCTCAAGGCCTCAAAGAGACAATAGGCATGGGACATCCAAGACCTTCTGCCATTAGATAGTCTTTTCCCATGGGTCCTGAGGAGTTAGGTGGAGAAAAACAGTCCCTTTGCAGGTATGCCACTAACCTGGTTTATAAATCAGGTCAATTTATAACATTATACATTGATTTATAAATCAGGTACCATGTTCCAAGTCTGACAACTTTTACCAGTCACATAAACAACTCAAATTCTGTGTTGAGCAGGGTGGAAGTCGCTATCACTCCCCTGTGTCGTGAAGCTCACCTGGAGAAAGAGGTAGCTTCTGCTCATCTTGTCATTGGTGGACATTATTGGTGTTTTTGGTGGAAAAAAAATGTGCATTCTGACTTTTTATTGGTGCTGTAAATATACGGCATAGGAATATAGGGTCGAATACCAGCAAATAAGCTAATTGTTTGAATCTTTTCTATTTCAGACTGTTAGGGGGACCTTTGCAGATTTAGCAAGATTCTGAGGTGGAGATGCATCTACAGCCCACTCCAGTGATAGGAAGTTTCATCTTTTTGGTGACAGTTCACCATTTCAAGCTTCTAGATAAGGATCTGCTTGTTCTTCCCTACTGACTTCCCACCATGCAGCTGTCCTCAGATCTACTTCCAAGCATCAGTTTGTAGAATTAGGGGCTTGAAGAAGATCAGGCTGTGCTAACAGACCTTTGTTAGGCAGTGTTAACATGTCAAGAATAAGGGTGGATTGACAGAGTTTTCAAGAACTGATGGCCTTTATTTACCTCCTAAGGGAGGACTGCTTTTTTTGGAGGTAAAAGCTTTGGGAAAGAATGTCTTTCACTGTTGCTGGGTTGGTGCAGGGTTTTTGACCTGGTACTGGGCACAAAAGGGCTAGACTATAGCTTTCACTACCATGTGTCTAAACACATGACAGCGTTCTTACACATTTTGCATTTGCATGTGATGTCAGCCTGTGCTAGGTAGGCTGCCTACTGGAGAACACAGGGTTTAAGTAAAAGTTGCCTTTTTGAGCAAGCAGTGCATGAAGACAGCACATTTGCTTTCGAGCGTTGTTGGAGATTAATAGGGACCAAAGAGCTCCCTTCTGGCTCCTTTCTGAGATAGCTCCCATGCTATATCTCAGACATGCATACCTGGTAGATGACCTCAAGAGCTGACTAAGAAGTACCTGAAGGTATTTCTGTGCTGGTGTTACTGAAATTAGCATCTACGCTAAAATGACCTTTCTGTGGTCATTATGATCTGTTCCCCACCTACACGGAGTTTCTAATAATTATTTCAGTATCAAAGCTAGAAACTGATAGAGCTTTTAAGTAATTACTAGTGAAAAATCTAAATAGATCAAACAGAATTTGGGTTTCAGCACTGAACGTTTTCCTTCAAGAAGACTGCTAAGAAATTCCTCTGCAGCATTCTTACTCTGAGCAGTAGAAAACCTTCTCCTTTAAAGCTGTTCATTCAATTGGAAAGCAAACCCAGTTAGTGTTTAGCCAATGTTTAACTTAAGATAGGCTTTATTTTTGAAGGCATTAGCCTGGGAGTTATTCACTGCCTCAGAAAAAGAGAGTGATGTAACCACTAATGGATGCATGGGGGAGAAAGTAGATGAACAGCACAAAAGAATGAATCACAAAAACATGCTGCGTTGTTCATTTCTAGAGGCAACTGTAGTATAACTGTACTTTTGTATTAGAGGAAGGCAGGTTTTGCATACACTAGGGAAATGGAGCATGATTTGGGAATTGCAAATGAATGCGAGGTGCATCTGAAGGCTCTCCATCAGTACTGCCAGTATTTTAAGAAATGCTTCCCTTAAAAATGTTCTTGTAAACCTTGAGTGCTGTGGGTAGAGGGAAGGGAAATATCTGTTCACTTGTTTCACCACTAGACAGTAAAATGCTTTTAACCTCTCTTCCCGAAGAAAAAAAAGACAGCACCATTTACCAAGCAAACTTAACTTGCACTCCATCTCATGGTAGAGGTTGGCAGCTTGTGCATGGAGGGAAAAAAAAGCCTACTGATAGCAAATATAGAGTTTAACTGGGCAGTCTGAGTTGTGGTTGTGCTGTGAATAGTTTGAAAATCCTTTCTATGATCTCTGTGACGAGCCAACATATTCCAAACTGTACAAAACACTGGGAATATTTCTGTGTATTCCAGAAATAAGCCATAGTTGGCAGAAAGTTTATAGCAGGGTCCAGTGAAGCTCCTGTCAGCTGGGCAGATGTGTTAATCACATCTTCCCAGGTAGCTCCTTCCAGCACAACTCCATTTTTCCCTTAATTTTCACTTCATAACCTTCAAAGCTTTGCTTGCATTACCATATGTTACACTAACACACTATGCTGCTCCACAGTGACACACACAGCACCAAAACAGCTGACCAGGTCACACAGAAAGGAGAATAAGGAAGTACAAGATAAACTTCTTGTCTCTTCCCTGGGAGAATGTCCCAAGAGCTTTGCAAACTACAAAACATACAGGTCTGGCAAAGCATCAGAAAAGCCAGAGAAACCTGAGAGGCTGAGTGATTGCATTCTTGAGACAGGGCTGGCTAGTAGGAAAAAAGAAGTCGCTAGTTGCTAGACGTTAAATATTCAATTAGAGAACCTTCCTCCCTCCATTAACAAATTTTGAATAGACAACGTTGTGAGATGGATTTGTCCCAAGTAATGCAAGGGCCCTGAGGCAGTAGGTGATATAGGTGACTCAGCTGATCAGAGACCTGCTGAGCTGCCTGGCTTTTCTCCCTAGCCAAGACAGCCGATCACTGAGCATTAGGCTCAGCCTAATCACAAATCTCCCCTGCACAGCTGAAGGGATCCAGTTTCATCTCCCAGGTGCTAGCAGGTCTCTTCTCTTAAAAACTCTACACTTTTAGGCAGCATGGTTATTCATTATATACTGTTGTATTGAGCCCACAGGTCGTCCAGGGCTAGATTTGGCGGGGAAGGGAAATATCATCAGGGATGCTATAAGGTATGGGATGACATATCATGCCATTCACACCAGCCTAAGTCCAGAGCCAGCAAAAGATGCCTGGAGACTGGAGCAAAACAGGAGAGCTACTGAAGGCCCAAATAGTCGACTTACAGCTGCCCCAGCTAGGCAGAGAGGCACACTGGGAGCCCTATTCAAGTTCCTCTATGTAACTGCACACAGCATGGGAAATAAACAAAGGGAATTGGAGATGTGTGTGCAGTCTGCACTTTACTGCGTCCCCGGAACAACACCAGTCTTGAGGACAGACCTGCTAATAAAGAGCAGCAGCTGCATGCACATGGAATCTGCATGTCCCGAAATCTCCTCATGTAGGGAGGCAACATGAACCCTACAGGTCAGTGAGACCATATGTTATGGAAGCCTCCAGCAAGGTTACTTTTTAAGACATCCATGGGACTATACAATGGTGAATTTCAGCCATACAGCTCAGTAGCTGAACCAGTCCCACAAAGAAAAAATCACATTTATTTTAGCCTTGGGTATATATACACGTTTGAGTCAATATTTCATATCTGCACCTGTTTCTAAAGTAAATGGAAGAAGAAAAAAACCTCAATGTACTTCATAAATAATGCCCAGAAGAATGCATTTCTGGGCAAGAAATAGGACTGATCCCTGGACTTCAAGCCATCTAAGTCTGACCTCTTCAGGGACCTACTTGGAGGAATCCCCTGGGACAGGGCCCTAGAAGGAAAGGGGGTCCTGGAGAATTGGCTCATATTCAAGCATCACTTCCTTCAGGCTCAGGATCGGTGCATTCCTACAAGAAAGGAGCCAAGCAAGGCGGGCAGGAGACCTGCATGGATGGACAAGGAGCTGTAGGGGAAAACTTGAACAGAAAAAGCACACATAATGTGAAAGAAGGGTCAGACCACATGGGAGGAATATAGGAACACTGTCAGAGAACGCAAGGATGCGCCGAGGAAGGCCACGGCCTGTTATTTAGCAAGAGATGTCAGGAACGACAGGAAGGGCTTCCACAAATACAGCAGCAGCAAGAGGAAGACTTGGGAAAATGTGGGCCCCCTCTTGAGCTGGGTGGGTGCCTTGGTAACGGAGGATACAGAGAAGGCAGAGTTACTAAACGCCTTCCCCGCTTCAGTCTGCACTGCTAAGGCTTGCCCCCATGAACTATGGTTTTGGATGAGAATTATTAGTGCCTGGGCCAGAGTGAGGACAGAGTATCTTTCAGGGAATAAAAGTGAAGGAGCAGTATTTTCTAATGATGTTGTTATGGTATGTCTGGAAGCAACACAGAATCAAATAGATTTCTTTTAACATACTTGTTTGCCACACTCCGTCTCTCCAGAATTAGCACTGGTATAATGAGAATTTGTAAAAAACTTTACTCTGATAATACTGCAAGAAAACAAATGCCATGTCATGACATTTATGCTTCAGCTAGGAAAATGTGAATATTTCAGAGTCTGATTCCTCTCTTTCCTTCTACTCTATTCTTACCCAGCTTTTTTCACATACTTTCTCTGACTCCCACTCTGGGGGATATGTTTTTTTTATACATATACAGCATATAGTGAGGTTTTTTTGCTGATGGGAGCTTTTCCAGTCTCCTCAGATAACCTCTTTTCAGCAGCCTCTGCTTCACTCCAGTCTGCGGGTAAGAGTATGGGACAGCCCACAGCTCATCAGAGCCTCTTCTGGATTTCCTGGGTTGTCTCTCAGCCTTTCTTTTGCCTTCCTGCTCTCTGCTTACCCAACTTAATGTATTTTTGAATCCCAGTCTGGGGAATGTTAAAAGTCAATGTCTGGTGGCTAAGGCTACTATTGCTTTGGAAGTTGTGAGGGTTTTTTGTTTGCTTGTTTTTCTTTCTGAAGGGAATTATCTCATTCAAACCCCGAAGGACTGCTCTACCTTAGGTTAGATAATTAAGTGAAAATATTCACAGTCTCTTTGACTTTCTGCCAAATAAAAGACTTCAACTCTTCCCTGATCAATTGCTTATAGAAAAATGGGGAAACTGAGGAATACACAGTGAGCTTTTTAAAAAATATTATAACATCTTCTCACACTCTCCATATCATGAGCAGGTAGCTGCCAGGAGATTTCTCCTTTCCCCTTATATTACGAGTAGCCTGCCTATTTCCCCCTGAGTGGTTAGCAGAGGGAAATAGAGTAGAATAATGGGGTTTCTGAGGTTGTGCTTCCCATGGTACTGCCAGGCTTCTGCTCACTATAGGTGGTTAATTATAGCATCAGCAATGCGCCCAGCAGCAAAGCAGAGGGACACAGCATGGCCTCTTTCTGTTAGACTTTTTCCCCCCCCCAGCCTCTCTCCCTCCCTTTCCTGCAAGATAAAGAAGCAAGTTCCGATTTAGTCATCAAGGTCTGAGCACATCCAGTAAATAATTCAATTCCTCATCTTCACACATGGGCTCAGCTGTATAAACAAACTCAGCTGCTTCTGCCAAGTGTATAAGTACATTTCCCAGTGTTTTATTGGCATGGGATATAATGCTATAATTGAAAAACATGCTATGTAAAGAGAGTGAGGTTATAAATGTAGGAGGGTTTTATAGTTTAAGCAGCATTATAAAAAGTCCGAAAGCTCTAGTCACTAATCCAGGAAATGGAGCACTGTTAAACTCTGAACTGATAGATCAGTTGAATCACGAGGGGAGGACATATGAGCTGGGAGACTGAGACTCATGTGTAGGACTGGATGAAACAAACATTTTCCTCTTACAGTTCCTCCATGCCTCTGTTTGCCATGCATGCTTTGTAAAAGCCATCTGTCCCAAAAGGCTGTGAAATCAGTCACATTCATGACACAAGTGACACCAAGAACCTGAAGGCCATGATAGGCATACAGAGGTTTCACTATGAATGTGAATGTTTCTGAGCCCTTGAGTCAGCTGATCTGCAAAGAAAGGTCAAAATAAGCTTTCATCTGCTATTTACTAGTATGCGTATCCTGAATCTGGCTATATTTGCCAGATATTAAAGGCTGTGAGTCATCTGCAAAGAAAATGCAAAGAAAATTAATTGAGAGTGCTCTCCTGATTGAAATCATAAATGAGCTATAGGGAATGGCTTTCCCCTGAGTATCAGTCAAACAGTGGAGTTTTTACTAAAATTTACACAAACTAAATACATATCTCTAGGTTCTGCTGGGGTTAACTTGCTGGCTCTTGTGCTTTTTAAATTCAGGCTTTATTCTGGATGCTGCTGTGGGATTATTTCTTGGCTCGAAATCTGGAGAATAATGTAAGCAGAAAGTACAGATGAGCCAGGGTGTATGATGCAAAGGAAGGATGATGCCTTTCTCTGTTTCATTTTGAGAAGTAGGACTTGGCTCTACTTATCAAACCATGGTTCTTCCTGCTTGGATCTGAAAAGATTTCATGCATAAAAATGCATAGTCAAAACAAGCAAGAGGCTGCTTTTCAAGCTGAGTAGGTAACCTCTTTCCTGACTGGAGGGTTTCTTATGCTATCTTTTATAGTCTGTTGCAAAACCTGTCAACACATTGCTTGGCCCAGACCGAAAGAAAAGCTGTGTCAACAGTATTAGCATAGAACATCAGGAAGTTTCAATTAAAAGAGCTTATTTGCACTTAGCAAACACATATGAGTAAATTTAGAAGTAGTAGTGAACTAAATGGACAAATGGTCACGCCCAGAAATAAATCATATGGCTAGACAGTGTAGTAGAAGGTAGGTACAATGTGATGACATAATTGTATCCTCAGGAGAGGTGTGTGTAGAATCTCCGGATTCGGTTAGCCTCCTGGATAGAACATGCCGTGAAAATGCACTGCAATGACAGAGCTCTGTTGCGTGCTCACAGCCCAGACATGGTTACTCGTGTCAGTGCGATGGGGCAGATGTGTTCCAGCATGTGCTTCCAGCAGTGCTGGCCCCAATGCATCTGAGAGTAACATGGATGGGCTCCATAGTGTGTCCTACATCTAGTACTCTGAAATCCAGAAACAGGCCATCTCTGGGAACACATCATGCCTCCTTGCCTGCCTGCACATCTCAGCTTCTTTCCAAAGCAACTGTGGAAATTCAGAATGTGGAATTAGGCTGCAGCCAACTTCCCACAGGTCCCATTGCAGATGTCATCAACTCCACAGCACTGGTACAAACTTTGTGCATCTCCTGAGGTAGAGGGTGCTTCTGTACTCACAGTACAACTGCAAAAAATCCAGTGCCTGGTTGCGAAGTGCTTGGAGGACACAATCTCTAAAAATTCAAAATGAGTCATTAGTTGTTGCTTAGGCTGGTTAACAACCCTGACTGTAAAGGTTTGGGATGTGCATGCATTTGAAATCTCCAATCCTCAATTAAATTGTTTTGAGCTTTGGGGACCCAGAAACTGGGCTGGCTCTCTCATGAGAAAAGTTTCAGATTTGGGTCAGATAATCACTGTGGAAATAAAACTAGGTGTTTTCAGGAGATTGAGGCCATGGATCCATGAATGGGTAAACCCACAGCAGTTCAAGTTGTTCCAGTTTTGAAGAAGGTGTGAATACATGGTTTAACTATAAAGAACCATTAAGCCCACCTGACAACAAATTTACCGCTAGCTAAGTTATGGGCCATTTTCTCACATGCTAAAATCCTTAACCTTCCCAAGCACAGCCTGCTCATGTCTTGCACGTCTCAGAGAAAGATCCATTTACTTGGACACTTGTACTGCTGCGCATTTTGATCCATGGTTTTACGTTCTTAAAGTTTCTTTGTGTGTTCAGAGTCTTTACTGTGTATTATATACATTAAGGTAAAAGCCACCCACTTACTTAATTGACAAGCAAATGTCATCTTGTGCTACACAGTCCTTGGAAAAATAAGACACTCATATTGCCTGGGATCTCTCTCAGAAATAAATCTATTGTGTATTCTTTCTTCCTCATTCTCCTTATATTGAAGGTATATGTATGTTTTGCTCTTTGCACATATATAAGACAGAAAACAGTCATGAGTGTGGTCTCACTTCGTTGTTTGGGCAAATTTGGGCAAGACACTCTTGTCTGTGGCCTATGAGGACAGGGAAACACAGAAACCTGTTCTGATATATCATTTGTCTACTCTTAGTCTCCTTTTACATTCTGTGGGTCATTTTTTTCTCTTATTTCCCTGAGTTTTCCCCATTCCCCACAGGCAGTATTACCAGTGTGGGAAGGGAGAGAGGGCTGGACCACCTTGCATGCTGCAGCAGCACATACCACACCAGCCAGTGGTGCAAGGTGGGACAGCGGCACTGCCTCCCTCAACCCCTCGGTAACCTCATGCCTGAATTGAAGTCTCTTGTTTCATTTGTTGAGGGTGAATCTACCCCCCCAGAACCAGTTGCACCACAATGTTTTACCAGGTAACTGACAGTCAGGCCCTTTGTGTTCACGACGGATGTGTTCACCTGCCCAACCAGCACAGCCACCACAGTACTGCGCATACCAGTTGCTCTGCTGAAAGTGCAAAGGGCACTTCTGAAAGGGTGGCTTCAGACAGAATCACAAAATAGCGCAGTGGCACTTCCACTGCATGGCAGCCCTACCTCCCTGGGCATGGGCGCCCATGGCTGTGGGGTCCCTCTGTTGCCCACTCCCTGCCCAGCACCTTGCTAATTCTGCAGAACAGCAATGAGAAAATTCCTGGTCCAACCCCTAGCGTTTATTCACAGGTGATTACTTAGCACCATATCAGCACTTCACAGCCCTGATTTTCCTGACTCGGAAACAACTAATTAAAGGCATGACATGGCATTTATTTATCACCAAATGGGTAAAACCTAATAAATGGCAATGACATAAGTGTTCATTAGTATCTTTCTCTTATGTTTCTCTTTCTCTCCCCTGAAACAAGAGCTGTTTTCCTTATGACGGGATGGGTGAGGAAGACTAAAAGGAGTGTCCTGTCTGAAGAGGAAGGCAATCAAAACAGGTTCATCCATTATAGGCAGTTGGGTTGAACCAGAGAGGTACAGCAGCAACCCACTGACATGGCTGTTTAAGATGCTTAGCCCTATCTCAGAGGCAGTGATACTGCTACATAACGCCTAACCCAGTTGAGATATGCAGTTGTTGCCTTTCTCACTTCTTTCTGTGTCCTTTGCCAACCTGAGCTGACTTTTTGTCCCCTCAGCCTGGCATAGACTTCTATGTAGACAGAAGCAGCTTGGAGACAATGAAGTGTTGGGTGCAAGACCTAGTTACACCATGTGCTGCTTGGAGCCAGTGACCCGTTTGACTGGCTCAAAATGCAAGATTGCTGAGGCAGGCAGAGGAGCAATCTTTTCCCACACAGGGTGCTGCCCTGAATTTTTTTCCTCTTCCCTCACCTCAACTGTCATCACCTTCCTCTGCAGAAGATGAGCATCTTTTTCTAGGAAGGAGTCTGCCCCCTCCCTCTTTTACAGTCTGAATCTTTTCAAAAGGTTCCTACCAAGGGAGTGTTTCCTCCTTTGGAGGATACTCATTCTCGAGCCAGAGTCACTCTCCTCATTCCTCTCCTTTTTCCTCTCCTGCTTTCACCTGCTAAAGGCTGAGATTCCTGATCTCTTCATGAGGTTGAAGGCTCCTTTCTGTTGGGTCACGATCCCCATATTCAGGGAGCCACATGAACATTTCTGTCTGAATCACAGTTTCTGTGGGAGCATGAGGAATGTTGAGAGATTAAAGAGTGACTCTGATGTTCAAAATAGGGGGGGAAAAAAAACAGTGGCTGGATAGCTCAGAAATCCCAAAGATGGGTTTATAGACTCATTTGAAAAGCAAATTTTCAATGCAAAAAGATTTCAGTTCAGCTCTATTTCCCTTTAGGTGGTGGACTCAAATCATATGAGAGAACAGAAGTACTTATACCAGGGGAAGCAGAGGTATGAGAGAGCTCCTGCACCAGCAGCTCTCCCTCTGCTGGAGGCCATCTGCTCCAGGGCTCCTCCTGCCCAACATGCCAGAGGCACTCAGTTACTTTTGCATTTTCCTTCTGGCCCAGTAAGTGAAGTAGTTTATTTAAGGTAAAGCAGCTTCAAAAGGAAAGTGCTGTTTTAGCAGTGTTTTTGGTTTGCGGTATCATCTCTCTTGTCTTCGGGTGGAATGCTCCTATTAATTCTTGCCCATCCCATCACATGCCATCGTAAGGAAAATGGCTCTTGTTTCAGGAAGGAAAGGAAGTAATCTGGAATTCCTATTTTCCTGAAGAAAGAGAAGGCTGTATCCACAGCAGGGTGCTGTGTTTTTAAGGACATACAGCACATTTGCAGAGGTGCCACAGATAGAGAGAGCCCCTCCAGTACCTTTGACACACATATTAGGACCAATGCTAAAGGAAGGTGTGGGTCGCACAGCCTAACTGCAACATACACACAGTTTGGAAGCTGTATTTTTTCCATAGAGCTCTACTATGGGGTTTAGGAAGTCTTTGCGTTCCTGAGAAGGTTGACTAACACTGGCAAAGCTATCACAGAGATGCTGTGAGAAGAATCTCTTTGAGGTAATGAATAATCAGGGAAAAGCCCAGGGTAGACAAGTACAGCTGATTGGAGAGGGAATTTATCTGGATCTTATTATAAGGATCACAAGGTAGAGTAAGGGAGGTCCTAGAGTGGAAGAGTGATACTGTATGAAGATGGAGCATCTACTTCTGTTTAATTGTTAGGGCTATTCATGCTTTTGAGATTTTAAGGGCTAGTCTTTTATGTCTTTTATCAGAAAAAAAAAATCCTGGTTATATAGCTTGGGGTAGGAGTCTTCTTTATCTAGTTTGAAATTTAGTGGAATTTAGTGTCTTAGGTTTGGAATATGACACTATCTCTCTAACAAGGAGATTGGATTTATTCTGTAGATTATGATCAGCATATCTTCTTTTTATTTTTTCTAGTATTACCAAATGAAACTACTAAGTTACTTCAGACCAAAAATGTGTTAGCTTGACCTCTATGTTGAAAAAATATTTGAGGATAGTAGGAAAGAAACTGTCACTACTGAAACGAGCTACTAAACAAATAAAAATTATTACAGGATCTACAGTACACAGCAGGATACTACCCTTGTGATTCTCTCTTACTGGCAAATGATGATCAGCTCTTGGTTAGAATTTGAGGCACAATAAGCAGAGAAATTATTATTTAGCTTGTTTCGCAGAGCAGATCAGAGTAAGTTATGGCGATTATAGTAGTGATCCTCTCTGTCCTTGAAATCTGTGTACATGGTTGTTAAATCAATAGATTGTTCTGAAGCAGAAAGGCTGTGGTAGTTACAAGGTCTACAAGAAAGGGAATAAAGGAATGTAAAATTTGTGAAAAAGCAAGCGAAACAATAGAAATAACACTTTTGTACACATACTCTCATTTAGTGAGGTAAATCAGAATCAGAGATGTGAAAAAATAAAAATGCGCATTACCATTAGTCTTTCTTGGACTTGTTAAAGGATTCCTTGTTTTTCAAGAAGGAGGGAGAAAACTCTGAGGAAGCCATTTGGCTGCACTCATAAAGTCCTTAAAATCCCCAAATCTTGCTAGGGCAAGTGAAAGAGTTAATGTAAGTGTCAACACTTAGTATGCCAAACATGGCTGCTCTGGACTTTCTGAAGCAGCTCTATTTCCTGTTGGCCTTTTTCACCTGGGCCACAACTTGCTCCCTGAGTGATTCTACACATTGTAAAACTCATCTGATGAGAGATGTGTGTGAGCTCTTTTTTTAAAAAAAAAGTAGGAGGAGGAGCTTGAACAAAAAGTGATCTGACACTGAATCCGGTGCCTGTCAGGGGATCCTCACCAGGTGGAGAACCTTCCAGCACTTTCTGAGATAGAGTCAGGACACGTGTTCAGCCCAGTTCCCAGTTGGTGTTTCAGGTGGTGACTTGTGTCTAAGCAAAATCTGACAGACCAGAATGGTGCTATTACCATATCATTACATTCCTTTATGTACAGTCGAGGGATAGGAAAAACATGTTCCCATCCACAGTTACACCGGCTTTTCTTGCTATATAGTACAGCAGTTCTTCAGGGAAAACTTCTTCAGTGATTGTTTTCTCATCAACTCTCAAGTGTTTTATTCAGCAGCTAATAAATAATTCGATTTTGAAATAATTGGAAATAACACAAATACCAGAAACTTAAAGTCAAGGGGAGGCCAAGAAAAAGAAGCCATGAGTTTGTTCCACTTACCCTTTGAAATGGAGAACTCCAGGGACAGATATAAATTCACAGAAATTCTAGTTCATCCTGAGGAAAACTTTTAATCTGTCATGAAATTCAGGATGTATGAACAATACAAAAAGAAAATGAGGTTTGCTCAACATGCAGTACTAACACTACACAGGGATAGATTATTCTGAAAGGAGAACAGAAATCTGGCCAAATGGAAATAAACATTTCCTAATATTCTTCTTTCTTTAATAACATTCATTTTAAATGGTCATATTGTTTAGTCAGACTCAGGTGCAAATTACTGCAGTTCCGGGACTCTGTGTCAGTTAAATTTTTGACAAATATTACCACCTGCTGGGCAAGCTGTAACAGTGCAACTAGTAATAATTTCTTTGAGGAAGCAATGAAGTTCTTCCTCTTTCTGAGCCTGAACGATGCATAAATCCTTCTGCGAAGGCAGCCCGATAAAGCTAGGTGGCTTGGAAGCATTTCTGATTTTATATCAAAGATAAATATGTTAGATCTATCAACAGAGTAAAAATTGCACATTTGTTTCAGGAAATTTAGTACAGAAGGATTGCCACTCTTTGTTCATTGGTTTATGTTTTCACACCTAGAAATCCAGCCCATGCAGATTTTACAGCCAAAAAACAAAACCAAACCAAACCTTATTTCTTGCTATATTTTGCCATTTAAAAATGTATGGAATGTGTTGCTCTTTTTGAGTACCAGGTCAACAGCTGGATCCTACAGCCTTCCTTATTCAGAAGGCAGATAACCCAAACACAGAGGGCTCCTGTCTGGCCACACTGCCCCACCAGGCCACTGCCCTACTAGCTAAGGACTTGGGATGAAGAAAGTGTTTTTGCCATGGGGCACATTCTGTATGTTCAGAGCAGTTCCTGTGATGACCAAGTTTGACCACTGGTTAAAAATATTCCAAAATTCAATGCCCTCTGTTCTCTTCCCCCACCTAGATTAAGATCAGGGAGAATACAGTGTTTTCCAGGCATCTCTAGCAGTTGAGGATTCAAGATTGTGATGCAGAAACTAAGTATTCCTTTATAGACTATTTAAACCTTTCTTTCTTCCTGTGGACATCTGTTTTCTCAGATGTCTGTCGCTTTCTTGTTGGTGAACAAATAGAATTTTGGCGCTCTGAGTATTCACAAAATACAGTTGGTTGGCACGCACAGCTCAACAGCCATTATCAGCTTATAAATAAATCTTTGTGGTTGACTTCCCAGCTTTTCTGTGTTGTGGCCTCTTCTGGAGCGGACTGAGGACCAGCTGAACGAATGACGATAGAACAGCTGCTGCTCAGGCTAAGGGGGGGGTTGCTGAATGCTCTTCTGTGTTGTAGCATTCACAGCAATAGCCTGGTGCTCAAAAGATGGACCTACAAGACCTGCCTGATCAGCAGATATTTTGCCAGGTCTGCTGCACCAACTAGGCAGTCGGAGGCTGTGAGATACCTGTTTGGAGGCAACAGCTCTGGGAGCATGAAGAGAGAAAAGCTAAAAAAAAAAAAAAAGAGCTTCGGGGTAAAGCACAAATTTGCCTTGCTGTTTGCTTGGCCTGCACTAGAAGGGCAGGGAGACACCAGTCCAAGCTACAATGGTTCTGGCAGTCCCTTATCTCTGTGGTATTCAAGTAATTCAACTTCAGCTTTTCCTCAAAAAATACTTTCTCATGTAGTGGTATTGTATAATTGTGTTGTCTGTGGTGCCTGATGTTCACCAGCAGCTATGCTCTGAAGGTGCAGAGAGAAAATACCAAGCTTATTTTAGGGACACCAAATGTCTTCCCCTTTTTCCTTCAATGGTGTTTCTTAAATCATGGGTATTTTTACAGATATGTGGCTCTTCTCATTTTATGAGGATACTATCTGAAAGCAAGTTTTAACATGTTTAGTGGGTTAATCTTAGCTCAGTATAAATTTAAAAGCATTTAAAACCTCTGTGCTCCACCAGTGTATGCAGCCTTACAGGGCTACTCAAACATATGGGCTCTTAATGTTTAGAAGACATCAGAAATAGCCCCTAACCCAAAACAATATATCAAAGATACACAATACATCAATAGATTATTGTATATATTTGTATATATTTTTCCACCTTATCTTCTCACAGGTTTTCTTACCAGATCTGAAGAGATCAGCCAGGCACCAGACTGAGAGGACACCCTGCTGGATCTCATGGCAAGGGGCACCCAGCATCCAGGTGATTAGGTTCAACAACTCAGTAGATATAATCAGATTAGAAAAAGTATGATAGGCCACAAAGCTGTCAAATCCGGAATAACATCTGGAAGCCTCAAGCAGCTAGTTTATTTGCTGGCTTGTGGTCTGAGTACCTGAATTGCTACTGTGTCTGTTGTGCCAGGGCAAGAGTCTGGCACAGACCTCTCTGAATGAGCTACAATGTCTGACCCCCCCAGTCCCTCCTACACCTTCTTCTTGCCTGCCCCTCCCAAGTCTGTGTCCATCATTTAGTCTTTGGCTTTCCACCATAGCGTCCAGGTGCCAGCCGTGGCTATCTGCCCACAGTTTTTCCCTCCTGAGCCTTTTGAAGAATTCCTCCTTCTGAACACCCCGCTCCCCTTATGTCCTTTACTGACACCAAACTATAACACTTTTTTTCACCTCTAGAGGACACTGTGGCCTGCCATTTACTTGCTCCACTGTCGTGCTACAGATGCAGCAGGGATATTTAGCTGCTGGCCTTATAGAGATGCCACAAGCAGGTGGCCGTTCTGACTGCACCTGGTTTTGGAAGGGGCCAGGTTGTTGTTCCTACTTGAGCTCCTCCCTACTGCTTGCTGAAGTTTGGAGACACTTTCCCCTGTTCACACACTCTCTTCATCTTCCCACAAAACCATGAGGCCTCTCCAGCTTCTGAGAAGGGGGGAGAAATTCAGAAACAAGCTCTGTGGTTGTGAGATTATATTTTCTGGCTCTCAGCACACATCCTTACAGAGTTCCTCTAGATTTTACCTGTCTACTATGATTTCCTTCTTTCTGGGTCTCTGATTTTGATCCTGCAACCTTCATGCTCCACTTGCTTGTTCCATGTACTATTCTCCCTCACTTCACCCACAAGAGGTGTAGTTGAACTTCTAGAAGCCTTTGCAGAGGAAGGATTCAAGCAGTCTCTATTCAAGCAGTCTGACTGAGCACAACCCCAGCTCCAAGAAGTTCTTCTGCTTTACTATCGGACTGTGCCAGGTTTAATCTGTTTTCTTGCCTGTTTGGATACGTCGTTTCTTTTCCTGCTGACTCATTTTAGCATTTTGCTTTGCTTACCATAAGGGAACTTCTTTGGAAGTTCTTTTACAAGATGATTCTCAGTATTCAGATGAGTTGTTACGAAGTTCATGATTTTTATGATTGAACAATTTTTAAAATGAAACTATAGTCAACTAGGAGATGACTGTTTTTCTGGAAATAGGAGGCTGAGTGACCATAAAACAGAAATACTGCTACAAGGTTGGGAGAGATCTAATACAGCTCTAAGACACCATAGATATCCTGGAACTGTGCTGCTGCTCCTTGCGAGCTCCCTTCAGAGTACACGCGCGGGTTTGTTTTGCCAGACTTCCCCAAAGTGCTCATCAGCGAAGCCGAAGTATGATGTTCTGCACGGGTGAGCAGGAGTGGAACTGGGGAAGTCTCTGTCATAAAAATAATAAAAATATTCAATAGCAACAGTTCCAGACAAAACGGTGTCCCCGTGGTATGTTCCCAGTATTGCCAATACAGAAATTTTTATGTTTAACACTGCTGCTTAGAGGCAAAGAATTGTCTTGGATTTGAGAGTCTCCTGACTGGCAAAGCTAAGAATAGGGTTTGTTTTTTTTTTTTAATCAAATAAGAAACTGGACCATTTTGAGGGAAGAGTATTTCTGTTTCACAGGAAATGTTTGGACATGATCTGTGCATCCATGGAGAGACAAGAGCTGAGTTTTTCCCACAAACTTTGTCCTTTCCATGAAGTACATCTCCAGCTTTAACTCAAATTTGAGCTATTGGCTGGGTTTTCCCGGAGTTTCACAGTGAGATTACAAATCCGTTGGAACCTGCTACTGAAAGCAAAACCAAGCAAGCCAAAACAAAGAATGAATCATGATACGACCCTACGTTACTGCTGAATTTCAAACTCTGCATGTTGCTGGTCACAGACACTAGGTTGTAGAGCAAGAAAGCAGATAGGGAAGAAAAATTGGCATAAGGTAGGAAAGTGGTGAAAGTAGAAGTTGATGATATAGCTCCCTCTGATACCAGAGCAACTGTCTGCAGAGGCCCTTGGAAGTAAGAACGGACAGGGTCACTGTCTCCTATCAAGCACAAACCCTCAGATACAGCAGTATAACATCATATATTTGATTCTGGGGTGCTGGTTCATATCCTTGCCCCCGTGAGCCGTGTCCTCCCACCCAGCAAGGGTGGACGCAGTGTGCTGATGACCTTGGTGCACAGCGCAGGTGCTGACCTTTCCCACAGACGCCTTTGTACATCACTCTCAGGACATCTGCTGGCTCTGGAGAGTCTTGAAACAATGTGAGTTTCCTGGCCCTCTCTGTGGTTTTTCCTCTTATAGGAAAATATATGCTAGAAAAACTATGCCCTTTTCCAGTTGCTTTGTCCCAGTGTCAGCACGTGTGTGCTAAGTCGGCAAGGGAGCTGTGTGCCTTTATTGATTGAAAATCATGATGCCACGAACTTCAGGAATCATAGAATCATAGAAAAGAGGAAGAGGCAATAACCCCAGCATTTTGAAAGAAGGACTATTTAGAGGGAGATACGTAGGGACAACCTGCCTTATTCCATAGAAACACCCTGTGCTGAAAGAGATTTTTGCACAACAGGTACTTACCCTGCTGTGTTGCTCACAGTGACTCAGTAGGTCTCTCTCTACAGTACTCTCCTCAGAGGAGGCCTTCCCTGTTTGGTCCTGCTCTGCACTTGTGCCTACCCTGCTCACAAGCACTCTTACCATCTGACTTGCTATAGACCATAGCCTTCCACCCACTTCTCTTCCTGAGCTCATTAACTTATCTGACTAAGGACTTCTGTCTCCAGGAAGACATCTGTTTTGAAAACAGTGATGAGAGACCTCATGGTTTTCTTGCTAGCCTGATCCTAAGATTGGATATACGATGTCTCCTGACTTTGGTGCCACAGGTAATTTTTCTACAGTCATTTGTAAGATTTTTAAGTCCTTACATGAAGAGATTTATATACCATAATCTAGTCATTTAGTGAATGAAAGAAGTCAAACTGTTTAAATCCTGCTGGAGGCAGGCTCTGCAGCCACTGAATTACATTTGTGCTTCTTTTTTTTTTTTTTTCATATGCTGTCCGATTTTTCAATATCCTTTTCACAAATGTAATCCTGAACTAGACTGAATTTGGTGTGCTGTATTTGGTCTTGCCAAAATTTTATATAGGGGTGAAGTCATGATAGGAAGGTTTTTAATTGTTTTAAAAACCCATTACCTGTGAATGGTGACATTTGCCATTCTTTCATAATATGCTTCCTTCTGCTACCTCAAATACAGTGTAAATGCTTCTCCCTAAAACATTAGGGTTTGAGGTTTGATTAAAGCTGTGAAGAATGTATGTGAAAATGTTTCTGGTAAGTGATTGTTCATGGGAGCTGGGAATTACCACTGTTCACTTTTTTTTTTTTTTTTTTTAGTTACTTTGAAAGATTTGATGTGCGCTATAAAGAGCTTGATTTTCTACAGAAGCCAGCTGAGTCAGGAGAGTGTGAGGAACAGGAGGGGCAGGGTGAAGCTTTAGGGCAGTTTTCCCTTAAATTCCAAAAAGGAATATTTTTAAACATGGACAATTGCCTGTGTGCTGGTGCTTCCTGATATGAACAGATGGATATTAAAGCCCAACCACACCGTTTCTTTGTCATTACTGTCTCACAGGGCATCCTCTTCATAGCGCTGGGGTTTGACTGACTGGGAAGAAGCACGATTTCACGTTCACTGCTACAAGCTCATTCACTTGGTAATACTATCTGTGATCCTCTTTGAAATCCGCAAAGCAACTGTTAATAGCTGGGTCCCAGGAAAAGTGATACGGCACAGCTAGCCCGTGGGGAGACCAGTTGCCTAGCATTGTGTTCGATGTTGTGAAACAGTTGGCCAAGTGATCAGGCTTGCTCAGCTAAATGAATTAAGTAATCACACAATCCTGCAGAGAATATTAGTAAGGAATTTCCATATTGCAGCTCTTGATATTCCCGCCTTGCAGTCCTGTTACCACAAATATAAGACTTTGGCTGAGCAGGCAGTAATTTGATATTAAATGAGGTTCTTGTTAAGCAGATGCAGTGAAATAGGGCAGAGTTTTATGTTGCATTAGTCAACTAAATGCTTTTTATTAGCATTCATTAGGATGAGGGATAACTCAGTGCAGGATATTCTTTAGACAAAGCTTGACCCTTCTGAGAAATGGTAATTAAACAGCTTGGAGCTTGGGAATCAGAGCTAGGCCACACACGGAAAATGTGTGTTTGCTCACTCTCTCCCTCTTCTGGGAACTGTCTCTGGAAAGAGGTCAGTGAAGAAACTTGGGGGAGAGTCCGTTTTGCCAGGAGATGAAACTCCACATTGTCTCGTTCTCCAGGTGTTAATTTGACAAATCACAAAAGGCTCTTAGAAAGCAAGACTTTTGCACATACACACGTTGCTGTTTCCATCAAATGGAGCATATCAGGTTGTCAGCCGTGGAAATAATGCCCTTTGGATCATGAGACCTCTTTGAAGAAGTAGTATAAGAGGGGATAAAAGCCCTGGCTCTTTATACATACGCGTTTGTCCGTAAGCTTGCTCTACTTAACAATGACACTGACTTGACAATGTCAAAGGGTCTCTCCCTCAGGGATGCTGCTGCATCAGGAGAACAGAGTCGTGTGTGCTGTGTTCTCACAAACCCCAGGACAGGTACAAAAGTCACCTAAAAATGCCTCTCTGCTAGCCCGCAGTGCTTGTATTACAGCAGATTATGGATCACTTTATGTAGCCTTGAAAATCCTAACAGAAAAGATTTCCCCCACTTCCTTCCCAGGGCTGAACAGATGGTCCAAAGGCTTCATTTTCAGCTTAGCTTTGTCCTGTTTAGATTTCTCTATTTGTGTTAAGTTTCATCTCTCTGCTTAGCCTATGCACTGCCATCAATGAATTATTTGGCTTTCTGTACACTTAAATTCATCATTATTAGACCCCCTAGGCCAGGCCTTCCAGCCATCCAATATTTTGTGGATCCATGTCATGCTGTTCTTTTTTGTCTTAGTATTTTCTGGCAGACTTCAACAAAAAGAGGAGTTTCTGCAAATGATAATTTAATGACAATTTCCAGTCTTTGGTGTGCATAAGAATTTGTGGTGGGTGGTTTTCATCTTTTTCTGCAGCAAAACAAGACCTCATGGCCTATGGCCTCTTGGCCACACTGACAGCACAGTGAATGCACCTGCAGGAGACACCAGATCTCCTGGAGCTCATAGGAGTGAGGGTTACAAGCTAAATCATGGGACCACATGTGAACACCAGGGTCAATCTTTATGTCAGGCTACTGCAGCCATGAGTTGCCTATGCTGAGGTTTGCTGCCGAGGTAGATCCGTTTGACCTACTGTCCATACTGTAATGGAATTTAAAGAAATCACTCATCTCTTCAGAAAGATGAGTACTGGTACTGGAGTACTAGTAAGTTCACCCTGATACTCCTTTGGACAGCTGTGACAGCATTTGCAACAAGATGGCATTTGTCACTGTGGGGGAGGAGAGGAGTAAGTGAGAAGAAATCATTCGTCAGGAGGTGCCGTTCTGGTGGGAGTCAAAGGAACATATTCTTTTCCCCAACTATGAGAAAGGAAATGCCTTGATTTAGAGGATGAAAGAGGGCTGCACCTGCAGGGGAGATGTGACAAGGGTTGCATGGGGACAAAACAAAACAACCCCCACCAACAACCTTGGACCTGCATGTAGTTGTGTCCCTGGGCCTTACTGCCAGGAAGCCCAGCTGCTCACCATGCCTTGCAGTAGCAAGGCCGTGGCAGGGACTGTTGTCTGCATCCCACCAGCCAGTGCAAAACTAGAGGAAGACTCGTTCTTGAATTGCAGGGGACTGAGGACTATTTCCTTGAGGGAAAAGAACTCTTTATTTCTTCTGTTCTCATTCGCTAATGAAAATCAAGCACCACTGGCCTCCCAGGGAATGCATGGAGAGTTAAACTGGAGATTGATGGTGTAAGAGAGACAACAGACTAAGACCACACTCTGAAAAAAAACATCTTGAGAACTCAATTACTAAAAAGTTTCCCTGTCCTTTTCCATTTCCAAAAAGTGCTTTTTTTTGTTTGTTTGTTTTAATTGATGTGTTCTATTAATATTGACAGGTGCAAGGAACAGGCCAACATTTCTTTTTTATTCCGATTCAGTCCCTCTTTTTCTAGTAAGCCCTAGTAATCTAGTAATCATATCTACAAGTACAATTGTTAGCAATAGTCTTTACTATGTTGATTTAATTAAACACAAGGTTTTTATACTGGATATTCTTATTTGAGCTGCATTGGTTGGGTTCTTTATGTTCACAGACTTCAGCTATTTTTATTTTGGAGAGTGTAACTCATACTCAAAGGAAGTATTTGAAGCTACAGACCCTTCTCAGAGGGAAAGCAGCAGAAAAGTAGCAGATGAAACAGAAAAGACAATAGTGGAAAATAAACTGGAAAATCTTGCTTTCTTTATAAGACCATGAAGCCTTTGTATGTGATAAGTAAATAAGAGCAGAAAGTTTCAGTGCAATGTTCTTTTGCGCACTTTCCTGTTTGTAAAATTTTAGGCAGATTGTTTGGTTATACCTAACTGAAACTTCTGCCCCTTATCATCCTCATGTTCATTGCTTATAAAATGTATTGACTTCACAGCACCTATGGATAGAGCATTTTCAGGTGTTAATGATAACTAATGACACAGAGAAGTAACAGATTAAGAAATATCCCTAATGGAGATGGCTCTCATCAAAAACTTGTGCAACTTGTTTCATTTAGTCCAGAGCTTCAGGAACCTCTTTCAAGCTTCAAAATATGCCCTATCTTCCTTAAAATATGTCCCTGCTTGCCTGAATACCACAGAGTAAGAGGTTAGAGCTTGTTTTTCCCAACTATACATGCCAATGAATAGTTGAGTTCTGAAAGTTCACAGAAAGCAAACACCAAAGGGTCAGGAGCACATCTGAAGTGAATTCAGTTTTAAAGGTGAATGGATATCCATGGAAATAAGCTCGTGGTATTTGCCCAGCTCCTGCAAAGATCCCTTCTTAAATTCATCACTAATTTGCTTTTTAATGTTTCTCTTTCTGCATGTGATTTCCCTGCTGCCTTTCTCCTTGGTACGACTCCTAAAAGTTTATCCACTCCTATGACAGTGGTGCTAAAATACTGAGGTGACAAAACTGGACAGCACTTGGTTTTCCACTTTCAAGTGCTCTCTGTGGGTTGTGAACACCACAGGCTACACTGTTTTGATAGCTGCTAGGTCACATTACCTGTCTATCCATTGGCATTGTAGTAGTAACCTGGCAGGTCAGCTATTTCAGTGCTATTTCCCTTCGCTACCTGGCACCAGCCATACAACATTTTTATATACTGAATTATTTATGGACTCATAATTATTTAGCATCAATATGTCAATGTTACAATGCCCCTGTTGGCCATAAAGGAGCAAAATCTTTCTTTAATTAAAATTACATGGTCCGTGTCAACTTTCCTTGGACCCAACCTTTTAAAACTGAGTTGGGAGTTAGAATTCCAAACCAAATACCTGTGTTTTAAGCAAAGACTAAATACAGAGCTTTCTTTCAGTGAGACTGGTCTTGGAAGCCAATAATTTTATGTGTTTTAGGGAGGTTTATGTTATACTGGGGAGTTTACAATGGACTTCATTGAACTGTAGACCACAGTGGCAGTATTTTTTTTATAAGCAGCGTCTAATAAGGAGGAAGCAGCATATAATTCAGACTGTCCATGTTTCTGTCTGAAGACAAAAGCTTAAGATGCCTCTCTGATGCTTTGAAAAAATGGTGGATCTTGAGAGTAGGTTGGTAATGAGGGTGGTGGACCATTTGGTTTTAAATAATACACAGCTGTCCTTTTTGAAAAATATTGCATCATTTGGCATTGTAGAAATATACTGAACCACCATATAATTTAATTACCCGACCACCCTGCAAGTTCCATGAGCCAAACTCAATCCTGGCATAAGCGGGTGCAAATCCCTGCGGGAATTGCACCCGCTTACGCCAATGCTAAATTTGATCCAGTGTGTTTTTCTCTTCTCCCCAAGAGCTTGAAGGTATGGGGATCCACTTCATGTTATGCCGTGCTTGAAGCTATTAGTTTTTTTCCACACAGCAAGCAACTCTGTACTGCATGCTGTACTCACTTTTATTTTAGTTTTCAGGAGGAAAAAAAAAAAACAAGAAAATGGCTTTCAATTGCAGTGTACAGAGGCAGTTCTTATGTATTTAAGGATATCATAATTAGAAAGCAGATTCCATCATTTTCTAAGTTACATCTGCCACAGAAATAATGTCCAATTACTTCTAAAGAGTAATCAGTCTAGACAAACCCTCTATTTGGAATCCAATATATTACTCTTGGTTTGATGACAGGTGTATGATACATGAGCTTTCAGTCTGATGCTTAGACAAGTAATTAAATCTTACGTTTCTCAAGGATCATTGCTGTATTCAGGGTGTGAGCCTGCCACTCTCTCTTGAATTCATCTTCACTTCTTGAGCAATTCCTTTCTTTTGGAAAATTAAAAAAGAAAAAAAAAGAGTTCTCCCAAACTGTTCTGTGTGCAGGCCACATCTGCCCCAGGGATAGGTAACAGTCCCTAAGGATTTTTTTTAAAATCTTCTTAGGCCCATAGGTTGTCTTCTAAGAAAGAAATCTAGAGGATTCCTCAGTACAGACAAGGATAACAAAATGTTTGGGAGAAGGTTTCGTTGAACGCAAATTCGCTGTTAGCTTTCTTTAAAATAAAAAACTTCTGTTACCTAAGACTAGCAGCTTGCTGTACAAATGCAAGTGTGTTCAGGCCCATAGCGACCAGCTATAGCTTGGAGAAGGTGCAAAGAAGTTCATTCAAAGTTTCCAGTCTTGCAGGGCTGTAGCTTGGGTAACTTTGTCTCACTCTGATTAGCCACAGTGAGACAGCATGTTTATGATGGGCAGAAGGACATAATCCTAACTTTCTCACTTGCAGAACTTTATTGTAAATACATGACCAACATGCATGGCTAGCAAGACTTTTAGATGATGTCTTCTGAAAACAAACAGATAGTGTCAAGCGATGCCTGTTTCTTTCCAAATACTTAAAACCAAGAAGCACTAGTGAGGACAGAGGCAATGCAAGGCAGAAAATAAAGCACATAGAAATTCATGAAATAGTCAAGTAGTGATAGTCTTCCTAGTTATTCACACACAAGCACACACCGATGCACACATACACACACCAGCCCTTGACTTCAAGGGGAGTTGCTCCCATGTGTCTTTGAACAGATCCTGTCCCTAAATTGATTTATGTCTGTAGGAAACTTGGGCTCTGATTCAGGTTCAAATCAGGTTCAATGTGGAAAATCCTGAGCTTGGAAGCAGACCTTAAAATAGGCCTTCAAACAAACAAACAAACAAACAAATAGACCAGACCATTTTTTCTCCAGAAACTTTCTAGCGTCATGTGAGGGTCTAGCATATCCCTGTGCCTCTCTCCTGACTGAAATGCAGTTATTTTTAAAGGGATCTTTATTCCACCCAGAAGAATACAGTGTAGGCAATTAGCTAGTGATCCTGTCTTGGACCTCTGCCACCTGGGACAAGTGTGAGACTGCACAAGAAGCGTAAAGGAGAAGCTGGTGACAGAGAGACCCTTCTGCTGCAAGGGCCTGGGAGAAGCATCCCAATGACACACAGAGATTTCAGTCTCCTCAGTTTAGAGGAGCCTGATGCGTGTTGTTTTTCCTGAATAGGCTGATCTCTTTTTTGGTCATGCTGTTTTGTTTGTTAAGCAAGCAAAAAGTCAATATATATTTATTTCATTGCCATCCATCCTGCTATTGAGTGTAAAATGAATTCCTCTGGCAACAATGCACAACTGGTCAAAGACCAGTCTTTCTTTCAGGAAAGAAAAGGTCAGGCAGGTATGACCTATCCCTTTTATGACAAGCCAGTGAAGGTGCTTAGATTAATTAACTGCTTGTGTTCCTAAAACATGTTTCTTACTCCTGGTGAAAACTGAAGAATGCAGCATGCTACTATGACTAAGAATATCCAGTTAAAATTCATCCTACCACTAGCACTGGGCCAATCAGCTTAGGGATGTAACCATTAATTTAAATACAGATATGAACTGCAGAGCATGTGGTTGCCTGTCACTAAAAAGTCTCATCAATCTCATACTCAATGGTACGGAGATGTGGAGCTGGCATGAAACACTTCAACTGCCGATCAGGGCTGGTCCAGCTACTGAGCAGCCACCGGGCTGACCTCCAGGGTTGTGAGGGAACACAGTGCAGTTCTTCAGTTGCTACACAGCATATCCCCTGCTTCCAAACAAAAGTAAGTCCGATCTATCTAATGATTTACAAACATCTAGTACCCTCAAAATTGCCCTGTTTTTGAAAGACAGTGGGGATCTGTAACACCTGTCTGATAACAGGACTTAAAGAATGCCTGGTAGACAAATCGCACTTTTCTCAGCTTCCTAAAAACACTGTGAAGAAAAAAAAAATTGTTAAATATTACTCTCGTCAAATATACTCGTATTTGAAAAAGTTCTTGATGCATTTATGGGAAACACATGAGCAGCTTTATTACATATTACTCCCAAATTTTCAATATTCCTGTCATCTCACAGAAGTGTTTTACCTCAGCTGGTTTGTTGGCCCTCCATGCTTTTATCCTCTTCCTTTAACTTAATTCTGAGCATCACCTATCATGCAGTAGTGCATCCAAGTATATTTCCTGCTTTTTTGATTTTAAGTGACAGGAGACAATTAACTAAAATTTTGAAGTAAGTTAACTTTTGTTCTCTGTTTTTTGTATTTTTTCCCCTGAAGTTTCTTTTTATTTCTCTGCCCAGGGATTTAATGGGGGAAAGAAAGCAATTAAGTGTATATTCTGTGGATTACACTCTTTTCATCTGTCCTAAGAAAGGTTGATAGTGAGACCAGGCAGTATCACTTATTTATGTTAAAGTTGCCTCTTCACAGGCCCTATTCTGCTCACTTTTCTCTGCTGGGGGCTCACATAGCTGTGCTTCTTGCTATGTCCTTACTTGGTCCAGAGCTGCAACCTTTACAAACACCCTTTTATAACTTCTGCTCTCAAGCAAATTAATTCCACTTAATTTCATACATTTACAAATAACCCTATATGTCAAATCTGAATATTCACTGTGTCATAAAGTTGGTGTAGAAGTGAGATCAGGAAGAAAGGTGAATCCAAGTTAATACTAAAACTTTAACACAAATAAGTGATTGTTTGAAAATGTGCTTGTTCCTTGCTGATTTATTGCCTGGCCTCATTATCACCATTGCACTTCCTCTCTCTGTTTCCTGTTTTGAGTGTTGCTTGTCACATCATTTTGAATCAGCACTACAGGCTTTTGGGGAACAAGGTTAATCCAGCACCTTTTTGAGCATTCTGAATAATATTCATGCATCAGAATTTCCTACTGGTTTCTTAGATTCAGGCTAGCTGACCTGAACATGCAGTATCAGCATGCCTCAGAGCGAGGCGAGAGTGGTGATCGTGTTCTCCTGACTCAGTCATTGGCTCCTCTTCAGAGAGGCTCATTAGCTGCCAGCAAAGGTGCTAATGAGAGCTCATTGCTTGGGATTGATCTGTGATGCCAGCATCTGCCCACTGGGAATGGGGACAGATCCTCCAACTCGTTTTATTTTAACTGTTAACAGGGAAAGCAGCTTCTTTAAATAGCCCTAAAGTAGCAATGGAACTATTACCTAAATCAAAAACAATTGCCTAAGTGTTGTTCTGTTTACACAGCTGGAATACTTCAGCTTAGTATCAGCACAGCATAGCTGAATAATTAGCAACTTTATCTTTAATAGATATATTGGAGGGAGGGACTCAGTGAAACTACTGACAAAAATCCAAGCTGCTGAGTATGTAAAAGATTTTCATTAATTTCATTCACTTCAGCTCTTGGTGTCTTCATCTGAAATACTTTTGTCTGTTTCCATCGTCCTACTGATGATACTGAGACCTTATCTGTAGACTGGCTGAGGTTCAGAGTTCTGCCGAAACTGATGCTGTCAAAAGTTGTAATGAGGCATTATAGGTCTTATCTGGAGGTCCAACTATATTGTAGGGAGGTCGGAAGTGAAGTGACATTCTGAAGTTAAAACACGGCTAAAAGCAGGGCTGGAATGAAAGCAGTAGTCTCCTGACTCCCAGTCCAGTGCTCTTCTGTTTGTTTACTCTGCTTTTAATGCAGTGCCACAGTCCAAAACATTGATTTCCTTGCTGTCTGTACACCGCTAGAAGGCAGGCAAGATATTCCAGAAACATTATCACTTCCCAATTTAAGAGATTGGGGAGCAGAAAAATGAAGCATGAGGCATTTTTGATGTTTCCCCAGGATGTCCAGGGCAACATGAAAAATAAAAAGTTCTCCAGAAACTGTTTATAGATTTATCACAAGACATCCTCTGCAAAGAGTGATCCTGCTACAGCAGTCTGCTACCGGCCCACATGGTAAAACTATCTTTGCCCTCAAGAGCCATGGACTCAGGCACATGTGAAGCTGCAGGCAGTGCCAGCCTCTGGTGCCAATCTGAGTCTGACACATTCAGCCAGGAAGCCACTCTGCCTGTTGCTGCTGCCGTAGTAATTCTGAAGGGCTGGATGTGCAAATAGGTTCATAAAGCAGAGAAGGTTTTCAAAAGCACCAAGGGGCACTTAAGCACCTACCTTCCAGCAACACCTTCAAAAATCTCTCCTAACGAAGCTATAACTTCACAAAGGCACAAGGCGAGCTTCAGACTGCAGCTTGCCTCCTGTACAGGAGCAAAGTGCATTTGTTAAAAAGCCACCCACCATTGCAGACATGATGCTGCAACCTCTCATCTCAATGAGTAATGCTTAACAGGGTGACTTTTATTATTTTAGCTTTGAAGGTCCTCAAAGGCTCCAAGTTGTTAGAGAAAACCTCCCAAAATACCCAGTGGAGGTGTTGCAAAACCTGAATCATCTCTACATCCAGTGCACCCCTGAAATTTACTGGCTGTTTATACTGCTAACTGCTACTGCTAGAAGAAATCCTATAAATAACTCTGACAATGTCTGGGTTTTAGGGAGAAAAGCATTGCATGAATAATGATCCATTTGTATCTCAAGGGCTGTGCAAGGTCTCTGCTTGCTATTTCTTCTGCTGTTTATTCAGGCATGAGTACCTCCAAGAGCTGGGTAAAAGAAAGAAGGGTATATTCTCACTAGCATTGAGCTGAGTGGTGGTCAGACCTTTGTATACAGACTCAGGCTGAATGTATACAGACTCAGGCTTATGCCTTTAGGGCCAGGTTGCTTCATTCCCAGATCCTGGAAGATTATTTACGGCACAAATATTGACTTAGGAGTACAGGAGAGATGCATCCATTTGTCCACATATAGCAGATCCTTCACTCAAGAAGATGCTTCATTCTGGCAGCCCACATGCTTTCCTGGAATAGTCCCATGTGGTTTGGATTACCATTCTTGTCCAACTTCTACTTAAAAACTAGCTCAGCTACATGCTTGGACCACCTCAAACAGATCTCACTATGTTATTTTCCAGTACCCAAGGCAGCTAATAGAGAAGATGACACAGAGGAGTATTATGTTCTCTTGAGGTTTGTTTGCTGCACCTCTGAGTATAGCAGCCACAGTGAGGAAGGAGACTTAAGTTAAAATAACATAGAGATGGAAAAATAAGAAATTGCTATAGATCTCACCATTTTGTATTAGCTGTATTTTTTAAAGAATAAGAAATCCATTTTTTTTTCTTCTTAATTCCTTAATCTGTTTTTTCTTTTCATTTTTTTTTCTGCAGATCTTCATTTGTCCCTACTTCTCCAATAACTGACATAACTTTCATAGGTAGCTTTTTTTTTAACATCTGGGCAAAATTAATTAGTGATGTGCTGCTGCAAACTTTTGTACTATCGAAGGTCTCAGGCTCTACAAGGACAATCCCAGTAAACTCTGGAGTAAAAGAACTGAACTGAAAATGCCACCCTGCATGAGCAAGTGCCTATTTTTCCATGATCTCTCTGCTAGATTTTTAATTTGTTCCCCCTGAATTAAGGTTTAAATCCTGGATGATTCCCAAGGTGATTCTCAACTAATGAGCTTTATTATCTAGAAAAAATACGCAGGCATTTTCCCAATAAAATTGTCATCATCTCCTTGCATAAAAGCATATAATGTGATATCTTTTAAGATCTGAGACCAACAGCTTGTTTATCCATTTTCTTCCATGTACCTTATGTGGTCTCCTGTGGTTCCAGTTCCTTATTTGTTTGCAGAGATAAATTCAAAAAGCCAACTTGCCTGGGAGATTAGGGTGACTTTGGTGCTCGGCCTTAAGGCCACATTTGTGCTTTTCTGATCCAATTGAAGAGATTTTTCACCTCCTGAAAGAAAATGAACAATGAGAAACACTTGTCCATGAATCCCACAAAGTGCTAATGAGACAAGCGACTGCCCAAACAAGCAGGTGACCTTTCACACTGCTATAGCTGCATAGTCAGTTTTGACTGACGGAGCAGAGAGGGGGAATGTGAATGGAAACAAAACATATTTGACCGCAATTAACCTTCTTACTTCATCATAACATACGGAACACCTGCAAAATCACCTGCTAAATTCTCGTTGTGTGTTCTCCCTTTTGTGCAGACGGCAAAGAGTTGGGCAGAGCGTGACTTGAGCTGTGCAGCTGAAATCGACTCATTCTGCAGGAAGTCACCCCAAAAAATCAAATGGCTGACTGACTATGAGTGCTTGGGGAACTATATCCCTCACAGGAGACCGGATTGGGTATCCCAAAGTGTACCTCCTGCTCTTACTTGGCCATTAAATGCCAGGAGAGCTCCTGCAAGATGTGGCTCACTGGTCCACCTCAGTCTGAGGCTCCAACGGCCACTCTAATATGAGTGATTATTACAGCCCAAGCTCTTGTTCCATTCAGAGTCCTGAAAAGCTGGATGTTGGATGTCTTTGCATGCTAATTTCTATTTTAAGTTACTTCCTTTTTATAGTATAATTTACAGGTGGGGGGATGTATTTCTGTACATTAAGTCTCCTGTTTTGCTTCCTTGATAAGAGCCTTAAATAGCTTGCAAGCATTGTCAGTGAGTGGTGCTTTTTCCTTTTTTTTTAATCATTTAGAAATATTTTTTAAAATACCTCACTGTACCTCTGACCTTTCAGAGCACCCCATCAGGTTCTGGGATGATCTGGGCCACAGCAGAGTGCTGGCTGCTGGGGCCTCTCTGGGCCACAGTGGGGCTGCTGCAGCCCCTGTGATTGCTGCCCTGTCTGAAACAGGATCAAGTTGTCTTCAACTTTATTTCTTCGGTGCAAACATGCAGATCTGCGCTGCAGACTGAGATAGTGCAATTTCCTATCTGGATAACTGTGAACTCTGGATAACTTACCCCCATCTTCAAAAAAAAAGCAAGAAAAAAAAAAACAAAAAGCACTGGGAATTTACAGGAGTTACACTACACCAAAGTGAATGCTTGGATTCAGGCCTTTTTCCCTATCCTTTAAAAAGGAGAGCCTGCAGTGTGTTATGTCAGGCTGGATTTTATTCCCTTTGAGTCTTTACAAAGAAACAGAAGCCCACAATGAAAAATATGCAGTGCTCTAATTTTATCATCTCACTTAGGTGTTGAGAAGATGATATGATTTGACTTGGACATATGCCATGTCCCACTGTTGCCCCCATCAATCAGTTTGGCTGTTAATCATCATTTTCCCTTTCCTATCAAGGAATGATGCTTATCTAACAGCACCGTTAATCAAGTCCCTTTCCCCCTTCTGCCATATCCTTGGAAGTTTCTCGCTATCCCCATGGCATATACTTGCTCATGAGACAAGGCCAAGTAGCAAACAGCACCTTATAAATGTGAAGTGAAACGATTTAGGCTTAAAACTGACGTTAAGGCACTCCTATTTGCCATTGCATGCATAATCCAATGCATGCTTTATTTAATAGGGGAAGATTCCCTCCCTTAGCTATCCATTCATCCCTCTGTATTTCCTTTACCCTCCACCTATAGAGTCACTGCAGAAATAAATAGGGAGTGTGTTTTTCCTTTCCTCTAACTTCGTTCATATTTACATTTGTCTATTTCTCCTTTCATTGCAGACAGAATGAGCAACAGAGCTGTTTCAGAACATCTTTGTCGTGCTGTAATAAGCAGTTAATTTAGATATAATTGCCTCAATTTATTTACTTCTTTTTTGGAGATATGTTCCACATTGTATATTGTAAGCTGATTTGTTGTTGTTGAGGATTTGGGTTTGGGGTTTTTTTAATAAGAATTTCACTTTTCAGTCTTCAGCTATCTTTGTTTCAGAGCTCCTGGCACACACAGCATGGTCTCTGGAGAGCAGGAAGAATATTTGAGGTGAGATGGATCATATTAGGACAAGAAAGGAGGAGCAAAATAGTCTTATCAAAGAAGACTAAGCTGGGGCGGGGGTTGACTTCAAAGCATGTGAGAACCGAGGAAGGAAGAGAAAGGTCCTTTGGGTGCAGGCCCAAGTAGCAAGGAGGACGTTTGGCAGACAGAAACAGATAGGCAACAGCAACTATGTCCAAAGCATTACTGTCTTTGATTTAATGTCAGTGGGGATGGGACTGGTCTCGAACAGCATTACCAGTTTGTGGTGTCTGTATGGCTGGTGTCCAATAGCAAAGACTGGTTTCACATGATTTCACTTAGAGAGAGGATGGTTCTATGCTCTCTTAGGCTCTCAGTCTTCTCAGTGCTGCTTTTTTTTCTTTCCTTTGCAGCTATGAAAACAGCCACAGGAATCAAATTCTACCAACCAGATCTCTGATTCCAAAATATCCTTAATCCAGGACATTATATAAAGAAAGGAATATCCATATTCTAGACTATTTCTCTTGGGAAAGGAAAAGTGAAGGTTTTGATTGTGGGTTTTCTTTTTCTTTTTTTTAGACAAAAGAAATTAAAAGAATATTATAAAAACTTTGTGTAAGGAATAGGAAAAAAGACTGAGAATGGGAAATGCCAACTGCTGGACCAAGACAGGGAATATGGGAGAAAAAAATGAAAAGTATTTATGTATCAAGTATCTATGACAAAGAATGAGTACAGGATAGTATTTCAGTTGTATTAAACTAGGCATGCAAGAAAAGAAATGCAGCAGACAATTCTTACTGTTTGGACTATAGAAGAAACTGCCAAAGTCAGTAAGCAAGGTACATAAATTCTGCAAGGAGCTGCACAATTCATTTATAGTTGCACTAATAAGCTCTAGGTAGAGTCGTATTTCTTGAACGTACATGTGCAAATCTTGTAAGTGATCCAGTTTTTCCTTTGAGCTGGGCAGAGAGAAGTTCTCCTGTCCTGCTAAATTTTGAGATTTCAAAACATGATCCTTTTCCACCTGGGGAAGAAAGCTATAGCTTTTCCAAGTGTTTTCTTAAAAATAAAAATAAGAGGAGGAGACAGGAAGATAAAGGGAAAGAGAAACACTAGGATTCCCTGTCCTCCCCACCCACCCTTCCTAAGGGCTGCCAGCAGTATGGTGAGTACTGTTCCACTTGCAGTGTCTCGGACCTGTCGCTTCCCGGCCTTCCTCCCACAGTTTGTATAAGTGCCCCAAGGGCTGCTTTGGTTCTTCACTGCTAACTCTAGATGGAGATGGGCAGCACTGCAGATTTAGAGTGGGTTCCTCCTATGCCTGGGTAGCATCCTTTCTCTCCAGTTCCCTTTTTCTGATTCATTGTTTCCATCCTGGAACTAGGAAGCCTTTGCTGCCAAAATTTTAGTTGAAACTGGTGTGTTTATGCAAGAAAAAAGTTAAGGTTTCAATCATCTGGTCTTTTTTTTTTTTTTTTTTTTTCCTAACCAAACCCCACATTTTTGTAAATAGCTGGACCTGCTTGATTGCTTTTCTTCTTTTATTTATCCTTGTTTACTCCTTGCCTTTTCTTGAGTGGCCCATATGCAAACAGGGGGCTCCAAATGCCTGGTTCACTTTGTGTGAGAAATCACTGGAAAGAGAGCATGTCATAAATGAACTGTTTTTCATACCTCTTCAACCAAGCTTACTACATAGCAATATACAGCCACAAAGAAAAATACTGTTTCTCATGATTGTTTCTTCTGTCATGATTGTTTCTCATGTCTTTCTCATGATTGTCAAATCTCTCTGTCCAGTGGCAAAGTACAGAAACCAACCTGGCCTATACAATTAGTTTCGCAGTTAGTTACCTATGACCATGAGAATTCATATCCTGAGCCAAGAATGGCCCATTTAGGAGACAAATCTCTCTGGTAATGTCTTTGCTCTGGTTTCTTCCAGAGTATTTTGCTGTGTCCCACACTGCTTGTTGCTGGGCCATTACCTCTGTGGCTCTGGGAAAGCCACTTCTCTCTGTGACTTACCTGCTATGCAGGGTATGCAGGCTGATGCCTGATGTATGTACAGGTGTACATATCAGTATGGGTGGCCACTCCATTTTACCAGTCTCTGTACTACTGCTTGCAGCTGATCTATATTTTCTTTTCTTCTCATGACATCTCTCCGAGTTTTCTCTCTATTTTCACTGTTATTTTACTGTGGAGACACAAAATGGGAAAGACTGGAGAGAGTAAATATCCCCAGCTCCATTATGACTCGTTTTGTATTTCATTGCAGGCTACTGTTTAGCCATGGCTAAAAAAGGCAATGTCTGCAGGAATCTTTGTAGCTTATTTATCTTATTTATCCCACTTTACACCCTGTTACATGATCCTGTTGCAATGTTCTTCTCACATCTTCTTTCCCCTTCTCTTCTCGGAGTCTTCTCCGTAACAACTGTGATTTGAAAAGATTTTGAAAGAAGTGAAAAGAGTATCTGTCCGAGTGTATGTACAAGACATGTACAAGAGTAATAGGATAGGTAGAAAATGGTTACAATTATATGTCAGGCTTTCCAGCATGTCTTATAAGTGTTTTTTGCTGGTCAGGAGGAGGGAAAACCATGGGAGGAATGATTAGCTTGCAGGACAGGGTGTTTGAGGGCAGGCTTTGAAGGCTGGTCTTAATGGATGGTTTAAGTGGATTTAATGCATCTTGAGGATTTGTTTCGGAGGAGAAGGATTACAAGTGACATTAACAGAGAGTCAGACAGTGTGTTTGGTATGCCTCATTTTGGGGGGTTATTGAGGACTTTTATTTAAGGATGTAAATACAGAGAAATGTCAGGAATGGAGACATTTGCCATAGCTCTGCGTATAAATATTTGCACTGAGAGGATGACCTTCCCTAGCCGCTGTGTAATTGATGACATCCACTGCTGCAAGAGCAGTGTGCTAAGTGATTCTGGCGCTTGGCTTGGCCTATGGATATCGTTTGCTCTACTTCACACTGACTTGGTAGCAATGACCAAGGAGATAACATCAGGACCCTGGCTGTCGAACAGGAGGCCAAAGAAGGCTGTGCTGTGACGTGGCTTGGGCCCAGCGCTTTGCAGGCAGCAACAACCATGACTGAGTTGAGAGGAATTCGTGGCCAAAGAGCTGATGGTAGCAGAACGCAGGAGCAAGCATGCAAGACCAAGGGGAGCTTTGACTGGACACTCTTGGTCTATCTGCTGCTTCTTGCTGTTGACTGCGTGAGGCTCAGGCATCCTCTCCAGGCCGCATGGCAAGAGTCTGGAGCTCCTTCCCTGCACTGCGTTGGGTTAGATGCTGCCACTGCTGTGTGTGCTGGAAGGGAGGTGAACATGGACAAGGCGTCTCCTGTGTAACATCTCCGTTCGTTAGTCTACAGATACTCCCACCTGCCTTGGCAGCTGGCTCACAGCACCCTGGGCAGTGACAGAGCTGTCTAGGAGATCCAAAAAAACAGTGTAGTATTTGGAGGATTATAGAGGCATTTCTGCAGAGAAAGAGAATTTGTCTTCTCCTAAGGATAAATGCCAGCCATCTGGTTGTTCCTCCTCATGGATGGCAAGACCAACAGAAGTCATCTCAGACTCAAACACGGCACATACTCTAATGCCTTTGCCACATGAGATGGTAGGATAAGGCTACAACGTCTGAGTTAGTGGGACACTGTCAAACACCCCTCAGGAAAGTACTTTTCTTTAAGCCCTGCTACACAGATCCAGGCACCTAATGTATATTCCAGAAACACCTTGCCCCATATTGCAATGTCTGGCCAGATAAAATGGGACAAAGAGTTAAGAGAGTGGAAAAATCCAATGATCTGATGAAGGCAGGTCATTAGCTGCCGTGCAGCACCAGCTGTATATACCAGTGTAGCACATGAGGCTGCAGGTGAGGAGTGACTGCTCCAGCAGTGATGCTTCCTGATGTTCTTAGCCCACAGCCAGACCTGAGACACATTGCACAGCACCCAAAAGGTCAGGAAAAAAAGGCACAGCAAACACAGGAGGCTACAAATGAAACATCTGTGGCTGCCGGGGTGCAGTGACTGCTGGACTCATTTTCTCCCAAATATAAAAGTTGAACCATAATCCTCAGGTGACAAATGAATGGCAGGTTCCAGCTGTCAGTGCTTGAAAGCATCTGCCTTGTCACAACATTTGCAGTGCAGATGGGGCAGTGGCTCATATGTGCTAAAGCTTTCTTAAATTTTCTTTTATTCTGTCTTTATTAACACTATTTTTAAAAACAAATTCATGATTTACTTTTAGTTTGTTTAAAGTTATTTTTGTAAAATATGCACATTTTCACATTATCGTTTGAAAAAATAAAAGGTTACATTCAGACACCTGAACTTCTATAATGCAGAGTCATAACCCAGGTAAGCACATGGTTACTGGTATTGTCCAGAAGACTGTTGGACATAAGGTGGCTTACCTGGTTTGGTCAGCAGATGGCCTCAAAGCTAGATGAGACACTGCGCAGCGAATTTTAAAATGTCCTCCTCTGAGTATAAATAACCGTTTGAAATAGATGTTGTCATCTGTCAAACTACGGATCAAAAATAAGCACGCCACTTTGGTGACAAATTAATTCTCTTCAGACTGCTCTGATGGTCAGCTTGAAAGCTGCCACAGGCGTCCTGGCTTCCCCAGGAAGCCTCCCTAGTAGGATGAAGAAGTCTAATAACTTGAATTAACACTCTGTAGCTGGTATATAGTGGTAGTATCAAGCAACACTGGAAAAGACTGCTTAGTCATCACATTTAATCCTCCCCAAAAATGTGCTGGCCTCTCAAAAAAGAAAAATAGTATTCGTGGCATCCAATACTCATCACAGTGCATGATTCTTCCATTGAGTAATTTGTATCTTTGTCTATTCCAAGAAAGAGAGTTTTAAGTCATCACTTTCATTCCTTTTTTTCTTTTCTTTGCATCTGCAGATATAAAATGAGTAATTCATTGCTCAGATGTATGAACTAATGTGACTAATTATTGTCCTATTTACTTTGAACATTTTTTCTCAAAGACTTGGCTGGTCTGTTTTCAAGGATATTGCATGGAGGAGATGATTATTTCTGAGTCAGGACAAATTTTTATTTGTGGCACTATAAACACAAGGGAATTCTGATGATCAAATTATCAGAAAAAAGCCAGACGTCTGAAAAGAAGCAAAACAGAGGAGGACAAGCATTAGGCTTTGATAGAGACTACAAGGCACATGCAGTGATGACTGTTTCCAAATATATTTCATAAGAGTTTTATTACCTACCTAAATCAGGAGCCATGGGAGTGACTCTAGCCAAGCTATAAAAAAATCATTTTTTCTGTTACCTTTAGGAGAAAACTTTTGTGATATTAATATAATAAATCAAAGATATTTCCATGAGAGTTTCAAGTAGTTTTTTTTTTTCTGCATATTTCTTTATGAACCTACATTGATTGCTGTCATGCCATATAGCAAAATTACTATTTGCTAGATGGGCAAGTAATAGGTATAAGCCTGGAAAAAAAGGCATCTTGGCCTCAAGTAGGTATTCAGCATTTCACTTTTTTTTCCCTTTCTGCCTTGTACATGCAGATCTTTCCTCTTCTCAGCTTTTCTGATGCAAATTAAAAAGGCAGTAAACTCCCAGCTCGCCACAGTGTGAATAGAGGTTAGGCTTTTGTCAAGCCAGGTTACCTTTCAACAGGAATCTGATGCTGTTCATCCTCTTTCTGCATCTCATAGCACTGCCAATAGAGTCCACTCAGATGCCCTGTATTATTTCAATGGATAGTGAAGGATTTCCAGAAAATCCAGAGCTGGAGGTAACAACAGGTCCCATTCCCAGCACTTGCTGAGCAGCAAAAGGGCCAGGGAGTGCTTCATTTTCCTGCTCCAGCAACCACTGTCTGGGTCAGCTGTGGAAATTAGATTCTCTGACAAATGCTGCTATTTGTGACTTTGTTTCTAAGTAACTGGTGAACTGGATCTCTTCTGCCTAAGCTTTCCACCAGTGCAGGCTTTGCCAGGCAAGTGAGGGTTCTCCTGGCATCGTGTCAGGAGCAAGAACAAGGAGATTTCCCTGTGTACTTTTTTTTCATGTGTTTGAGACCCCTTAATGTTTAGATGCTAATGCGCCTAACCTTTCATTTTTTATCTGCCTCATGGCAAAGCTTGGAAATGTGCTAAAGAAAAAATGTAAGATATTCTGAGAAATGATTAATTCTGGAATGAGTGTAGTGAATTTCATCTTGTGTTTGGCCACAGTCAGTCTGAGTGACTAACTGCTCCAAGAGAACTTTCCAATTGTGCCTCTTGAAAAGCAACCTCTTTGAATTAATTCAGCATCCTCTATTTTGATTAAGTATGTGTCAGCTTATTGTTACTGTGACAGGGAGATATGGTGCTGTTTGTTTTCCTTTTAGTATTATACAAACAAGTTAATTATGAGTCATGCACAATACGTGCCCTCAGTCCATGATAAGGGACATGAATGATAAAACATTAACTGGACTATGCGTAAGTTACTTTTGTGGGCTAAGCAAGCAGGGGCTGAATAAACCAACCTGGTACTTTCATTTTTCTAACATTTTAGCATTTCTTCCTTTCCAAGGGAATCACTTCCAAGGATAGTGATGTTTCACAACTCATTTTATCCTGAAATCTGAGAAATAGAAAGAGATGAAAGAAAAAGAGGTCCTGTATGCCTTAGGCATCACTATCCCAATTTGATAGCTCATCCTTGTCTTTGATGTCTTCTTGCAGATGTTGTGTTCAACTTGCATGCTGCATGATCTCCTATTGCACTGTGGCTCTTGCTAATGGGCCAAAAGTTGAGTCCTGCTTAGCTACACCCTTGTAAAAGAGAAAACATCAAAACACATGATGCAGTAGAGTATCTTGTGAACCACAAAAGAAGCTTATGTTTTCTTTTCTGGAAAAGGTGTTGTTTCTCATTGCCATTTTCTTGTGTTCTTGTTGAACAAATGCTTTGACCATAGCAATCTATGTCAGATAATAAACCTACTGCAGGATGTTTGAATACACAGAAGAAAAATAACACAGGAACTTGCAGAAAGAACAATCAGGTGCAGATGGAGTTGAAGCAGAAATACTGGTGACAGATGTTCTTCGCGGCCTTCTCAAGGAGTACACTCCAGACAGCATCTTCATCATGCGGCATGACATCTCCTGTTTCGGGGAGCATAATTGCATAATGCTGCCAAAGAAGGTGAAGTGCTGTAGCCCCTCTGCCTATAAACATGTTCTCTGTAGATGGGCGAGGGGATCATAAATAATGGAAAAGTTCCTCGGAGAAAACCTGCACCATAAGATTATGCTGTTGACTTGTGAAGCTTGGCAGCTACTCTCCTTATAAACACCTTCTCCACAAGGCAGGCTATTGACCAGTAGATTGTAAATAATGAAGGAACTGAAGGTGATTCCACCAGAAAAGAAGGAATGATCTTGAAGGTCGTTTTCAACCATAATGATTCTATGATTCTATGATTCTGTATGTCCGCACGTAGAGAAAGAGCTCTGCACGTGATGTTGTGCAGGGTGAGCTTTACCTGCCAAGAAAATTAATGTGTGTTGTACTTCTCTGGGCTATCTTTGGCAAAAGCATAGGTATCATTTGAAGAAAGGATAGCATCTACCTTTCCAAACCTAGAGACTTTTCCTCCTCTATCCCAAATTTCTCTAGATGAGGAGACCAAGAGAAGAATGCCCTAAGCACAAGGAAAAAAAATTGCTATTATAATTGCCGTGGGTTTTTCAGTCCTAGGGAAGCTATTGCAAAATAAATATATACATTATTCATTGGGTAGATAAAAGGTTTGGAATTTATTATTATTCTCTTTTTTAGTATTTGCACTGTGGCACCTGATTTCCTTCTACCCAAACCAACTGATTGACAAGAAAATTTAAAAGCTAGAAGTTTCACTATAGCCACTAGAAGTTTCACACATTGTAAAAGTTTTGATGTCTGTGAAAATTTTCCAGTGCATCAGTTATTCTGAATGCTTAATGGCCTTTTAGGGCCTACGGTACTGATAAACTAACCTAAACTCCTCTGGAAGTACAGAATCTAGATTTATTTTTAGTAGAAAAAAAAAAAGAGAAAATTTGTCTTTGTGACTCCAAACCCAACTTTTATGAGCTTTTGTATGATGTGATCCTCTGCTTTTTTTTTTGGTGTGTGTGTGTGTGTGATATTTACATCAGGGGAAAATAGGGTTTTCAAAAGCATGAGGATAAATCAGTATTCAGTAGTATTAGCAAGCAAGTGTCAGGGCTCTATGGTACATGCAGTTTTATTCCTTAGGCTCAGATTTTTTCTTGCGATGTGAGGAAATCTCCTTTGAGCTCTTGATCCACCACTTGTTTTTCAGTGAGGTAACTGAAGAATGGATGGAGTCTGAGAAAAATTAAATTGTCAGAAGACCAGCACCAAAAAAAAAGAAAGTGAAACGTCCCAAGCTGCTTTCACTCAGAGCTGGAGATAAGAACCAAAAAAACTCTAGATGCTTCCATGTGCTCCTATTACGTTTACCACTGTGCAGTCCTTTGCCTCTAAGCCACCAGGGCAAAGGCTGTGCTTGGAGTTTCTTTTTCTTGGAGTTTACTTTTTAATGCATTTTTTTTTATCTATAAAATTAAGAAGGAAAGAATGTCTCATGGATCTCAAAATAAGGTGTTGGATTCTTTAGGCATTCTTGCACCACTCACAAGTACTATTTGAAGATCCAGCATTATTTTTAAAAAGAAAAGGCTAACAGGAGTTATAAGAAAATAACAAAGCATTTCATGAATTCCAGAGATAAACATGCCCTATTTTGTGACAAACATTTTGGACAATTTTGCAAAATTGTTTTCCACACCGAGCAAGAGATTATAAGGTAGAAAGCCACGTGGTCATTAAAGAAGGGCAAACAACTTTTCGTTGCTCTGAAACAAAAGCACCATGATAACCAAATAACCATTTCAGCTTGCTGCTAAAAAGGTCACAGTTTGGTTGAAGACTACGTAGCAGAGTGGTCTGCTTTATCACTTGAACAGGTCCTTTTGGTTCATGAAAAAATCTAAGCTGTGGTAGTAAAGAAAAAAAGAGCATTACAGCCTGGGAAAGGAAGAGAAATTTAGTAACACTCATTGCTTGTTTGTACAGCAGTATGGCAAGAACAGATAAAAAAAACCCTATTTCAGAATCACCATGCTCACTGGGAAACAAGCTCCATGAGGCTTGTTGTGTTTTTCTGTTGTGTTGACTCTGACCAACATGAACCGCGTGGCAAGAATTTAATTTCAGATTGCCAAGAACAACAAAATGGATGTGCAGCACCACGCTGCAATTTGCACGAGGCTGACATACACATTCATATTCAGCTTGCGGCTCCTCTGGGGCTTGATATGAATGTTATCCATGTGGTTAAGTTGTTCTCACTGTTTTATAAAAAAGTCTTTGGCAGGGGCAGGCAGTGACATGAGCACGGAACAAGGAACGCATGTGTTGGAGGCAGGGGACAGAAGGGAACAGCCCACGTTGTACTAGTTACACAGCATAACCCTGAAGCTGAGGGCATGAAGCTCTCACTGAGGAAGGGGGAAGCATTTTCTCTGAGCAGGAGTTTGAAACTACTGGGCTCGCCCATGTCGAGTGTCTCACCGTGGTGTCCTGTGGGTATTGGAGCAATCCTGAGCCAGAGCACCCACGTGCACAGCTCCAGAGCCAAGAGGCCGAAGCCACGCTAAGCTTGCCTCAGCGGGAGGTTGTTCTTTGCTTGTTTTGAAGGAAGGACAATGGGAGGCAGCAAGACAAGAGAAAACTCATGAGAGAAGAGTGAGCAATGCAAATGTCTTCCTCCAGACCCAGGCCAAAGGCCTACAGAGCACTCAGATCTGCTGAGGCCTTGCAAGGAGGACGCTGTACAGGCCGAACAACTCCATCATGTGAGAAGACTTAGCTGGGCAATAACAATATAGTAAATCATGGCTGTCCTGAAATAAACTGCTAAGAAGAAGAGGCTGCTGTGCAGAGTGGGAGAACGAGGGGATCTGCACCGCTGTAGGTGGTACGCCAGGTGCCTTGTGATGTGCGTCGGTAGGCGCTTTCTTCTCCTGAACCACCAGCACTAATTGTCTGGAGCAAGGAAACCTGTTTTTGAAAGGAAGAAGCACCAGAGATGAGGGGGAACACAGCAGAGACTGGGGACAATGTGGCAGCTGGCAGACAGGAGTAGGGCAAAGGGGACAAGAAGAAAGGGGCAGACCTACACGTGAGGGGAAGAAGGAAAGAATGGACTAAACTTGGGATTGCAGGTGGGAAGATGAATGATAGCAAGATCTGAAGGCTTAAATCTTTCTGACGTAAACTAGCCACGTAATTTTAAAGGCCATTGTATTTCTCTTGGACAAGTTTATTCACGTCTCTTCTTCTCCTAGGGAACTTCCAGCTGTTCTGTGGTCCAAGCAAACCTGGAGAGGCTATTTTGGCTTTTGGTTTGTTTTTCACCAGGTAAAGAGAGTCCTTTCCTTGATTTTACTTGCGTGTGTTTCTTCAGGGAAAATATAAGCTTCTTTATTTTTTTTATTATTTATTCGTCGTCCTCCTCCTCTGAAATGTACTAAGCTTCTCCTGCTCTCTAGGCAGCTGCCTCTTGGGATAGGAAAAGGAAATTAAACAGCTAATGGCTATGCTTTAATTGGGCTTTATTGGAGTTAACACTGCTTATGTTCTGCATATGTGCAGCAGAGAGTTAGATACTTTAAAAATCCTGTCTTAGCTATTATGAGTTTATGAGAAAGGAAGCCCAGGGAAGATCAATACATCCTCTGTGTAGATTACAAATGGTTCATGACGTATGTCCACAGGAGCTGTTTTTAGTGAGGGTAGTCTAGTTATTATGGATTTGACATGAACTTGGCCTGGTGCCCTGAGGGAATGCAATGTAGGCATAATTTGGTCTTCCTGTAATTGTCTATTTAACTTGGCAATCCAGAGTAATTTTTTCCTGTGAAATGAGCCCGAGACGTCACTAAAGCGGTGGTCAGATTAATTAATGAGACATAATAATACTCCTAATAAAAGCTCATGAGCTGAGTCCTCTTCCCTCCCCTTTCCTCTCATTCCTTGCTGTTCTCCCCCTGCTGAGAATGCAGCTTCGCAGGAATCCATGAGTCACACTTCGTAAAGGAGTTTCTTCTTTAGTTGACGCAAACAATACAGCAGAGAAAAATAATAAGTGCAGAACCATCTGTTTGATGAAGTCCTTGACATTTTATTTCATTTCCCCCTATTGCATATTAAAGGAAGTAAATAGAAAAACATTTGCTAATTATACCACTGTTTACTGATTGCAGGGCGGCTTTTATTGTATTTATCAGAAGTGCTGTCCCATCTTGCAGTCCAAGTTTTAAGCATCCTCCTGCTTTCTCCTTTGTGTGAGAGAAGCACAACAGCAATTTATAGTGCTCTGCATGGCTTTTGTTGCCCCTTATCTCCAAGCAGCACACAAAGGGGTAGAGATGTGCTTCTATGCAGGTGGGAAAGCTGGGAAAGATGAGGGGGCAGTGTGATTTCTGAGTTAATATACTGAGCTAATACAGGACCTAGCGGGAAGACTTTCAACCACTGGCACTGGGGATGGAAGTTGAGGGAGAAGAGTTTCAGTTTCCTTTCATGGAGCCAGGTTTTCATTCTTGGCCTCTTGGCTGTCCACTCCAGCTCCGTAAAACTTGACCAGGAGGCAGGATGGCAGCGCTTTGTTGGCACTTTGATAGTCTGAGCAGCAGCTGCTGTTTGCCCTTTTGTAAGAAATCTCCTTATCTCCTGGGACATTCTCACTACCTTGTTCTCCATGTGTTGGACCATGAATGTGTGTTGACTGTTTCCCTGTCTGATTCCCTTTGTAGGTATAGTTTTATGGCTTCAAAGTAGTCCCTGGACAGTACAAGGGATGAACAGTAAATTGCAGAGCCTCACCCCTCTCTGTCTGGGATTTGGATTTGGCTAATGGTCAGAGCAAGTGGGTGCTATTTGAAAACAAGTTGGTGGCCTAAGGCCAGTTATATTAGGCAGCTATTTCCTTTGCAAAATCTGAGCTATTGGCACTCATTAAAAGTCACAGCAATGAATCAAATCACTGTGAACTAAGCTAGTTTTTCTCCTGCCACACCATGTAGGGCCAATGTGAAAGTAACTTGGCCCAGACCATCAGTAGGAAGGGAAAGATTTGTAACACTGTGGAGGACACAGTGACCTTATCTAGGAATGAAGACACTAGGAAATACAGGAACACCAGATTGCCTTTGCATTAGAATTCAGTGCTGATGAAAGAATCTATTTCTGGTTATTTCCTTGGGTACAAATGACTTAATGAATTTTCCAGTCCACCATTTGGATGGATTCAAGTGATTTTATTACTTACAGTTCCATGAAGATTCTATCAGTAGCTCTGGTTGTCCTGATGTTTTGAATCTCATCTCCAACATCAGCTTATTCAGACAGTTTTACATTCTCTGGGCAGTAAAACTCTTAGTTTGGAACAGAAATAATGGAAGATGTATTTCTCCTTATCTCCAACCTGTGGTAAGCACACATGCTAACTTAGTGTCAAATGGTGTATAATGCACGTTAGTTAAAAGTTCTCACGAAATGAGTAAATTAGAAGAAAATGGCTTTCTGGTGGTTGGAGATATAGAACATTCACACCATCACCTGAAGACCCAGCACATGGAAACCATTGACTAGATCAGGCCCCAATGGCAAATCCTCTGCCAGTCTCTGAAGTAACTTGGAAAGTTCAAAACTAATATGCTGGCTAGAATCCATTTATCTACATTTACTAATGACTAGATAAATAACATAGCTTATAAACATCATAAGCTTCATAAAGCAACTCCTATCTTCTAAGACGTATAACCATAAAATGCAGCCCTATTGACTAAAAATCCATTTTATTTGGAAGAATTTAAGAGTTTGTTGCTACAGACTTAGCTGATGGACATAAATATGTTTTTCTTTCCTCATGATGTCATTCATTCTGTCTGGTGGTTTTGGGGTCTTCACATCTAGGAATTCTTTCTTGAAATATGATTATACATGAAGGGGAAGCAATAGTTAGCTTCTGCTTTGTTATGGCTGCTTTGGAATGGTCTTTTGATTTTTTTTTATTATCATAATGTTCTGTTGATTCAGGTGAGAGCTTCATAGGAAGAAAAATATATCTACCTCTTGTAGTTACAGTCCAAAAATCTCTCTGTTGTGTTTTCTACTTGTTTTCTCTACAAAGATAGGGGCTATATCGTAGCATAACCCCATCCTATTCTTAAACTAAGTAGCTTGAACAAAACAAGGCAAATCTTGTGTATTCGAAGACTTCCAGCTTCAATCGTACTAAACTATAGACTAAGACTGTGTCAGTGTATCTTAGCAGAGAATGGTCAGATAGTAAATTTTCAAGCAGCCTTTTTTAATAAAGGTATAAATAATGGGACTGTGGAGGTTCTTTCCATGAAGTTTACAAAAGAAAAAAAAAAAGTCCAGTCACGGACAAATCACGTTTATTTCTTCTTAATCTGACTCAAACTGTTTCTCACTTCATGCAATGTGTATGCGTGTGTTCTGTGTACGGGTCTTGCTAAATCCTCAGAAATGATGTTGACTATGCAGACTTTTCTTTGGCTACTTCCTCTTGCTGTGGACACCCATAATTGCTGATTTGTCTGGCAGAGCCCATCTGTGCACTATCGTTGCTATAGACTAGCATAGAAACTGCTTACGGAAAGCTGCTCCTTTTCCAAAAGCCAGCTTCAATGAGCAGAAAGGGGTATAGTCAACTGCCGTGATGGAAAAACATGGCTTTGCTGTTTCTCTTAGAGCTGTTTGTCCACTCACTGCAATTGGCAGTGTTTCACAAGAATACGGAATCACTGAATGATTAAGGTTGGGAGACATCTTTGGAGATCATCTGCTCCAACCCTCTGACAGAAGTAGGTTCATCTACAGCAGGTTGCACAGGTTCATGTCCATTTCCTCTACAGCTGAATGGAAGCAGTGAGAGGAGCCTTCATACAGTGGAATACAGGTCTTTTTCTGTTTGTTTCCTTGAAAGGGGAAGAAGAATGCTTTTGACTTTTGTAGCCTACTAGTCATTGCTGCAGTGTCATCTGAAACAAAAGCATTGAGAGGGAAGTGCTGAGTTGGTACCTCACGAAGGCGAGATGCTTGTGGAACTAGAGCTCCGCTAGCTTTGAGTTCCCTTTCCTGAGCATGAGTCTTTCCCTAGCATTGATCATTAGGGAGTTGTGGTCACTGGGATATGGTCTATGTTTTTGTAATTGCATCACTTTCTATGCTTCCCAGTGCATTTAGGTTGCTTTCTGTCACCTATAGCAAGTCAAGTGCTTTCAGAAATGCTCAGTGAAGTCTGTTGCCAATGACAATGACCACTGACATATTTCCACCTCCAATTTAAAACTCCCAGACATGAGAGAAGTTCTTCAGATTCATCTTGCCTCACCATACCATCTTCGTTAGAGGGACTTTTGACTCCTTCCTGAGGTCTGATCTTTCTCCTACATGAGGCATCCCGGCGCTGACAGTTGGGCTGCAGTTGGGTCTGTGCTGCAGCCTCTTTCTGTTTCCCCTCTTCCACAGAACAGTTTCGGGGTCTCTTCTGGCTGAGCAGCAGCAAAAGCTCAAAGGCACTGAAGAGAGCATGGAGCCACTGCTACAGATAGAGTATGTTGTGTCTAACAGTCTGTTTAAATTTTAAATCTCTCTCTTGCCCTCACAGATCTCTGTGAAAGCACATTACACGTGGATTGGCATGAAGCTCAATGCCTAAAGATAATCTGTGAAATAGGCAATTTAGGCCAAGCAACATAGAATGTTTGCAGCCACTACAGATTTGGTTACAAATGTGCTACTAACTAGTATCTCTACTTATATGCTATGGAAATCTATAGTGAACTAGTGATTTGGATTTGTTTTTTCATGTCTTGAGGGCTCTTCATTTGTATACAATTCCTGGGACAAGATCCAGACCAGCATGTTCAACAAGCTCAAATGCGCAGTAAAAAGATGGATGAAATGTACATCGTGAGCACAGAAAGCTGCCCCATGCTCTGATTTTTAGAGAAATGTTTCTCCTTGTGTATGCCTCGGTCTAAGTGGGTTCTAGGTGCATGCTGCCAGCTTTGGAGTAGTGAGGGTAGAGGTGACAGCTGCACTATTTTCTTTGTTGTCTGGCCTGTATTATTTTATGTATGCAGTTTTAAAGCAAACTGCACACTTGTGACTGTCCGTCAGCTTCGTCAGAGGCAAGATTTTGTAGAAAGAAGTAGGAGTACAAGGTTGAGCACCTGGGCTGTGGGACCAGACAGACGGAGCTGGGGGAGAGGGGGGAAGAAACGCTGACAGCTTCCCTGCCAGTTGATTAGTAGCCCTGGCATGCCTTTGGGAGAGGTCAGCCTCCTGCTCCGATGCCCAGCAGAGGGGATCTACGGTCACTTCCAGCAGAAGGAAGAGGAGGAAGGAAGGGGGGCTCGCTCACTCACAGCAGCTCCTCAGGCACTCTGCACACCAGTTAGATCCTGCTCTCCAATGGATCAGGGCTATATCATTCCGGCAAAAAATGCTTCGCTTGCATGAGCTTGACTCGAATGCATTGGTGTAGTTCCCAGTTTTGACATCCCTCTATTTGTGAGCTAGCATAAGCAAATATATTCTTTTGATCTTTCATGCAGCTCTGTGAAACTATACATGCAGCTCCATGCTTTCTTTCACAGACGTCAGATTCAGATGCCACATGGGATTTCCTAGAGAAACTGTTTTGTGTGTTTTTAAAGGAAAATTACCCAATTACTTTGATGGAGTTAATGTGGAGATGGTGACCTTTCCATTCAAAGCTGTTATGCTGCAAATGTTCCAAATATGTTATGTGCTCTGCTAACACCGCTGACAGGTTCTGCATGATTTATAGTGTTTATAAAGCATATACAAGGATTTGGGAAGACTAGGATAGAAGAACTGGTATGGGATTTATTTTGCACTAACATGATAAATATGCAGTTGGACTTAGAGTATTTTTTCTTTGTAGAAATGACTTAATGATGGAAGAGAAAATCACTAATTTATTAAAAGAGTTGTTTGATTTTTCTTGTAAGAAAAATAAAGGCAAAGCATATTGGTAGTAGTTCATCCAAAATGTACAGTTAGACTGATCACTTTTAATAGAAGAGTGATTTTGTTAATGCATGGTTTTCACTTCAAAGCTAGCTTGGCTCTTGCTTCTTTGGAATACTTTAGGAACTCTTACATCAACTTCACCGGGTCATGGTATTGCCAGGGGCCACACACATCTTGGCAGAAGTTTCAGAATGAAGCCTGACATGTAGGCAACAAAGGCAGGTGTTTAAAAAAGGGAAAGGTGTAAGGTTTCAAATCTGTGCTACTGTGAGGATATGAGGGATGATATTAAGTAAAGCAAATAAACAAGGCAAAATGTTCCTGTCCACTCAAGGTACACTCAGGAAAGACTCTTCTTCGGCTTAATTTTATAATAAAACATCATGGCTTGCTTTTAAACTATTTTCCTCTCTCTTTGTAACTCCAGGTCAGAATCCCCTTCCTCTCCACCTGGTGCTTTGACAAGACCTCCTGCCCTCCCAGGCAGTTTTGCACGAAGCCATGGCCCTACACGATGGCTCCAGTGTTAGTCTGTATAACACTGTGGGCTGAAGTGGAGCAGTTCCTCATTTACACTGGTGTAAAATGGTGTAAAATGAGCAGAATCAGTCCTTCTCATTTTCATTTGGCCAAATTCATACTGCTGAGAGGATGCCTCAAACCCCATTTGAGTGTCTACACTACGCTATGGCTACCTAAACTGTGTGCCTATAGCCTTCCCCCAAGCTCTCCCTGGAGGTCCTTCTGCAAGGATGGGTGGACTGATTTGTTGTTGGGTTCTAGATTGTGGTAATGTAATGTTTACAGTCACAAATTTCCAGTCCAAAAAACCAACAAGATTATTTCTAAATGACCTTGTGGTTAACACTGCATCGGCATAGACACTCTTAATTGCATCCAATGATTTCTTATTTGCAGGATAAGAAAGGGGGCTGCAGTCTGTCAAGGCAAAAGTGCTTAGAAACATGTGCAAATTATGTTTGCATTCACTGTACAGATTCTTAAGGATGACTGAGTAGAATGAGATGGTTTTTATAAAATGAATAAGATATAAGCATTTATCTTGTGCCTTTCTGCCTACCACACACAATAATAATATTAATAATCTACAGACATTTTATTCTCCAGCTTTTCACTGAGCCAGAACTTGCAAGAAGTACTCAATACTTTCATCATTAGTTCTGCATTAGCTGCCATACAGATTTTAGAAGGCTCAGGGGAAAAACAAAAGCATCCATAAAGGCATTCTAATTTTTAACATAAGCTTGGGCTTTGATTGTAAAATGTATCTCATTTGGTCATCTTGGTTTTTAAACTTCATACCATTCCCTAAATTCATCACTTGCTGCAGCTGCTCAACACTTAGCACCTGTACATGTACCTCTGAGAGACTCCAGACTGAACCAGAAGATTTTATAGGCGTTGAGGCTAATGGCTAAACTTTCAAGATTTGTTTTTCAAATAAATGTACTTTTTTCCACATTATACTTACAGCAAGCCAGAATAGTTCTGGGTTGCTTATGAGAAACCTACCATAAGGCTCTTTAACATGGAGATCTAAAGAGAAACAGATTGAATTCCCTTTACAGAGTGAGACTTTTTAAAGAACAAATATTTAATGAGTATCTCATTTCTGCATTAAATACTAAGGGTCTTTTAAGCACTGTTTTCAGCTGATCATAATGTGGAAAAGTGAGAGATGGGTTCATTTGTATTTCAGTCTATACTTGGAGGCATTAGAAATTGAGTTTGCCTCTATGATTCATTTTTATTTTTGTGTCTGTCTATATATTTTGTTCTCTGTCAGTTTTCTATTTTTTTTTCTCCTGTATACATGCATTATTATTTTGTAAATCTTCTTATCCTTGGCACAGGGGGTTTGGACTAGATGATCTCTAGAGGTCCCTTCCAAGCTCAACCGTTCTGCGATTCTGCGATTCTACTCTAGGACTGTTTAGATTCCCTTCTCTCATACACAAAGATACTCTATTTATGCTCATAGCAAATGGCAGAGGCCTTTATTGTTAGTAAAGCAGAAGTCAGGAGGAACTGAGAAGCAGACAGAAGTATTTAATACAGCTACATGAAATGTTAAAAGTAGTCAGAATTTGATCCTGCAGCAAAGACTGTGGATCTGATTCAGATCCAGAGCTGGATCCCCAAGGGGCGTATAGGACAAAACAATGGTGGAAACTTGGGATCCAACACTTCTTTTAAGCTTCTTGACTTGTCAGATTGCTGAAGAAGAAGTAGGGGAAGAAAAGTGGTGGAGGTGTCCCACGGTCTGTAAATGTGAGTTAGGGGAGCTAAAATTCACAGCTAAGGTTTGGGAATCTGGGACTTGCTAGTACTTGGGTCTATCAGGCTATGCCAAAACCAGGCCAGTCACTCACTCATTTAGAATGGGAATCTAAACGAGAATGAGCCCTCAAACCATTGCAGGGTAGCTATTTTCCAGCTAACCAAAATCCTCCTCATGGGGAAAATAAGTGGGGAATAAACAAAATCAGAGCTAACAACTATTCAGACTCCTGGGCAATATGCAGGTATGCCATGCCTTTAGTAGTCATTCAATTTGACCAGACATACATTATCTAAAGTGCAAAAAATTGCAATAATTTTTCACCTATTGCATGAAATTTGTGTTTAGTTTTCCTGGAGGTGCTCAGAAACAAGCCTGTCATATCTTGGTAACAGCTTTCAGTGAGAATTTCCTAGTCTTGTTTGACTAAACACCTAAACAAGATAAAGATTAAATGCCTGAAGCTGCCTATATTGCCTTTTAAATGCTACTACGTACAGCTAAAATTAATGGTAATTTCTTCAGAATGAAACAATTTTATCTACTGTATTTTATTATTTACAACGATTCTCCTTCGTGGTTCCTTAGCAACTTCTTATTTCACCTGTAGATATTCATTGCTCCAGAGATTAATGTTTATGAAATATTAGGGTGTTTATTGTTTATCTTCTCAACTCCTTCTTGTACCAGAACAATAAATGTCACTATTTTTTAAAATTGTTATTCAGAGACTGTAAGAGGACTTCATTAGGTAATATTAATTCACTGTGAATCATTGCAGCTGAAGGGAGCATGAGGAAAGAGGAAACTGTTATTAAGCAATATATTATCAAATGAACTGTAAAGATTTCCAAGATCTCTTTAGAGAATATTCCACATGAACAGTACTTTCCTTTCAAAGAATTACGATACCCATTTCATTTTTAGTGATCAAGCTGTAAACCATTGTTAAAATTCTCCATGGAAAATATTTTTAGTCCTTATTCTTGGCATAGCTGAAAATCCGCTCTCCCAGATTTCCTTCAAGGAGAAAAGCAACTCTGTCTGCCTCAATATGACAATGAGATGAGATCCTGCTCTAAAAAACAGACTTCTAGACATTTTTGTGCAGTATTTATATTCCTCTTTCCCTCTCACCTTTCAGAACTTCTGCCATCCTCCAAAAGAAATACCTTAATTTACTTACCAAAAACCATACACATTTTAGTTTCCTCCAGGCATACTTTTTGAAAGTAAGTGCAGGTTAGAGACGTGTGTGTAAGATTAGATAAGAAGATTTACTGCCTCCCCAAGGGAATTAATTGAAGAATGTTCCATAACAAGTGCGTTAGTCATCATTAGCCCCACCTCAATCTCAGCAGCTATTATTGCTTCTTTCTGAGTCTTTGTGTTTCCCAAATTGATGTGCACAGAAAAAGCCTTATAATAGCACTGGATACTTTACGGGATGGTTAATTTGCTGAGATTAGGTGTCCTCTCTTCAGAATCCCATAATGGATTTTTCTTAACTACTACCCAGCTGCCTTGTCATCTGGAAATATCTTCAGTTCTTCCTTTAGGATGAACTGCTCACTCATGTCTGCTTTAAGAAGATTTTTGTAAAGCAAGGAAAAGCACTTTTTTTTTTGCCAGGATGCAAAGCAACAGAATCCAGAGGGTTGTGTGGTGGTAGAGAAATGTATTTTTTACAGGTTGTTGCCACCTACTATGACAAGGTCTTGGATCCTCACTCAGGTAGAACATTTCATCTTCTGTGCATACTGTGAACCGAAAGTCCCAAGGCAAACTGGTCAGGTCGGGAAGGCATAGAGGATGTTGTGATACTGCTTTTTTTCGCCATCGTCAGTACAAATGAAGTTTGATGCCAGTGACATCAACTAGATTTACATCAGTGCTAATGGGAATTAAGTAGAAATGTTTTCCTCCTGAGACATCCTTGCTCTCAGTTTAATTAGCCAATACTTTCAAAGATAAATCTGTTGTCACCATGCATGGAAAAAGAGGGCAAAAGACAGCTGCCAAAAGAAGTAGTGAAATCCTATCCTACACTTTCTCACATCCTGCTTCTAAGAGAACCATTAAAGACACCAATTTAGAAGAAACAGCAAACATTTACTTTTCTCCCTTCCTCTTCCTTAGCTTGCCTTGCCATGTCTTTCCTTCAGCTTTTGCAGGGTAAGTCCTGGATCTATTTTGAACTCTTCTGTCCCGAGATTCCAAATTTCAGTGGTGTTTGGAATTTGGGGTCTGAATGTTTTTATTGTTTCCTCATGGAATCCACTTTTCAACTCACACCTAGCACATGTTTCCATCTTCCATCTGCAGTAATGAAAGTTTAAATCTACCTTTTGGGCTTCTAGGTATTCTCTTTTGTCTCCCTTCTTCATTTTATGCACACTTGGAATGACTCCCAGAGCTCCTAAAATTCTACCTGTCCCCGTCAGATCATCTACATCTGCTAGTGACTGCATTACAAACACCTCTCTTTCTATCTATCTACTCTGACTTTTAAAATTATATAGTAAGCACTCAGTACCCAAGGGCCCTATAGAAAGTAGTAATTCAATGTCAGGTAATTTAAGGTTCTTAGGATCAGGATACTGACTTATGCAAAGGATTCCTGTGTGGTATATGAAGGATACAGTATATATTGTGATGAGAAATACTTCTCTTATGGGAAGATTTTGTGACACACAATTAAGTGTGGATTAGTGTCATGGTGTAAACTATCAATCTGCACCTGCAGTGCTGGCAGGTTGTCAGGATGTTCAGAATAACTGCACAGTATTAAACAGTATTTGTATGGTTTTGCCAGAAAATTGGCTTAATTCATTATATATTAATCTGCCTTGAAACTGAAAGCACTGCCATGACAACACTCTTCTACCAGGTGTCCTCTAGGAATCAAGGGGAAATATGCCTGTATCCTACTATTTTGACTTATTCCTCCTCGTGTCTCTTGACATGGTGGGTGTCCTTTGGCAAATATATTTTTGATGATTACTTCCTCTCTCCCTTCTCGCTCTCTTAGAGTGAGAAGTCCATGGTGGTGTGGATCCATGACTCCGCAGGCCCCGACTCAGTGCAGCCTCACCTTCCATTTGTCCTCTGAATGCTGTTGCCACACAAATAAATACTGACTTGACAAAGGTTTATAAAACCATGTAACAATGCATGCTAGTTCCAGATATGCCTGGGCTGCCATTTCCCTGGCTTGTCTCTGTGCAAATGCTATTGACTGCGAAGCAGAACTGCACTGTTGTCCCCATGCCTAAGCAAAGCTGCAGCAGCTCTACCGACTTTACTCTAAAATAAAACTAGAAGCAGTTTGAATCAACCCACTCACTAAAGCAAACATTCTGGACTCTGGAAGACAATAGTGACCACAGGCAGTTTTCTGAAGGAAGCATTTCTCATACAAAAGTCCTGGCATCTTATTTTTATTGGTCACAAAATTAGATTTTTGTCCTTTAAAACTTTAAATTGCCTCATAATCAAAAGAAGACATTTTGTGCCACAATTTAAGTTTAATTAGGGTTGCTGATAGAATGCTTGTCTTGCTGTTTTGCTTTGTGTATGTGTGTGGTTTTACATTATAGGGTAAGCTCTCTCATCTTCTCTTTGTGTCAGTTTTTGCTGAGATGCAGAGAAGACACCTTCTCTCATAGACTTTTATGGCAAATTAATTATTGGCCATTCATAGACCAGGAAAAGCTAAGGAAAGAGTGTGTTATAATCTCTGTGAAATGAGTGCTGTGTCTATTTTGTAGTGTTTGACAGTCTACCAAAGAGACGGTAATTAATTGTGGGTGTTTTTTTGTTTGTTCTTGCTTGTTTGTTTGTTTTAAAAAAAGAAGTCTCATACTCAGGTGCGTGAGCAACACCCACAAAAATCCAAGGTAACTCAAATATTGCTATGCTACATGAGCTCAAATACACCTCTCAGGGACCAGCCTGCAAGCAGAATTTTATAGGCTCAATATGTTTTCATTGCTGTTTTCTAGAAAAGATAGATTAATGGATTTTAAGACTGCAATAAATGCTGGTGATTATCTATTGTGACCTCTTTTATTACAAGAGCCATAGATTTTACCCAGTGATTCTGGCCTTCAGCCTGACATGGAGGTGACCATGTGGTCACAGAAAGCAGAGCCACCAGACACCTCAAGCAGGAGACCAGGGAGCCAGAGACTGAAACTCTGGAAAAGGAAGGAGGGCACAGTAATGGGAAGAAGGAAAAGGGGAGCAAAGGGAGGGGTGGTTACTGAGATGCCTGCAGGTTTAGCAGGTGGCACTGCAGCCTTGGAGGGTCCTGCAGGGAGCTGGACAGAAGTGGCTGCTGGCGCTTGCACGCAGAGGGGGTCCATGCAGCAGCCGAGGGGGCCACCGGCGCTCGGGAGGGAGCATGTGCTGGCAGGGCCGCTGCTGATCCCTCGCATGCATTAGCAGAACGGATTTGTAAGTCTCCCTGGTGCATTTTCTTTTCATTGGAAGGATATCCATCACCATGTCCTGCATAACAATAACACGTTAGAGAGAAAATATCCTTTTATAGCGGATATTCCTCTCCCACCTAAGCTGCTTGCATGTATTTGATGCACTATTGAACAGGCCTCTCCCCAGAAGGGGCTGCATTTTTGTGATGGGTGAAGTGATTTGGGTATATTTGCAGAAGGGCCCGGCCTTCCCTCTGCAGCGCTGTGGCAGTCCTTGAGATACAAGGCAGCGTGCTGTACGAAAGCTTGCCTCTGCATGGTGTACCAGCTAGTGACAGCTTGTGCAAAGGCATGCCCACAATTTCTCTTGCGGACTTGCTTATTTTGACATGAAGTGCAGATAGATTCTGCTTTGAGAACTTATGGAAAGGCGTTAGCTAATCCAGCATGTTGAATTCCTTTGGAAAGCCAAGAACCATGTCCCAAGTTGCTTAAGATAACCAGATGTTTAAGTGACCTAAACACTTTTATAAGTGGCACTGCAGTTTGTACATAGCTATGCTAAGTTCTGAGTGTCCTTTATTCTGCTGTGGCTCATTTCCCTGGAGAGTTCTCACTGACTTCAAAAAATAAAAGATCTGTCTCATTACTATTTTGAAACTTAAGTTTTATTCCTTAGGCTAACAAATTGTAGGCTGATTGGTCAGTTTGACGGACTGTAATTTATTTTCCAGTCAGCACTTCCTAGCTCTTTATGTGACTTGACAGCACTCTTTTTTCTTGATAAAACGTTTTAGGCAGAACTAAATAAAAGGAGGAAAAGAGGGAGGGAGAGAAGGTGCCTACAAAGGGCTGGAAGCTCTGGAGGAATTCCTCTGCGGGAAAAAACAACAGGGGAAGGTACCAGGAAACAAAGTATTACTTTCCAGTTCCACCATTAGCCTGCCACCTGTTAGCCCTGATCATTACCCGGAGCTGAGGGGTAAAAGGCTAATCTCTAGCACATTTATATCAACAAACTCCAACAAAAAGCTGCCTAATTATCCCATTGAACCTGTGTCAGCTTTAAGCCCAGCTCCATTTCGCTGGCTGGCTGGGGGCCAAGCCCAGCAAGCTGGGGTCCGTAAGCTGCATGCTAATGACAATGTCCAATGTTCCAGGAGCAGCATAATTGCCAAAAGCAGTTTACAGACTCATTATTTTTGTGGTCATATTTCAGATGATGAAGTCAAAGGTCAGCCCAGGGTTTACTTGGCAATACATTGGAAACAGTTTATTTAGCAGAGAGATTGCATCTCCGTGATAACAGTGGGGCACCTAAAATAGCTGCCTGTTTTTCCCGGGCTGTCCTGAGTTGTCAGGGCAGGATAGCTGAGGAAGGAAACAAAAAATGACAAAGATGAACTGAATATGGTTAAATATGTGGAAGCTCTGCTGCGCCTCTTCTGCTGCTGCAATGTTGCTCAGTAGCCAGCTAGATTCAGTAGTGTGACATCCAAGGTCGCAGGAGTTGCTCTCTCATGGCAGAGAAGACTTGAAGGAGTGGGTCCAGGCCCTGTGTCTGATCTCAGCTGTAAAGTTAAGGTCTGCATTTTGGTCCGAAGATGACCTTCCCCAGGCATTTCAGCTGAAAGGGAGAGCAGGAATCGTAGTTTCTGTGTCTTTTAGCTTGACTCACTGCAAGGGCTTGGCATTGGGGGTTGAATCTGAATGTATCCAGAATGCAGAGCTATTTGGGATTTTTTCGTCCCATTTGGTCTATGGTTACAACGGAACTTAGTGGCAGAGATCAGATTTGGACCAGCACTTTCCTATGCCAGCGCTGATGGTTTGGCCCTATTGTCTCAGTGTAAACCATTTCAACCCAGAACTTCTCTAACTGTTCTTGCAGGGACATTAAATAACACTTGCAAGTACAATTTTTTAAAAATGTTAAATAGTCAACTCTCTTTGTTCAAAGAAAAAGAAAAGAAAAGAAAAGAAAAGAAAAGAAAAGAAAAGAAAAGAAAAGAAAAGAAAAGAAAAGAAAAGGAGAAAGAACCAAAACCAGAGAAGTTCAATCTTTTACTTTTTTGACTAGGAGCAGAAATTGATAGTGATGCTTGTAGGGAGAGCTAGCATAAGCAAGCTGTCAAGAAAGCTCAGTTTGCCTCGAAATGTGCTCAGAGCAGTGCGTGAGTTCTGAATTAAATGCATGCTTAGGTTTCTGACCACTTGTGCCACAATTTCCACACCGAGCTGCCTCTTGTGCAAGCAGCAAACCTAATTACAGCAAGTCCCCTATTGCAAAAGGCAGGCGGGGAGGCAGCAGAGCCAGCGTTGGCCAGGCTGTGCCTGCAGTGCCCTACGTGGCACGTTCACTGCCCGTCTGCGGCAGCGGGAAACGCGCCTCGGTCAGAGGAGGGCATAGCCAGGGGGTCTGCTGCTTCAGGCAGATCTGGGTTTTGCCATGATGTTCCTTGGCTATGGGGACTTGGCGAATGAGATGTGCATTTACAAGTGAAGCAGTAAGAATATAATTATCAATGACATGAAGAGAAAATCACTGTCAGTTGGTATTAGTTTGGTGTGGACTCTGAAATGTTTCATTTCTAATTTTTTCTTTTAATTCTGTTTCTGCCCCCACAGCTTCATGGTGGAGCTGTGTCATTTTAGTCTGTGAGAGAAGGAAAGTAAGATCTACCCATTTTTCTGCTCCCGTGGTTTCGGAGGTGCCAATGCACAATTCCCAGCAAACACAGCACTGTAACTGTTTGGATGGGCATATGAAAGGAGAGGCAGTGAGCATGGAGAGAAAGAGCTAAGCTGTGTGCATGGATGCAACAGCACACTGAAAGATAGACATCACTTTCTTTACAGCCCAATTTCCAGTGCTTTGATAGAGTCACTGAATGCACATTACCCAGCAAACTCTTAGGTAGGAAATTCAGACTGAAACTTGTGTGAAATACTTATATTTCATACTTGTATCCTCTATGAGCTCAGACACAGAAATCTCCATATCTGTTTGGGATTGGAATCCAAATGTTGTCTCTTGTCTCTGCCTCATATGACAAAACTCTGTGCTGCAATAAACACTAGAAGATGATTACCTATTGCAGGGAAAGCACAAGTAAAAGAAACATGACTCAAAACTCATATATTCCAACACAGCTATGTAGTGCAAATGTTAGGAGAAGGGCACGGGAAAAGTATTACTCAAACATTTCTCACAGCTTCACTGTGTATTAAAAACAAACAAAAATAGCATCTCTCTTTAAGCTACGGTTGAATTATATCTACTGTAGTAAAACTACGGGAGCTTGGTGTATTACATAATAATAAAAAATGCCAGTTTATTAAGTCAAATAGTAAAACTATAGTCAGTCTCAATTCTAACGCAATAATGCAGCAAACCATGCTGACTGAACCTTTATAGTTTCTTCAGCATCTGCTGTTAGTTACAGCAGTTTTACTATCTACAGTTCAATATACTCTTTTGATTAAAACTCCTCCTAGCTTTTTTATTAGATTTTTATTCTGTGTATACCTGATTTACCAAGACATAGAGAAAAGGAGAAAGTTGCTTTGAACATTCACTTGACATCTCAGATTGTTTAAAACATACAGAAATAGGAATAGGGCAATGTGAGGAAGTGAAACTCTTCTTGAACCTTCACTGTAGCATACAGAATTGCAGGGGCAATTTATCCATGATAGATGCTACACATGTGGCAGAAACCAGTTTTCCTCGTGGCACCTGTTTCTCATTCCCAAGAGAAACAGGAACCAGACCAGTCTAGGCCTTGACTCTAGCCAGCTGCCTAATTCTTGTGTTTCTGTGTCGCAACGCTTAGTCCTGCAAGTGTTGTAAGAAGGTATGGAGCAATTCAAAGGGGAGTGATGGATGGAAACCTCTACGGACTTGTCCATCAGGACTGTTGACTTATGTTGGAGCTGAACATTGTATTCTGGCTCAAAAACTGGAAGCATGGGTTATCTGGGTAAATAAGGGCTCAAAAATATCTAGACCTTTTGGATTCTCTGGCTACAGAATGGGAGACTCCACTGCGATTCACTTAGCTCTTCCAAAGTCAGTATGTGGCGTTCAGTGTTGCATGGTCTGTATTTCAGGTAAGACCTTGAAACTGAGGAGTTTGTGGGCATTAGGAATCTATTAATGTGCTTCTTATTAAATTATGATTTTCCTATCTTTAGTCAAAATTTCCTTCTCTTGATTTGTTGTTGGCTACCTGTCATCATCCATCAACATGTTTGTGTTCCTGTTAAAGTGCCGCACCACAAAGTATCTGTACTCTGCCTAACATTGGCTTCAAAGAGGAAACTATTCCACTGATGCCAAGGGAAGGGAAAGGAACTAGCCAGTTACCAGTCTGGGAAGTGATCCTGAGGACTATTGAAGCTATTCCTGGACGTTACCTTGGTTTGGGAATGCAAAACTCCGCAACAATAACCTTCCCTTAAGTCATACCCTTGCTGTGAGTTTTATCTCAGGGGGATGTGATCCAACTTCTTTTTATTTCATTCCCCTGGGAAAACCCCAAAACACAGGAAGAAATGTCAATCAGCTTTCTCCTTCATTTTATCCTCTGACAGAGCTATGGAGATGTTCTTCTCTATTCAGGGTAGTCCATGCCACATACAAGCAAGTTTATAACCTTCACCTTGAGCCATGCGAATCGTACCTCTGCCTAGCAGGGAGCATCGAATAGGGTACCCACTCTACTCTGTTTCTTTCTGTGTCCCTCATGCTCCCCCAGGATGGCTGGAAGGTAGCATGCTGTAGCTGTTGATCTCACAGCTGAGGGACCATGCAAATGGTGCAGGGAGCTAATTTGCAGAGCAGGATATGGCCAATAAATTTTAACAGGCATGGGAACCTGAAAACCATCTGCCTGGAGGAGACTGTGCCAGCCAAAGTGAAAACATTCAGTGTTCTTTGGTGTAAGATGCTATCAATCCAGCATTATTGGAAACACCAGTCATATATTTTGATACTTCCTTGTTTAAAATCATAGAGAGCTCTTCCAGGGGCCTCAGTGACTTTTTCTGTTACCTTTTCTCTCGGGCCCTTCAGTTTTTGGCAAAAATAATAAACAAGTTTGTTATTTTTTATGTGTAATGTTGTAACTTTAGAAAAGTCAAGATGCGTTTTTTAGCAGCAGTGTCACGTGACAGCTGTGAAGGATCAAAGAATTCTTTTCTTGCCTGTGTCAGAAGAACTTAGATGGAGGAGAAAATCTCATTTACATTCTTCCTTTCTGCTTCACTGCAAAAATTCCAGCCCCCCAGCCTGTCCTCCTGTCTGCATTGCTGCTTCAGACTTGAAAAAAACAGTATGTGGTGCTTTTGGTCTACTCCTAACAAAAACAGGGATTTGGTGTGCCAGTGGACACTCTGTCGCATATTTTCTGAAGTTATAAGGAAAATGACATAAAGTAATAAAGAAAAGACCTTTTTCTGCACTACAACCTCTCGTAAGATTGTTTTTCTAAATTATTTTATCCAGTAAATTGCTTTTTAAAAAATAAATTAACTGATTTTATAAACAGCTGTTTTTTCATTCACATCTGAAAGAACATTAATCATGCAGCTGTATTTAATTCAAACATTTTCTAGTTCTGGGGCCATTTTGGGTTACTGCAGTACCACTTTCATTTGTGCTGTATATCAGATCTTAAGGAAAATAACTGTTAATACAGGGGATTTGAAGCCCAAGAAACCAACCCAAGGCCAATTGGGAGTGAAGGATCAGCCCACCTGTAAGACGCATGCACAATAAAAGTCAGATTGCTCTTATAAGATACAGGAATTGAGGGGGTTGTGTTTGCCTTCTACTCGGTGCATTATGCCACTGACGGGCAGACTCAACCTGAAGATTTGTCTGCATTTGATCCCTGTCTTCTCCCTTAAAATGTCCCCAGAATGGGCTCTACGGAGACTGCTTATGGGCCAAACATCCCCCACACACTCTCTCTTCAGGGTATGGTGGGATTTGGAGTTAATTTCAGAAACTGCCTTAACCTTCCAAGGACAGAGCTTATCATTTGTCACAGAGAGGGCTCAAATAGGCTGAGCTGTGACCAGGACCCACTGGTGCTCCAGATAATAACACGAGAAAACCTTGCTACCAGGTTCATCTGAAGTCAATGTGCTACAGGATTCTCTTCCTCACCATCTTTGTGGGGTGTTTACATGGGTGGCCCCATGTAAAAGCCAACTCCAAAAGCTTATCTACAGCCGAGTCTTTTGTTTGCAACTGCTTTAAATGGAGGGAGAGTCCTGTCACTGACACCACTAAACCCTTTAGGTAAACAAACCTTTATTTCCTACATTTCCTTAATACTTCAGATCCTACCTTATTTTTTTCTTCCTCCTAATGCTCTGCTCATTAACAGTTTCATTTGATTCCTTCTTTGGGAATTCACCACAGTTTGCCCTCAATCTCAGGGCAAATAGTTTATAAGTGACCTGCCGGATGGTGTTCGTTAACTGCTTCAGTCCCAGTGGGACACTGACATATCCTTAATTAGGATGTGAAGGGAAAAAACTCCAAGTGCTCCAGGATCACTTGAGAAAGTTAGATGAGAAAGACTAGTTGTTCATCTTCCAAGGTTCAAGGCAAAAGTGTAAAGAGAACAGGAAGAAAACCCCACATTAGTATTGGTAATCCAAAACAGAAGCATTAAGATGGTAATTACACAACCTACCACATTTTCTGCATCGGTCGTTTATTTTTTTGTTTACTATAATACACCTGAGAGTTTTAACAGTCTTATACTAGGGCACAAAGTAAAATAATTTAGCTTTCATTTCCTTTTTATTTCCCTTCAGGTACAGATACCTTCCACACACAGAGCAGAGCTACATGGCCTGCCTTGTGGAAACTACTTGTTTGTTCAGTTGGGTCTTCCTGAAAGAAAAGGAAAACACAAGAGGAAAAAAAAAAAAAAGAGTCTTACACAGTCAATAGGACACCAGTTTGCTGAGTTTTGCAATGCACCAGAGTTCAAACTCTAATATTCGTTCCCAGTGACTTTCCTGTGAGACATTTTTGGGTTTGAGACCTTGTCTTTGAGGCCCTAGTTGAAGAAAATGACCCCATTCAGCCAGCAGTGAGAATGTGCTTACCTTTAAGCACCTTAACAAGTCCTGCATTCTTGCATAAGTGCTTTCCTGAGTTGTGTTTGTTGTTACAGCAATAGGTGATATTATGTGTCTCCCTCTTGCTTGCTACATTTGGTTGAGATTTAACACACTACTGTACAATAATAATCCTGTAATGTAATAACATCAAGGTTATTTTCTGTAACACAGAACAGATGGTGACACCCTGGAAAATGGTGCTTTATCAAGCAGTTCTGTCAGGCTTTGATTTTTGTTCTTATCCCTACTTATTTGTGAGAAATGTTCTCTACCTTCCAGCTCTTTTTTGGATAGTGTGACTTGATTGATGAAGGTCCTGCCTATGTATTTGCCATGGAGCAGTGGTTAAATTTTCAGCCCTCCTGGAAGGAAACAGGAATCCTCTCTCTCCCACTCTGGATCAGCAGGGCTTCAGTCTGCGGTCCCTCCTGTCTCTTGCTCCAGGCAGAGGATTTAGGCTTGCAGACATCAGATTCGGAGACTCCAGCCAAACAGCAGTGTGGTGCGAGGTACTGTGATGGCCTTGTGAGATGTCTTATGAGATAGGAGCATTTGGGGCTTATACAAGAATCAAACTTGACAGCCAAAAATAAGTGGACTGTTGATTGCCAAAGGTAGCTATGAAGTGGGATTACAATTTTAAGGACCTCTTTGCCAGACTTCTTAAGATCCACAGTGCTTAGTGAAGACATCCCCCAGCTACAATTACATGAACAGCCCAAGGAAGTAGGGAAACCACGTGAGCAGAACTCTGCAAGTATCTGTATCTTACCAGGTTTGCTATTATTCTGCAGGTAACATGGCTTTATTCTTGGTACCTGAGATATCTCAGGGCCTCTATCTTGCACAACACAGTGTATACACACCTTTAAGCATCCACATTGTGCCCAAACCTCTCTCAAGTGACTCTAATGTCACTTAAGCATCACCAGCATTAAGTTTTGCAAATGTAATCCTCAAATATTAACACTGGGCTCTGCTGAATCATCTTTTATTCAAAGCTCTTTATGCATTTCCTGAACATTATCTTCTTAGGTATCTTGTACCCAGGACTTTCTAAAGGCTTTTTGCTCCTTTGGACTGCTTCTGTGCTTTGTTCCTTGCAAGCATGCCACAGACCTGACTATATTTCATACATTAAAGTCTGGAGGAGACCGTAACTCATATTTAATCTGTTCATTCTCTATTTTCACTGTCAAAAGTTTCCCAGAGAGAAAGAAGCAGTAGCCCACCCTATAACCTCTGCACCTTCAACCTCTTCAGCTATTACTAATGGTCTTCTTTCTCTTTCTCCTTCCTCTCCTTGAGCCTGGTCTTCCTGGATGGGAATGACCTCCCCTCCACCCCCACCTTTTTTATGATTTCCAAGACACGCTATGCATGAAACTACAAACACCTGGCAGACATTCCAGGGAGCGATCTGTAGTGCGTCTCTTGCACTGTGCAGGCATCTGAACTGAACCTCGTTTTAGGGATCCCAGAGGTCCTTTCAATCAATAATCCATGTATTTTTATGAGAGCTGGATTACAGGGATTTGTGAAGGGGGTGATTAAGTAATGCTTCAAAGAGCAGTTACTACTAACACCTGCAGCATTAATAAGGATCTTTTAATAGAAAGTGCACAATTTAGTAATAATCCCTTATTCATAGAAACACCTTCTGATTTATGCCGTCCAAAATAGACAATACTTTCCATATATCCAACTGGATTTAGATCGTTGTGACTTCAACATCTGGCTGAGTGATGATATCTCAACTATGCAGACGTCATGCAGGGGGCCCAGAACAGTTAGCTAAAAACGGGATAATAATCATGCTCCTTACATTGCTCACCACCTGCATGTTCACGCTGTGTGGAAATGGTTTCCTCTTCTGATCTATCTCAGGTGGTCATCTGCAGGTGCCCCAGAGAGACAGAGTGAGCATTGTCAATCACTGCCTGCACACTGCGGAAACCAGTAGTAACACTTTTGCTGATGTGATGAGGTTAGATACAGAATGAACGTTTGGGATGCAGCCTATCCTGCCTGAGTGAAGGCCCCTGAATGCATTGGGCTGATTGATTTCCTCTAAACAAACATTTTGAAAGACTTTCAACTTGAGATGGGAAGCAAATATATTGCTGTTATAGATGAGAGAAGAGTCTCTACACAACTCAGTGCAAACTTGCTGAAAAAGTAGATGTCTCAAACTAATAATAACATCTTGCTTTTAGCATATATTTGTGATTAGCTCTATGCTGGCTTCTGAAGCATGCAGAGTCATCAGGTGGTTGAGTTCATTCACCAGTTTCCAAGTTTTGTGCCTATACTAGATTTTATCTCTGTTGCTTATCTTCCTCATGCCAGCAAACAGAAAATCGTGCAAAGCTATCCCCATGGCAGGATCAAATTCAAACATAACTGGAAAAATGCACGTCCGTTTTGCTATTTCTGACTCTAAGGCCCAGGTAAGGCCATAATTCTAGTTGTTTTGCACAAATTAAATGGCAGCAGGTAACAGATTCAATTAAAAAAGCTTAAAGCTTTTCTGAAGCAAAAATACTACCACTGCAAACAGACAATGTGCTAGATTCAGGCCCATTTACTGGAAAAGGCCTATCTCTCTTCATGAGTGAGATGCCATGGGTTTCAATGTATTTAAACATTTGAGCTCTTCTCCAAAATCAAGAAATATGGAAGCATTCTCTTCCATTCCCATTTGGACTTCAGTAGGCTAGCTCTGGATGTATGCAATCATGTCTGAGGGAAGGCAGGATACTCAGCAGCTACCGGGCAGCTCAGTTAAGGGGTGGAACTCAGCATAAATTGTGCAAAACTCTTTAGTGTTTGCTTTTGTTGTGCTTTCAGGACAGCGATCATGATGACAGGTCACTCCTCTGAATACTCTATAAATAGTTGGAGATAAGAAAGTAATTATTCAATGACATACAGCTGTTACTGTAAACAAAACTTTGATATACTTCTGAGTAGAGTCTGTTGGGAATGACCAGACATTTCCAAATCCTGCCGTTTTTCTTGTCTGTTTGAGTGGAAAGCAGTTTTGTTTTGTTATGTTCCCTCTTGCAGCATACTACAGGGGTCTAGCCTCCATAGGGCTCGAATTGGGTAGTGCCTTTCTCAACCTCTCTCGCTTTGAGAAATGCTAAGTTTACTTTTGCTGGGTCTAAGTGCAGTCAGTTGCAGCTCTGGGTGAAGGTTCACACTGATTCATGCTATCATCAGAATAGCTCTGCTACCAATAAACTGACTAAAACCACCGCATTTTCTCAGCAACTATGAACCACCATGCTCTTGGAGCAGGTAACACACGAGTGCACAGCACTGTCATCGGGACACCATCCATGCACAAAGGCTGCGCTGCAGGTATATGAAGCAGAGGTCCAGATATCAACAGTGCGGCCATCCAGAAAACAAATTCTGCTCAGTTAGGACTGGGTGCCTCCACTGACTTCTGAGGAAAATCCAATGTGAAACTGAGGGCAGAGTTTTGGAGCTGAAAAAAAGGCAAGATAGCCTCATGAATGCCCTAGTCTCCAAAGGGGAGGTGTTCAATCAGGAAGTGTAATGGTGATGCAGCCAAGTCTGGTCAAATAGAGCTCATTTGTTTCTTATTACCTACCTTGGACAGAAAATTAAGAAGCTTATCCACTTCTTCCCCCTCCATGCCTCACCCCAATGCACATTTAAGTGTCTTATATTGCCAGCGCAGTGGAAGGCCAATCTGCTCTTTATTCCACCCTAATTTATTGCTTAGAACAAAGGATAAAAGAAACACCAGTAAAAACTATTATTTTACAATTCTAGATTGTGGCAATTATTAACTACCAAAAAAAGGAAAAAAAAAAAAAAAAAAAACTATTATAACTATTATTTCTCCTGCCCCACAGAAAACTTCACCATATGTAGACTACCCCAGCCTATTTACCTCCCACTTGCAGAGGATATGTCTCATACATTAGCGGAGGTACTAGAAATGTGCAAGGAGGCCTACAATGGATTGTCAGCATGAAATGTATTTAATTATGAGATCAAGAACCTATAACAGATAAGAAACATGCAACAAAGTGGCAGAGAAGAAAGGTACCTGTCTTTGTCCAATACACATCTTGCTATATTAAAAAAAAAAAGAAAAAAAAAAAAGAAGAAGAAAGAACTGGAGAGTAAGAAAAAGGTATTCTTGCCTACTGGGTTGCAGAACATAGTCTAATAATTTAATTCCGCATCGTGTAGAATTTCCTAGTGGCTTCTGCGATGGCTTTTTGGTGAGGTTTCTTGATTATGTGTTGTCTTTTTCTTCCTGTGGGATTGTGCTCTTAGCAAGTCACTTGTTACTTTAAGAACTTTTGTTGTGAGGTTGCAGAGCCACTGAAACTCTACTTTTGCAAATCAGGTAAAGCATAAGGAAATTTTGTTGGTTTGAGTTTTTTTAAAACCCTCTAATGGACCTACTTTTTCTTACTACTTTACCTTCCCTGCAGGTCATGAGATGTGCAGTGTGTTCATCAGTGATGCCTGCTAGAAGGCACACTGCTTGTTATTATAAGTGATGTGCTGCTAGGAAGAAAGCTGCAGTTTGGCTGGCTGGTGTTGCCTTCAAGAAGAAACTTGTTATGTGGAAGCTAAGGGGAAAGCTTTCCAAGGTCACTGCCTTATGCAAGTTACCTAAAGCCTGCCACTCTCCATGCATCTTGCTCTGTCTGTGGAGCCCATCCATTTAAGGCTCTGAGTTTCTTCATTTAAAAAAATTTCTTCTTGAACTAAAAAACAAAACAATTTTTTGGTCAAAGGCAGAGGAACCTTTATTTTATTTTTTTTTCTTTTTAACAGGACTGTCGAATACCAAGAGGCCAAGACATCAAGATATTAACTTCATGACACCATAGGACAAATAAAATTATAATTTCTGTTTTTCTATCCTTTCTTTAGGTGGGACATAAATGTAGATGTACTAAGTGAAAATGCTGAGAAAAGATCTTGAGTAGAGAATTTTTAGCATTTTATTTTAAATAAAATCTCTCTAGAACATGCAGCAGATTCCCCAGAGTGTAAGGCTTGCCTAATGAACACAGGAATGAGGTGTGTATCTAGACAAATACTTCATAGAAGAACTGTGTCAGAAAGGCAGTAGGTGAGAGAACAGTGAAGGCAATATTTTGGCCCCTGCATAAAGGAGAGCCACTTTGTCCTGCACTTGAATAATCGATTCTCCTTACCCAAGCCCCCCACACAAACACACATAAATAGTAGAGGAAACAGGATCCGGCCCTCCCAAGAGGCAGCAAGTATCCTTGTAAGAAAACTGCCTTTATGGTATGAAGGAAGAGTAAATTCTAGGGCCCCACCTGTACAATAAAATAGTTAAATTTACTCTGGGACCAAATCAATAAATCTTCATTTAAGACATTTCTTCTGCCATTCTTCTGTTTTATTAATTACTTAATAGTACAAGGACCAACAGTCACTGATCCACCCAGCTTGTCTGGCTTTCTGCCCAAGTCTGCCATGGCCTGGCACTGCAATTCTAAACCATCTACAGCACCAGTCTGTGCCTCAGTTTGCCTACCTATAAATAGGACAGAAATTTTGTCTGACTGAGGAGCGATGACCTGAAGAAGAACTTTGGATAATTGATATTATACATCCAAAAGACATTGGAAAAGGACTTTTCAGTCAGTCAGTAGAGGTATGGTGATTAATCAAAATGGGGGATCTGCTCTTTCTAATCCTCACATCAATTATATTACGTCTATAGAAGCTGCATTTTCACGTTATCTTTACTGTTAATAGATAAGATCTTCTCCTACTGTAAAGAAGAAGAACTCTGTTGACTTGTTTACACCAATCAAAGATGCAGCCAGAGGAAATGAGAGTAGGGCTCCATCCTCTTGTTGGAGGAAGGCAATGGTTGGATGAAGGTGTATTTTAAGATACAGGATGTCTCTGAGGGAAATGTGTTCATTTTAGGAAACCTCCCATTGACTTGGAACTCACTAATGTTAGGAAGGAACATGTGTTTCCAAGAAAACATTTCACATCTTGTCACTTTATGGCTTGAAGACCCCTAAAGATGCTTGATTTTGTTCACTTTCTCGAAGTGCATGTGTAGTCTTTCCAGATATAACAACAGATTTCCTTTTTATGCCTGCTTTGTTTTAAAACCCGGTTTTGTTCTTTGCAAAGGTTTCTTCTCCCTAGTGTGCAAAAGAGAAGGTCAAATCACATGATATTTCCTATAATTCAAAGTTCTGCTTCAATCACTGTAGATGAACCAGTGTTCATGGTTTGAGTCACGTGCAATTAAATAGACAATACTAAAGAAGTCCTGTATTTGCCTCTCAGCTCCTTTCTGGATGTTTTCAATGACTTAATAATTCATGATAAACTCATTTAATCTGCCTAATGACTGTTTCAATAGCCAATTAACTAAGGTTACAGGGAGCTCACCCAATGAGAGGGTCCCTCTTACAGTCCTTGCACAGCAAATTGTTGCTGCCGATCTCGGGAAAAGCAAAAGGTCCAAACTACATTAGACTTCAGAATTCAAATATCCTGAAGCTTGGAGGGAGTTTCAGTTCTGGGGTTTTATTCATCTCCTTCTCTATTCAGCGCTGCTAACAAATCTTAGGCTCTTTTCCCCAGTGCAATAGGCTTTTTCTGAGACATGGAGGCCTCTAAGGAATGAGAACTAATGTTATTCCATACACAGGGCTTCCAAGAACATCATAACATGAGGAGATCATTTTGCTCATGAACACGGGTTGCCTGAGCTAAAGATACTCCGCCAGCTGCTATCTGTGTGCAGTCTGCACAACACCAAAGGGGATTCTCATCACTGAGCAGAGTGATACACTCTTGCCAACATCTCTTTTTCCTCCTTCACCTTTCTTATATAAACAGTAAGTCTCTTACTGTTTATATATGCATACATATCCTTTTTATTTGTAACTGTCCCGTTTGGGATATGTGAGCCTTTGGTTTCTTACACCAGATACAAGTAAGATAAATATAGTCATTGCAAAGTTGCATATATCACATTTCTGCATATTCTTCTGGTGCAGGTGAGCAGGTGAATGGTTCAGCTGGACCCTGAAGTCAAACAGAGAAAGTTTATTGGTTTCTTTCTTAGTCTGAATCTTAAGAAATCTTTTTGAAATTAAAATAGTTGCATTGCTAAGCTCTTGAGAGTATAGAATGGACTTGGACAACAGAACCTAGCAATACTTTTTGTTTATAAATGTACTCAGCTGTGTACCGAGTCATATCCCTTTAAAGTCAAAATAAAGTTTGTTATACAGTTGCTTCCTAATCCCTAATGCCTTTTAATATTAAGCAGCCCAACCTATTTCTTTGGCTGCCGCTGTATAAAATGAGATCACTGTTGGCTGCAGAGGCATGCTAGAGTAAGACTGTTGAAGAGTATCTGCTGATAATAATTATATCTATTCACAGTTGATAACACTCGTTAGCACTTCTGTAGCACTTTTGTGCGCACTCTCAAATCACTTCAAATACAAATACTTCTTTTTAATCCTCACCATAGCAGGGAGGTTGGAAAAGAGCCTTATTATATATTCATCCATATAATAGGCCACACAGCCAGTGAAAAAGCCAAGAAGAGAATTCGCTGGCATTGACCGGACAACACAAACAACTTTAAGCTTTTATTATGATGCTTTCAAATTATTTTCAATATTTTCTGATAGTTTATTTTATAGCATTTTGCACAAGTCTGCCTTAACAGGCAAATAAAAAAATACAGGCAGAATAAAAAAGAAATACCTCAGAGATTCAGTGCAGCAGAAAGTTATGTTCCACCTACAGCTCATGATTCAATGTGCTTATTTCAGATGAAATGTTTTAAATGTGCATGCTTTATCAAAAATGCACTATGACTACACAAGTGAATACTTTCTACTGGAAATACAGCGCCATGAAGCCCATATGATCTGCCAGCACTGTCCATTATTTGTAATAATCATGGACTCCTGCCTAGAGATTGGAAGTTGTGTTTGGTTTACTTCAAGATCCAATGTTTTAGATGCTAAATCAAACCACCTGTGTCTGCAGAATGGACAAAGATCTCAGACAAACTGGTCATCTTTAATGATCTTTCCATTCCTTCCACTTTGGCCAGAAATGCAAAGCCATTAGTCTCTCTTGCACTCCTCTTGACAGAGGTATTCAAGCACTAAAAAAAATGTACTGAAGGAAAAATTGAAAACCTTTTATTATTATTATTATTATCATCATTATTATCATTACTACTACAATTATTTTAAAATAACTCCAGATTTTGTTTCAGTTCTGACAAACTTGCATGGAGCAATTTTGTTTAGACTGTCTGTGAAGCCTATGGCACATGGGTAAGAAATGCTACCTGAATGGTAGCCACCTGAATGGTAGCATTCCTGATGGAAGGAATATGGTGCAGTTTTAATTATATTCAGAAGGTAAAGTTATTTGGGATTTTTTTTTGTCAGTCAAAAATATTCATTTTCCTTAAGAAGACTTCCACAGGAGTATACTAGTCTTGAATCAGACATCATTGGGATTACACAGTATTAGTGCCTTTCTGCTCTAAACACATTGCCATCGTACAGTACCTCAAGAGCCCCTTCTTTGAGCTTGCAGAACACTGCTGCAAAGAAGAACAGGAACTCGGGCCCACAACCAATGTTTTCCTCATGAAAGGTGCTAAGGGATCATTAAGGTCCACCTAGACCAGACAAAACTCTCATTTTTAAGGCTTCATCTGAAACACCCACCCACTGTGAAGTGAATGGGCCTGAATTTATCTTGAGGAAGATAAAGGCTGAGTCAGCCCAGCTGGGACTTGGTCCTGTGGTTAGAGAAAAGTTAGGCATACCACATTTGAAGGTTAAACCACTAAGACATCCCCATGAGTTAAGGTAAACATACCATCATTTACCCTTCCTGTCTTTTGCTTGCCAAACTATGTATTATGTGCATAGCAAAATATGTATATAATTCAACTACTGGAACATGAGAGATTTTTAAAAAGCCAAAGTACACTCTAGCTGGCTATATACAGAGCGGAACTTCACCCTTATTTTCATAAATGGTATGGTGATGCAGCCTCAGTTTCCTAAAAAGATTTTCCAGTTTTCTTCAGAAACAGGGTCTCTGCCAAATTACCAGGTCTTCGAGTACGATAGATTTTCCTCATTTCAGCAGTGCCACAGTACAATGCAAACTGCTTCTTTGTCTGAATCTCCTAATGGGGAAGACAAATAAGGGCTTGAAAGATTGTTCTAAAGGGAATATGTCAGCTACAGCTAAGCCCGGAGAAGAGAAGCTGTTAGGCTTGGTGCCTAACAAAATAACAGGAGGAGAAACTGGGTCAGGAGACATTGCCCTCCAGAAGCTCAATCCTCCTACTGAAGTCAAGAGGGAAGTTATCATTGATTGCACTGTGACAGGAACTAAGCCTTGGAGAGCAAACGGGAGAAATACCTTTAGCTGGCCTGGTTTAGCAAAGCCTTCCCCTCCTGCTTTCTTCTTGTTGCTTCTCAAAACAGTGTTCCTCACTAGCATCTGTGTTGGCTCTGTCAAGACTCACCCATCCAAAGTAATTCACCTTGATCTCAGCACTGAAGAACTGATGGGAAAAAGAGGTCAAGCAGTGGGAATCATGAAAAGAAACTGCATCCACAGATGGAACTACAGTCCCATTTTTTTCCATCTGCCTTCCAATACTCAAGTCTTACAGCTTTCATCCAAGAACCAGTGCTGGTGATGTTCTGATGCTGCGCACTTTGCATGCTTACCTTTATACTTTCCCCAGGCTCCTCATTCCCTAGATCCATTGTACCATGTTGCCTTACCTAATTTATTATCTGTGCATCAGATTCAAAAAGCTTCAGCTCAAGTATAGTGAACATAATTTAGTTCTGGTTTAGCATTAAAAACAAAATGCCCTTTATTTTTGGGCAAATCATTAAGTTTCAAGTTTTGTTTTGTTTTTACAAGACATTAATACCCATTAAAACTGAGCATGTTTTCCAGGCGCATAGTTTCCTCTCTAAAAATGATTTCTTCTTTGAGTGTGGGTTTAAGAAAGTCTGTAGCACCAGTTCTGCTCACGGGATCCCTTCTCTTTAAGTGTGCATGAGTATATTTAGTTTGGCTGTAGAGACCAAGCAGTATACAAGACACATTCTATACTTTGCGCTCAAATGGGTGAACTGCAGCAAGCCCATTCCAAATCCTAGGCTTCACTTTTCTGAATGTGAAATGGGGATAAGATGAGCAGAAAAGCCACCCAATCTCTCATCAGAGCCACCTGGAACTGCTGAGTGAGGGTATTGGAGAGCACATTGTCCCCATTCCTGTAACATCTCACAAGCTGCTATGCAACATCCACACCGGAGAGCTTGCCTGTCTTCTCCAAGTTTGTCTCATAAATGATATTACCTCTCCCTACAAACCGTGTATCATGTCTACCTTTGCTTGCTGGCATGAAGCGGGAGAGCACAGCAAGAACTGGGCTCACTGGTGGTTTTGCAGAAAGCTTCCCTTGAACATGGAGCACTGCCCACTCGCCACAGCTGCCCTTAGCAAGTCAACTCTGCTTGGGAATACAATCAGACAGGTTACCCAACCTGTTACTTCTCTTACCTATCCTGCAGGCAGGTTGCTGAGGTTTACTCAGTCTCCAATGCTGCCAGAGCCTGGGAGAAAGGTGTTTTCTTTGGGGAGGCTCCACAGCATCTTCCTCCATCCTGTAGCGGCTGCCTGCCCCTGCCATCCTGCAGTCCCCCTGCCTGCTGCCCGCAGGGTACCAAGGCCTCACCAGCCCCCTCGGCGCTGAGTTGTTCACGTGCAGCAAACTGCAGAGAGCTGTCAGCAGGGAACGGCTGCCCTGGGAGCGGGGCTGTGCACAGCGCTGCCCAGCTCCCAGCTGCTGCCTGATCGGGTTTCAAAATCACCTGCACCGTCTGGAAATGCAGGAACTTGCCTGTCAGCCACTGCCCGGTAATTGCTCCATACTCATCTGCAGCTTCCCTGTCTGTATCCTAAATGTGGCTTAGCAGGTTTTGTCCTGGGTGTCTGAAAAACAGGCTTCTCTCGGCTGAGGAGCAAGCCAACATAACATGTGGGTCAACAAGTACTAGCAAATGCCCTACACTGGGTTGGAAAGCCTGACGGTGCAGGTTAACTAGCTGTGCACACAGACACATGACGTGTGCACAGCCCGGCCCTGCAAGCTGAAGGTTACAAAGGACAAGTCCTGCCTCCAGACTGCCAACCAGACCTGTAAGATAGAGCAAGAAGAGGCTGCACATACCTGTCCCTCTTGCAAGTGTTCTTAGGTGCAGCTTCCAAGTGCCCCAGCTTTTGCCAGCCAAACCAAGAAAATGCAGTACTGAAAGTTGCTTCTGACAAATTGCAGGTCAAGCATTAGCCTTTCTTTAATTGTATTCCTGCTTTCCTGAATGGGAAAAAAAAAATCCTCTCGGACACTTGTACAGTCAACAGAAAAGTGGACTGGGATAGTCTCCCTACTGCTGCTATTAATAAGAGAAACGTGTCGCAAGCATGAAAGGCATTAGTCCCAATGTAACGTTTCTTTTATGAAAGTGTCTGCCTTTGTGATTGTAAGGGAGGTATGAGACAATGCTAACACAGAGGCAGTGACCAGAACAAACCTTTAGCATAACAACTCCAAAGATTCTTCACAGCTTGCTCTAAAGTATTGGCTAATTTGGCAAAAAGGTGACCCTGTGCCATTTCCTGAACAAAAAACGCAAATCTTCTTGCGTTCCTTTGACCAGAAGCTCTTCCCATCTCTTTCCATCCATATGTGCACCTAGCTGGACCTCAGAAAGAGCTTCCTTAAATGCAATGATTCTAAGAATGAATTTACACTTTCAAGCTACCTGGATAACTTATACCAGACCCATCAGTCCACAAACTATCATCCTCTCAAGGGGAGACTGCACAGAAAACGTAAGTGTTTAGCAATATATCAGGAAAGCTGTCTTAGACTAACGTTAATCCCCGTTTAACCATTTGGAATATTATGATATTTACCGCACTATACTTGAAGATATCACCGTGGCTGATAGATGATGTGGCTAATAGCCATCCCCCAAATATATTAAATAGATGATAAATGATTAAAGCTGTACCAGCACTGCATGCTGACTTCTCTGTTGGCAGCTTTTCCAGATCATTATCAAAGTCCCAGTCCACTCCTGCTGGAGCTCTGGGCACTGGGATAGCCTGAATGGCAGTATTGGCATATATGAATTGGCATATATGTCTGTAAAGAAACGCATATTCCCTCCTAAATCCTGTCTTATCATGCTGGGTTAGCTCTAAATCAGCGCTGTGACCACAAAGGCTTGGCAAGTTGGATTGGTATTTTTCCATACTGCCACTGTTCACTGAAGCTTTATTGTTATTTCTCTGTTTTGTTTATGGTTTGCTGCATTACTAGCTAATCCCTAATATTTGTCTTAGAAAGGGAGGGGGGTGTCACATCTTTATGACCTACTGAATCAATGCTATCATGTCTTTAAAGCTAGTTAGTGAAGATCTGAGATTCTTATTAGTGTTATTTTTGCCATTACTGATAGCTGGCTGAAAAACAAGGCATAGTTGAATGACCACTAAGGAACAGCTTTTTTTTTTTTTTTTTTTTCCTGAAATCAGCATCATTCTGCAGGGAGTTGGCAAAGGATTTAGATGAGTCGTGTACAGTAACTCTGAACACCTTCCAAACACAGTACTTTGGTGAAACTTGTTCATTACTTGTTTAATAAAGATCATGTGTCCTGTTATAAGCATCAAAACTACAGTCCATTAATCTTGGGAAAAATTTTACTTCCAGTTCAAATCTTAACTCGAAGTGTGTGTGGGGAGGGCAGGGAACAGCCATTGAGGGTTTTTTTCCGCTTTCAGGAGAATGGCATGTTCCTTCAGGGAGACAGTAAATTGAAATTAAGGCTGTTTCAGTTGGCCTACAGGATATGCCTGCAAATGTAGACATATCGAAATGGTGAAAAAGTCTGTCTGTGCCCATTCATATAAAGTGAATGGATTGTAATGTTCTCCAGCCCTTGGGAACGGTGGCTAGATTGAGGAAAGAAGGCAGGAAGAATGAGATGGATTTGACATAAGTATATTTAAGTGCACTGATGGTTTTCTCTCCTCCCTGTGGTTTAATGGTATATTCCACTGGGGTCTACAAGGAAGAAAGAGAGTGAATCCCTACAGCTTTTCTTTTTAAGGGTAACAAATCTTAAAACAGGTGTGAGCACAGAAAGATTCTCTTATGTGCCGTTTTTAAGTTCTTTTCAGCCAGCCAGCTCTCTTTGTGTATTATTATCATTCCACAAAGCAAGTGGTGGGGAGAGAAGACCAGGAGGGGAAGAGAAGCTGGAAAAAATAAATGACTGCAAATGAATAATATGAACTAAGTATGCTGGTCATGCTCTATGAAATTGATTATACTGTGGTTACTAAGAAGACATATTAGCCAGAATAAAAAGAACAGAAAATAAAAGCTTGCACTGTAGGGAAATACCTCGTTGCCTCTTGGCAACGTGTGAAACATGAGAACGAGCATGACAGGAGCCCAGAGTGTTCGAGAGCTTCCACTGCCGTGAAGGAGGCTTGGGCCCAAAGAGCACACAAACCTGTGCTCCTAATCTGCTTTCGGGATGCCTGCTTGCGGTGCTAGGGATGTCAAAGCAGATCTCTGGGGAATCTCTGTGAAAAAGAAAGGGCCAAGCATGGACTGAAATCCCTGTCTCTTCCTCCCCATTCCCTGCCCACCTCCGTCGGGGAAGGCATAAGCAGACAGAAGAGGCTCTTCGCCTTGTGGGTAAAAATGAGGTTCTTGCATCTTTCCTGCCTGTGAAGGATGTTATCTGAAGTCAGGATGGAAACTCTAAGGGCTATTAAAAGCATATGAGGGCTCCCTGGATCTGTGTATTGCTTGGAAATGTTTACTGGGAGATTTTACCACAGTTCTCATAATCCCAAGGGGGTCCTGAACAGTCTGTGGTTTTAAGGAGAGCAATCGTCTGAACTGCTGGAGTTCACAATATGGTAACTCTTAATAAACAGGAAATAAAACTAACTTTCTTATCCTCATTCCAAAGTATTTACTAAAGGGAGGAGAATAAAACCCAAACTCCAGAGCAGGCTGCCCCAAGTGGTTGGACCTTTGAAACTTGGAAGGGAATTTTACAATCTTTGCCCAAATGTTTCTGCCCCTCTTTAAAAGTTTGGCAACTTTGCAGAGGTTTCCCCTTATAGTTGTGAATTTCATATGGAAATGTAATGGTTTCATCAGGAGTCTTGCATTTCAACTGTAATAAAAGAAGAGATAGGAATCAAAGACAGTTGTTCCAAGGGAGTGGAGTCTGTAGTGTATAATTACAAGTAACTCAGCCAAGGGAAGGCGCTTGAACTATTTCAATTCTTTTATTACTCTCTAGAACACAGCCAGCAAAATGTTGCTTATGTACAAGGCTGCAATTACCTCTCTTGTTTTCTCTCTCTTTTTTTTTTTTCCCCGTTCTTTTAGTTCATCTCTTAGACAGGCAGGAAGAAGCCAACGATCTTTCTTTCCCTGGACATAGCCCAGCAACAGTATCCTTCAGTGAAAGGAATTTTCACCTCTGGAAAGTTAACACCATTTTAATCCCATGTAGGATTTCATGGTTTTGCCATGATTTACCTGAGAGGGTTTTGGCTATGAACAGCAGTTGAACAAGAGAGACCACCATGATTACCTTGACTCAGGCTGGAGAACAAACCCCAGGAAATATGTCACAGAAGCTAAAAACATCAGTTTTCAGATGTGACACTATTTTATTACCTATAATCTCTATTTAATTGGTTGGTCTCTGTGCTACTGTTGACACAAATATAAAACACTCTGCCTGTTTAAATTTCATTGTTGTTGACACAACTGGGAAGAGTATTTTGCATACAGGTTTCTAATGAGGATTTTTCTTAGACCAGCTAAAGCAGACCTGGATTTCATTTTTCTGGTTGATTTCAACAGTTGTCTCCATTACATACCATAATTCCCCCATACAGCTTTTTCAGCCTGGCATAAGGACAATAGGTAATTCAAATAACTATATTGTCCCTGCACCCTATAATGGTATTACAATGACAATTTTATTACTCTCATAAAAATTTTGCAACTTCCCCACTGCACATTGTAATTTCACCAATGGTTGTATAAGTTCTTAAATTGTATTTGTACAAAATTGAGATGAATGGGTTTTAGTATTAATGCATTTCTCATTGTGTAATAGGATTTTTCCCCCTTTCCTTTTGCCAAGTCCAGAGAAAAAGCAAATCGGTTCAAGTATTTGTCAACTCCCATTAGAAATATTTAATACCAATAAAATTTATGGATTTAGTTTCCGAAGGACACTGCCAGCAAAGTTCATGATTACTAAATCAGTACTTAAATACAACCATTGTTCACCTTATAAATTTATATATGTTATTTGACATATACAAAGTGCAGCCTTGGAGGCTGAGTCAGCGCAGGAGGAGCTTTCTGCTTAATTCAAGCTTCCATAAAAAGAAGACAACTCAGTACCAACAAAGCAGCCACAACATGCAAACTGTTCCCTACACATTTCCTATGTGCAATATGCAGCCTGAATGAAAGGAGCAGGTAGAGCTTGTTTTGTTCTGTTGAGCTAGATGTTGGAAATTATTTTAAGTCTCAAATAATCGGAGCTAATGGGGTGACATTAGTAGTTTGCTGCAGCTTTGAAAGTAATGCTGCCTAGTCTTGATTTTAAAGGACTCAAGCAATGTAAGAATAAAGTAGTAAAGTGCAAAATGCTGGAAGCCTTGTGGATATTTGTTACCAGTATGAAGTTTCAGTCTGTCCAGTCAGTTATCTACATTAAATGTCTCATCAAATTGAATGTGCAGCAAAACCGTAAGAAGTGAAGTGTGAAGGTACAGTTTGAGTTGGCTGGAGTCCATGCAGCTGTGATGAAAAAGATGGGGAAAAAAGAGATGGCATCAAGGGAAGGGTAAATTCTGTTCTTGACATGCTCAGCACTGAAAAAGTATTGAAGTGGGGGAGTGGAAGAAAGATGAACATCTTGATTTTTATTACACATAAATGCAGGGCCATTTCAAAAGCGATAGGATTAAAACAAGTTTCTATTCATGCTCTTCTTGTGCTTGTCCTTTATGCCCTTTCCGGAGTCTCTAAATTCAGTCAAATCCACCTGCACAGCACTAATGAATTTATCATTCAAAATAGAGTCAAAGAAACTTGACTTAAGCACACAGACTATAACAGAAAAAAAAAACATGGCTCAGACAGGACAAGAGATCACTAAAAATATAAAGACAGCAGAGCCAGTCTTATTTGCAAGAGAAACTTCTGCAGACATTTGTGTTTTCAATTTCACATTCAATTCACTTGTGTTTTTATTCATCTGGTTGCAGCTTTTGATTTTTGGATGTTTCACTTTTATTATTATTATTTGGATAATAATTCCAGCTTATCTGGCTTGGACACTCTTTTTTTTTTTTCTTTTTGTTCTGCACATGAGGAGAAAAATAATTGATGCTATAGCTCCCTGAGGCTTACTGAGTGCCTGGGAGAAAATGGCAAGAGCATTTCATCTGAAAAAATGTTGCTTGAATGAAAAACAAAAAGTCAAAGCCACATGTTTGGAGCAAATGTGCTTTAACTAATGGATCCCAGTGTATTATTAACTCACAGTAACTCATAAATATGACAAGCTTTTTTTTTTTTTTTCATTTTACACCAGCGTCCAATTAGAGCCAAACAACGAACCCTCGTTCTCTGCCGAGCTGGTGTCCCCGAGCGGTGCTTGTCTCCTGCAGAACTGCCTGCAAGTGTGTGCACGGGCCGCGCGGAGCGCGGAGGAGAGGGTGGCTGCGAACACAAGCCGCGGTTTAAGCCAAATTCCTGTACATGACACAGAGAACAGAGCGTCGTCCATCACGGTTATTGAAGCCGTGACCGGCAGCCATAAAGCTGGCAAGGAGGAGGAGAAAAGACGGCTTGTTCTGGGCTGCGGCGGGAGGAGCGAGGAACGAGAAAGCCTAAAAAGGGCATTATAGAAGAAAAAAAATCATGACAAATTAGTTTGTATTTTTTTGTTTTCATTTCTGATACGCGGAAGGAAATGCTCTGTGTTTTGTTAAGGAAGTGCAAATTTCTCCACTTCATCCATTCTAAATCCTCACCCTTAGGCCTTTTGTACTGAAGCATAAAGTTTGGAGACCTTAAATGGTCATAACGTTTCCCTGTAGGATTTGGCCTCAGAAACCTACTAACAATTCGGTAAGGCTAAAAAGGAAAAACATTTTACAGCAATTTGGCAACATCCATTTATAGGGGGTTTCATATGGAGCATCAATTTATTCTCATGGTTTCTTTACCATATTTGATGAAATATAAGATGCAATTGGAACAAGCGGCTAAAGAAAAAAGGCCATAAACTTTGAAATGGTGTTGTAAAACACACAGTGTGTTAACGTGAAATAAGTTACAGACTTAAAAGAATTTACAATGGCTTGCTCATATAATAGTAATACAATAGGCTTGCAAGTTGCAGATGTTTTCTGGTAAATCTGGTATTTTAATACACGTTCTCCTTCACTGAAACTGTGACATTTGGATCTGGATAATAATAACTTAGTGACACTGGAAAGCCGAGTTAAAGGAAAACTAGTAAAAGGGGGAGGGAAAGAAATCAAACAAAAATAGAAAGCTCAGCAATTGCCCATTTAAATGATACTCCAGTTTATTTCTGCATGGAAAAAGCGTTAGGCTTGCAAGTCGCTTGACCAATTAAATTCCTTCTTTTTCGCCCAGCTCTGAGAGTGGCCCTAGCCCTGCAAGTTCGGTGCGTGTTTCCCTGTGCTCTTCACTGCCCAGCGCAAATGGAGTGGGAAAGAGACTGTGGCCAGGAGAGGAGGTGAACCCCAATCCTACTCTACCAAAAAGTCTTTTACTGTGCAGATCCCGCTCGCGGCTCAGGTCCAGAGCTGCTGTAGATGGCCAGGCACCCCCTCCGTCCCCAGGCAGAGCCGAAGCTGCCCGTGCCAACAGCCATGCAGGGGCATCTTCTGAGTCACCCTCCGCAGGGCCGAAATGTCTTTCCGCTTGGGAGCAGCAGTGGTGACACATACGACACTTCTGGGGAGTCTCTCCCCTGACCCCCAGACAGCTGGAGTCAGTGCTGCGGGCACCCGTGTGCAAGGGGTAGACATGAGGCAGGGCAATCCCAGACCCACAGTGACTGCTGAAATCACTGCAGTTCTTTATATTTAGGGGCTTCAGTGGATGCACTGCTACAAGCTTAAATACATACATATATATAGCAACAATGATTTCAAGTTAAACATATGAAGCTGTGGTGTGAGTTAAAAAATAAAAGGGATTAAATTTCTGCTGGTACAAACCAGCCTCACAGACCCGCACGTGGCCTTGGTGCTTCCCTGATGATCTACAGCATACCCAGGGCCTTGGAAATTTCCCACCGGGGAGAATCAGCCCCCATGCTAAGGGCTAGAGTTTATTACATCCTGCCCATCTAAGGTTAGGGTCAATCTGCAACTGGCAAAGGAATTCAGGAGGCTTTGCATGCTGACAGCATCCTTTTCCCAGCCGTGCCAGTTTAGAGTAGAAAGGTAATATTTAGTTAATGGCTACCTTAAAAAATGGTACACCCAGGCCTGGTGTACAATAAACTGACAGAGAGGAGGAGGAGGAGAAGCAAATCTGTCAGCCCTCAATAACCACCAGATTGAGTTGTTTTCTCTCCCTAGGGGCTCTATTCTCCAACATCCAGTCGGTGCAGGATAGAAATCTCATTCCCTGGAGGGGACTTCTTCCTTGGGGAAGCAGAGAACGTGTTCCTCCATCATCCCAGCACATAGCCAGCCCAAGACCTCCTTCTAGCTGTCTGCAGATGTGGTGTGGTCTATTGCAATATGTAGGTGAGTATTACGTAGTCAAATGCACCTTTCAGCCCAAATACAGACCCCACATGGCCTCTCCTTTACACAGAAGCCTGGCTGTACTAAGAATACCCAGTTCAGCCCTTTGCCCTCCAGGTACTGCATGATGGCAGTACAAGCTCAAGAAAATAGAAAGTGTCCCACTTCAGAGCAGTTTTATACTTTTCACTAACACATGCCCATTCAAAATTACCCACACGTGCCCATTTCAAAATGTGTAACTAGTTCTCTTCTCTCCTTTAGTTTGGTTCCAATATGGAAGTATTTGATATTATGCAATGTGGATTCATCTAAGGGAGAGAGGTCAAGAGAGAGGAGGCTGTTGCATCTATTTTACAGATGGGATCCTGAGGTAGGTAGGCCCCTTCCACCGTAATTCTAGCAGTCGTAGAGCTGCTTTCCGAGGTGTCTTTGCCATCCACAGCGATGGTCTCAGAGAAGGCAGCTCACCCAGCGTCCCTTGGCAACAGCAGCTTCCAACAAGGCCAGGTCAGCCATACTCTAGGGATAAGCCCTGAGTGATTTGTCCTAGTCATGTAAGGTCCACAAGTTGCATCTGGAACCAAACCTGGCTATTCCCATTCTGTCTCCTTAAGGACAAACAATCTTGTGATGGATGAAGGAACATTAGGGCAGTTGTTTCAGCTCTACTGTCCCTATCAGTCTGATGGTTATCAAGCTTCTGGCGAAGACTGCAAACTGGGCTTAGGATAGCTGTGGATGGCATCATCCCTCTGGGCCATATTTGGCAACTAATTCCTGCAAAGAAAGCAATTCAAGAAGGCTTAACACACTGTTTTATGTAATAGCTCTACTGAGGCTGTTTTTTTTTTTTTTTTTTATAAAAGGAAACCTTTACATATAAGAGCAAAACTACTTATTTTTCAAGTAGAAAGAAAATACTGGAAGTTGCTGAAATTAAGCCATGGAGAAAAACATCCCCCATTATTTTCTGTGACCACATTGTTTTGCTTTTTAATAGTTGTTTGGAAATTACTGTTTCTAGAATGAACGTTCATATGCATTTGCTACCGGAAACAAATGTCACAGAAATCTACCACAGGATTAGAGAAGTCAGGAAAAGGGAAATCAGTCAAGTCACTATTGATTAGGGACAAATCTCCATTTAGTTTTATGTTCCACAGAGAAGGGAAAGGGAGGAAGGAGTCTTTTCTGGATGTAATATTGCCTTCGTGGCAAGGCTTTTCAGGTTCCTGAAAGGAGGAGAAGAAAAAAAGAAACGTGATCATAGACATCCCCTCACAAATAGTGCTGCTCAAAGGCAACCACCCACTGGAGTCCTGTGCTGTATGTGTCAGTGTAGGTGTTAAACAATCTCAACTGCTGCCTTGCAAGGGCCCTTGTGTGTGAATTGTGGGCTTTCAGAAAAGATAAGGAATCCGCCAGAAGGAACCTCATACACTAGAGCAAAGTGAACCTTACTCCACAAGACTGATCCTGATCTTCATCAGCAGCATGAGATAAGAACTGGGCATGGTACTTAAGCCTACAATATTAGTACTATACGTAATGTGTGTGTGTATGTGTGCTCTGCTTTTCGCACTCTCTCTATAATCTGATTCAAGCACATGTGTGCTCTATTCAACAGAGACCTATTTTTTCCCTTGTATAGTTCAGGCCTGAGGTCACTTACAATATGAGACAGTGCCAGTACAATATTTCTTTGTATCAAACTTGCCAAAACACCACAGCTCTCCACTGCGTTTCAAAAGAAAAAAAAATAGAGAAACCACAAGGAATTTTTATTTTCTACAATCCCAATCAGAAGGCAGAAGCAGCTGCCAAATTATATGATAGAAACTCCTACGCACAGAACCCAGTAGAGCTGCAAACTGAACTTCTGTAGCTTTTTAATTGTAAATCCAGATGCTATTATCCACAATTCTTTTCAATGACCTTTCACTTGAAAGTCAATTTGTCAGTCTGCTTACAGTGTCTGAAGAAATCATCAAAGCCACAACACCAAGTCATTCTGAAGACATTGTTCCTAACACAACTGCAAAGTTGCTACACTTGTTTCCTGAGCCTCGATGCTCACATCTCACTCCCACCAGCAGGACTTGAACAGATTCCTTTCTGCAGTCAAGCAGCAGAGGCTTTCCCATTATAACTGGGGGATAAAATCCAGTGGCGTCAGGGAAGGAAAGAGAGGAGGGAGAAGGGAAGGAGAAAGATATGCAAAACTGAAGCCATTTCAAGTTTTTATGTCTGATAACAATCCAGGAAATTGGATCCTCTGTACAGTTGAGTGGCTTAGGTTCCACTGGAGGCAACCACTGCTTGGTTGCAATGACAATTATTAAATAACTTCAGTATTGCTAGAGTGCAGCTGAATTTGGCCTCTGAAAGCAAGGAAGGATGCACAGCAGGCTGCTGGATTGGTTCTCACAGCTGAGCACCGCTCCTCGCTTCCTCCCTTATCATTGGGGTGGTACCTCAACGCTACCACCATGCGTACCCATTCACTGCTGCATGAACTGGCAAACAAAGCACAGACCCTTTCTGTTTGGGAAAGGCAGTTGAGATCTCAAATATATTCACTTGGGCCTGCAAAACAGGCTTGAGAATTTCCTAAGTTAGGAGTCAGTTGCATTTTTGGTGCTTTCTGAGTTTGGATGAACCAGAAATATGTGAAAGTAATACTTGGTGAGGGTTCGATACTCTTGTTTGTTTTTGTGGCCAATCCAGGCCCTGCCTAACTGTGAAGATATAAGAAAGAACACGGAAAGTTGCATGCTGTGGGAGGGTGTTTTAATGTGTGGTTTTTAGCATGGAGGAACTTTAAGTTTTGGGAGAAAAGTTTCAGGCTGGTTCTAATTATCACCTAGAAGCTGACTCCATCAATCGTAAGGGTGGTTATGCTCCCAAGTGTTGATTAATTTTACTGTTATTAATTCCTATTTAAGTGCTGACACTGTAATCAGCCCAATGAAGAAAACAGAACTACAACTCCAGCACTGCTGAGCTCACAAGCTACAGAATCGGAATCAGCAAATAGATTATCTGAGTGAGCTTGAAGAAAGTGCTGATATTTTCATAAGATGTTTCTCTCTTCCGCTTTTTAGATAGCAATGGAGGGGGAAAAATGCATGAAACTGATAGGAGCTGCTGTTCATGAGTGATGAGGAGAGAGGATGCAACGTACAGGGAAAGAATGGAAGAAATAAAGGCTGAGCAAAGCTGGCAGTCACAGAATGAAGATGACCAGGAGAGACAGAACACAAAAATCAGAGGGTCAGCTAGCATGCTCAGGGTAAGGGCCATTTGGGTAATGCATTTGTGGTGGGAAGGAGAGCAACAGTCGATGTTCGGAAAATGCAGTCTCTGAGTCTTTGGACTGACTAATTCTCCAGTCATTAGTGAAAATATTTAATGCTGGATGGGAAAAAGGCCAAAAAAGATGAGAGTCATCCCCAGAGAGGTGAAGATCAGTCAGGATAAAGCCAGACCTGCCCTCAGTTCTTAGCCATCATCTGACCCTTATATGGAATAGACTGAAAAGCTTTTCAGGTTTGGGGAAGAAAAAGAGAGAGAGAGAGGGAGAAATGGGTAAGTTTGGAAGCATAAATACAAGAGTATGACCAGGAAATCTGTTCTTGCATTACTGGCTCAGTCAAAAACAAGCACTATTGGAAAACTCATGAGAGAGTCTGTGTTTGTGTGATTGTACTCCGATTCGTACACAAAAAAAGGGGTCAAAAGTTTATCCAAAGTTTAACCAGCATCTGAACTTTCCAATGCTGAGCTGAACCTCTAACCCAAATCACTCCTCCAAATGTGATGCTATTTAGATCCACTGTTTCAGTTAACCCACTTTATGCTGTTATGAGACTCCCTCAGTCCTATCCTTAGGCTTACCTAGTCGTGTTCCCTAAAAGCTGTCTTCAGAGTTAATATTCCTACCAAGGAGATGCCAGAAATGGAGACTGACATTAACCAATGCCCTCCTTCCACTTGCTTTCCTTGTGCTCTTTCCACTCGGCTTCCTGGCATGCACATTAAACTGCTCCAAGATCCTTTACGCTCACGCATGTGGCTCAGCAGGGGAGGCTGCTGGGGCTGCTGCTGATTCCTCGTCTTGCTGCTGCTTGTGCTGCCCCGCTTCACTCCCAGGGCTTTGCCTCTGCCCTTAGACTGGGGAAGCGGCTCAGGGGAAGGCACAGGGGCTGCAGGGGACTCTCAACCACTGCGAATGCTGGGTCCCATAGCCTCACTGCCATGCAAACACACGGGCATGGTGACTAGCAAACACGCCAGCACCTGAGCATGGAAGGAAATGCGGAGTCCCGCAGGGCAGACTGGGAAGGGCAAATTGCTGCTTTTGCCCCAGTGTGACCATGCTGACATCAGTGATTTCACCTAGGGCTCATCTGTGTTATCAGTATGTTATCTGCACAAGGAGAGCAATAAATTCCACCTCCTGGATGCCTCAGTGGGGATGTAGTTTAAAGTCACAGACTATCTTTTAGGCCAGCCTAAGGAGCACAATAAGCTGTGCTTATGAAGTAATCTCTATATAGCTTGGTCAGCTCTAGTTAATTTGAGGAGCACAGTTATGTCTGCCAAGGGTTTGCTTCTTAGCCCTGAACCATACTCCTTGCAGCAAAATACTGTGGAGTTGCAAATAACAGTGAGATCAAAAGCAGATCTTCGAAATGATGTAAGCTGTGAGGAAGTACATCTTGAAAAGTGAAGTATAAGGTTGTATAAATTCAGGGTCCAAATTTAATTCTTAGACTTAACTCTATAGAAATGTTCGCAGACTTAACTTTATAGAATGAAGATTCTTTCTTAAAACCAGAGAGGTTCTGAAATTATTTTACTTCAGATATTGGAAAGGTAGACTTAGGGAAGACTAGTCCTTTATAAAGAAACTTTGGAGATTCTCCTAGCCTTGTATTTTTCCAGCTAACTTTTTCTGATTCAATAACAAGGAGGAAAGAGATGCAACTTATTGAGAGACACCACTTCTCTTCTGTCAAATACTGCACATTCCACAGTGCTTGCTCATGCTACATCCTTCCCTGTGGAGTTGCTGCCTGACTTTCCCAAAGCCGATATTAATATCACAGACCATTATAATACAGTTATTTTCATGGAAGCTTGGGAGGAAGTCACGTGGCATTAATTGGTCCCTGATGCCCATAAGGTCTCCATTTAGTTTGTTGTTTTTACTCACATGCACAGCAATGAAGTGAAAAGCTGAGGAAGTGGCAGTGATTGTCCTAAATGACTATTTTTTAGTACCTGTTTTGTTAATGAATCATTATTCCCCTTAATTGGATGAACACATTTATTAGGCAGTGCAGGGACACACGCACGCACATGCTTTACCAGCCAAGGCGACTTTTCCCTCCTTTTCCACACCTGCAAAGGCTTGACTGCCTGGGGTACTGAGGAGAGTGTCCTCAGTTTAGCCCTCTTGGATAAGACATCCCAGCTCTGTGTCAGGAAGAAGCACAGTGCAACAGCTGGACAGCGATTTCCCTCAGCCTAGCTTGAATTTCTTTGTTAAGAAATTCAAAACAAAACAGCAACGCACATTCAGAGAGTCCACCAGAAGACTCTTGCCAAATACTTCTACTCCTGTCACCTGCCAGTTCAAAGCAAATACTGCTTTTCTTCTAGTGTGACCTCTTTGAGCACATTTGCCCAATTTTGAGACAACTAGAGCCAATAGTGTTGACCAGTTCTGGATATAAACTTGTCAGTGTATGTGCATGTGTGTACATTGGAAAACAGGGCTCTCTGTGTCTTGATAGTTTCAGCATTAGTACAGCATAGAGGAGGGCAAAGCATGATCCTGCAGGCAAGAGGCAGTGTTGAGAGCCCAAAGAGCTGAAGTTTCATTTGTGACAAGTGATTTCCACAAATATTAGTAAAATCCGTATTACTGTTGACTAATTATATGCAGTACTCTAAGGACGTGTTTATAGCTGTTTTGTTAGAGCTGCTAGAAATGTTTTTTCAATAAAGATTGCATTTTAACAATATTTTCTTTGTCACAGTGGCTGCTTTCTGCCAACATTTCCAAATTTTCGTTGAAGAGTTGAAAAACCCTCAAACCAAAAAGGCTTTGGCTGAAAAGTGCAATAATTCAATTCAGAAATGCTACTGTGGTACCTCATGGGAACAGCAATTTGGCTGTCTCATTCTTTTCAAGGATTTAGATTCCTCAGCTTAATACCCTCTCCCAATATGCATCAGAGAGGACTGCCATACTGCACCAAGTCAGTTTATCAAGTGAGGAAACACACAGAAGCTGGGAGGAGTACATGGGCAATGTCCTTCAACCAGGAAGGCATTCATTCAATCAGCCATTCAGACCAACAGACACCTGAGGCAACAAATCCCCACAAGGTGTCATAGCAGCATTTCCAAATGAAGGCTTTTTTTCCCAGAAGTAAGTTTAAAGTAAAAGATTTGTGGTTATTTGTGGATGAAAAGCCCTTTCTTTCAAACATCTTTGAGAAAGAAAACACTTTCCCCCAGGGGCATTTGTGCCTGAATTTTGTAGCCTACAAAAAATTGAAGAAAATTTCTGGAGCAAAGGGCAAAAGCTTGCACTGATTTCATACTTTTAAACTTCATGATCTGAGAGAAGAGCACCGCTGGACATTTTAGGAATAGCACCTAACTTTTGCTGTTTTCATATGTGTTGCTTCCAAAGCTTTCCACCTTCCAAAATCTTCAGCTGCCCTTCTGCCTAGAAGAAAAAGACTCCAGTGTCATCATCGACAAAGCTTACATGATACAATCATTCATTATCACTGCATAAATACTAATACTCTCAAGAACAGACTAGTACTGTTTATATAAATGTTTTCAGCAGGAGGAAGCAATCAAGTAATGATATTAAATGATATCTGGTTCTCAGAAAATCTACAGATTGTCTATGCCCCAGTTCCCTGCCTTCCCCCAATGCTCTTGGGTGACCAAGGAACCTATTAGAAAATGAAAGCCTCCCAGTACCCTCCCCTGCAAAAAAAGACTTTGAGCTTTGATCTCAAATCAAAAGCCATTTTTGTTCAATTTCATTCTGCAAAGAACTGAAAGACAGTTTTGTTTTTATGCCAAAGCAGAATTAATAAAATTTCAGAATTTCAACAGTGTTGTAAAATGGAATGGTCATCCTGTGGACAGCATGACTGAGCATTCAGTGTCACTGTTGAATAGATCTCATTTAATATCAAACACTGATCAACACTGACTGCATTACTCTGTGTATTTTTAACTCACGAAAGCTTTGTCTTTTTTCATCTAAATAGAAATTCCAGATAATAAAGGAGATTTGTTGCAGAACTGAGTCCATTTTGCTATGTAATTCAAAGACAACAGCAGTAGGAGATAATTTGTTTGCTTCCTTTTCCTGGAAGCACTGAGCATCTTGCAAGAAGACTTGTTCATCAGAAATGAGTAAGTTTTATCTCTGTTTTGCCAGTTGAGGTAATTTGCCTTCCCTGGCAAAAGGAGGTAATTTGCCTTCATTTTTCATAAGGGGCTTTATCACATCAAACCAACCTTTTGTTGTTAGTAAGCCTTTATTTATCTCCTAATGAAAGATATCCTAATGCTAGACTGTGCTTTCACTTGTTCAAATTTCTTATCTGTTTATCTTCTATAAGCCCCGAAATGTATTTATATTTTGTGAGGTACAGCAATGCAGCTACCTCCATTCTACACAAGGAAAGCTGAGACTCAGAAATGAAATTTCACATCCTCAAGTATTCTGATGCACAGTCCCCTCAAGTCAATAAGAAAGTTTCAAACAGTGCTTGAGCAAATAAAGAAGCGACCTAAGTGTTTAGTACTCAGTTAGGCAGATGTCTACAACAGCTTCTTCATATTGGTCCTAACTATGGCTGGCTGCGAAGGAAGCTCTACAGATGAAACACTTTTCCACTACATATTTTTATTTACTCCAAGGAGTATAGGTTAATTGTTTTAAAGTCTATTTGCTTTCAGTTTTATTTTGACCATTTTTCTGAAATAAGACCTACCTACATATCGGTCAGGCTGAAGAAGTCATTTCAGCCCCTTCTGTATCCATTTCCCATTCAGTACAGCAGGACTGATGAAACTTTTATAATAGCAGTGGGTGTCTATGGACTGAAAGATCAGCTCAGGCAAATTTTACCTGTACCTTTACTGATCAGTACGGACTTTGTGTTTTTTTCCCTCTGGACCCATGTTCACGCCAGAAAATATATAGGACAATCAGTAGTCATAAATTAGCACTGTATTTTCAATGGTTGGATTCTCATTTGATATTAACAGACACAACTCCATCATGAAGTTCTGCCAATTAATGAGCAGAAGGCCTCAGGCTGTAGCAAAGAGTAATGGCAGTCCCAGTGCTTCCCAGGGTTTTGTGCTGACTTGTGTTCCTTTTGTACAACTCTTGACAAGGGGCTCAAATTAAGTTGGAAACCAGAGGACAAAGGGCAAAAGAATGATACTAATTCACAAACAGCCTCATAAAACTATTCTTGTTGGCCCTTTAAAAAGTTTTCACTGCCTGCCAAAATAGCTACACATGGCATGAGGTCATTATGAGCCTTCAGCAAGTCTTGCTATGCAAGCGAGAGATCTGTGCACATTTTGCTTAAATCAGTAGAGAGGCAAGTACATGATCACAGTCTGGCTATCTGGCCACCATCCATCTATAACCTTATCAAGTAGTCACCAGAAGTGGACAAATTTGTGCCTCAGTCTTAACTTAATGGTGTCCGTAGGTTAAAAAAATAGATGAGTTCCAGAAGTTTTTTCCATAAGACACTGATTCCCAATTCACCAAAGCACTTCAGGATGTGATAAGTATCATTGGTTTCATTTGTCATTACCTGCTGTTTCATAGAGAGAGAATCTACCTTACACATAGGAAAATAAACTTTTTTGTACTCTGTGTCATATTGCAAAATGTGCTCTTTATGCTTTCCTTTTTGCATAAACTATCTCATGAAGTAAATAGAAAAAGTTTATTGAGGAATACCACCTGCCCTTCAGTTTTCAATGGAAAAAATAACTTTTCTCCTAACAGCTTTTCGAATACTATTTTTTTTGCTTGCATATCAAATTGCTGTTCATTTGCAGATCATATTTAGTTTAGGTATAAATCTGGGCTTCCACTTTTTTCTTTTGTTGGAACTTCCCTGCCCTGTTAGCTGACTAACATCTTGGTGTCTTTCTTGTGAAACACGAGGATGATTTATTTATTTATTTGGTTTGGCAAATGGTAGGGTTTTTTCACATCATTTTTTTTTAGTTCTCTTACGCTCTTGCTAAATATATCACTCCATTAAGCAATGATACTGCTACCTCCATACACCGCCCCCCACAACAATCACTTCATTCATCACAAAGATTCAGCATTGAAACAGTTATCATTTTATTTCATTGTGTTTTTTTTACAGGACTAATACAGATAGTCTTATGAGGTTGTCTGTGAATTAGCAACTATAATTTTCCTTTTGCCCTCTGATCTCTCTGTCTGAAACCCTTGTCAAGAGCGGTACAAAATGAATGCAACTGGATGCAAAACTATGGGAAATGTTGTGTCTGATCTTGTGCTGCTACAGTCCTTTCTCAGCAGCTGGAAGAAAGGGAAAAATGTCTCTGTTTTGGGCTTGCTAACAGTTGGTGCACGTCAAGGCTTTTGACAAGCTTAGAAAATCAGTTTATGTTTCTTTCTGAAGCAAACAGAAAAAAAAATGCTAAGCAAATTCTTCTAAAGCACCAGCCCAATCAAACTGAGCTGATCGGAGCTTTGAATGTTCTAGTTCTGATAATGATAAAAGTCACAGGGGTGAGCAAAAGCCAGACTGATGAATTCAGTTTTAAGGAGTATCTCACCAGTGTATATTCTGATGTCTAACAAGGACTGAGCTCATTAACTTCTTCCTCAGTGGGGACACTGGCATGGTGTCTATAATCTCCACTGTTTTTATATAACTTGTAGGAATTTTGTTCTCTTTTAAACCTGCTGTCCTCTCCAATCTGCTTGAATTTAACTGACATGCTCAAAAACAACTGAGGGAAAGAAACCACAATCTCACTCATATATACATGCATGTATACAGCACAAACGTGCACACAGTGACCAGGATTGCATAAACACCATTTTCTTAGGAAGTAAGACTAATAATGAAACAAGTGTTTATGCAAAACTGCAAAGCAAAGCAGCCAAGGAAGGCTTTCCACCAGATCCTTGTCTTTGGTAAATAAGTGTGGAAGGCAGTGGAGCAATAACAATTTGCACCAATTTAGGGCATCTGGCCCCTGTTCATGACTAGTCCTTTGTATATCCAGTTTCTGCAAAATGAAAATGTCAGGTTTTTGAGATCAGGATCAAAGATGTGTTGGAAAGAAAGTTTGCTAGGGAATTGAAAACCCACAAGGGATAGAGCATGAAGGCTAAATAATATTATTTTAAAGTAATGGCTACAACATTTTCAGGAAGCTTGCTTTCCCAGGATACATCCCATTTTAAGGCATCGCTGTTCAGTCCCATAAAGAATGCTATTGCTGACAAAATACCCCCAAGTTCTTCTTGCTGTTTCAATTACTACATTGATCAATTTGAAATGTCTGTTTTCTTGACATGGCTCTGAGTGTAAATGATCTGAAATGCAATACAGTGTTGCAAGATGATTTGAACTGGTCTTTGTATCTTTCTTCAGAATGATGATGGTGAAGCAAAAAAAAAAAAAGTAAATGAAACTCAATTTAGGGAAGCACCTACAACAGTTATGGTTTGGTTTGATTCAGTGTCCTAAATAAAATTACTATGTTGTTTTTCATTTAATAACAAAACCAAAAAATAAGGAAGCACCAAGTAAGTTCCCCTGACCACAGTTTATTAGGCGGCCTTTGTTCCCAAGTGATCTAAAAGGCCTTTGCAAGCTTCTATATTTCTTTATATCGCTATCCTGCGTTGTCAGGCAGGAGCCTGATACAGTTTTCCAGTTTACATGTATTTCTACATTTCTTATGCTTCCTGAAAACTAGGGACTTTGCAAAGAACTGAAGTCCAGTCTGAAGTAAGATCCACATTCTCTAGAGCACAAAATCTAGCACTGCAGAAAGGAATAATAACTAAGATGTCAAGGAATGCTTTTTGTAACATTTTCTTTATGCGCTCCATGAGAAATGGGTTAAAAGACAAAACACCTGACCTTCAGGTCAGCGTCTCCTAAAGAGCGGCAAGCGCAGCCTCAAGATGGATACCTTCCTATTTCTAGGTTGGTCATTGACGCTGACCTTACCATGAGCTTTTAGAGAGTCAGACAGAAAATGATGCATTTTTTCTCAAGTCAAAGTAAAAAGGACATCTAAAATGAAAGAAAAAAAAAAAACTGTTCTGGTCTTTTTCCTGGTCTAATTAATAGTCCCACTGCTTTCAAATAAACTCCTAGAACTCACTCACTATGAAGTGCCCTTGTGGTTATGATGCCAAAATACTTTGAGTGGCTGAAATTTTTACTAAGAAATCAGAGATTGTTATATATGTACTTTTGGACATGGGAGGACAGGTATCAGATTCAGCAAAAGTTAGTAATCTAAATAGTATGGAGATTGTCTGAGCAGGTGTTAATCATTCTGCATAGGTCAGACACATCTCTTATTATGCTAAACAAAAAACATAATTCAAAGACTGAGGCGCATGTATGAAAGTTATAACCACCTTTTACCTGAGTTTTTGTCTAAGAGGTTATAGGTTTTTCAGCCCATTTCCTCCATATTCTGTGTGGTCACAAGAACCACAGTAGAGCAATTAGCATTGTACCCACTGGGCTTAACCCAGATTCTGGTCCAAGAAGTCATATTTCTAATGTGTAAGAACCTATCTCCACTTGATCATTAGTTAGAATAAAGCGAACACTCATCTAAGTCCTTGCTCCAATCTCACAACAGATTTGAAGTACTTTGTCAAGTCCCTGCTCCCACTTTTTCCTCTTCACTAGACGTGTATTGGAACCTGACTGGCCGAGAAGTGCTAGGAACATCTTGTTCTGGGAAGATGTTCCCAGAATATTTCATACTCTGGAAAATACTTTTAATTCAGCCAAGCTTCAGGAAAATATATAAAATAGAGCTGAAAGCTGACCAAACTCCAGGATCCATACACCGTTAGATTTTTTGAGGAGTTCAGATGTGGAGCCTAATCTGGTAGTACTCAGCTGCTTGATAACAGCAATTCGTTTTTGCAGGTGCTGGCCTTCAGCTGCCACTGAGGGACTTTGTTGTGATGTTGCTGATAGACATAATCTGAAGTGTTCCTTCTCCTGTAAACGATACCCCCAAATTGACATAGCATGAAACATAGTCCTTCTGCTGTTCACCTGTTTCTGTACTCCTGCTTACTCATGAATTTGAGTTCCCTGATGGCATTTTCTGAGAGGCCACTTGATTATCTGGAGCAATGAAAATGCACATAAGGATAACACTGAGAAACAACTTGTGCAAACTGCCTCCCACCTTTCAAAACCTTTTCAAAATCTCCATACCAGCTGTTAGAAGAAAATGAAGTTGTACAGTTAGGAAAAAATCATCTGAAAAGATGCAATGTTTGGCTTCTTTCCTCAGATCCAGCATGTACTATGTGTTCCTTGGACAGTGGACAAGATGTTGGGTAGTTCCAGATAAGGTATCCAATAACTCTATTTTGTGTCCCCACTTTTCTTGCCCTTGTTCCAGAGAAAATTGGATGAGTGCCTCAGAAATAATTTTATTGTGAGGAGAGTTATTATGAAAATGTACACTGCTATTTTTCATTGACCTCTAAAGTGAACTCCCTAATTAAGTGCAAATGGGAAACTGACTTGGAGCAGGTTGTCTCTAACCTTGGACAGGGCAGACACAGTAAAGTTTATGAACTTGATAGACTGAACCTGCCAAAAGTTGCCTTTGCTTTTCTGCAATATAGTGTGCGTAGAATATCTATAACATGTTGTTGAAAAATATGAAAAAGGGGGATTCCTTAGACATCTGTTTGCATTGAAAGCTAAAAAAAATACTCCAGATGATAAGCATTTGTGGAGATTAATTACTTATGCATGAGCTTTTATCTTCTCCGTAAAGAATCTTACTGAGTTGCAACATAATTGTAAGAAATTGCACTCATGCTTAAAAAAAAAAGAAGAGGGTTCCTACATGCCGCAGAACTTATTTATTCCCTAAATTTAAATTTAGGGAAACTCTGTTAACAGAGAAGAAGAGTCCAAAAATATTCAATGCACAGCAGTGTGCAAATTTTGCGTTATTGCTGAAAGTGAATTTAGTTGATGGAGGACGGCGGGGGCTCTGACATCCAGCCACTCCATGGTGCTTGCCAAAGGCACAGAGCCATGCCCAAGCACTGGGGCTTCTCACGGGACCTTGCAGAGGCCTGGCACCCTGTAGGCACATCGTCCCCGTGGGCAGCCCCAAGGCACTGCAGCAGGACAGTGCAGGGAGAGGGTGCCTTGCTTGAGGCGTAGGGTATTCTCTGGTCTAGTGTGCACCCTTGTACATCTTTAAGTACTTCTCTGATACCGGGCCACACAGTTCGGACCACACCGAAGTAGGCTACCTGTATGGTGGGTTCTCTATTCCTATACCTGCTCCCTCTTGGCTCCCTCTTGATTTAAACCAGAGGTTAGGAAATGCCAAGTGACATGAAAAAGGATCATTAAAACACTTTTTGGAGTTAAAATTTTCAAACGCTTCTGTTCTGCAGCACACATAAAGTTTTTGTTTTATCTATCTTTGCACTTGTGTTATGAAACATGCATGTATATTGTAGGCATCGTATCTAAGGACTGTGTAGGTGATTTCAGAGTGTTCTGAAAACAAGGGGAGCAGGACATTTTCTCCAAGGCATTTACTACCTGACATTTGTCAAAAAAATAGTAGTTTTGCATACAAGATGCTGAATGACCTTAATTCTCCTGATTAGAATCTTGTAACATAGGGTAATACAATATGCATAAACCAAATCGTACCTTACAAGTACACACATGGTACTTTCACTGAAAGTTGATAGTGGCCACACGTGCAGGCATGGGAAGGTATTGCTGTAGGAGCTGCATATAGAAACCATATCTAACTTTATGGTGCTACAAAACTGCTCCTTAAAATTGCTTTCAATAACAAATGTCTAGCAGGTCAAAACATGACAGGGAAGCCCATCTGTGCTATTCAAAGCACATGTGTTGCCAAACATCTTAAATCTGATCTAATTTGTTTTACGTTTACTTATTAGCACCTAATTCTGTATTACATCACTAAAATCTGTCTTAATATACTGGCATTTACCCAGTAAATCTATCTGATATAATGCCTTGAATTTTGCTCTGTCCTGATCTTCTCTGGATTTAATATAAAGGGGTTCTGATATTTATGGAACAAACACCTGCTGAAGTCCTTGGGGCATTCTGTGTCCAGGAAGGAGAATAAAAAAGGCTTATCTTCAATGTAAGTCTTGGTAAACTGATTTCTTGTAATAGTGAGGAGTGCACCACAATTCTGAATTGGACCTGTTCCCTGGAGTGAGCCCTGAATGTCAGGTGTCATGAGAGCGTGAGAACACTTACCTAATAAATAGAGATCTCTGTGACAGTCTCTCCACTGATTTTTTCACCTCATAAATATGTCATTTTATCTCCCCCTTCTTTTTGAAAATTTTTCCACCATCTCTGATGAAATGGAACTATTCTGGAAGTATTTAAAGACAGACTATGCTTTCATTTCTGTTCTTTCTGGATAGAGAAAATATTAATAACAAAAATATTCAGTCCCATTTCAGACTCAAATATATTGGACCATCATTTTCCATCTTCATTTTCTCCTAAAGAAGTTGGCTCCATGGTCAAGTACTGCCATGTGGGAAAGAGGGTTCAATTAGAGGTTGTTTCTGGACTTCGAAAGCTGCAAATACTTTGGAGAAATAGTAAGCAGTGGAACTGGAGGAACTGAAATTCTATTTCAGCCTCTGTTACAGAATTCCTGTGTGGCCTATAGGCAATCTTTTAGCTCCAGGTTTTCAAAAGGCAGCAATGAGATATTTAACAACTGGATTCTGAAAGAGTATTGGCTTGTGAGATGTCTAACTGCTAAGGCTTCCTCAATTCACAGTCTTTACAGAATTCTGAAGCATGTCATATAAATACTACTCTTGAATACCAAATAGTTGTCTTACATGTGATCTTTTCTTCCAGTCCTAGAAAATATAAGGCAGGAAAAGCTGAAGCAGAGATGCAGAGTTTCATCAGAGCAGGATAGATCACTGAAAGACTTCCAAATAGAAAGGGCTGAAGAGAGTAAAACTGTGGAACCGTGCAGCCAATACAAGAAGTGTAAAAGAAAATTTAAAAAGAATAACAGAATGACCAAAGAATGCAGCTGCTTTGCATTTCTTTATACCTAAGAAGGGCCAATGGATCATCCTCTGGCAACAAGATGGACTACTGGCCTAAATGAACTTCTGCTTGAATCCCACTGGGCAATTCCTATGTTCCTACAGCAGACATGGAAATGTGATGTGTGATATAGGCCAAACTGAGGTCCTGCAAATGTGTTCCTCAGTCATTACTCATCTTGTGGGAGTGCAATGCACTTTTAAAGATTTGTAAAGTGCTTGGGATTCTCTTATGCAAGGCGTGAAAAATCATAAGCGTGAGTGAGTTCATGTGTGTCTGTGCATGCTTGAGAGGGCTTTAATTTATAGAGAGAGACTTTTGCACACAAATAAACACAGCCGTACATAGTCTCAATCCTCTTGAATTAACCCATCTGGCCAGACCTAAGTGTCATGGTCTGGATTCATTCAGATAATGGAAGAGGGAAATAGAAGGATTAGTGAAGCAAAATGTAAAGCACAAGTATCCTCAAGGAAACTGAAGGTGTCTGAACTTAGACTATAGAAAACATTTTAACTGCCAGATTTTGCCTCAGCATCTGCCTAGAACAAGTCTTGATATGTTTCCTGTCAAAGCACTACCTATGGTCTCTGCAGCACACGGCATAGTAGCTAGCACACTAACAAGCATGACCCTGGGGCATCTATAGGTGTTTTCTTTGTTTCCTTTTCATAATTATCATAAAAGCAGCAGATATGCTCAAGATTGTGTTATGTTGAGTTACACCTTAATTATGCCACATTTCTGTTTTACCCTGATAATGGTTTCAAAGTCAGTAATTTTCTATGTCAAACCAAAGGGTTTGACAGAGAATGAGATACTTCCTGTGAGTAAGTATGCTAAATTAATTACATTTTAAAAAAAAGGAATATATATTTCTTAAATATTACTACCTTGGGATTTTAACCTTATGGATAAGGAGCATGTGACAGATATTTCTGTGCTAGAACAAAACTCTTAGTTAATGAAGCAATATTTCATCAGGATTTACTTATCAATTATCATGTTTAGTCTAACCAGCTTTAATAAAGGAGATAAATGCAAAATCTAATTGTTCAATTATTACTCAGTGGTACACAGACAGCCTTTTCATTGCTGTTTACACACACAAAAAATGTGATTCCTTTTACTTACAGGAAGTCAGAGCAGTTTACAGAAAAAAAGCCACTACAGACAGCTTACTAACTGCTTGCCAAAGGGATTGATCCTAACCCCAGGAGATTTCAGTGCCTAGAGCATTGTTAGTAGGCTGTGGGAAAGCACTAGAAGGAAAATGTGTGCCTAGAAGCTGGAAACAGATTTCTAAAAACTCTAGTCAGCAATGGAAAGCCCAGGAGTTGGAAATGGATTTCTAAAAATTCCAGACAGCAATTGTTTAAGGCAACTGCTACACTTGCAGTTGTGAAAGCTGTCTTACCGTGTTTTTCACCTAGGGATTTTCTTTTACATGAAATAAATGCAGTTCAAGCAATACAGAGTCGAAAAGCAATTCTTGCACCTTACTTGGAGAATTTATGCTGTCTCCTCCCCCTTTCCTCCCTGCCCCTAGATTTAACAAGGTTTCTGCCTTCTGAGCACAGTGGGATTTGCCTTGAGTTGACTTTCATGTTGCAGTCTTCAGCCCACTGCGTCTTTCACACTGCATCTTCCACAGCATGCAGTGGTTTCTTAAAGACATGGAGATGTGCTCATCAGCTAACCGCTCCTTCCTCCTCCAACTCACCACTACAACATGAGAAGATAAGAGCAAGAAGAATGTTTTTAAAGGAAAGGAGGTGCTTTTAGGGTCACTTGTAGATACACAAAAATTCTGTGTAGTGATGTGTTGATTTACAAGTGCACAAACCATCTGCCAAGATTTGATCAGATTCTATCAAGAAAATGGCCCTTTCAAAGGGCTTTTCTCACTAGTCCAAAGGGCTTTTCTCTAGCCTAGATCAAGATCTGCAATCATTTATAAAGCTCTTCAGGAAATTGAGTTTTTCTTTTGGTCTGAAAAAAAATACAGACTTTTTTCCATTTCAAAAAAATAAAAGAACAGAAAAGACAGCCTGTCAAAACCTGTTTCAATTGCTGAAAACAAACCAATCAAAACAGAGTTTTCACTTATTGGTAACCCAAAGTACTGTTTCCAAAATTAAATTGTTTGCTTTTGTTTATTTTAAAGTTCCTTTTCTACTGGATATTTTCAACCAGCTTTTAACGATCAAGGCCTTAAACCTGCCCTGTTGAAGGTGATAAAAGATCTGGCAGAGGATCATTTTTGATCAATGACCAAAAGTGAAGATTTCCCCAGATCATCTCCTCTGTATGAATAATCCGTAGAAATATTACAAAGAGATCTGAAATCGAGCATAGTGGAGAAAACATGCCGAAAACATTGAGTTGCAGCAGATTTTATAATTCAGTTCAAACAAAGTTAAGAAGAAGGACCATATCCTGTGGAATATTCTTTCTGGTTTCAGTGCAGATAAAGATGTGATACCTCTTCCTTTCCACAGGACCCTTGGACAAACAGCTCTGACCTTTCCCCAGTGTTTTCATGTATCAGTATCGACCCATTTCATAGAATCATAGAATCATAGAATGCTTAGGGTTGGAAGGGACCTCTAGAGATCATCTAGTCCAACCCCCCTGCATACGCAGGGACACCTAAAGCACGTGGCGCAGGACCGCATCCAAGCGGGTTTTGAAGATCTCCAGAGAAGGAGACTCCACAACCTCTCTGGGCAGCCTGTTCCAGTGCTCTGTCACCCTCACTGTTAAGAAATTTTTCCTTAAGTTCCTATGGAATTTTTGATGTTTCAGTTTCCGGCCATTTCCTCTAGTCCTATCAGTGGCCACCACTGAAAAGAGACCATGACCGTCCTCTGCACTCCCTCCCTTGAGGTATTTATATACACTGATTAGATCCCCTCTCAGCCTTCTCTTCTCCAGGCTGAACAGGCCCAGCTCCCTCAGCCTCTCCTCATAGGGCAGATGTTCCAGGCCCCTGATCATCCTTGTAGCCCTGCGCTGGACTCTCTCCAGCAGCTCCACATCCCTCTTGTACTGTGGAGCCCAGAACTGGACACAGTACTCCAGATGCGGCCTCACCAGGGCTGAGTAGAGGGGCAGGATCACCTCCCTCGACCTGCTGGAGACGCTCTTCTTAATGCAGCCCAGGATCCCATTGGCCTTTTTGGCCACGAGGGCACACTGCTGCCTCATGGTCAACTTGTCGTCCACCATGACACCCAGGTCTTTCTCCGCAGAGCTGCTCTCCACAAGCTCGGTCCCCAGCCTGTACTGGTGTCTGGGGTTATTCCTCCCCAGGTTTTTTTCTCTGAAACCACAAATCCTTGACTACTTCTGAATGAAACAGAATATTAAAAGAGATTTCCTCCTGAGCCCAGTAAAGAGCTTGAAATTCTTCCAGCTCCTCTAGCCTGCTAATCCTTGAATTATATATGTTTTTTTAATCTGGTCTAAATGGGTGTCTCTGCTTTAAGTCACTGACAGACATGCCTTAATTTTTGGTGACTGTTATCCTGGGACTGCTTAAGCTGTACAGTGAAATCCTACCTCTGCAGGCTTGTCATATAACCATCATGAAAAAGAAGATTGACTTACATTTTAAAAATGGGTGCTTAAGAAGAGTTTTTCAGGGTAGACTATGCAAAATGACTCTTCAAGGAGTCAAACACTCGAATGGCAATGGTTCTTTGAGCCCTTTGGAAGCAGTCAGGCCCAGAGCTTTATTTAGGAACAATCCTAGTGCCTGGGTTTTGCAGGCTTACTGATCTGCCTGTGGTTTGCACAGCCAACACTTGAAGGCATCAGGCATTTGGTCCATTGGAAAAATTGGGCCAGTTATCTAGATGCCTAAATCCAGCCTGTATAAATCTAATCTTAGCTAGAAGTTTTGCACCATTTGTCAGCACACAACTCTTTCTTCTCCCTTAGAGGTTTTCCAGATTGTATGTATCATATTTCATTGGGGACTCCTCTTATTTTTTGAGTAGTCTCATGCTTTTATTTTTTTGGAGGTGGGGGGGAGGATTGGTTGGTTGTTTTTGTTTTGAGTTGGCTCTGTCTAGAGATTTCATAAGGTAACTTCATTAAACCTAAGGAAGTTACCACACTGACAGTTTGCAGTGTGTTGTGAAAGGTGTAGTGACTTGGAAAGTCTGACTCGTTGTCAGAATGAAATGTGCTAGTGCTGTGTGTAAAAAACCACTAGCCCCTTAGGGAAAACAATGAAAATATCCAGCAAAGACACAGGCCTGCCTTTGTATTGTGTGCTTTCTGCTTCTCCTCTTCTATCTTTTTTGCTATGGAAGCACTCTGATAGGAATTAAGTCTCAGTTTTCTCTTTCTCAGGGCACAGAAGCTGTTAGGATACCAAATCACCCAAAGATTGGAGCGGAATTGCCAAAAGCAGTTAAACTTCTCTGATTTGCAAGAATGCTAAGATGCCTATTGCACAGCAGCCTTGTTTTGTTGTCCATGCACAGTGTGTTGTGAACTTACTCCCTTCAAGGCTCTGATCTGCTCTTGACAGTTCCCAGGATGTCTGGACCTAAAGAAAAAATATTCTAGATAAAGTTCCATGAGGATCTAGGTGGAAGAAAATGTTCAATATCATCATGTCTCTTGATAGAGACGGTCTATGACTTACATCAGGAGTCTAGCTTAACCCAGAGGTGCATATATTGGCTTCCATGTTTCCCAAGCATTTTGCAAGGAAATAAAATGGTTTTTATCACCTTCTCACCAGTGAACTCCAAGGAAGAGAGACTGCGGAATCCTCTTGCCTCTGCCTATCACCACTGCGGCCCAAGAGTAGTTCCTTGTGTACTGATGACCCTTCCATGCTCCAGATGCCAAGACCAAAACCACTTTTTTTTCTTAAGGTCTTGTCTTTTCCTATAGGTGATTCTCTCATTAGAACAATGCACAGAAGCTTGTAGGTGGAGAGAACATAGTGTTGAAATTCACTTGAGTACAGCAGGAAGAAATGCAAAACAGCAAGCTCCAGGGATTGATTCCCAGTGGAGAGTTACTCCCTCTTTCCATTGCAGCACAGGTTGTCCCATATGGGATCGATAGTCTTATGCTGTGAGAGCAATCATAGTTCCTCAGAGGCCTATGCCCCATTCACCTTTACTTGCACCTGCACCTAATTTCTCTGCCACTAGCAAACATTGCTATTTTGAAAGAAGATGCATCCACCCCTTCAAGTAGCACTCTCTCTTTAATACTGAAAGTGTTACATCTTTTTGCCAATACATCCAGGGCAGAGTCTCTGAAAGGACTTTATCTAGTTAGTGAGTTGCCATTTACAATGTAAACAATGATTAAACTGCAAAACAAGACTAATCTTCCTGACACAACTGGAGAGGCCAAGGAACTACCAAATTCTTCAGTCCATTTTAGCAGTGTGCAAAGTGTAGGATATTTCTTTTTCCCCAATACCATCACGCTTATTTTGTAAGAATATATTCTTAAAGCAGAAACAGAGATGGAGATAATCTGCAGCATCAAACAGAAAGCAGAGCTAAGATTGCAGGCAGAGTGTGCACAGGGAACTAATCACATCTTTGGTCAAACATCTCAACACAGCTGAAACCTTTGATTGATCCCAAGAGTTTCTTGCTCACACAATGCTGAATGACACAGCCACTTCACAAATCCTCTCCTTCCACAGCCCTCCAAAAAACAATACAGATGTACGTGCATCTACACCTGGGAGACAACTTTATGCCACCCATGTTAAAAGAGTCAGCAAATCAATCTGTGGAAGATACTTAGATCTTGGGCCCCTCGTTATAAGAAAGACATTGAGGTGCTGGAGCGTGTCCAAAGAAGGGCTGGAGCACAGACCTTACGAAGAGCAGCTGAGGGAGCTGGGGTTATTTAGTCTGGAGGAGACTCAGGGGAGACCTTATCGCCCTGTACAACCACCTGAAAGGAGGTTGTAGTGAGGCAGGGGTCAATCTCTTCTCCAGAATAAATACTGATGGGACAAGAGGAAATGGCCTCAAGTTGCTCCAGTGGAAGTTCAGGTTAAATATTAGGAAGAATTTCTATATAAAAAGAATAGTTAAACATTGGAAGAGACTGCCCAAGGAAGTGGTGGAGTCACTGTCCTCCAGAGTGTTCAGGAAACACGTAGATGAGGCACTCATGGACATGGTTTAGCAGACATGGTGTTGAAGGGTTTGCTGTGGGACTTGATGATCTTAAAGGTCTTTTCCAACCATAATGATTCTATGACTCCAAGATGAAGTTCCTTGAACAGATTGGTAGCTTCAGCTCCAGTCATGTACCTATAGGCAGGCTGCCTGACTACTGTGGTGGTTTTCAATTTCTTCAGCACTGTTTGCTCTTTTTATTTCTAAGTAGATTGTGTTTCAGGGCAAAGATTAATTGGGAAAATCCAGACATCACTGAAGCTAATGATAAAACATTCATGAACTTCAAACAAATCAGGTTTTTGCCACTCCCCTTCAGCCCAGATTCAGGCCTAGGCCCAACCCCAGGTATAGGCCCAGTCCCAAGCCCAGGTCGAGGTCCAGCCTAGTCCAGTGCCCAGATTCAGCCCAGCCTCAGGCCCAGGCCCAGCCTCAGGCAAAGTCCCAGGCCTAACCCTAGGGCCAGGTCCAGCCCCAGGCCCAGCGCCAGGCACAGTGAGTGCAGCAGGCCCAGCAGCCATACAAAGGCTGGCGGGGAGCTGGCAGGAGCAGGGAGGATGATGGAGCTGTCTGTCAGTTGCTGCTAATCCACTAGAGGCCATCGTGACACAGAGTATAGAGAGCCTCGCAGAGCATTTTTACAAGTATTTCTCTACTGTCTTCTTGTTCCATTTAAAAATGGTGTGTTAAGGGGCCTATTTAGTAGATATTCAAGAGGTGGTGGAGTGCAGAAGTCATTCTCCGGAAGTTGCAAAAGTTCTCGTGTATTATAGAGGAAATTCTGTCTGAAATTCTGTTAACCAGAAGCATTGATTTGCTCATGTAATTTGTATTTCAACAATACAGAATGTATTTGAACAGGACGTGCAGTGCTGTGCAATTATTTGTAATCTTGAAAAAAAAATCTGAACGATTTCTATTCACTATATTTTAGAAAAGCAGTTGCTTAAGAATTAGTGAGGAAATAATATGATGGTAGTTATGACTAACTTGTAACTTGCACTCCATCTCTCACTCGTGCATGACAGTGACAGCAGAAAGGGTGATTTTTGAAAGACAAATAAATTTCTGCCACAGTGGATGGCAAGATATGAGCACACTAAAGTTTGTTGGTGATGCAAAGAGAGCCTCAGCAACTGGGAAAGGGGAGAAAGGGAGTAAAATCAGAGTAAATATGGCTATTGTAAGGGCAGGACAATAGCAGGAAAGAGAGAAGGGGAGGTACCCAAAGAGACTCCTGGCCACCTGAGCCAGCACATCTCAAGGCAGGTAAATAACAACTGCTAGGCTTACCCCTGGAGGAAAGACTCAAGCCACTTGCTGTCCTTTCTATTATTCCTACAGCTGCCTGAAGGTAAAACAGTAGCATTTGATTAAATGGTGCGAAGGACTTGGTCAAGTATAAGAAGAAACATCTCCCATTGATGATAAACCTTGAAGAGTTGGCTGATCAACTCTTCATTTATTTCCCATTATGTATAATATAATCTGTCCCCCTTCCACAGACACATACCTCTGTGTATGAAGATATTATTTTAAAAATCAGTACTGCAACTTTTAACCTTTGTGTGAGAAAAACACCAGAAAGTCTGAGATGATGCAGATTGCTTATTGTGGAAGCAGTGTCAGGATCTTTCTTGTGTTGGTATTTAGGAAATAATAAACCTAGTGAACCTGTCTCTGAGCTTCCTGAGACTGTCATCAATCAGGAACAATTCTACTGAAGTTAGTAAATGTCACAGTCATTTACATTGGTATAGGTGGTTGCAGAATCAAGCTCTCAGAAGGATGAATATTACTCCTCTTATCTGATGTTCATGCGTGGGGAAAAAAAAAAAAAAAACTGTTCTGGAAAACAGCATAGCTTCCTGCATGTCTGAAGGGACTGCCCCACCTGTTTCTAAGGCTGTGCAACGGCTGCTCATTCTGTGAGGGTGTTGGAGAATTTGGTCAGGGAGTTGCTGTCAGCATCAGGTCTAAAATGAAGGAAAGCAGGAAATACTGATTTATTACCCAAAAGCAAATCTTTTATTTATGAAATGGAAAGTTTGCACACACATGTTTTTAGATATGAATATTCTAAGGAGTATGTGGAAGACAGAGAGTAAAAAGGGAAAGCATGCTAGATGTGCAGGATTTTTTAAATAGAAAAACATGAATTTAATGAATAAGATATAGAATCTGCACCATTGAGCCTGTGTTTTTAAAGATTTAGAAAGCTAATATAATATGAATGCAGCCATATAATCCTGTGTTCAAAAATGTGAAATAATAATAACAATGTAACCTCATCCCCTGTATTTCCTCATTTCCTTAGGGCCACAGTTTCAAAAGGTCTTAAAAAACATAGCAACAATACATTCCAACACTTCCCTCTGATTATGGGAAAGCACCCTGCTCTCCAAGCCTAGGTAAGCGTTGACATGCTCAGTACCTCCAACCCTTTCCTCTATGAGCAGTTAGAGGAATGGGTCACATGAGCGTACAATAGGGGTCAGGTCTTTATTTTAGCTTTTGGGCCTCACCCAGCAAACATTTAAAATTAGGCTTGAGGTTTAGTACCTCAAAAAGTTTTATGGGTTTTCATGGAAATGTTGTGTAGTAGTTAGCACTGCTACTGGTAACATTTGGGGAACTGATCTCTTTGTGCCAGCCTGGATATTTATCTGCATATACAAATGAGTGCACTCTCTTTGAGCCTGAAAGCCCCCCCTTCCCAAACCAACTTGGTCTTTTAAATGACCTGTGCGGGCCTCATCCTGTGATAACACCACTCAGCCTTCCCCAGGCAGATTATCTACACAGAATCTAAAATTATTCCTGGAGTTATGCACGACTTCAGGGATCTATCAGCATGGAGCTTACGGGAAGATGAATGGCTCAGAGAAAAGTGAGGGAAGATTCTGACTTGGTTGGAAATGGTTAGCAACTTCTCTTGGGAAGGCCAGGTAAAGCCTGAATAACTTTGAGAGGAACAGGAGTGGGCATGAACAGACCTCTAATAGATATCTGACTAAATTCACAAGGTTGAGTGGACCTCAATAAGCCACCTGCCTTTTAATAATTTCTGACCATAAGCATTTCTGCTTGTGTTATGTATTTCACTCATGGTTTCTGGGTAAATTTATAGATATTTGCTTTTGTTCTGTGAGTGAGTAATCTGAAACACTGGGAAGCGTGTTGCAGCTGACTTTGTACAGATAATAGTCAGCTGCAGAGCTGGATCTAAAAATCTAGCAAATCTCATCACTAGATAATTGCAGTCTCTCCAGGTTAAAAAGCAAATCACCTATCTTTAAGAAAAGGAAACTAAATCATGCTTTGTTCTAAGATATTTAAATAGGATATTCACTTCTCTTGAATCTTTTAGGCCAAAATGAACTATAAACCAATGATACCTATATTCTAAGTTGTTAGAGTTTGTCAAATAATAAAATTTGATCTCCTCCATGATTTTGAAATAAAGGAGTGTGAAATTGTTCCGAGCTGTTGATTTATCAAATAATTTTGGTTCAGGTAACCCCCCTGAGGGATTTGGCTGTATACATTTTTATAATAAATATTCAAAATACTACTATCAAAACAACCTCTCCCCAGCTACAGAAAGCCATACCATCAGCACAACATTCTGGTGACTTTAGCACATGTTATGACAGAGACACTTGAGACTTGATAGTAGCTACTTCCCTATTTTTAATTGTCTTTTGGTGCCAAGAATATTTGTTTTTCTTCTTCTTTTTCTTCCTCTTCTTTTGCACACATTAAACACAGTTCTCCATTACACTGTGCTTCAAAATTGCATTTTCCAGTACCTTCAATAGACTTCTTCCCAACCTGCACTGTGTCTTAAGGCATTTTGAACGCAGTGAGGAGTGCCTTACACTTCAGCTGTAGCTGGAATGTGCATAAGTTTGTGAAGTTTCTCAGAATGACTCAAAGAGTGGAAGCAAATAAAAAACCACAGAGATATTTGTATCTTAAATGTGCTTCAAGTAACTGCATTATTACCACAGTACCTCCTAGGCTTCCCGTTTCTGTAGATTGCACATTGTCACCACTTCCTAAATAGCTGTATTTATTTATTGAAACTCAAGGGTTTTATTTAACACCTCATGTACAAAACACTTCTCTTTATCCAAGTCATTTAGACCAACATCTCCAAATTTGGATGCTTATAGCAAGCCACCTTAATCCTTGTTTAGATATAAATAAAGGTAGCCTAATTTTAATAAAAACATCTGAAGCATCTTTAAAAACTCAGAGTTCTAATTTTTTGGGATACTTAACTTCATAATTAGCCCTACGTTCAATAGGGCAAGTAAAAACCCAGTTATACCATGGGCTACAGTTAGAACACTCCTGTAATTAAAGTCAAGCATAAGCTTGAGCGAAGTGCTATATTTGAGGCTTTGTTACCCATGACTGACACACATGAAATTCAGGTAAGATTGATGTAGGATTTAAAGTTATGCGGCCTTATTTCTTCAGAGCCTCCTTGATACAAAGAAGGAAAACGTTTTGGGGAAAGCTATGAACTAGTTAGAAGCTTTCTGAAAGAAATATCCATGATCTCTTCTCTCGCAAAAGGAGAATGCACCAAAAATAGTTTTCATATGTGACAGACCACATGTTTGTTCCCATCAGCTTGAACTAAATATCAATGGGGATGCAGGCTTTAAGGAGGATATGCAGCAAACAGAGGCAGTGGAGCTGTGTCAGCAGTTTAAAATCTGCCCTGGGACAATGGTTTTCACTGTGTAGTAGAACCATAGCACTACTGGTATGAGCAACAAACAGCAATGAGCTGAGAAACTGGCAAATTTTAGATCTGATTTTTGCAGGTTTAAGCCCCTACAATGTCTATAGTGTCAGCCAAGACCACAGTATTTCAAAATATGCAAACTAAAAGATCTATATGCCTTCCTCATTTTCCTGGAGAATGATAGAAAACTCATTTAGTCAATGACTGTCTATCAGTCTCAGTGGGCATTGTATAAATTCCCACTGGATAAAAATAAACAGAGGAAAAATGAGGAATCTGCCCTTACCCCAGGGTCACCTTGCTGATAGCAGTTCCTTCAATGAAGGGTCCAAATGAACTTTATCCAAGTAAATGGATAGAGCAGAGCAATATTGCATGTAAGGCTTCAATAGCAATGCATGTTAGGGAGTTACTTAAGTCCATTTCTGGATAGTAGATCAAGTAAGGGAATTATGAAATTTAAGCCTTTGTTTAAGTTACAAGTCAAGCAGTTATCAGTTATATAGTAAGTTAGGTGAGACTGGTTTGACAGCACTGCAGAAAACTTTGCTCATAACCATACTGAGATGATCAAGAGCCTAAGAGCACTTATATAATAAAACTGTGTTCAAGGAATCATTTTCAGATTGAAGGGAAATGATAAGAGAGTAAACTATTTACACAATTTTATTCATCTATCCATAATTGTGGTTTAAATTGAAAATAGTGGGCCAGATTTGATCTCGAAATTAATGTAGCCTCATGTACCTGGCTTGCAATTTACAAATAATTTGTCTGAAGATAAAAAAGGATATGTAAAATTATTCATTGTTTGCATTCAGTAAAGTTAATTCAAAAAGGTGCACTTTTTTTGCATTTTTTACATATACAAAGGTGGAAGTTTTGCAGACAAAACCAAAAATACAGTCTCTTGAGTCAGACTACTTCTACCACTGTGTTACTGAAATTTCTAGTCATCATCTCATGACAATAGTTTCAAGGGATTTATGAAAAAGTAGCAAAGAATACACTTTTCTGTAATTTACTATTTCCTGTAATTCATCATACCGTTTTTTCCCCCAAATCGCTTTGACTTTTTTTCAGGAGTATCATATATCACAGTCCTACTGCTTAAGACCCTTTTTTGACTGATACTCTCCTGCCTTTGTCCATTGTTTATTAATTACATTTTTTTTTCTGCAAAGACAACTATAAAACTAGAAGGCAAAGCGAGAGATATTTAATAGGCTGGAACAGCTGACTAGAAGGCTACCTCTGCAGCGGTTTGTTTGGTTTGCTCTAGTTAATCTAAAACTTTAGGTATCACTGACTTTGCAAGTGAAATACCATAGTCTAGGCTGCATAAGAAGATAGACTTGATCCGTTATGTTTTTAAAATATTTGAATCCACTTCAAATCTATTAAAACCATTGACAAATGTTAATTATAGCCATAGATTCCCCTTTCAGAACAAAACCAATGTTGTTAAAGCAAAGTAAAAACAACTGTGGCAAAAACAAATAGGAAATTCAAAATAGCATGTAACTTAAAACGATAGGTACGGTAAGAATCTGCATTAACTACGTTGCTTGTGAAGCTGATTTGATGTGCTACAAGCTGTCATTTTTTGAGTGGTTTGTCTACTAAGCTAGAAGATGAAAAATAATCAAACACTTGTGTTTTTCTGTTATGCAAAACAAAAACAAACAAACAAAAAAACCCAGTAAATTAAAATTTCATGAGGAGAGGAATTATTATCTACAGAGAGCAATCTGGATATGTTAAAGATATGAGTGCTTGGGTTATCACCCATGGAGTTTGATGTGCAGTAATACCCCTCATAAAACTGCAGCACTTCAAAAGTGAGGAAGAGGAAATACAGATTGGCATGCAATGTCTATGACGTATCTATGAAAAATGAACACTTTTGTAATGTATTTTAAGTAAGTTCACTTAAAATCATCTTTCAGGATTCCTAGGAATTTTCTGAGGAAAGGCTCAGCTCTCAGTAATCTTCTGATTGTGGCAGAGGATGATCAAATAATCAGGGAGCTAAGTGGGAGCTGGAAACTTTGCATTCAGTTCCAAGGACTGATACAGTCTTCCTGTTTTACCCTGTATGGCAGTCACAGAATCTTCTTTTTGCCACTCAGTTCCTCATCTGTGCTTTGAGCACAGCAGAAAAAAAACAACAACAACAACAACAACAAAAGTGTTTTTGTTTGCATGTATATCTCACTGGAAAAAAAAAGTTTTTAGTTTCACCTCTACTACTTCTCGATACAGAGCATTACAGAGCAACCAGACCTCATGCACAAATATTTTTAGCAGCTTACATGGAAGTGATGTTGTCCTTCAATGAGCTCATGTATCCACAGTAGGGGCTAGCAACCCAGTGGAAGTCTTACCGTACTCCTAGTTTTATATAAAAGAGCACAGTCAGGGCAGTTCAAGGAGAGCAGAAGCTTTGTCAGCTCTATACTAATGACACAGCTCTGCAGAGACACATGCAGCAAACCAGCTGCTTTGGGGTAGTAATCCACCGGCTGAGAAAGCACTGTTGCAAAAATCACAAAGTCTTCTCCAGCTTTACACCTCCTGGGAGTGTATTCACAAAGCATAATCGAGCTGTGCCACACAAGGTCTTCTCTTCGCTCATTTTAAAATTGAGAGAATAAAACCAGCAGTCAGAGGAGCAATACAGACCTGTCTCAGAGTCATGCCTTGCCACAAATCCTTTTGAGGAACAGCAAGAGAAGAAACAAAAATAGGTAAGCCCTTAAATAAATGTTCTACTTACAACTGGCAGGATTTCTAAGGAAAGGAGAATTTTCCTCATTCATTGTCATACCTTCACTTGTGAATGTCTTCACGTTGTCATAATGCCTCAGAGACAGTGGGCACATTGACCATGGCTTCAGATTTTATGAGAATCATGAAACAGGCAGCAAAAAGCAGTCCATTTCACTTCAAGTGCTCTTAACCCCTTTATGACTATTTCTGCATTTAAAAAGATAAAAACAATTCTTCTGCGGGGGTTTGGCCCATAAAAATTAGTGTCTGCAGAGAATGCACAGAAATAAATGGTGATTGTCAAAAAACATCGGAATTTAGAGCTTATTTGTTGCAAAGTTTGCTGGAGTATCTGGATTGACAGAGTCAATTTTATTTTCCTTACTACATATATGCACATATTTGAACCTTGTCATACTGCAAAGGGAAATATCTCATTACATTTCACTAGGGTTTTTACAGAGCTTTTTTATGCACTACAGGCAATAATGATTTTTTTCTTTAATAAGTGAAATACTGAAATGTCCTGTTCTATCAGGAAATTGAAGGAAGTACATTTATCCCCAGTAAAGATGAAATTCTACATTATAGGGTGAAGAAAGCCTGCAATATGTATTATTTTTTCAAATAGTTGAAAGATTTATAGTGGTAAATGGATTCTTTTTCAGAGACTTGATTACATTATCTGCAACAAAGCAAATGTTACAAATAAAAACAAGAGTCATCCAGGAGCATTTTTACATTCTGTATTTTCAATTATCCTTTTAACAGAAATGAATCACTTATCCTTTTTTCATTTGGAAACATTTTTGCTTCTCTTCTTCCCACTGGACATATAATTTTGATTTATAAACGTAGCAATCTGGAGCAAAAGGAAGTTTTAAGCACAGTATATACTCCTGCTGAGGCCTGCTTTTATTTTGCCTAGATTCTTTTATTTTTATTTTTCATATTTCCAGGTCTACTTTAGCTATATACTTTACAGATGAAAAACATGCATGCGGATGACATATTTTGCCCATTTCAAATTCGCACAGGCCTAAGGTTTCGTCTTACACCCAAGACCTCATTTTATAAACATGGTGAAGAGTTCTTCCAGTTAAAATGTGCTTTTAACTGGGATAAACCTGTCTCCCAATGTTAAGTCTTATAAATCTTCTTTGCAGTGCTATTTACAATCCAGCTACTGCATGCTTACTTTATTGACTATGAATGAATAAATCAGTTTTCCACATCACCCCATTCTCTCTGCTGATGTTTTGATTTGGTGTCTATCCAAAAGTCTCTGATCACAGACACATGATTATAAAACCATCTCTTGCACTGAAAAATATTTAAGAAACTAGCAATGGAATTGATTTCTTTTAGATACTGTTCTACACTGCACATTTGAACTTCAGGATACACATTTTTCACAGGGCTCAGTTCTGCTGGGCAGAACACTCTGATAAGGCTGCAGAAGCCAAGAAATGAAATAAGAGGGTTTTTTTTTTTCATTATTCACTACTTGTCTTGAGTTTCTGCAACACAAAGTTTGTCTCTGTAGCTGAATTGGGGCTCTTTGAGTAGATGCAGGTGTTTGTATTTTACAGATTTTTAAAAGCTTTTTAAAGAATTTTCATACATTTGCTTTACTAAAATTACTGGGAGAGGTGGCAGGAGTGAAACAGTGCACCACTCAGGTGGAATTGTGCAAAACTATGAGAGAAAAAAGAATTAGTCATCAAAGCTTTACATAAAACATTTTCCATTCCCTAAGTATCTAGGGAAACCAAAAAGTCATTTCACTCACAACTTATATTTGAATTTGGAAAAGCCTAGAAAAGGCTACAGAAGATCCCTAGAACTAATGGGAAACATTCTATATAATAGGATCAGAGACTGGCTTGCAACTCAGCAGTAGCATCTGTCATTTTTTTTTCTATCCATTCCCTTAGGGTGAAGAAAAGGACTGATATGAGCATATCTAGATCAGAACCTTTTCCTTCCCTTTGAATTCTGTGTTGAATTCAAAACTAGAAGGAGCCTGCAGATTTTATGCAGCCTCTGATGATGGAAATAACATGAGCACCAGTCTTGCAAAGCATTTGATCTCTCAGAAAAAGTGTCCCTGAGAGATGAGCATGGTGGAATTTAAACCCCATGTGCTCAGTTTCAAAGCCAAATCCAAATCTCACCCTATGGCTCATTCAGAGGTAATAGGCCACTGCAATGAAACACTTGACAGCTCTCCTTGTAGGGCACGTATAACATACCTATTTGTAAAATTAGCTTTCTATAAACACTACAATCAGAAGAGAAAAAGTGTTATTTAGTTGCATAAAGCAATAGATAGCTGAAGGAAATTTGGAATATATAGAAACCCACATATGAGCTTTCTTGGAAGATCTTGTTTTCTTTACTCCAAATCTTATGGAGATTTATAGTATCAGTATCAGCTATTCCAAGCAACACATCTTTTTGCTTACACTCACCTAAGGTTTGTACACACAAAAAGGCTGCATTACATCTCCCAAAACCAAAGTTCCTTCTTTTATTATGTGACATGGAAATATATTATATTTGGTGATATTGCTCTTCAGATAACCCTCAGTCTTCATTCCAGGGAATCGGTTTGGATGTGTAACATTCAGTCATGCACAAATAGGGCCACAAATTGCCAGTGTACCTGGCAATTCTAGCTCTAGTATTGCAAGTCCTTCATAACACAGTAGGAAAAAGCAATCTAATATTTCAGTGTACTTGGTTTGTTCAGATCTCAGCAGTAGCAATTAAGATGTCAGTGAATTGGATTCAATTCGCCATTTATTTTCAAAGAAAGAGCCATTTAATGGTAACACTGAACTGACTCAAGCCAGTGACACTTTTTATGCTTTCTGTCTCTGTCATCTCCCTTCCTTTTCCTTGGCTTGAATAAAATGCAGGAAAAGTGTTCTGCTGGGATATTGTCCTAATCAGACCCTCAGTATCAGTAAGAGTAATATCTCTCTGTCTGTTTTGACCGCTACCCATTTAACTCTAGCCCTTTTCCTCAGTTGCATCAGGAGATAGTTTTGCTAGCTTCTCAATACACAGTTTGGTCATGGTTTAATCAAAAGAGAAGTGAGAACAATTTCACTCACTAAATTTGCCCACCTTCTCCACTGGGTTTGTAGAAGAGGTACTTAGAGAAGCAGTGAAAATTTGTATTCGGCATTTTCCGAAGGTACCAGCAAGGTACCAGCAATACAGCCATGAAAAGCTGGAAACTAGCATGAGAAAGTCCAGTAATTGCCCATTACAGAGAAAAATTAAAAGATTCAAATTTTGAGGCAAATTATCTCACTGGGATTATTTCTGATGGGAAACATCACTCTGGAACAAAAGAATAGAACAGTAAAATCCCAAACAGCAGTAACAGACAAGATATTGGCTTAACCACCTCCTAAAAATAAAGAATGATACTTTTTCTTGGAAAATACTCACAACAGTATGTGATCTTTCACAGAGAGATGCAGTGCAGAAAGATAGCAAGGATACAGAAAGAATGATGAAATCACAAGTAAAACAACAGCTACGAGGAAAGCTGAAGACAAATGATAAAGGGGCAACAGCAACAGATGTTTTCCCTTAAGGTCATAAATGAAAACAGGAATCCTGATGCACAGGAGCTTTTCTGGAGAAATATGTCTATATCAGAACATGAAACAGCAGTGCATACATAATAAAAGCAAAAGGGTCTCCTTTTTTTGTGACGACCATCAGGGCAAGTACCTAGGTATTTGGAAATGGGCTGTTGTTGAGTGGGCTCACAACCCTCAATATAGCACCAAGTGCTATATTCTGCTGACATTTGCACAACTGGCTGCACAAGGGCAAGATAACTGATTCAAGGTCTGGTCATGAGGCATCTGTGATGCTCACCCATGCAAAGTGAAAAGAGGGGAAGGAGAGCAGCCCTGCATAGGCTGAGGTCAAGAGCCAAGGTAGTGTAAGAGAAAGAGTACGGTGTTCTCACCAATATAGAGCTTGAACACAAGAAGCTAGAATTATCCTGCCTGAGCATACACAGTGTCACACCTGAGCTAATGAGCTATAAAGTGATGCTGGCAAGAGTAGGATTTAGTGGCCCTGGCTCAGCAAGTCACACCTAGCTCAGCACAAGACAGTATAAGTTGGCCCAGAGAACACTTGATCACTGTTGGCTAGGAAGACCCATCAGAGGCATACTGCTATATGATTGTCTGTTGCTTACACTCTTCCTTAGACGTCTCTGACTGAACAAGATGAAGGAGATAAATAGACCTCAGCTCTTGCTCACTGTGGCTGTTTTCATATTCCTGTGACACAGTCTTATCGAGCATGTTGTGGTGCTCACAATATGTTGTGACATGATTGGTCTACAAACTAGTCACTGCACCCACAGATCATCCCAACATGACTCCAGTTTGAGATCCCTGCAGTTTTCATCACTAATATTCACCCCGTGGAGTTTTCTGATGTTACAACATACTTTAATTAACCTTTAATTGGGCAATTCTCTTTACGCAGGGAGGGCAAAATTGGATTCTCTTCCAAATATCCAAACCTCAATTCAACTGAACGCTTCCTTTCGCTGTCTGCCCCCTTCCCAACAAATCTCCCAACCCATCCTCTCCGAGGAGCATGTTCTGCTGGGCTACCACTAAACCCTTGCATGCTGGGCCATGACGTGTCCCTTGCAAAGCCATAATAAGTTGTATATGAACTGCCAGAGCGAAGGCTGTGCTCAAGTGAATGTTGATGTGTTATCCAAGCAGGAGAGCACTCCCCGGCAGCTGTGGAAGGAGTACACCCACAAGGCTGACTTTGGACATGGATCTCTGCTTTTTATTTTTCTCCTAGAACATCCAGATTCAATCTGTGGTCAGGAAAATTGCAGTGCAAAGAGCTTTCTCAGACCAGCTCTCTTTCAAGACCGACATTATCAGTTTGGAATATTCTCAGGGATATTGAGTATCCGGAAGAGAGAATGGCTACGATCTGACTACACCATTCATGTCTAGTCCAAACACCTCCCAAGATTTAACTCAGCCTATCAGGAAAGATAATTTAGAACCTGGGGAAGATAGGGTTTGGAGTCTGCTTTCGGCAGGCCAGCCAGCCACCTCTGAATAGACCTTCCAGATGAGGTATTTTGTCACAAAAAGTTCACGGAGGTGTTAAGTGCAAAAGCATTCCTGAAACAACAGCAAATCATGAGGAAAAAAAAAGAAGCAGCAGCAGAAAGAAAAAAACACTTTTGCTTTGAAAACAGTTTTCTGTGTGTTTTTTTTTCCAAGATATTGTTTACATAAATTATTAAGGAAAGAAGGAAAATAGGAAGAAAATTTTAGAGTTCTGATAAACATGTGGCGTAGTTAGAAGAGCTCTGGAAACTATCTGGTTGTGCAATCAGTACAGCACGTGCTGTGCTGGGCTATAGTGTATCTGTTGAGTACAGGAGGCTAACTGGGCTTCACACTACACAGCCTGACTGACTAGCAATGGAGGCAAGGGGTACCTGCATGCATATGCGTGTTTTGATCATTGAAAGTGACAGTGAATAAATCTTTCAGGGACCTAAGTGACTTAGGAGCCTGTGTCTTATTTTCCAAAGAACCCCTTGTTGGGAATTTGGCACAGTGGAGTGGCATACTCTAATAGATTCACCAGTGCTCAGCTAAAGCATTATAACTATCTTTGAATACTTCAACTTAGAGGTCATGCTACTAATGTGGTGTAAATCTAACCTCATCAAAGTCCCATCACAATTGCAACAGTCAGACATCAAACACAGACAGCTTGTCAGGCAGTGGGCAATAAATTGTTAGATTGCCATAATTCATCTCTGCGTGCCAGCCTGTAGGCTCCTGATTTGGTTCTATGACGTGTGCATTTTTTAACAGAACTTTTAAATCACTTGGTTAGGCTAAATATTTTCTGCCTGTTTGGAAAAAGAAAAGACAGAAAAGTAGAATCCTCACAGTTGAATCAACAGGAGAGCTGACCATGAACAGATTTGTGAAACATTATAGCACTGTTATTGTGGGTTTCCAATTGCAGAAACAGGAATAAAACTGACACAAGATATAATCAGCGACGAAGTAAAGGACTGGAAAAGAAATAATGCTAGTCAACATTGTTTTATGGACAACCAGTCTCCTTGGACAGATCCAATTTCATTCTCTGCTGAGATTATGAATTTAGTTGATAAAAGTGACTGCATAAGTGTATCAGACATTTTAAGGTTTTTGACTACTACTGCACAAAATTCAAACTTGCAGAAATGACAGTGTACAATGCAGCAGGTGAGGCACTGAATGGTATAAAGAGACAACTAAACATTAAGGCCTGAAAGCCAGTCACCACCAAAAGGACATGGCAAAGAAGACTGCAGTGCATAGGGCCAGGTCCTGAGGCTGGTCATCTTCTCACTATTGACCCACAAGTATAAAAGACAGGCATGCATTTTTAATGTTGAGGTGCTTAAATATTGGGGCAAACATTGTCAAGAATTGAGCAGTTCTCAATTTCTTTGCATCTTTGAATCAAAGAAGTAGTGATAATCTGGAAAAAAAAATAGTGCTCCACAGCTCAAACTTTAATGACAGAGGGTATATTTTTTATATATGCTTAATGGGGAGGATAACATAAGTTCTGTTTTTTATGCAATACTTCATAGAGTATGTTCAAATCCAATGACAGGTAAGATTTTACTTGATAACTAAGAGCATGAAATTCAATGGTGGTGAGTTGACAAACTATCTAACAACAGTCCAGTGTACTAATGGGGTGATTCTTTCCCTGAGTGACACGAGAGCCTGGGATAATAATTATGGGGTAATTTTTAAATTCAGACTTGCATCCATAAAGAGGAGGTAGGACAGTGTGATGAAAATTGTTGTTATGTACCCAAAAGCATCATTTTTCCCTTCACCATGTGAATGACAGACCACCTCTTCCACTAATCTTTAAATTGATTAAGACCATTTCTTTCTAAAACTCTCCTTCTGCATTGTGTTTTGTAAGATGGGCCCACTCTTTTGCTGAGCAGCACTCCAACAGGCAACACCTCAGAACTGAGCAAACCTGTTTGGTTCAACAGTCTGCTCTCACATCTCCTCACCCAATGCCCGCACTGCAGCCATAGTGCCCTCACATGAGTTAGTTGATATTAGAAGCAAATATTCTTCTGTTTAACTGCTGCCAAAAATTTGAAGTGTTTCTGCTTTCCCTCTCACATCCCTATGAGCTAACCACATACCCTTGCTGCTGCTGTCCTGTAACTGCCCTGAAAAGAAAATTTAAAAAAAAGATTAAAAAAAAGGATCAGAAATCCCCAAACTAATTTTACCAACTAGAGAGCTGGCAAGCAGAAGTATATGTGTTGTAGAACTGAAACAGGTGTGGTTTGAGCATTTTCCACATTTGGTCTTGGCAAAAATATGAACAGTGGGTATTAATTCCTCCACCCAGATAATAGGGCTTTGGAATCTGTTATCTGAAACACTTGATGGAATTCCTCACATACTCAAAAGGACAAGCAGACCTGATAATGATTTTTTTTTCTTTCCTTCTTTTCTTCTTTTTAAGTGGCAGCATTTTCTAAATGAACTGATTTGTGTTCATTTGTGTAAATTTTAGTGTTTAGAATTTTTTACTTACTGTGCTTTACCTGTTAAAACATCTCTGCTGCTCCCTTAAACCCTAAGATGGCTTCCATGCCTCTAGCTCAATCACATATCCCACTGACTGGGTTTCGTGTGTATGTCTCTGTGATTGCATACCTGCTCATAAAGGCACTGCACCGCCAGGTTTGGTGCAATTGCACAGTAAGAATAAGCTGTTGTCACCTGCATCTCTCCATGACTGTAAGGAAGCATACATAGATCAACTCCTGGAATCAGAGTGATAAGGCTCTAAATGTAGGCTTGGTAGACAATGTGATATCACATTGCTAGGTTGGCTTTTCTCTGCCTTATCGTCTGACACTGTGTCATGCTGAGCGCTGCATACAGAGCAGGTCTTCTTCGTCCCCTTAACTTTGGGAGGACTGTAGCTGGCAAGGCATTGACAGCACAAGTTTGAAAATGAGGACAAAGGAAATGAAGGGCATTTGGCATTCTCTGCTGGGAAAGCCTCCTGCAAGTCTTCTTGCCTACTGATGGCATTATCCCACATGTCTGTGCACTGTAGAAAGTGTTACTCCTTTCCTCAGGCTCCTCCTTCAAAAACCTCCTCAAGCATCATTTTTTCCATGATGCAGAGAAGAATTTGGCCAACTAAGAATAAATCAGTAATGCACACCTGCACACACAGAGCAAAGGAATCTAAGTGAAACAGTCACTAGAAAACCTGCAGCTAGTTCTTAAAGTGATTAAAACCCAGGATTTTTCCTTTACATACCCTAACCATTTGACTGCTAGATCTGTCTTGCTTGCGTACTGTCCCTTCCTCTCCAAAACAATGAATCTCAGCATTTTTGTCACAGGTGTCTCTCTGATGCTGCAGGAGCCATAGGGTTGCATCTGCTCCCAGTGAGATGAGGATTCAGTCAGGGTTCCCCTACTGCGGTTGATCTATACACAAGCCCATCAGACGCGGGAACGCAACAATTCTGACTTTCTTCTTTTGGAAAAAAAAAAGCATAGCTCCCATTCCTCTTATGAAAGACTAGCTTTGCTGACGGCTTTCAGACGCTGACTACCGAGTGGCCAGATCACCTCTGTGCAATGCCAAGTGAGACACCTGGGTGTCTTTTATACAGCCTGTGATCTGTGTGTGGCCTTTACCAAAGCTGGGGCTGTGGTGCTCTCAGAAACCAGTCAAAGCAACATGATGTTCAGAGATGTACAGAAAATTAAGAAACATGGTTCTTCAGACCTAAACTATGTTCCCGTGGTTTCTTCCTGTAACATTTTTCTGTAAAGAAAAATAGTGCAACAGTATTAAATTATCTTTGTCATGTTTTTTTTTTCCCGTTTGACCAGTTAGTCTTTGTAAATAAGACCATATATATTAAATAATTAATTTTAAGTTCATACTCAATGCAACAATCATCCCAATCTGAAATCTGAATTTCCCAGGAGTTGAGGTATGGATTTTGTACCCCAATATGTGTCAGGCTGCTAAGTGCTCTTCATAGAACATCCTATTTGAGATAGTCAAGATTCACTGCTCATTTTTGGAGTGCTTGACATCCTCATATTGCAGCTTTTCTTTTGTAATAGTATCATTTGTTGTTACGGAAATTTGATGCCTGGACTCAGTTTCTTGTTGTATCTTTAGCATTTTAATGTCGTATGCATGGGCTAGTTACATTTATGCCCTTTGGTATTGCCTTCAGATTAGCATTTATCTCACTGTGCTTTTCTTTAGTTACATTTTCCAGTGACAGCATTTCCTCGCCAGTTTAATTCACTTCTCTCAACACAACAGTGTCTGTCAATCAGGTATACCAAAACTCAGCTTGTTGGTGGCAAGCCCCATAGGAAGACCCAATGATAAAGTAGTGAAACTCCCAATGAAAAGCTAGTCCACATGTATTTCTGCACATAGAGGCTTCAGTAACCTTCTTCATTCTTTGGCCAAGTAGAATACAAATAGAATACACTGGAAAGACCAAAATCCATACCTGGGTAGAGAATACAGGCCTATTCAAAGGCAGTGCTCAGGAACGGTGGGGTAATGCCGAAGGCCTAACGTAGTGCTTGCAGCTATGAAATCCCAGCAGTTTTTGCCAGCTGTAGCAGGACTCAACTGTGTGGGCGCCAAGCCGCGGGGCCACACACAGGCTCCATGGCTCAGCACCCACACAGCCAGTGTTTAAAAAAAAGAGAAAAAAAATGCTGAATCAGACTCTAGAAGCCTAACCCAAAAACATGCATATAAACTATAATTTTTGTTATAAAAAATCTGGTTGGGAACAAAGATATCGTAGGAAAGCTGGAGAAGAGGGGAAATATTCCTAGTGTTAGACGCAAGCTAGAGTTCATGATGTTTGACCACAATAGTTTTCTTGGCTGCTATGGGTCTATGACTGATTTAAGAGGGCTTAAGGTTAATAAACCATAGTTGCATGTTATTATCTGTGTGCTCTCGCTAGTAATGTCATTTATTCATAGATTTATGATGATCACCATAATAGCATAGAGGCTATGTGTTTCTTATGGACCTTGGCTAGCAGTGGGAAAAAATGAGAGGTGGGGGAGAAAGCAAGTGAGACTTGATTTTCTAATCTGTAGCATTGCTACATACAGGCCAGAAATTGTGTTGATCCATAATATGGCCCAATAGTTAATGTGCAAAAAAAAAATCTCATGACCTAACCAGGGTGACTGTAAGAAATATATTCAAAAAATATATTAAACAGCATTGCTGAACTCAGGATGATTGACTGATGAGTGGGTCAAAAAAAGTGCAGATTGCTAGAAGATGAAATAGCAAAATTAAAATGTTATCCCTTTATGGAAGAGGTAACCTTTGCCTTTAATAGATTACAGAAGTGGATTATTTTTTAAAGAGAAAAAAAAACAGTTTGGTTTTGTTTTGTTTTTCTTTTAGTCTTTCATTCCTTCTGGACTTTAAAACCCATACTATAAAAGCCCAAGGATATTAATCAGTCATAAAAAACTTAACACACGATGATACAAATGACAAGAAAATGATCTACAACACTGTTAAACCACAGAAAAAATATTAATTATTAAAGTCTCAGCTCCAAAATATTTTAAAGGAGTTTTCCTGCTTGCTGTTAAGTCACGAAGAAAAAAAGTAAGAAAGAAAGAAAAGCCTATAGTCCATTTCCAGTCTCTCATGCTTTCTGAGCTGAACTCTGAATACAAATCTATATTTGTAAGACACCCTCATCTACCAGTTAATCAAAGCCCTGGAAATTCAAGGAAACCTGTGTTTATGGAAATCTGGCATTTCTGTAAAGTTTTGAATGAGAGCTAAATAGAGCAGTTCATCTCATTGAAACTAATGGCTTCTGCCAAGTGGTTTTGCAGTGCTGGGTCTTCTGGCACAGTCAGCATTTAGGAATTCATTTATGAGCTGGGTTAGCTGGAGACTCTGGAATTCAAATTTATGTCTAAGACTTAGTGGTTTATTCCTGATAGGTCTCTGTAAAGAAATTGTAATCAATTTACCAAACTCAGACTTGGTAATACACAGAATAGAAAGTTAGCCTTTTTCTCATGATTTAGAGCTTGAGATTTTTTTTTTTCTTTTCCCTAGTGGACAATTGCAAACTGTACACATGTACATTGTGTAGCTGAAGGGGGCTTTTTAATCACCCATTCATACTTGCATTTGAAAAAGCTTTGTCCTTGTGCTCTTGAGTTGACTTCCTACAGGCCTGATCCTGCTCCCACTGAAAGCACTCACGTTTTCTTTGGTGAAACAGAATCTTGCTTCAGCTTAAGCCACAGTTGCACATAAAGAGCAGAAATGTGTGGCTGGTCACACCAGTTGATTTTATTTCAATCAATATTTGCATGAACGCACACAATGAGCTTCTATTAAGTACTTGTTTAATTTGCTTAGAAAATCTCTCTCTCCAGGAGCTGGCCAGCATATTTGAATATTGGCTTTTTTTTTTCTGAGTCATAAAAACCTAGACATTTTTAGAAAGCAATGAACAAGAATCACTCTACCCTTTCAATGCAACTATAAATTTGCTCCTTTTTCCCCTTTTAGAGCTCCTTTGAAGAACTCATTGAATAAATTAACAACTTGGAAAGTTGCCTGCCGTTTTTGTTGGCTTTGGGTTTCAGGGAGTTGCTTGGTAAACAAAAGTCAATGGATTCAAACAGTAACAAAGTAATTTAAATGATTAATCAAGTGTTAAAACTAGCTTAACCTCTCCTGTTTTGCAAACTCTATATCACCCTCACTAAACTAATAGAGGAATAAGACACCCGTCTGGAAATCTCATCTGAAATATTAGATTGAGAATCAAAAATTCAGCCAAGCAATGTGGTTTGTAGGGATATCCTGGCGGATAATAAATTGCATTAATCTTACTTAAATTTTCCATCTAAATCATGTCTTGAGACCATATTGCACTGAGGGGAATGTGTCTAGCTTTGAATGCATTGTGCTACTGAAAAGGTTATTAAAAGGGGAAAAAAACAGATAATGACTTTTCTTGTTTTTCTTCTGACTACTTTTTCCTATATTGAGGAACCTATGTTAAATATTCTGGCACCTAATGAAGAAAGTCTGCTTTCTGCTGCCAGTGCTTATGTTTTCTAATAGAAGATAAGAAACTCACATACTCAGAACACTTGAGGCTTTTTTTTTGGCCAGAAATTATATATGTGGACAAAAATAACCCCAGAATTTTCCCAGCATCGTCAGAGCTAAGTATTTTCCTCATCTTGCTCGTTCAGAAGAATTTCACTTTTCCAGCTACATAGAGTATGAAAACAATACAGAAAAAGCTCCCCTGGGTTTTTCATCAACTTGCAAGTCTGAAAGAAGACCTGAGCTTATAAAGTTCTGCCCATCCTTGAGATTCTGTCCACCATCTACGACGCCACTGTCATTTCCTTAGTCTTAACTGAAATAAAAGATGTTACAATAAAACAAAGAGTTATTTAAAGACACAGCCCCCAGGAAATTTGGGGCTGGGCTGTCATCAGCACCTCTGGATGGAGAAGGGAGGTCCTCAGGCAAGAGTACAAGGTGACTCGCCCAGTTGTGTCCCCGAAGACGAGGGAGGACACGGCGCCCAAGTCATCCCCCAGCACATCACATGCCTGTCTCCAACGGAGGGAAGGCTGGGGCACCTCAGGCAAACATGGGGGGCAAACTATCCTGCCATCTCTCTGGCAGGGACGAGTCAACTGGGGTCGTCGACAGAGGAAAGCTGCTCCTGGCCTTCCTGCCGCTCCTTACTCAGATGAACATACTCAATAAGTACAAAGCAAAGAGGAGAAGAGAGGTCTCCCAGGGCAGGGGAAGCTGGAGATCACGGTGCTGTGCAGAAGGTGGTGGTGGTTGTGTTCTTTCTGGGGGTCAGGAGGGGAAGGGAGACTGTGGAAGCAATAAGTCCCCTAATACGAGCCGCGTGGGGCCTCACGTGCCCCTAGGAAGGCTGCAGCGTGACTCTGGCCAGTGGTGTCCACAGAAGGACGCAATTTCCAACAAGCACATCGGCAGCCACATCATTGAGAGTCAAGGGGAGGATGATTTCCAAAGAGCAGTTACACAATATTATGCAACGTACTGAATGTCTGTCATGCTGATGATGACCAATTTTCTCTTCATCTGAAAATTTGGCCTTGGAAGCCCTCCATATTTTCAGCAACTTCTGCTAGTATTTCATCTCCAATTCCAGATTTTGGAGAGCAGTGGGAGCCAACAGGCACCACCAAGCTGATCTCAATTGAAAGAAATCTTCCCTGCAACCCATCTGATGCCCCAGATGCCACCTGGTTCCCTCAGTTGTGCGAGGCAGCCTGACTCTGATCCCGCGGGAGACGGGAGGCCGACGCGGGGTATCCATGAAACCGGTCACCAGCTTGGACTGCAGCCTAGCTGCCTGGCACTCATGCAGAGCCTTTCCTCCCCAAAGTGAGACTCCTGCTTTACAGTGTCCAAGGAGTCCTGCTGCATTTGCTCCTTTTTGCAAACCCTGTGGCCGCTGCAGCCGTTACGGCAAAAGAGAGCTGACTTTGTGAAGCTCAGCCATAAAGGCTGTCCCTGGATATGTTTTTCAGCCTTTCTATAGCATCAAAGTCCAAATGTGTCGGACAAGTTTTCCATGCAAATTGGTTTTGCACAACTAGAAAAATACTGAAGCAACACATTTTTCTTGGGAAACGAACTCCTGTTAAAATCAATAAGGCAAGCTTCCCACTTTTTTTTTTTTTTTACCAAGTTTCATTATCTATTAAACAGCTTCATGAAAAGAAAATACTTCAGTTTTAAACAACAACACTTTAATATGCTGCTGCTACACCACAAATCAAGCATAAAAATGTGTCATCTGCGCTTGAAGTTTGTAGACTTCCTTACACAGCTGTTGCAATTATCTCCAAACTGACTGTACATACTCTGGTAAATCAAAGTTAAAGTTAGGCTTTAGAAGTAGTAAATACTTTTAAGGCACCTGAACAGTCTTAATTCTTCCCTGAAGTCCAGACACAGAAGGGCAGAGCTTGGGATGGGAGGCTTTTTTAAAAACAATGAGGCTTTTAAAAATCAACTTAATCTAATTTAAGATCCTAAACTCCAAAATAGCAGTGTGACTTGATTTCAGAAAAAGGATTAATGTTGCCTGGGTGGCTTTCCCCTAAGCATGTTTGGGTTGCTTGTGAGTGCAACCTGAACGGAGATTTACAGTGCTTGAGTTAGGATAATTATATAACCATGACAGGTTTTTTATCCTTAAAATACCAATATATATTTTCAGACTTGCCTTCACTTTAATGTAAGTTTTTCTTCTTTCTGTTGCCTGGAAACATATCATAGACAATGCAAAGGTTGACCCAGTCCTGAATATTTCCAAAATTCCAGCAAATTGTCATTCAGAATTCAAATTTGTCCTGGTATGAATCATGTCATGAATTGGACTGCAGAGCCAAGCATCCTCTAAGCCCAGATCTCCTGGGTTTGGATATGAGTTTCTCTTTTATGGGAAAGAGCCAGTAAGAGCAGCACGGAGACTTTCCATCCCCGAATCTCCTGTGCATTGAATTCAGTGGTATTTAATGTGTGGACAAAGTTGTTATGGAGTATTGGTAGGTTCCTCCTCACTTCCAGCTGGCGGTTTTGTGAATGGCGTTCCCAGCCATGTCCCCTGGGAGGGACAGACACGTTGTAACGGGAGCTCGGTTCCTGGATGGGGCTGATCACGCAGCTCGCGGCACGGGTAACAAAGCTCCCATTGATTCCCAGACCACAAGATCGGACTTCATGCAGGCCTAAATTGCTCATCTGTTTTTAATGCCAAGAGCAATTTGTTTTCTTTATGGTGAGCGTGCTTGCAAAATGATGTTGTTTAAGATTAAGCTCCTTTCATCTGGACAATGCCAGCGACAACAACAAAAAAAGAAAAAAAAATGTGTTTGAAAATCATGAAAAAAAATCAAATAACTTTTTTTTTTTTTTCAGAAAGTAATTACATCCAGGCATCCAAGCTGACCACAAATGCCAAGTTTGTGCTTGATGCAGTTTTAACTGGTTGAAATATTATTTCTAAATAAACAGAGTTTAAAATGGAAATTCTGACAAAGCTTTGACTATATTGCTATTACTATCATGTTAAATCATTGTTATTGCCCTAGTGGTGTCAGTGCATAGCTACAATTGTTTGTGGAATGATGAAAGCTAAAATCCAAAAAACTCAGCTTCTCACATAAACTTCAGAGCACTCAATTAGAGAATTATACCCACCCAACTTTGCAACATGAAGTCATTCTGGATTTGTTATAATAAACAAATTATTAAAGATAAATTCTCTCCTAAACCATTTATATGTTGTAAGGCTATTGGAGGAACTCTGGTCTATTTTCACTTAAACAGCTTATGCAGGTTGTTCATCATGACGACACAGACATTTAGAAGACTGTGGCCCACACTGACTTGCACCCATATGTTTATATGCACACATGCATAGATGTGTATGGTGTTTGCATGCATATAAGCACATATAGAGTACTGTCAATAGCCAAGCCCTGTGACTTCGTGTAAAGCCAGTCTTTTTGTCTTGGGCAAGCAGCGGTTTGAAGGATACTTGGCAGCAGTTTCAAACCGCACTTTCTCATCTGATCACTGGCGAAAATAATTGCGGTCTCCAGGTGTTGCAGCTGGACAGTTTGTCTTGTTCTATGTATTGCTACTTCCTTCCTGAGATAATAACGAAATCCTATTCAGCTGACTGTGATGACCACTAGGAGGATTTTTCTTCCCCTTCTCTGTGAGCCATTTTTTTTTCTTTCTCCCTGTATTTACCACATTAAACTGCTCCTCCCTTCCAAAATAAAGGGTCTCTGGGAGGGGTAGATGTCCAGATGGACAATGATGTTTAAGTTTAGCAATCTGTTTACCAGTCTTTGCACAGCTCAGCTAAAATGTCCAAACTTTCTGGCTGCCTCAAAAATCATTTCTTCTTACTTTTTCTCAACTGAAAGTTTTCCTAATTTGTGTGTTGTTCAGTCTTTCAACATTCATCCCTCTGAAAAAGAAGGTGGTTTTCTGAACCGAACAGAGATAGAAAGAAAAAACAAAAAAGTAAAAAAAAACCCACAGAATTTCCAATAGCTCTGTTTGGACTAGTTTTAGCAAAATAATCCAAAAGCTGGACTTCCCTTTACATTGCAAAAAGGAGTCTGAGTCCTCATTAACCTGATGCTATTCACGAGCTCTCTTTCTTATTGTGTTTGCTGGATCCTCAATCTGGAAGTGCAGAGGAATGCCCAACTGCATGAAAACATGCTTCTCTGAGCAACACAACACGTCAGGCTCGGCTTGGTTTGTACCTCAGCTGGATATCTGCTATGTTCCAGCACAGCCCTCCCTTGTTCTACACCAATGAGGTCCGGAATCAAACTCTTCTTTTCCAGACTTCCCATCTTTTGGATAACCCATGCTCAGTTTTGCTCTTGGCTGCTATGGTACTGGGCTGAACTAAAACCAAGGGTTGAAATACTCCTGAACCTTCAGACAGTCCAAACTCAAATTTGAATTCAGCTTTACAGTTAGAATGAGTCTGCAATCACCATCTATCAGGATGCAGTGTAATTAATTAATACCTAATTAATACTTCTTTTCATCCCTAGAACCAAAAGCACTTTACAAAGAATGGAGATACCATTTCTCCTATTCTGTAAATGAGGAAAATGAGTCACCAAATTTAAATGTCTTGGCCAAAGCCAAGCCCGTAGTCCATAGCCCAACAGTCAGTCTGGTGGGTCACAGTCCACACAGGAGACCTTCTGAGACAGTAAGGCTGCCATGATATGCTGGAATGAGCTCTGAAATGGCAGCATAATTTACAGACTCCTCTTCTGCTAGAGTCAAAAATTAAGTCACTTTTCAACCATGGGGGCTGACCTGCCAACTGTAATTAAAAGCTTTCCTTTGAAATATGTGTCAGACTTTTCACATGGTGAAAAGTGCTTCTCACAATATGAGCTTTCAGGCTGCTGTGCTGAACAACATACATGCGGCTAACCACTTCTCTGCTGGGTCTCAACAGCATCTGTTCCTCTGCCAACATTTTACTGGCATTCCACCGAAATCAGTGTAGTGCACAGTCCTGCCAGGTAGGGCCAGGAGCAATTAAGAGGTTAATTGACTCAATCCAACTTCAAACAACGACGCAGACCTCAGAGGTGAACCAAACAGGCTGCTGTCAAATGAGGAAAACAGACTTTGTGATGATTTGGCTAATTGCAGGAGCAATTGCCTTGTGCCAATGATATTCTTCCCACCCCTCCTTTCAGCTGTAGAGTGACTGGAAAGGAGTCATGGATCACAGCTTTCACAGGTATCTTAAAAGTCCTAATTCAGAGAAAGATTTGTTCTGACTGTGTTCCTAAATTGCATAAGTCTTTTGAAAAAGCCTAGTGCTAATCTTCCTGTTCTGAAAAGTGCTATGTCCAAAATTTGAGCTCCTGCTGGAAAGGTGTGATACAGTATTCTACCTTCAGCAGGGGCTTTTCCTGCACTGAGCACCTCACCTCTTGCTTTTCAGGTGGATTAAGCACTCTGCGGAGAGTCACACAGAAGGCTTTCTTGTGAGATTTCCAGAGCTCCTTGTCTCAAGCCAAGTCAGAAATACTGCTAGCACAGCCACCTTGTGGCATTTGAGCATCTGCACTTTCAGTCCCGGGAGACAACAGGAAGCACAGAGTCAAGCCAGAACTTAAAATAAATACATAAAAGTTAAGCAAATATTTTTGAACCTCTCGAGCAGGTTTGGGTTTTGTTTGATTCAAAGTAATAATAATACTTAGCACTTATAGTGTACTTTATAGTTTGAAAGCACTATGCATACTTTAACTACTTGGGTTTTGGGCAATGCTCCGGATCAGCTTGTCTTTGATCTGAATCGCTTCTCTCATGCCTGAAGGGTGTATTTTAGAACTCAGAAGAGGAAAGCAGGAATATCCTTGATGTCTCTCAGGTTCTTCTTTCAGTTTTGCCACTAAAGTCATTCATAAGAAAATCATTGTACCTCTTTGTACCTTACTTTATGCAACAAAGAACTACTCTAGTTCCCTTGCGGGGTTGTTGTGAGATTGAATTTCAGTGATACATCTAAAATAAATGCTCTGAGAGATGGAGAGATGGAGATGTTCCTTTTCTTTTCCTTTCTTTTCTTTTCTTTTCTTTTCTTTTCTTTTCTTTTCTTTTCTTTTCTTTTCTTTTCTTTTCTTTTCTTTTCTTTTCTTTTCTTTTCTTTTCTTTTCTTTTCTTTTCTTTTTTCTTTTTTACTTGCCTGATGAAATTAAAGCCCACACTGCGAATGAAATGTATACTGGCAGCTAAACAACTCCTACAATCCATTATTGTCTTTATTCTTTTAGTAGTAATTTTTTTCATAGCCCAATGCTCAAAGGTATTTGAAAAGACTACAGTAAAATATGTAAATAGATGAGTCGTATGCCTGAAAAAACTTCTCTCGGGTCCTAGTGTATGTCTATTGCGGCTTAAGCTCTCCTTCCAAGGCTTGTTTTTTCAAGAGTCAGCTTTAAAGCTCTGCATAGCTACTGGACCAGTTTATGATCTAAAGACATATTTACAAGTTCAAACCACTTCAGGAGCTAATTATATTCTGGACATGCTACAATATTTGGATGCCAAAATGTCCCTATTCTTTGAAATGAGTGTTTGGTAGCTTTCTCAAGAAGACCTCATTTCACAAACTCCAGTTACAACAAATGAACACATGTTCCTCTTTTTGTTTCCTCTTTTTTTTTTTTTTTGCTGAATTTGAGAAAAAAAAAGAGTAATCATACCACAATGGAAAACACTTCATTTTCTCATTAAAAAGTACATTTCAGCAGCTTTTCATCACACTGTCCGGCCTCTGCTTTCTGCTTTCTGTGAAAGAAGCTGCTGCGCAGAAGCTGATCAAGTAGCCAGTGTGGGATGGAAAAGAGAATCAAATGGCCATGGAAAAACAGAGAGAGTCCATTGACTCTAGTAGGTAGAAGGGCAGGATCAGTTTGAGGAGAGCAGCTGTCATTCATGTAGGCTTCTTATTCCTCAGTCAGCTTGTTTAATCCCCACCTTAACACTTGCCTGGACATTGGCAGAGGGCCAGTTGATCTCTGTGTAAATGGAAGGTTTTCAGAACTTTGCCCAAAGTGCTCAGGCCCTTGCAGAAGTAGCCCAAAGCTAGAACTACCTTTCATTCAGGGAATTAAAGGTCAGAAAAAAGTCTTCTCTGACTTTTGTGGTCAGACTCAAATTTTGCAGCAAGAGAGAGCACGAAGGACAGCAGCAGAAGTGGGAGCTCTGGGAGGAGATCATACATCAGGTCATAATCCCAGGACAGGGAACTAAAGCTGATGGTGAAAGGGAACCCACCCCCAATATAGATGAGACCGCACGGTGCAGCTCCAGGTGCAGACACCAGCTGATGAAAAGACAGAGGAACTGCTGGTAAGAGAAAGCCAGAAGCCAAGCTGCTCTGCGTCCGCCAGACCTAATGCAATGTTACTTGACAAGTAAGAGGCTTAAAGCAATGGGTGACATGCCAGTACAGTGTGCACATGTCAGAGCCATGTCTGAGCATAACCTATTTGCTATAAGTTTTTCAAGTTTTCCTCCTCACAACTGATCATTCACCATCTCTATTATTTTTCTTACTGATTATTCTCCATGGACATTGCCACCTCTTTGATCTCTACATAAATATATGCAACTCTTGAGCACACTGTTTACACAGATTAAAAGGAATACTAAACCTTACATGTATACACTGATAACCTCAAATCTGATTTGTGATTGAGTACCTGAAAATGGCTTTTACTCTCTGGAATTTTAAAGTTTACAACAACAAGTCAAGATGTCTTAAGTATTAGACAGCATGGGCTTTCTGCTTTGAATATGGCAAACACCAGATTCCAAGGTAAGGTCGGACCTCCAACAAGTGATGCCTCCAAATTCCAGAATGGCATCCAAGCCTGTGAATTTTACTGTGACCCACAGAACTAGTTTTATCTTCTATGGGCAGGATCAGTATATGCGTCATTCTGGCAGTGCAAGCATCTTGGAAGCAATATTCTATGCACTTAAGACAACCCCTAGAACATAATATAGCACAGTATATGAAGTAATTTGAATGACTTTATGTCACTGTTAAATGCATAAATTTTCTGAATGTGTTCAAAACCTGATGAACTACATTGCCCAGAACCCTCTTCAATAAGACACCTCGTCTTCACAAAAAACAAGCTTAAGAAGTGTTAGCACAGATTTCAAGATTATGAAACTAGAATTTGCTTATACCGTTAACTTACAGGTTAAAGCCAGTAACCTTAACAACTTCATGGACTCCTTGAATTATTTCCTCACTTACGGTAGTCATATCTTCATAAGTATCATCACTGATTCTTGCCACCCCAATTATAATAAAAAATATATTCTTGACAGTGTTCTTGCTGGTACTAGACAACATCACAAACATTCATAGGTCCAATAATTATAAACTATAGTCATTAGAGGCAATTTTCCTTATGTATGTTGACCACAAGACTTTCCTGAATTGAGTCTTGCTTGAACTAGAGTAGATCATTCAGAAAACTTCACCATAAGACTGAATCACAAAGATTTTTTTCTGTTGGATGAACCTGTATTAGGGTTTGGGCTTTTAGAGCACAACTGCATGGCAGTCCCAGTATTAAGTCAGAGTTACAAGAACCTTTAATGTGCAGGGCATGGAGACTCTTAGATGAAGAGGAATCTGTTACCTCATTAGTGAGGTTAATCCTGTACTACCACAACTGTGCTGAACACTGCACTGCTTAGGTCAGCTCATCTAAAGCAACATCAGTTTCAGGGAGCCTGTGGTTGTTTTGAAAAAGCCACAAATGCTGTAGGGAGGCTTCCTTCTACACATTTATTTCTGGAAGCCTCTAGACAGGTAGAAAAATCATAGCATTGAAGGCACAGAAAAGATTTCGTACATTGTGCAATTATTTTTATGAATGAGATGTTAGTGTGATAGATTTAAATATTTTTGAGATCATATAGTAATGGAGCGTAGTGGCAGGAATGAATTTACATCCAATTACATAAAATCCTGGAGCAGACAGGGTACGAGGGAGATCATACTTACAATGAATAAAGACTGACTGTTTATGGTCTGAATCAGTGCATGAAGTTGCCATACAGTAAGTCACAAGTGCATGGAAATTTACCTCACCAAGAAGAGATACTGTGATAACATTTAAAGGATTTTTTTTTCCACCTGGCACTTGACACTTTAGTCCTTTTCAAGTCCATGACCAACTCCATGTGCTTCGGAAACCTCTTTGCCAATCCCAACAAGACTTGAGAAGATCACAAGAGTTTTCACATAGTTGGCTGCCCCAACTTATTAAACAGTCTCCTTATAGGATGTTTTTATTTTGCAGCCTATGTCCCAAAAATCTGATGTTTTTGGACAAGGAAATGTAAGTGTGGGTGGGCTCAGGATTTTCTACCCTTGCTGCTTTCCTACCTGGTCTAAGGAAAGCTCTTTAGACAAGAATCAGGCTTGTCCCAGAGTTCCCTGGGTGGTGATTTCGCAGCCCTGACCCCCGCTGAATGGTTCTTATATATGGCCAACCCTTCAACTGGTAGAAGCGGGCAGAGTGCCAGAGTTTTGCCCCTTTGTGCTCTGCAGGACTACATATGTGACCAAAGGCTGGAAAATCAAGTTCTGAACCCACTAAACTCTCCAACTGGGGCCTTGAGCTCTTTAAAAATACATTTGTAATTGTGTCTGTGTGTATGTGAAAATATCTGCATGGAGTCAATGCTGACTCTGAAATAAAAGAACTCTCTTCCATCCCAGAAAAACTCACACCTTCTACATTGAGTTTTTCAAAGGAAGTCAAAGCAGAGAGACAGGCTTTGTAATATGTGCTAAAGTTTAGAAAAGCTGGATACTCATTCCTGGGCCTTGTCCCAGAAGATGAGTATGAAATTCATGCTGCCCCTGCTGGTCTGAAAGGCTGGGTTAAAGAGTCAAGGAGGAATATACTTACCTTAGTGTTCAATACCTATGTCTGAACTAGCCTTCTCAATGCCTTAATATCAACTTAGAGGAAAATAGGCGCTCCCATAATGTAGTTCATCTCCTCCCAAGGCAGATGTTGAAATAGGTCAAGTGAATTATGTCCTCAAAGAGTCCATATCTCTTTTTGAAGAGGCAAACTACGCTGTCATCATCCACGTTGGAGACACCAAGGCAAGTCAATCCTACCACAACAGATTTTCCTTAAGATACACAAAGTCTCAGCTTTAGAGAGTCAATGATGTTGCAAAAGGATTTCAAAAATAATGACTTCCTAAGCTATCAAGCTGTGACGAATTATAGAGCTTTCCTAAATGATATTTCCTGTCAGTCTCTTCAACCCCCATTCCTCTTGTTTTCTTGGAGTCAACTGTGGAAAATAGAAAAGGAAGTTGAGTACTGATGGCTGTGTTGAATGCCAGCAAATGTGGCAATGTATGAAATCACAGTTTGCTTTTCGAGAAGCGATCCAAATTTCTTTACAACTCATCTCACTTACCCTTCTATGCCTGCTTGGGTCCCGTAAACAACATGTTTGAAGGACTGAGACAATGCTCCACCTGCCTTTACCAACCTCAGGGTCTTTATTCTTTTCCATCTGTCTAGGGGGGTTAAATGTATCAATGCTTCTCTCCTAGCTATTCTACACAGTTCCCTCTGAACAGGAACAAAGTACAGGAGTGTGAATGAGAGAAAAAGATAGCCCTACATGTCTTCTTCCTGCTTTGCATTCATATGCATCAAGGCCTGAACCCTACAGAAATTTATTCTATGAACATGAATATCTCACAAGAAAAATATACAGTTAGGTGTTTTCATTTGGTAGCTAAAGACATACCAGTGATGCTGTAAGGCCTCATGCTCCTGATCAAACTGTACATTATCACTTTCTTTGATCCTGGCCAGTCCTGACTTGCCATCTTTGCCCATTCCTAATGAATCTTTCCCAGATATATACCAAATCTGAAAACCATACAACATCTCAAGAGTCAAAGGGAGATTTCTACTTAATAATACTTACTATTTGAATCACTGGAAGAATCTGGCATGTCCTTACAGAAAACTTCTAAAGTTGATGAACACCCTCATATGACCTGCCTTTTTTTGCCATGGCATGGTTTACCAGTTAGGAGAACTTTTACTGAGCTCATTTGTAAAGAGTTTGAAGGTACTGTGTATGTGAGAAAGTCCTGTTAACTCCCATGCATTGTTTCCAGTTGATATCAGTGGAATATACTCTTCCAAAGAATACTTCACTGTCAATGAAAAAAGCAACTCTTCAGCATTCATCTTCCTGCAAAGATTAAGGATCTGATCTCTAGCTCTTTGTCATGGAGAACTTGCCCCTTTAATGTGGGTCCAAAGTCCCTACAACTGAACATATGCTTCCCAGATGGACCTAATAAAGTCTATGTGGTGGTATTTGGGGGTGAATAAATACAGAAAGAGGAAGCCTGCTTAGTGGGAGGTCTATGGAGAGAGCTGCAGAAGGTTAAGAACTGAGAGATCACTAGAGTGACTGGCTGGTATCTTCTCCTCACCGAGAACCAGAAACAGGGAAGGGCTTGTGGACTGAGTCCTTCTTGTTTTGGAGTGGATCTGGAGGGCCAAAGAACGAGGGGAACAGAAGAAGCAGAGCAAAAAACAAATCTGATAGCCTGCCTGGAAAGAAACCACTCTGAGATGAGCAACTGGGACATTCCTGTAGGGAAGGAGAAGGGAGGGATGCAGGAAAGGGTTCATGAGGGCAGAATAAGATCTGTGGAGATGGCAAAAGAAGCCATAGATCCAGTGTCTGCAATGCTTGGAGTAGCTCCATTCGGGACAGAGCTGGTGCATTTCCAACCATTCACAGAGCTGATGAGTGCTACTTCTGCTTTCTCTCCCCAGCGAGTCACGTCTTCTTAAAGGGTTATATTAAAAGATTCTCAAAGGAGTAAGCAATCCGTTTTTCCTTACCTGTTGCAAGGCAGTTGTTATAACTCTCCCCAGGTAAGGTATTTGACCAGCTCCCACTGTTGGGGAGCTTTACAGTGTGCTGCTCCTCCCATCGTGTCCTGTGAGTGCTTTTTACCGGCTGTTTCTGGGAGGACCAGGACCCATCTTTCAACACGCAGGAATTAAAGATCTACATTTAATTTTGAAAGCCTATGTTAGAAGGCGTTGGTGGGTCTGGGGAGAGAGAGGATGACAATAAATGGATCATCAGACTGGAGATGTTACCAGTGTGAAACGAGGAAAAGTCTGTAACATCACAGTTACAAATTCTTTGGACCAAGGACTCTTTCTGACCATTGACTCAGCACCTAGACGAATGAGGCCCCTGTTAGAGTCTCTGGGAACACCTGCCAAATGAGTAATGAATATGGGTGGACTGCTGAAGTCAAATGATTGGTCATGATCTCCCAAAGGAGACCTGTACTTCAGCTTCTCACATATACTTAATTCTGACTTACAGTCCCACTGAAATGCAATGGGACTAGTGACATCAGGGTTATGAAACTGGGCCTGGGTTTCTTATAAAAACAGTTTCACACACACCAGGCTTTCTAGATGTTTTAAAAAAGCTGAAGAATTGTATTTTACTGGTGCAAGTTTTGCAGTCACTGCCAGACTACTGGAAAGTTTTTCATTGTAAGTCCTGCAATCTTCAAAACCAAGGGACATTGATCTCCTTATACGCAATTTACCTCTTCAGATAAACTTCTAGAGAGACCAAAACTGAAAATCTTGAGTCGGTCACAAGGAAGTAGATTTGTGTTCTCATCCTTCAAAATACCAGCCAACACAGCAGGACAGTCACATACTGTTGGCAACCTGGTATGTGTGCAAAGAAATTCTGAAGACTCTAGAAATGAAACAGTTTTCTCTGGGTGAGGAATGAGCCCTCCAAACACTATTCAGACAGTTTAGTGGGTCTCTGGGCAGAAAGTTGCATGCAATCAGGGCTTTGTATATCTGCATGAGGTAAAGGTGTAAATTCAGGGAAAAGAACTGGCATGGAAGAAACAAGTGAAAACACAGTAATCACAAAATAACTATTAAATTTCAGGCAAAATGAGCAGTGAGTATGAAAGAAAAGTATTTTGTACTCAATGTATTCAAATATACCTAATTCTTCCAAACAGGAGAAAAGTTTGCTTCAACATTTTTGTTTGTTTGTTTGTTTTTCTAATATATTGCTTCCTACCAAATCCTTTCGTTTACAGCATTTTGTGAGACAGCTCTGGAAATTACAGGAATTTCTCTGTGCCAAAGCTCCCCATCTTTCTCCTCCCCCAGTTCTGAGTCCTTTCCAGAGTCTGATTCCAGTCCCCAGATCTGATGACAGGATTTTTTTCTCAAGGAAGACTCTTTTAGATCTCTGGGCTGCAACAGCTACAGGAATGTAGCTATGGGAGAGCAAAACCTCAGAAGAAATATAAAGTTCGATTTTTAACTAAAATTATGATTTATGAGGAACAGCTGAAGAGGCTATGTGAGGTTTCATTTAAATAGATTTGAAGGCCACAAAGACTTAGTATTAACAGTATATGCTTGCTCTTCTGTGAGACTTATACATTACATATGTAAGTACAAGGCTCCTTTTCCTACTGTCACTATGTTTAGTCTTATGCATGATAACCATGTGCTTTCAGCACCTCACATATGTTAATCATCTTTTTGTCAGAAAATCACTTGAGAATTGAAGGATGGAGAAACTAAGTTAACAGACCAAACATGCCCAGGAAATCCACATTGAAGCAAGGGCCAGACCCCAGGTTTTTCATGTCTTGGTGCCACTGCCTTGGCTGCTCCCTTCCCTTCTCATCCTCTTGCTGCCATGGACACTCTTCCTCACCCCCGGGCTTCATTGCACTTTTTAGGTGATGTGATTTATTGCTTGGAAGTGACAACTCATCTCCAGGAGACCCACAGCTCCACAGCTGGATGGCAAGGAGTGTGTCCTCGGACCAAGGCAGGCTCATCAGTTCCCTGAACCCACTTGACCCTGCCACGGGGGTGCACCAGTATGGCCCAGGATACTGCCATCCTGGAGTAGGCACCTATCTTTTGTCCACCTAAAGAGAAGATGCAAATCCCTCGTAGATGACCGCTGGGTCCCTTCTCTGTGTTTTCCTGCCAAAGCCCTAGTGAGGGGGTCTTGACTGAGTATCTCTCCAAAGAAGTAAAATATTACTAGCCACCTTCTCCTGAGGCATGCTGAGGCACAGGGAGGGCTCTGTGACATTGCCCAAGCACATGCAGGAAGCCTGTGATGTGGCTGCAAGTTGTTCGTGGACTTTTTCACCTTCCACCATTCGCTTTAATGGGTTCCACCAGCGAAATATTTGTTTCCCCTCCAAAAAAGTGGGTTTTTGGTTGGTTGGTTTGTTTTTAGTACAACTGCTTCTGTACATGTCACTTAAGGATGTATTTATTAAAACTCAGATGAAAAGCTCAGCTCAAGCCTAAGCACAGAGACAAATATTAATATACGGTGAAGAGCAGATACTCTTCAGAGAAATAGGTGGAACACCACAGAAACATTAATGAGTCAACCTTGGGCTCTGTCTAATCTGCTACTTGGCCATGGACAAACTCACCCTGTTAAACATAGTTCTCTCTCTGAAAAAAGTTGCACAAGCACTTGGACTTGCTTCTGTACAGTAACGCAGCACTGACCCTGCCCTCCTGCACCATTTCTAAGACAGGGACAACTATTTAAACTTTTAAGAGATCTTATCCCTTACCTTTACCTAAGACATGCAGAAAGGGAGTGACCTGGAACCATTTTATTTCATTTCTGTGGATTTTTGTTTGAGCTGGTACACTAGAGTTGGGGGCTTTAAGGATATTTTCTCTATATCTCCCATTACCATGGTAGAAACCATTCATATCTTTAATATATTTTCCTTGGCAAAATACCTGTAAGATAAGGAGGTGCCCTACCTTCCATTTTGGAGGTCAGGGCAGTACAGGGCCAGAGTTTCAAATGTATCTATCTGCCAAAAGATGAGGAGGCACATCAAGCAGGATTTTCAAAAAACATCTGTGGACATCAAAGGAGGCCCATTAGAAACCATACGAAACTAGTTCTCAAATCTCTTTAAAAGCCTGCCTTTAAGTACCCTTAAGTATCCTGTGTGTCACTTCTACAAAGATGGGAAAGCAGGGCATTGTATATTGGTTTTTCATATCTCAACAGACAGCACTAAGAACAAATTGGTCTTGATAACATGCAATTGCAAGGAAAATTCTCAGCAAGTGGGAGCATCATACTGGGCAGACTCTCTTCAATGAGTGTAATAGTATGCATGTGTCTACTTTTGCACCCTTCACTTTCAAATCTGCTTGTGCTTTGCTTACAGTATTTTGTAAACTATAAACACATGTGGGAAAGTCTCTCGATTGCTCTTCTTGCAGATAATAAATAAATGCTATGCACTGAGACTAGCACTGGTTAGAACTAAATGCCCTCATTATTTTAGTAATTCTATAAAATATATAATTAAAAATTATAATATAAAGTTATATAATTTATAATCCTTTCTTTTAATCTAGCTATATCCAGATAGATAATATCTGCCTTTCTCTTATTTATAATTACTTAACATCTTCTGAAATAGCACCTTAACACAGGTTTAACGTGTCACTTGTGCATCCCTAAAACAAATGCTTGAATCTGGAAGGCATGTTTACATCACCTCATGAAACCAGCAGCAGTCATCCATGAGCTAACCAAGACTAGCAGAGCATTATTAGGCCTGTTGCCCCAAGTGACATATAGAATAGTACGAGAGCTCCATTTCTTCCAGCACCACCATCTGTGGTCTGGTGGAAAGCTAAAGACCCACATGCTGCTTCTTTAGAAAGGGATAGACAAAACCTTTTCGGGGCACTACTTGTATTTTATTAGCATTCGGGTCAGACTGTGGAGGTCAGTTGCGTATCTTAAGTACTTCAAGTCCATCAGTATTTGGATAGAGCTGGTCTCACATCAAAGAAATATACCATCTGGAGAAACTGGGTTTATGTTCTAATTTGGACACCACCACACGCTGATACGTTTGAGCTTAAGCAAAATAATCCATGGGTGTCCAGGCCTGGAAATCACTGTTAATGAGATCTCCATTTAATTTAGAGGTAGAAAAAGGTTTGGCTCCAAAAATCTAGAAAAAATCCTTGTGATTTGAAAATCCAGTGCATTCAGAGGCATCCATGCACACTGCAGTGAAGAAATGTTGCTCCACACATAGTAAAATAAGAGCTTGGAGGAAATCTTATTGCTAAGGTGGGTTGCATATGTGTTTTTGCAAGTGTGTTTATGTAGAGTTTTTGGATCCCAAAACTAGAGGCCTTGCTTGGGCAAAAATCCATCTGGCTGAAATGAAAATGTTGCCTTATGCAGTCTGCAAAACTGGGCTCAGAAAGCAAGTTTGTACATTCTCTGTGCATCCTGAAGGTCAAGGAGAAGTTTGCCAGGAAGTGCCATTTGTGTCTGTCCCTCCCTATGGTATGACCAAGATGCAGGCAAAATTCCCATGACTTTGAAAGAAGCTGCAGAATTTGGCCCACTGTGTATCAAAAAACCTCTGAACAGTGGAGCTAAACTATTCCAACACCAGACAAATGAGTCTGCCTAACCTAAGCCATAACATTTGAATTATTAATGTTCTCTAATAAAGGGGATAAAGTGTCTGTGGAACAGAGTGTTTCTGAGTTCTGCTAAAGATCATGCCTATTTTAATTTAGAAGTTCAGCTTGAGGAGAGACAATGCTGGCATTGTGTTACAGAGATTTAAAACGAGTCTGTCTTGAGGATTTTCCTCTGTCCTTATCTGTAATAATAGAATTTTAAAAAGAGTCAGAGTGAGAGCAGCAGCACTGGAAAATATCTTTCTCAGAAACTATAGCAGACAGGTCACAACATTTTTAAACAATGATAGTAACATTTATTCTATCAAAGCCATTTTATGTTTTATTTGGAACTCTGGCGCCTTTATTTTTTTTAAGCTCTCATAACATGACACTAATTACAGACATCAAGATGCTCTATAGAAGATACCAGTCAAAATCCAGATGCTGCTTCTTTTCCTTTCTCTGCACTCCCACCCTAGGCCTTTTGTGTGCATTACATCATTGCATAGTTTATTTTAAAAGTGCCTCAAAAATGCAATGATAGTAATCGTAGACAGCAGGAAATTGATGGTGAGCACCTCTGGTCTGCAAATTCCTGTAGAGAGCACTCCCGCTGCTCATCAAAGAACCTTCTTGCTAGCAGAGGCTTGAAAATACAGAAGCTTGGAAATACAGCTTGGGAAATGTGCTAAATAAATGTTGGGCTAAAGTCATTTTAATTTTAGGACTGTGTGTACACTGTTCCTCCCCTCTGTTGCTTCCACCAAATGGAAACGACGAGATCCCCTGAGCAAAGGGCTGGAGGAACGTTTGTGTTGTTACCTGTGGGAGGCTGAACCGTCGCAGCAGCTCTGGTTCCCCAGAGACCACCCATGGGTGCAGTTTGGGGTTGAAACCTACTGAGAACAATCCTCATCTCAGGACTATCAACCAGCCCAGACAAATGCAGGATAATTTGAAGATCACACCCTCTTTCTGTCACAGATGTCTGCAAAAAGTCATTGTTTCTTAAAGAGCCAGTGTGCTCCGTAACTTTTCAAACTGTGGTGGTCATCCATGATATGCCCAAAGTTAAAGTAAACAAGAGCCTTCAGCTATCAATGGCAACACCCAAACTGAAGTCTCCCATGACTTTTAGAAACCTCAAACAGCTGAACATAGTATATGATAAAATTACCATCCAGCCCTCAAAACTGCTGAGTATCACCTTGACTTTACTGCATGACCATCTACAGGAGACATTCATGATGTAACCAGGATGGCATCATGCAGCAGGGCACAGGTATCACCATCTCATCCTCTGCATGTTATCACTGTGTTCCAGGACTTTCCCAGCCCTCACAATGTGCTGTTTTGAGTCCAGTGGACATCTCTGGAATGGTTAGCTTTGTTCAGGGTGATGTGGACATCAGTGATTACAGTTTCAGCACTGTGTTGCTGTGGGTGGCGAGAGGGCTTTCATGTCACTGGTTGCTTCATGCACCCCTCTCTCACAAATACGATGCCATCATGACATATATGTGCGATCCTGCCTCGCTGTGGTGCGGAATGATGCCAGTCTCCCTTGCGTTTCACTTAAGGCGGTCAGCTCACAGGGTCAGATCCCAGCCCTATGTAAGTGTGAATCAGGATTTCAGCCAAAATGTGTCAACAAACACATTTGTCATGCAGAGTAAGCAAATAAAGTGGCAACACTGCACCAGTAAAGAACAGGAAGCTTTTCATGACATTGGCTCCAGTTTTTTATCCTATTAAGATTTCCATTACTCTCAGGCTCATTATTCAGCAATAAGCAAACACTAATAAAGCTGAAATAACAAGTGAAGTACATACACTTAAGAAAAAAAAATCCTAGAAAATATACTTTGCTTTATCACATTAGAATTGGTCAGTGCAGCACTAGCAGGGTGATTATGAAGCTCTGAAATGCATCCCATGCACCAAAACAAAAATTCCTCAAGTCTGCTGAGATACAAGACTTGGGTCTGAGCAACCATAGAAAAAGGGAGGAATCCTGCCCTTTCTTCCATGGTGGGAATTGTGTAACTGATTTCCTTTATGTCTGTGTCTGAAAAGTTCCTTTGCAGCAGTAATGACAAGGACTGTCCTCTTTCCTTCCCCTCTCTGGTCAGGTGAGAGGAAGCGTAATCTGTGCAAACCTTTGTGTCTTCATGTGCTGTCAAGTGCTTCACTCTAACTCGCATGTAGGCAAGACATACAAATTTAAGTGCTACAGAGGTCATTTTGCCAATAGAAGCAACATGATCTTTTTTGCCACTGCCTGCATTAAAACATTCTATGGACATAAAGCATTCTAAGCAATTCCAAATTCTTCCTCTTTTTCATTAAACTGTGGAAGGTTTATTCTACATTTCCATAAGTAGCCATTTTAATTTTTCCATTTTCCTTTCTTAAACAGGAAACCTCTCCACTGCTTCTCCATTTTCCCTAAGCTCTTTGTTTATATTCTACTTCCATTACCGGAATTATCCTTAGAGTTTTCCATCCCTTATTCTGGACAAACATTTACATTGATTCTGAATGAGTTTTATAGAAAGGGAAATAACAAAGCAAGAAGAAAGAAAAAGCAACATCTTTGCTAGAAGATGAAATGCTCCCTCCATGCTCACAACAGCCTTGGAAGGAAGAATTGTTCACCACTCCAAATCATCCCTGGGCACTGGGGCATGCTAAAAATGTAGAGATGCATGAAACAAAATAGGACCATGTGAATTATACAGCCACATATGCTATGGTTCATAAAAGTAAATTACCTCTTCCTTTATGAAGTTTTATCTAGTTATACAGTGAATAATATGTTTGCTGGGCCTGTCTGCCCATTTGGGCAAAGGATAAAGTATCCAGCAGGCCAGTGACACTGGACTGCAGTGCACAGTGGGCAGATGGACCTCTGGGCACATCTGGTCCCCAGGAAGGTCTCAACAGCCACTGGGACAAAAGATACAGCAGGTCACGGGTGCTTTCTGGGCTACTCTGTCCTTAAAGGTGAGTAGGATCTCTTAGGTTGTGGCTGGTGTGGCTCCCACTTAGGGTATCAGGAGTCTTTTTTCTCCTACCCAGAAGGTGCCGGTGGCAGTAGCGATCTGGGCTCTTGCAGGAGCTTCCTACAACACTTGCAGGTCCTGTGCTGTTCCCCTGTTAGGCACTGCCTTTACACAGTTGCAGGAAGGGCTTATATACTCCAGCGGCTCACAAAATCCCTTTTTCATCCCAGGGAAGGTCAGGGAAGGCTGTTTGTCCACCTTCTCTCCATAGCATCCCTTGATCTATATACAGGAGACAAGCACTGCACACGGGGAAGCCATTCTCCAGCCTCTCAGAACCTCAGCAGCATGTTGTGGGACACAGAAACCACTGCCATCGACGCAGAGAAGAAGCCGAAGTTCTCCAGGAACAGGAAGCGTCCCTTCTGTGTCCCACTGTGCACTTCCTGGATAACATGTCCTAATGCACCAAGTACTCCATCAGACAACACCTCCCTCCCCTTCCCCTGCTGTTGATTTGTCCTTTAAATATTCTATTATCATGTTACTGGTCAGACTAGAATTTTCACTAGTGTATATATGTGTTCTCCCCTTTTTCCAAAATCAGAGAATTCTTCACTACCCAAGGGTCTAACATATTCATCTTTCAAATTCCAGAGACACACTGGGCCTTCCCCATGGAAGGCCTGTAGAAACTTTATTGCTATCTTTAAAAGAGGCAGAAGTATCTCTGCTTGGAGACTTCAAGATGAATTTGCAAGCCTGGTGGTTAAGAAAATTAAAATGTTTTTACTTGAAATGTGAATATATTTGTTCTGTAAATCATTGTCTGACAATAAAACCACACTCGTCTCAGAGATCCTTGTCACTGTAAGCATTTTACTCTATTATTTCCAGAGAAAAGAACCTTCAGTATGAAATCATGTGTTAAAATTTCCTGACATAGCTTATACTTTCTATGTTCTATTTTGAATTTTACCCCAAAATAAAACAGTGATAGTATTGTGACAGCTCTCCTATATATCATAAATCTGGTTTTAATTTCATCTTCTGTCTTTTTATGCTTGCAAAATATCATTTACAAATGTCTAAATATCAGTTATAGTGAAGATGTCTTACAAGGCAGCCTTTCATCTGAGCAGCCAATGTTAATCCCACCCACACACCCTAGTAAAGGAGCAAGACAGTTTTTTTTTAAATCTGGCTCAGTGTCTCATCTCTTCTATGGCAATGAAAATGAATATTGCATCTATGGCAAGGCATGTCAAGCTCTCCTTGGAATTTATTATGCGCTCTGCACCAAATGTTCTACCAGCAGGTCGGCCTTGTGCTATTCAGAACATGTATAATTAGAAAAGAATTCAGCTAACGTTGGAAAGAATGACTGTCTATAACTCATCAGGTTAGAAAGTTGGAAGGCATCTAGTAGAAAAGAAATGAGTGGAATATTCAGCTGGAGAGGAAAACACATTTTCTTTACTTTCTTGCTGTGAGAATAAGTATTATATATACAAGATGCAGTTCTTATTTATTTTTTGAACATACAACAACCTTCTTCCTCACAAGAAGATCATGTTCTTCTCTAAAGCTTCAGGCAGGGAGACATAAGACACTAGTAGTCCCCTTGGCCCAACAGAACAACTCAACCTTTGGGTAGTTGAAGGAATAGTTCTAACGCTGCAGCCCTGGGATGAACATATTTCAGTTTTAAGTCCATAAAAAAAAGCTTATATGAGTTCCCAGGATCTGTAAGGATTAATGCAAATAGTGACTGCAAGGATTCACAGAGCTCTTGGCCTACCCTCTCCAGCTCTGCCCATTACTATTGAAAACAGAGGCAAGCATTAACAGTGGCTTATACACAGTAACTTCAGGAATCTTTTCATTCCCATGTTGCTAAGGAAGCCAAGATTACTCAAGTCAATAGGAAGATCCATGTGTCAGTTTAACTTGCACGGAAATCCCATTTTTTTCCAAACTGATGGATGCCAGAATCCTTATTCTTAGCCATATTATCCTCATACTTCTCATTTTTAGCTCAACCTGTGAAATATCCCAAAGTTTAAAGTAACCTCTCTTTGTGTCTAATGGGGTTCCAACAGTGAGGATCAAATGTTTGGCAACCTCCTCTCATCCTCATTGTAATGTCTTTCCCAACTATGGAATATCTTCACATCACAGAAAATCCTTTCTATTCTTGACCCCCCTGGACTTTCATTTCACTGTGGGAACTGGAGGCCAATCCCTTGACTATAAAAGGAAGGGAAGAGCAGGGAAGAGATTGTCTTGAGGGGCCTTCATACAAAGCTCATTCTTCCTTTTAAATATGGAAGCATCTGCATTAACATGACCAACATGCAAGATGAAGCTTTAGGGCTTAAGGTTAATTTTAAGAGTTATTTTGGAGAGTTTTCCATTTTTTTTCCCTCTTAATTAAGTCTTGTCTGTTGTTTGAGATCTTAGAAATTCCTGATATATACATACATATTTTTTTAGATTTGCTGTATTTTAGAAGATTGATAAAGACTTCCAAATGCCCTTTTTCATCTTTTCTAAAAATATTAATAAATATTTTTTGAATGTGAGCACCCTTCTGTCTTTCCTAATAGGCTAAATCTCTTCTTACTTCATTAATATTATTTATTATATCTACTTAATATTATTCTCATTTGTATTCTCACTCTTAGAAGAAGGCTCAGCAAACAATTTCAATTTCAGTATTCCTATTTCAGTTGCTCAAAGTTCTAATGAAGGGGGAAGACTTTCAAGTGTAAAATCACTAATAGAAACTGGTCAATATAAGTAGACAGGACTCTGGTGCGTTCAGTCTTTTGCTTGTGTGACTGAGAAGTGTCCTCCCTCCTATACTATCCAGTAACAGATGTTTAGAGAAATCACAGAAGAAGCAGGCCATGTAATAGTGATTCATTCCTGTTACAAGCGGCCAGGTTCTGAGAAGCAGTCGTTTTGGATTTCCTGAGGTCGAAGTTATACATGGTCAATCACTTTGAAGAGTCACTGCTTGACCTATGCTTAATGAATTTATCTTATTCCTTGAAGAATTGGTTAATACTTTTTGTCTCCACCACGTCCAGCAGCAAGGAATCACACACTTCCTTTCAGTCCCTTGATAACTACTGCCTCATACTGCCACTGCGTACAGTGCAAATACCAATTAATAATTTCTATCTGTTCTCCACACCTTGGAGTTCACCAAGTTCTGCTTCTGTCATTTCCGAGCTGAAGTTAGCAAGTCCTCTTAACTCTTCCTCATAGGGAAGCCTCTAGTCCTCTTTACAGCTCCCCTCTATACCTTTACTAAATTACCTGTTTTTTTTTTTCAGTTGCATCAGAATGTTAGGTCTCAGATAAGCATGAGTTCAGCAATAATAAAAATAACAGCATGTGCACTCTGTTGCACTCTTCAAATCTTTAGCTCCATCCTTCAGCTGATTAATCTCTCTTAATGCTTTTTTGGCACTTTCTTCATTTTCCATCTTCTGCATTTTCCTTCCAAATTGTTGTTTGATGGGAGCTAGGGAGATTAACATTTTTTGCTTTTCAGGTCTGAAATTTAGGTAAAACTCTAGGATGTAAATAAATGGACAGCACAATCAAAGCCTGAAAATAGTTTACACTTAAACAATGGGTAGGTATGATGTCCTCCTCATTCCTTGCATGGTGTATAGGACCATTTTTGTGTACTTAATCAGAACACATTTTAAATCACACTGTGTAGTATAGTTTGTGGCAATATGTGATGGCCAAAGTATATAAAAGATGGTGAAGTTAAGAAGTTACAGCTGAACTAACAATATATTCTCCTGGAAGGAGACATTAAATAAATTGTGGATGGTTTTTGATAGCCAATTAAAGTTCTTATAACAGGTCTGTTGCATTTCTCTGCATTCTTCAGACACAGCCCTTTAAACAAGTATTCACAATTGTAAATATTGCCCCACACTTCCAAGGTATTAGCAATTTTATGTGTCTCTTGCAAGGACTAGTCAGCATAATTTTTACAAACTTAAGAGAATATTTCTCATCAGGAAGCAATAATTTAAGCTATTTTGGGGGTGACAATACCAATATCTGCTTTGGGAGCAGTCATGTACATATGGTCACAAATATTTCTTAAAAGATTCACAAAGTTGAGTCAAAGTCAGACATGGATTTTCCCCACAGGAAGGATATAATTTTCCATAGTGGAAAAGGAGGAAATCTTTTTGCTTCCAAGAATTTATCAATCTTTAGAATTTTTATGAAAGTAAATTTTAGTAGCCTGCCACCTCCTTCTTGCCTCCCCCCCAGAAGGCACTTCCAGCTCTTGCTCTCCTCAGCTCTTCCAGGCATGCAGAAAATGCCTTGTAACTCTTACCCAACTGGAAAACATGGCAGTGCCATCTGGGAGTAGACCAACACTTCTCTGCAATTTTAATCACCTTTTTTTTTTTTTAATCAGCTGTTTATTAGCATTGGTTAAAGGATTTTTGCATGTTGTTTCCCTAGAAGAGATTATACTACTGGCCAGACTCATGTTCTTTGGATCAGTTAGTCACTGGAAATTTCTTTGGGGTCCAGAGATGAAAAATGCACATAAAATGCAAAGGTTTATCAGACTATTGCATCATCAGAATATAATTATTCATCTTGAAATTCAGAAGAACCAAGTTGATAGAGAGAGGTCAAAAACAAGCTCATGAAAGACAAACCCATCCAGCTTTTTCAGTTCAGATATATTAACTGCTTCCCTTCCTTGAGTCCTCCTTCGTGCCATGAATGAAGTTCAAGCCAAATTTGTTACTCACTTCTGCCCATACAAATGGCTTCTCTATTGCTGCCTTGCGAGTAAAGGCTGATCTCACTCCCTTTCTTGCTCTTCACTTGCTTGTGTAAAATATTTGTTCCTTGAGTCTGTCGGGGGAGGCAGGTAGCAATCAAAACATAATGCACCAGCCTATTTCACTTTATCACATCAAAATTCATCTCTCACTGAAGAATCATACTTGTAGTTTTTCATCACCACATAGTTTAATTGCTGCAAGAATGAGAGATTCACACAGAGTTTTAGCCATATGCCTAGTTAACACTGCTTTTCATCACCCCTGACTGCCCACCTGCGACACAGTTCATACATGATGCTCTGAAAAAGACACCTCCCATGATAAGTGAACCTCCTTTATGTCCACGGAGGCATTTCAGAGCCCCTTTTGCAGTAAAAGCAGAAGTTTTAAACTTGAAGGAAAAAGATTCTTCTCAATCACCTAAGTTTTCTAGAAGTCCCAGAACTGATGTCTATTCTCAGTGTGTCTTTTCTTACACACAGTTCCAAAAAATTGGAAGAAGGATCTAAATACCGGGATGCTGATTAATGTCAGAAATTATTTCTAAACTACAGCTGTATGTGTGTATATATGCATATTTATATATGTGTATACATTATGAAACAGTACTTTTAACAAATTGCTTTCCTTTCCCTCTAGTCTCTGCTGGGGCTGGGGAAGCTGGTTAAGGTGTTAATGGACAGTTCTTAAGAGAGCACAAGAAATGGAGATCTCTGATGGCCTCCCAGACAGCTGGGAAGTAACTGGAGTTAAGAAGAAAGGCTCCATGTTTTGTGAATGGGAGCCAGAATTGAAGGGCTTATTTTGACACCTGCTTTCCCTGAAAGGTCTGATGAGACCAACAGTGACTTCTGTCACTGAAGACTCGCAGAAGACATCAAGGCCATATGTGTTCAAGTAGACAGGAAAAACTCTCAGAGCAAGGATCCAATTTGCCCCTTGCTTACCCTGCTTTGAGAGACTGTTGGAGAATAATTTCATACCTGTACTTGGACCCAATATTATTCCCTGTATTGGGAATAATTTCCTACCTGTATCCCTTATATCAGTCCAGCAGTACTGACTGTATTAAACAAAATCCTTTCCAACCCAGAGAGGTTCCCATTCCAACTCTTCTTGGCACCAGCTGCCATGCTGACATGCATTATATCCTCCCTAATTCTCTGCAATAGCATTTGCTCTGCCAATCTTTTTCTCTCCAGGCAAATATGTAAAAAAAAAGTAATCAACTGAGCTGCTTTCCTCTTGTAACCAGCTGATGTTAATGCAGTACAGTCTCGCTGCTCCTCAGTCCAGCTCCTTTGCACCCTAATCAAGGCCATTTCAAAACAAAGCAAAATAAGGAGAAATGAAGACATTGTAGACTACTAAAGTTAGGTGTGATGAGCCCTTCTGGAGTCATCTCCATTTCTCTTGGTATGCTCTTGTGACACAAGCATTACAAAAGCAAGAACCATTTTTTCCACACTAACATTAAGAGATGCATAAAACTGACTTAGAAGATGTGAGATTATTTTAGTTGTGAACCAATGGGCAGTGTTTTCATTTACTCTCTGGGATTTGAATATTCTAGACTGTCTTTTCAAGCCTTCCTTTGAAATAAAAGGATAGAAACCTTTACACACACATATATATATATACGTGTGTGTGTGCGTATTTTCCTGACAGCTGAGGCTGTCATATAAAGACAGTTCCAGGAACTCTAGCTTTTGGGAAAAAAAAAGGCAAAAATTACCAGATTTACAGTAAAATTATAATTGTCAGCAACACAGTTTTTGTGAAAATCCTACCAAGGCCCAGCAAAAGATAAAAGATGGAGCTAAAATTGAACCGAGACTTGAGAAGTCCAGGCCTCCACTTTGCTTTGCCACAGGATTGCTGTATCATCTCAGGGAAACCATTTAACCTGATGGGGTTGGATCCTGCTAAGTTTCACAAAAAACACTGAGACTTCTTACAGTTCTTGCAAGACTAGGAGCAGAGTGCTCACCACCTTGTAGGATCAAGCTGCTCTGGGCTTCAGTACCCTATGTGCAAAACTGGGGCATAGCTCCTTCTTTCCCTGTACAGTGTGTAGAGGGTTCTCTGCAGCCCAGTTTTTCTCTGTGAACTTGCTGTGTGTTACAAACACCCTCAGTTAACTATTAACTGCAATTAATCATTTGCATTAATTTCCACACCATTGTTATTCTTAAGAGGTATCCTTCTGGTGCACAAAAACACTACATATGTTGAAAAAGCACCACATGTTGTGATTCCTAGATGAGCCTGTTGTCACTATATATTTCACAGACATTGTGAGGACTGTGTACCTGAAGAATCCCTCGTGCAGCCAAGCAGCCATTGATACGAAACTGAAAAAATATTATTTGCTAATTTACAACTAATAATTAAAAGGGCCTGTCGAGGAGTCAAGCTTCCTCAGCATGTGTTTAACATTACTTCTGAGAAGGTCATTGCTAACTTCTCCAGGAAGGGAGTTCCGGAGAGGGTACAGTAAGTGCATGTACTTTAAATGAGCAGCCTCGGTGCAGACATTTCACAGTCTTCAGGGATGCACAAACAATTCTGCCTCAGCAGAGCAGAAACAATGCCCTGTATTCACAAAGACTACAGGAACTTCAATATTGTGTGGATAGAAGGTGGGGGTGAGGGAAGTCTTGAAATGAGGATAAATTGGTATTCACCAAGTGCCATTCCTTAATTTACAACAGTCTTTAACTGCGGAGGCAATTGCCAAGGTGCTCATAAAAAGAGAAATGATGAATATTCAGGATGTCTTCTGAATCCATTAGGCAACTGAGGATGAGGTCTCCATATGTATAACTTCAGCTATTTTCACATGCTGGTAGAGAGAGTGCCAAGATGGCGTCAGGAAGAAAAATGGCTCCTTAAGTTGCCAGTGGGGAGAAAGTGAAGAAAAAAAAATGTGTATATCAAGTGTATGGAAATGAAAATTTGCTTAAGTATGGTAATTCATCCTAAATGTGCGCTGCATGGCACGACATGAACCTGGCTCTTGGAGCAATCTGGCATGGCCAATGCTGTGGACAGGTGTGCTAATTAGCCTGGGATAGCCGTCAATTTACTAGCAGCCACTGAATGATTTTCTTTTCTACACCATCTCCTCCAAGGGTCTCAAGGTCTGTTACAGACAGCAAAAGCAAACCAGGTCTTGGAAAGTGGAGAGAGCCTGAGAGCCTGAGAGAAACACTAGGCCTCTTGCCCTGGGTGTGGAGCAAGGCAGTGGCAGAGCACACTTACTCCTTCATCCCATGCTCCCTGCTCCCTGCTTCCTTCCTTGACATCCTTTATCAAGAGCCTAGATAAGGCAGAATAGACACTTACCATCGGGGTTAGTAGCTGATGAGGAAAACATACTGTCCATCCCACTCTTACATCCCCAAAAGTAATGTCTCCTGGATGCCATGAATCATAGAGGATCACAAGCTATTAATCATCAAAGAGTGGAAGGGGCTAGTTTAAAGTCATGTGTACCAAATGTAGCCATTTCTCTCAGGAATCTCTGGCCTGGCATGATTCATTGTGCTTTCTCAGGGAGGAATCACAGGGGTTAGACGAATAAATAATGCCACAGGCTCCCGAGTTCACTTGGTGGAGAGGCCTAGCCGTAGCCTCTTGCTTGAGGCTTTGGCCACAGAGGGTACACATGACCATGGCAGACACAGATGGACTTAGCAGGGCTATTCCCAAGGTCTGCCGGTCAGTATATGTTTTTTTCAGGGCCTCTGTCCACTGGGCCTTCCCCCAGGGAACTCCTTAGTGATTCACCAGGACAGGGAAAGCCAGGAATGTTAAAACTTTCTTTCTCCCTGTCTTTTGGGGTTTTCCGCATCCTAATTCACTTCACAGCCTGTCTCTGAAACCACTTTGGCTTCTTGTGTGATGGAACATCCTAAACCTGGCTTTCCAGAGAGGAGGAGCTATCCCCTGCAAGGCTGCATTGCACACAAGCAGAGGGTAGGTGTCAATCACCAGTTTTTCCAGTTGTGACCATAGAATGTCCTTTGTGTTAAGTGCAGTAGGAACATATGGGCAGGTCTCACTGGGAAAGTATTTGATGAATTGTAGTTGTCATTATTTTTGCTCTTTCGGCAAGTAAGACCTGGCAGTTGATGACCAGATAGAACCTCAGGCTTCACCATCGATATTAGGTCATTTAGATCCATAGACCAGTTTTAGAAACCTTCAGGAATGTGATTTATTCCTCTCCTGCTTCTCAGCGGAGACACAGGGAGCTCTGCCTTACAGGTGAAAGATGCACTACTTGTCTATCAAAAATGCTCAAATCATGCTTATGGCTAATTTAGTTGATTGAAGTGTTGTTGATAATGTTCTTCCTTTTTACCACATTAGTCTCCAACTCACTTCAAATAAAAAATGCCAGTACTGGAGCAGAATAAGTGATTGACTTATACTTCCAAATGCAGTCCCTGAAACTGAGAGATTATCTAAAAACAGAAATTCAGTTCAGTGCATTTCTTCACTGTTTTACAGAACATTGTGTTCGCATGGTCACACAATTCAGCTTTCTAGGGTGCCTTTTTTTTTTATGACTGTTATTTCCAACAAGTTAGTCACTATTTTCCACATGAGATTGGTCACCACTTTTAGTTGGGCTGTTCCTAATCTATGATGGAATGAGCGAAACATGATACATGAGAGAGCACTTCCCTTGTTAATCCCCAACATTTACATTCATACACGAGTACCTTGCCCACATGTAAGCATGGGCATTTGTTAGAAGAACAATAAGAACTTGGCATTAGGCTGAAAAAAAAACATTCAAGTGTTCACAGGATGCTGTCAAAAAAGAAGAGAGTGGTATAAACATGCTGAGTCCAAAGCAATTCATGACACTGTGCCATGGAAGTGTTCCACAATTGTCTTTCCTCACCAGGCACTCAGCTGCAATCACCGGGAGCGCACGGGGGCATGGACAACATAAGCACATGCTTGTCCCTATGTTTTCCCACTGTTTCTAAGGTTAATATGAATAACGTTCCACAGTTTGTTATTGTGGAAATACCAGAGATCATCCTGCCAAAGCAAGTCAAAGAGTTATAGCTAGACTTCAATATGAAGGGACAAAACAAAGCATCTCAAAGATGGCAGAATACCACCACCTCAGTGTTCAGTGGGATGACATAGCCACAGATGAGTTTTCCCTGATCTAATGTCAGCGGTCATCCCCATGCAGCACACTGAGGAATTCAGTAACACAACGCGTTCTGGACTTGCAGCAGTAAAGGCTGCATTGAAGCGTATAGTTCAGCTGGTGAGCTCCGGTCTGTCAGTGGTGTGATTATCCATGGTCTGAGAAGGTAGCCAGCTATGTCTGCATTCCAAACCACAACTAAGAGTCTCTTTCACAGTTCATTGCATTGCAATGAAAATTAATTTTCCTTCATCATTTTATTCTCCTGAAAAAAAAAAAGAAAAGAAAAAAGAGAGAGAGAGAGAGAGAGACTTACTAGGAAGGAAAACCCACAGGGCACTTAGCTGAAGGAGCTCTCTGAAAGAGACTCTAAAGATGGAAGTCTTGTCTGTCATCTCAGCTGCTAAGTAATACTAGTGGTGGGACTCTTGGAAAAATTAGTACAAATTGCATTGCAGAAAGGACTGCTGCAGAGATCTTTCTGTGTACTTTTATGGTTGCGGTGAAGACCAGTGGGCGTTAAACTTGTCTCCAGGGGTATAATTGGGGTAAATCTCGACTTTCAAGTCTCCAGTCTCTGGACTTGAAAGGCAGATTCCCCACTAGCCACTTCCCTGCTTCCAGATTTTGCACCTATAACACTGTGCAGGTATTTGCGCCACCAAAAATCATGGCAAATCTTCCAGAAGCGTTCATATTCAGAATGGCAGGGTGCATATTCTGGAAGATATGATGACTTTCCTAGGACTTTCTTTTTGAGGTGAAATGAAAAGCACCAGTTGAAAACAGAGCCTTTATATGTATATATATATATATATATATATATGTATATTTCCTTGCTGTGAATACAAGCATTATCTATTTTTCTGCTTTCTTCCATCAAATGCAGCAAATGCATTTTACATTCTTTATTGTACGCTCTGGATTGACTAGTCAGAACTCGAACACTATCCTATTGCCTGCCTATTCTTTAAAATTTATTGTCATTGCTTAGGGCCTTTCCTCCTACTGCACTATAATGCCATTTCTGGTGGTTACCTAGGAGCAAGTGCAAGGGAAAAAAAAAAAAGACACTTGCAGATTATCAAGGCTGATGCATCATTTTTTATTCCTCTATTACTGGAGATTCAAGCATGGGTATTTGTAGGAAAAAGAGTGCAGCACTCCAAAATCATAAAAATTAGAAGACTGGGCTTCTCTGCATTTCTACTCACTACTGATAGCAGTAGTGGTGACTTTCCACACTGTACTGTCAATGTACTTCAGCACTGACCACCTCTCAGGAAGAGTTAGTGGTTTATGCCTCATGATCTTCCATGTCCATTCTCCATTCTACACTTCTGTTCTTTTTATTCTTAAATGCAGAAACGTTGCAGAGTCAACTGCACGGAACCATCTGAGCTGCTTAGGATGGATGACCGTGACACTGCTAGGATTTGAATCTCTGGATTTAGGGTTTCTATTTAGAATGATCTTGGTTTATTAAACGACAAAGTCGTCTATTCAGCTGCAATGGGCTTCAGCTTTTCCATTCTTCTAGCAGCATAGCTTCGTTCATTTCAATGGAATTGCATTTGGTTTACACAGGTGTGAGCGGGAAATCAAGTAGCATATAGAAATGTTTTCATTTGAAATATTTTTGGAGGAGAGGGGTAAAAAAAATTGCTTTTAAACCAATACAAACATTTGCATGGAAATTTTCATTAGGGTTAAAAATTTTTGGACAAAACTGGAAAAGATTTTTTTTTCGGTAAAATAGTTTGATTTTTAAAAATCCACAAGCACTTCAATGGAAAACTAAATATTTTCACAAAAACTTTAATTGTATTTTTAAAGCTTTTGGTTTTCATTTTTATCAAGAAATGAAGTCTTTTGTTGAAATTACTTAGAAAAACTAAATCACTTTTTCAAAATTTCTCATAATGACCCTTTTTAGCAACTATAACAGGAAAATTAAAAGGGATATGAATATGAAACCAAGTAAAAATTATCACAGCTGATCCTGACAAGGTAACAGCAGAGTTCAACATACACGAAGCTCAGGATGAAGATGGTTGTTTAAATTATGTGTTTAAAAATTTCCTGCTGAAGTAGTTCATAGAGGGGAAAGTAAAAGGGTAAGGGGAGGTTTTTCCTGAATTTAAATTTTATACAACTCACATAAAGTTAAAAGAGGAAATTAAAGATGAATGGAGGGAGGTGGAAGGAAAATTAGGATAGAACCCAAACAGTAGCCATCTTGGAATACGTTGAGCCCCTACAAGATATTGATGTCCCTAGCGTGACAGAGTATAAAAGACTGAAGAATAATCTAGCCCATTGGTCTGTAATTGGAGGGCATGTGCTTCTTGCTCATGGCAAGTGATCCCCAGACAGACCACAGGGCAACATGCAATTGTAAAACTTTTGAAACCCTCAGCTGAAAATTTAATGGTCAGATGATATGTGCAGTCCTCAAGAAACTCCAAGGACTCCAGGACTCCATTTGCCCCCAAAATTTGGGAGTCTCTGATCTAAGTATTGCATATGTTTACAGACATACAGTTAACCACTGCCCCTAATCTAGGTATTATATATGTTTGAATACTCTAATGGAGATACTCTGGAGCTAGGTAAACAGAGAGAAAGGCTAGTTTCTCCTAGTTTTTAACAATAACAACTAACACGAATACATGCCTTCATTCAAATAGTGATTCAGCACAACAAAATGCTGAAATTTTAGTCACCTAATGGTAATTGCTTTAAAGTGCTGAAGAATAAAATACAAAATACAGAAAAACAAAAACAAAATACAGAAAAAAAAGAATGAAGTCCTGAACTGAAGTCTGTCTAAAGATGTGGTTTTAAATGCCCACTCTTCCAAAAGTAGGAAAAACAATCATTATTTTTGTTAATGAGCCATTTCTCTAGAAAGGCTGTAGGAATTTGTTATGCTAAAGCAAGGAAGCACAGTCACACGAAGATAACAGAGGGGACTGTCTGAAGAGAGATCGAACCGAATGGTCTTTATGATTTTTGTGAAAATGGAAAGAAGAGGATTCTGTGCAGTTTGGTCCTAAGAGTGTCTGGCTGCATCTCAGTCCTGCTTTGCCTTGGCAGTGCTGCCCAAAGGGACCCAACGCTGGCTGTGGTGTGTGAGCACATGGCCAGTCTCGAACACTGGCTGACTGCAGGGTGGACCAAAGGCATCCTGAGCTTCCTCATTTTGCCTGCAGAAACAAGAGGTGCCTGGATTTGTTGCACAGCCTCTTCCTCCAGTCTTCCTAGGCTGGAGGTAAATAAAAGGTAAGTGTCCTCACAGCCGGCAGATGAAGTGAATGTGTGGGGAGCAACTGTTTGGACAAGGGTTAAAAACAAACCAGACAGTGTGGATTTGCTGAGCTCTGCACCCAACAAATAGTTTTTAATAATACAAGATTTATAACATGCTGCAATATTCCTGAAAATTTTGTAACTTCATCCCAAGAGGCAGGCCCTGACTGCTTCACTTGCATTAGATTGACCATAGCAACAAGCACTGAAATCATCATTTATGTTAACCAAAAAAAAAAAAGGACGGGGAAGAAACTGAAAAGAGAAGAGAGGAAATGAGAGTCATCACACCATATCTGTCCCAGAAGAATGCAAATCCAGAAGCTGCTTTCTTTTTAAGGAAAAGAACCAGGAAGGAAGTTTTCAGCAAAATAAGGACGGAAAAGGGGAGGTCAGGCTCCCCCCTGAGCAAGGAGGGAGAATTTCTTTCATGGGGTTGCTGTCTGAGTCTAACAGGAAGAGACTTAAGAGGTTACATCTGCTCTGTTTGCCCAGGAGATTACTGAAAGTTGACTTGACCAGCCTTCAGCCATCTACGCAAGGAGACCCATTTCCCCCATCTGACATCTGTATAACAGAGTCTAGCAACCACAGCCTGAAACCAGCAGAATTCAGGCACACTGGCTGTAGCAGAGAGTGCCTTGACCACTGCAACAACCTCCCTAGATGCGTGGAAGCTCATCGCATGACTTCAGGCCACTGAATCAAGGCAATGTCCTTTTAAAAGGTATGTTTTAACTTACTCGAAAGACGCAAGCTCTTATGCAGAGCTTATTAAATTAGGATCCATGGCCTTTGAGAATAATTTAAATTAGATAGCCATACTGTAGCTGTTTCTCCTTCCTTAAAATCTATGAAATTGCAGAGGAAGAAAGCTTATATTGTTGACTTTTTGCAAAAGTTGGCACAATAATGCTTCTTTCACAAGAAGATTTCAAAGTATTTTGTGAAACACTAGCAAACCCACTTCAGTGTCTTCAAATCAAGCAGCTGGGGAAAAGTCCATGTCTCAGAGCAATGTCTTGTTCTACGAGCTGTTGATACAACTATTGTGCATTTAGAAACATAAATGCATTTTAGCATAAGAACTAAGTGTAACACCAAATAATCATGTTTAATTCTGGTCACCTCAAGTAAGTAGCAAAGAGACAAAGACATTCAAAGACATTCAGTCCCACAGAAGTCCAAGTGGCCCTGCTTGCCCTCAGGTTTTCTTCTACAGGCTGACCCAGTTTAGTTATCACAAAGCTCTTTCAGGGATTCATTCACAAAACCTGAGACTTTGCAAAGTATGTATTTTGCGTTAGATTGTACCATTAACTTGGGGTAATGCACATCTCAGGTTGACCATTACCTCAGTCATCCCAGTGTGTCCAAGGTCCATCTGCAGAAGACATTTCCTTCAAAGCAAGATACCATCAGTTATGGGATGGCTTCTTGCTCCCAACTGACTGCCTATCTTATTGCCTATACTGTTTCTGAGAGACTCATACTACAAGTCTCTCAACTGCTTATATTTCCTCCAGTAAAGCTTAATAGAGAAGAATTGCTACTCCTAACACCCTTTCCTAGAGCAACTTGTGAAATAGACTTTAAATGATGAACCGGGAGTCTTCAAAGTATAGCAGAAAATCCTGGAAGATTGAGACTCCTGAACATACGTCTGGGTCAGGATGCAATCCCATCCTAACTTTGCAGGCAATACCAATAGCTTCTTATGTTTCTGGACATACATTATCCACTGGCTGAAGGACATTAGAAATAGTATCCCTTGTGTGATGGCTTTTCCATAACTATCCAGTATGAATATCCTTGCACCTTTTTCTTAGTTCCTGTGGTCCTCGCTGCAGCACATAACAGGGTACATACCAAGGTGTGATCTTATTTGCCTGTTTTTTGCTTCTGCTGTTTTCTTCTTCTCTGGCTGCAGGCTTGTAGGGAGACTGTCTCCCCTTGCATGTTTTGAAGGGACCTTCTTAGTGCAGCTGCTGCTTCAAGTATTATCGCTATTGCTGTTATTAGAGTCATTTCTGCATGCTCAGATGCCATGCAAGAAAATGAGGTATAACTGCCGAGATAGCTGGCAGCTTAATATATCATATACTGTCAGAGACACAAGCAGTACTTATATAAGATTTTAATATCTTTAAAAGCTGTGGTAAGTTATGAAGAAAGGTAATATAAAATGTAGGATAAAGTGTGGATGCATTTTACTTCAGACTGTGTACCACGTGGGGACCAAAGGAGAGGAGGAGAAAGGGTGGATCATGTTTTTTACTGCTTGGCTGTAATGTCAGAATTGGATTGGTTTAAAATATTTATGACATGAGAGAAAGCAAATCTGTGAATTACTCAGAACTTAATGTATGTACTCTCAATATGCTTCACATTTTCTCCGGTTGGAGACGACAGAATGGGGAATTGAGGATAACTTGTTTACTGCCAAACAGCTCTCCATAGTACCTAGTTTTGCTATGTATTAAAAATCACGGTTGGGGCCAAGAATGTTAGGGATGGAATTAAAGACAAGAACAGACAATAACTTTAAGTAATGGCAGAGAGATTTAAATAGCACACATCAGCAGAAAAGAATGGGGAAACCTACAGTACACTGACTTCATTGATACCCCATTTATCAGCAATTACTGACTCCATTAAAGGCAGAGTTTACAGCAGACAGAGAAACAGAGCCTAAATATGTCCCAACAGATGGACGGAGAGTGTCAGTGATGCCGTATTTCAAAGGCATCTGTAACTTTGTTATCATTGTACATGGAGTCAGAAAGACAGCAAAAAACACTGGAGTAAGGGCCAGCAAATGATTTACTTGACCCTGCATGGGCAGAACTGACAGCAAAAACCTCATTAATTCCTCAGGTCATTCTGGAAGACATTAATTTGGTTTGGACTCGGGACGAGGGGAGATTTTCCAGACATACACCAGGAATTATGAAATCTCTATAGCCAGAGGAAAGTATGTCCAAATCACTTTCTGCATAAATCAAGCTGACTTTCTGAAGAAGGATAATATGCCTAATCAGGGGAGTTATGGAACTTCTTGTACTTATTAGACAGAAAATAAAACAGTATTTTATTTGATAATCAGCTCGGGAAGATTTTTTGTTTTTCTTTTACTGCTGTCTTCTCTTGCCAGAAATGATTTTGGGGAAAAAAAAATGTCTTCCATTAATAATTGTGAGTACTGTGATGTTATTTGTATGTTTGTATGTGGTTGCTTATATATGTATGAATATATAAAATACACATGTGTATTTTTAGTTGTCTCACTGTATTTACATGTCTCCTGGCCTTCTATCTCATGCAGAATGCCAAGCACCATCACCTTCCTTCTCCTGCCCCATTTAACTCTCGCTTTCCCTTGGATAGAAACCTCCATGTTACAAGAGGGCAAGCGGAGGAGAGCTGCTTTGTACGGGCCAGCCACTGTGCTCCTGCAACACCCAAGCTCTCAGCAGACAGATTGAGCATGGAGTGAGCCCAGCCAGTGGGACCCACCAGTCTGATCCAGGCCAGAAATACTGCTCTAGTTGCCCCGTCTGTGGGAACCAGGAGTGACAGACTCAACCCACAGCCGTGACTCTTCCAATCTGGCCCTATATGTGACCCTGCTTGAGATGGGGAGGTTGGACTAGATGATCTCTAGAGGTCCCTTCCAACCTCAACCATTCTGTGATTCTATATCTGAGAGCCAAAGAAAGATCCCTGAGCAGAAAAGTACCAGCTGGCCCCAAGCAAAGGCCCGGACCTGAACTCCTTCCTGGGGGTCGGTGACCGGGATGTCCATCTCAAGCCGGTCGGGGTGCACAGGAGCCTGCCCTCCCCTTGCTGCCCCCTTCCCATCAGGGTTCGGGGACTTGAGCTGCAGCTGAACCACCCCGTGCTGGAGGAGCAACCCCGTCCCACCGCCGTACGTGCTTCCCAGCGCTTAGACATAAGCCCTTGCTGCTCGGGGTATCTTCCTTCGCAAAAGATGCATTCATCATGTGCAGAGAAGGGTTATCTCTCCCTGGAAAGAACATGCATTAGTACTTCTTACTCATTCAACACTGGACACTCCCTATCAACAACAGCCTGCCGAAAGGGGAGAAAGAGGTGAATTAATCAAGGGAAGAGACAATTTAAAGGAGTTTGGCTATAAAACAGAGTTCATTACGAGGCCAAAAGGTATTATGAACTAACCAGCTACGATTTTCCCACCTCTACTATCCTCATCAAGAATAACCACTGCTAATTGCATTGACACTACATTGCCGGATGGCCACCTCTCCTCTTTTAATTGCTTCCCTAGGCCAGGCACAGCAGAAGTTAGTCCATCCATTGCAAATACAAGTCCTCTTTCAAGACGCTCAGCTCCTTATCTCTTTGGGTTGAGAGAAAGCGGTATTAAGTGGTCTGCAGTTTTAAAGGCAGGGCTAAGATTATAATAATAATCATGTTACTCAGGTCTAACCTTGCACTTAGCCAGAGATCTCAAAGCATATTATAAATGTGTATGGTGTAGATAGCATTCTGCTGTAGGCACAGAACCAAGCTAACCACGGGTGGAAGCACAGCACAAAGCACATTCTTCCATCCGTCCTCCAGGATATGATAGTATGCATTTTCCCTGGTTGTTCTAATTTTGCTTGATTAAAAATATATTATGTTGGCTAATCAGGGTTTTTTTTTTTTTCTGGGTTTAAGATTTCCCTCATTTTTGTTTCATATTATTATTATGTAAAACAGCTCTATACAAAGCACTATTGAAAACACTGCTCTGTAGGGGATTGGGTTTAGGGCAAAAGGAGAGGTAAAATAAGGATTGAAATACATTAATGACCCAAGTTAGTGGTTTGTGCAGTGCTGCACGTCTGGACTCCTTTTGATCGAGTCAGAACAAGCCAATTTTTCTAAGGCTAAATTACAGTTCAGCTCTTCATCAGGATGTTAGCTTGTGACCTTAGCTCTATGCAGAGCACTAGAATCTAATACAAAATAAATATTTCATTTGGGAAGCCATTGCTGCCCACCAACTGCAAAAGTACCACAGGAGGCAAGTCGGCTGCAGGGAACTATGTGCTCTCCCATCCTTTAAATGCTTTCTCTGAACAGGACTGAGTTCCTGTTATTGCAATGACAAGAGAAAGGCATCATGAGCCCAGCCTGGGGATCCAGGAATAGGCAGCCTTGAGGGGGAAGACAAGGAACTACCAAATATTTTAATATGAGTGGGATAAATGGCGATAGCAATTTACTGTGTGCAAATAATACGTCTTTACTACATGTATGCTGTCGACTTAAAAATCTGAATTTAAAAAAATGCATTAATTCATTTTTGCAGATGCCTAGACTACTAGCAGCTCTCTAACACTGTAAAAGGACTGAAAATAAAGATTAATTATGCATAAGGCCACTTTACATGGCTACAGTGATAGAAACCGACCTTAGCATAAATGAAAATCAAGAAAACCTACAGGAAGGAAGGACCCTGCTCAACCACGATAACTCACTCCCTGAATCCAGCATAATAAATGTTTTTACTGAAAATTAACCATGTTTCAAATAACAATCGAGGTTATTGAAATATTAGCAGGTAGGTTTTTTGCTCCTTGCACTCTCTGAGGCATCATTTTCCCTTTTTTTCCCTTTTCCCCTCTCCTCTGCTCTCCTGTCCGTTCCTCTCTGTTCCTTTCCTTTCTCTGTCAGCATGCAGACTGAGCCGTAGCTAGCTACTTTCATTTTGGTTTCCAGTCAGCTCCTACTAATTTTACTTTCAGATTCTCATGCTCAACACAATGCTACAATATCGAAGCTGAAAATATGGTAATAACATGTTTGCTTGTTGCTCTTGTTTTTAAATATTTCCCTGGAGAATTGTAACAAATCATAAAAATATTTTCTACTGGTCTTAAATATTGTAAAAGCTTATTTAATTTAATCAAAACTTAAATATTAAGCCAAACTTCATTGCACAATGTGTTCCTTTAAATGCAAAGAGCTAATGAAAAACACACTAGGCCAACTTCACTCTATTTTCTTCACCAGGGAGATATTTGCTCCTTTATTGCTAAGGACCATTTGTTTTGCTTCAGTTTGCTGGGAACAGTCTGCAAATTCGTACAATCAGACTGTGTTCTACACATATTTTTGTGGCTATTCTGAAACAGTTTTGTCCTCATTTCTACCTCTGGAATGGCTATTTTTTGTAACGTGAATCTTGGCTGGATGACTCACTAGGACACTAACTTTATCTTCATCTGTTTTACAGTAATTGGGCTGGAGCAATTTTTGCAACTCTATCTCAAATCGTTTCCTGCTTTGAACTCACCACTCATACTGTCATGTGTTAATTTTAGTGATTACACAAACGCGACTGAAGCCAATAAAGTTATGGTAGTCCAATATATGGCTCTGGTCCAAATGTCTCTTACTTTATCTTCAGCAGAGTAACTGTTGCTTCACACTATGAATGGAATAAAATCAAATAAAAATATTCACCACAGTAACTTGTCAGCAGAACAATGTCTGGTATCACTTCTTTCCCTGTGTAGCGTAGGATTTTGTACAGCTATGTTCTGCTAAGGAATGCTTAAAAGTTTTATATCTCAGTTATAAAAGGATATTTATTCTGTAAAGGGAAAAAAAAAAAGAAAAGAAAAAACCTTGTTCAATGTTATAGCCTTCATTCAGGTAAAATCCTGGTTCAGAAAGGGCACAGAATCATGTGCTGAAAATGAAGTGTGTGTTCAAGCCCCATTGAAGCTAGGTAGATTGTAAGCATATGCTGAAATGCTTATTTAAATTGGACCCATAATTATTATGTGCTACAAGATTGAACTATGTTTCATATTATTTTCATACATCTATATTTATATACGTGTGGGTGGGTGGGTGTGCAAGGATATATGTAAGCTGTTCACTGAAGAACAGTAAAATGAGAAAAAAAAAAAAAAAAAAACGCTCCCTCCCACTTCTCCTGCAGTGGAAGACTATTTGATGTTTTTGACAAGCAAGATTTTAATATTTGGTCAAAATTACCATTTTTTTTGATTAAAAAAAAAAAAGAGTTTGAATTTGTTTCTACTAATCTCCCTGGTATGGCACCTCAGGAGCCCTGCGTGCATCGCTGCTGTATCCCAGCTGACCCCACTGAGCACCCCTCATCCCAGACCAGTGCATCTCTGCCTGCCCCTGATTTCCTGCACTTTGTCTGCCCAGACTTGCAGTCAGTCTTGGAGCAGCTCGCAGGGAGAGCTGGGCCATCCTCAGCATCCTCAGAGATGGCGTGAAGCGGAGAGAGGGGTAGCGGAGGCACCAAAGCCAAAAGTACCTGTATGAAGAGGTATACTGCATAACACCAACCAGCGATAAGAAGCAGCTAACTAAGAGCAAGGCAGAAAGGAGCTTTTTTTTTTTTTTTTTGTCTTTTAAGGACAAAGACCTGGAGCAAAGATACCCAGGACACCCGGGTTCTGCAACAACTGCCTTCAGCAGATTTCTTGCTAACTTTGTCCCGATTCAGCACTAGCAGTTGCTGCCAACTCCCATAAATGTATCTCCCATATGACACATGGTTCTTGAAGCCCAGCTCTAGTCTTATTACCCAATAAGCAAAAAATAATTGATGCTGCATGGTTTTATCACAGCTGGGCTCAAGCAGGACACTCAGCAAAACCACCCAAGTCAGTGAGTGCATGAGTCTCTTTTTTAGCATGCAGAATGTGAGCAGCAGCAGGAATGTTTTATGTTTCTGTTCCATCTCTGAAGTTTCCTGTTGTTTAGAAACCTCCTGGATACAAGGGAGATGAATTAATGATATGCCAACCTTGGGAAGGAAAAGCAAGGCGAGATTAGAAAAAGGGAAGGGACCTTTGTCTGGAGTAAACCGTATATAAAAAAAAAAAGCAGGACATTTGGTTCCCAAGGAGCCGTACACAATAAAGAGAAACCAGGCGGTCGTGGTCCGTGTGGTTTATGAACTACTAATCGTGGGTGATTCAGTGCATACTTCTGGCTTTCTGGTGTGCACGCCAGCGCGGCAGCAGTGCGCGCTGGACTTGCCCTCTAGCGGCAGGCCTGCCGTGACGGGTTGGGTGCCCACCAGGGCTGGACCCTGCGCCAGTGCAGAGCATCCCACATGGCAGATGGGGCAGGATTTGGTGGTAGCCATCGGGAAGCCTGGGGAGGTCGCCTTCCAGCACGACGTCCCAAGCACTTCGTCCTGCTGAGTGTCAGAGCGCTCACGCGAGCTTCTGACTTCTGCGTGGGTGAGAAGGACTGGTTCTGGCGTAGCAAGCTTGGTGAAGGAAACAGCCATGTGGCTGTGCAAAAATACCTCTGAGGGCAGAGTCAGCCTGGAAAAGAGTCCTTGCTACCACACTGGTGCAGGTCCCCACAGCAATGCCACTGTGCCCTCACCCAGGGCTCCTTGGTTAGGAGCAGTTCATCTGCCGCTCTGACGCCTTACCCTGCACACTCTCGTTATTTCTTAGTTTGATCAGCCCCACCAGCTGGGACATAGCATTTCTGCCCAATTAACACGTTTAGCCTCATACTGCTGATATCTTCCTACTTCTCCAAGGCTGCTATAAATGGCTTGCCACCGGCCACTTCCCCTTTAGCCGTGCATGCTAGAGGCAGGCAGGAAGGTTGCAAAAACATTTGCTCGCTCTTCCATGTAACTATGTCCACATAGTTCTTAGAAAGTAGAGAGTCACGCGACGAAACTGGAGAGCGTGCACACATGTACCTGTTGCACCACGTTCTTCCCGAAAGCGGGTCTGGGGATTTCTACAGCAGCCGGAGGGCAGCTGTGAAGGTGTAGGGCAAACACACACACACAGTGTGGAGCACGTCACGCTCGGCCTTTCTTGGTTCTGGAAGGCCAAACCAAAAATTACTCAGATTGAGATATTTATGGGTGATGGTTGTAGCTGGAGAATAAGAAAAAGACACAAGTGTTTTTGACAGGAGAGAGAAACAAGAACTGATCTTTCAGTTCACTTGCAAAACCAAAAGATAGGAGTGGGGTGGGGAGGGCTTGAAGGACTCCTTGACATGGACCTGAAATACATGTGTGTGTCTGTGTGGGAAGCTGGAAAAGTGTAGGAAAAATAAGTTTGAGCTGAACATTATATCTAGAGTTCTTTTTTGAGCTTTTAATGTTACTCACAAATAGTTTCCACAAAACTGACGTAAATGTGAAACAAACCTTCGTTCTGAATAATGATATTCAAGGGCTTCCTTTAAAATGTCAACATTAAATATTTCAGTGCTTTCAGACTAGTGTTAACTACAATGTAGTTCCCTTTTGAGATATTTTGTGTTGACCTTAAATGTGTGTTCACCCATGGCAAAAAAAAATGTGGCTGAAAATTTTTACTCCGCATTATTTGTCAGTAAAAATTCTCATGGAAGAAAATATTACCAAAAATAAATGTCAACGGCAAATAATTTATTTGATGGCATAACGCTTCTAAGGATGCTCAGAAATCAGAAAATACCATGACCTCCCTAAGTCTGACAGTTGGCAAGAGTGAATGGAAACCTCCTGCTATGATAGGATAAAAGATGTTTTAGAATAATACTGATATCCAAGTGTATGAGTAAGATGAGAAAATATTTTGACCAACGCAGCATCAGGGTAAACAGCACAGCCAGCTTAAAAAACATCAGCTGCTTGTCAAGAGGTTCGACATTTTTTCTGAACTTTCCACCAATCATTTATTTTATTTTTCAATTAAAAACAAGCAGAAACTGAACTGTTTCTGAGTTTTCCCATCATAAGAGTGTTGGACTTAGAAACTCTAAGAATTGCCTTTTACTATAATATTTGTATATATAAATACCTGTATGCATTGTAAAGGAATCTGTAATTTTTTTTCTTTTTCTTTTTTTTTCCCCTATGGTGTTAATGTGGCCTGTCATTATGGATTGATTTGTTCGACAATCTTTTTTTCTCATTCATTTTCTCTTTAATAAGTAGGTAAATATGTATATATAAGGGGATATATCTTATAAATTTTCTCCACTGCAAAGAGCTAAAGTGGTCGTATGCTGAGGGCTTGGTCAACAGTTGAGCTTTCTGCAGTCCCACCTGAAGCCCCCAGTGTCCATTCCTAGAGAAACTGCATCTCCTTGTACCATCAGGCTGGAAGACTGTGCCAGCAGTGAATAGGAATATGTAGCTGTCACGCAAGAGTTTCAACCAAAAGTGTCCAAAGAGGGCGAAGACCCCATGGATGTGTGTCCAGGAATGCAGCCACTTCTTCATCTGGTGCAGGCAGAGGCTCCTGGCCCCAGCTGAGGCCCCCCAGGGCAGCTCTGAGCAGTGGCTTGTCCTTGTTTTGCAGCTGTGGGATGATGGACTGGGGACCAGTCACTCCTCTTGACAAAGATAACTTCTGCTGTGTGGATCAGCAGACTATCTGGTGTGTCTGTCATTTGCCAGTTGATTAGCTGTAACGAGCTCTGGATGAGCTGTGCTGCACGGAGGAGTTGCACTGTTTAATTTGTTGGGCTATTCAGGCTCGGAGACCACAGAGGAGGCAGCAGAAGCGAAGTGGAGCACACACAGCAAACCTCAGAGATAAGGGCTGTTAATTAACTTTGTGTGTTTATTTGAAAGGCGGGTCATGCAAAGGAACAGTGTCAGCCCCCTGGAATCCGGTGCATTTGATTTTTCACCTCTTCTTTACCAACCAACTTAATGCTTTTCTCAGAGTTTTGAAACATTCTTAACATTGCCATCATTTCAGCATTTTCCTTTAAGTCCTGCCCCTTCTTTCTAGGGCACAATTGGATTCTGACTTGCTTCCATACTTTGAGGTTGCTATACATTGTGTGTAGCTTTCTAGCCTGCATTTCTCCTGATCCTGTGGTACAGCCACTCAAAACTCCCTGGCAGTCCTGAGATACTGTCTGAAGAAACCAGTAGCAGCAATAAACCGCAAACCATTTCAAGCATGTCCAGACCAGACCATCATGCTGCAGAGATTTGCTGAGTATGTCTTCCAAAGCACTGGCAGAAACGGAGGGATGCAAGAACAACTCAGAGATTTAGACCCACAGTGAAATTCCAGCACACAGATATGCAAGAAAGAGCAAACAGGTCCATAAGAATCTGGTATGTGGATAGCACAGGCAAGCTTATCTCTTGCATTTTATAATGAGAAGGTGATGGGCCAGATCTCCAAAGGCATTTAGGTGCTTCGACATTTAACCTCTCAGTGAAATCAGTGGGAGGCCCAGAAGGAAATTAGGTGTCTAATTATGCTTGGAGGTCTGGCCTCTTGAGCTCTGCTTTCCTATGTTGTTTATTTCTACTTCATTTATTGCTGCCCGTGAAGACAGTTGAGGACCTTGCTCTCCACCCCTCAAGCCTGTGGCTAAGGTGAGCTGAGTGCTGAGAATCCAAACCAGGCTCTCCACCCAGCGCTGGTTCAAAGCTGCCTGTGCACAGCTACATTTGCTTCCCATTCCCAGAGCTCCTTGGCCCTGCTTTATTATGCTCTTGCTGTACAACCAGGTGTGAGTGTGGGAGAGAAGAAAGAGGACAAAAGAACAAAGAAAAACTGCTCAGGAAGCAGCTAAGTGTCCTCAAAGTAGAAAGTGCTGAGCTTCAGCAGGAGCTATGCCCATGAAGAGAGCTGTGGCTACAGACGGAGTGGTGTCAGATGGGGTGTTCTCACATTCCGTCTTGAAAATGCTGATGGCAGAAGGTACGCAGCACAATCAGCATGGTCACCCAGGGCCCCCATCCTCTGGACAGAGACAGGACATGGAAAATCTGGTTGTTTTCAATGAAGGAGAACAAGGTATGGACACTACCCAAAGTGGAGTTCCTCCACCACCCCACAAATCATAACATATGTGACAAGTGAAATGCAAACATCTCCTCTCCCTCTTTAGCATCATCTTCCTTCCCCTGTTACAATCTCTATCATTTAAGCACTCCTCCATCAGTTAACCATTGCTTGGTAACCTGACTGGTACCTTGGTGGCCTCCCAGCCGTACATGGCCCCCACTCTGCCTTCATGGTCACAATGCCCTCCACTAGCTGCTCCCTTCATTGCCTGAGCATGTTGCCTATGCCTTGGGGGGTGGTGGCTTCCCAAACCAATCACAAGGGGATAGGAGTTCTCCCTCCAGGTATAACAACCATTCTTCAGATCCCTTAGCTTTAGAGCCATAGGCAGGTAACAAAAAGGACTGTCCTTCCTTATGGATGTAGGCAAATCCACCCACATAATGCAAGAACAGGTCTCAGATTGCTGCCAGGCTTTTCATTACTGCTTTGAAATGAGTAAAGTCTGGCAGCACAGGCATCTACCTTCCATGCCTGATGTGGTGCATTTGTGATTTTAGACAGTCAGTCAACCTAACAGATGGGCTTAACCAAAAAAGTATTTTCTAGAGCTGAATTTGTAGCTGAGGCCCGTATCTGATCACGTTGTTGATCCGTAGAGTTGGATGCTTTCCTGCATCCATCAGTGACCAAAAATTGTTAAAAAAAGAAAAGAAAAGAAAAGAAAAGAAAAGAAAAGAAAAGAAAAGAAAAGAAAAGAAAAGAAAAGAAAAGAAAAGAAAAGAAAAGAAAAGAAAAGAAAAGAAAAGGAGAAAAGAACATTAGGGAATAAATTATGAACATCTTATGAAACAGAGGTCAGTAGTGTTACACTAGGGAGGAATTTGGACCAAGATACCTGGACTTTGATACTATGCTTTAAATAGTAAAAATATTTTCATCAGACAGGGAATAAGAGGTTTATAAATGCAAAAAAAAAAGAAAAAAAAGAAAAAAAAAAGAAAAAGAAAAAAAAAGAAATGGTGCTGCTCCCCCACAGCCTCCTAAAAATAGCAAATTACACACCTAATAAATGTATCAGCAGCCCATGAAATTGACAGCCTGAAATTGAGGAACAGACTGGTTTTGTTTGGAGAAATAGTCTTAAAGAGTGTGGAGGTGAATTAGAAAAATAGCCACTGACATTAAGAGTGCAAGATTAATTCGACTGAGCTCTAATTGAGACAGCCTGAATGAGCCAGGAAAAGTGAGCGAGGGCGCGGGAGAGGATCCTGGCTCTGTCTGGCTCCACAGAAACCCCACCTACCCGGCCGGCGCCTTCAGCTGGAGCTCAAGTTTCACCATTACATCACCAGAAAAGCCTCTCTTTGGCTGACAACTCCCTGGGAGCCAGCACGGATGCTCCGCGCTTGGCTACGGATGCGGATGTGGCTGCCTTATGCAAATTAACCCTTCAGCTAATTGGGGATGGCTGCAAGGGACGTGTGCAGAGGCCACCAAGATCCAGGGTGGAGGTCCAGGATGTCCTAGGTGGAACCCTACAGCACCCAACACCTCGCCAAGGAGAGTGGAGCCAGACCAGCTTCCCAGCGCCAGTGGGAATGTCCACCGCCGATATCCCTGCACCAAGGAGCAGCTACATCCCTCCGCTGGGCCATCATCGCGCCCCACTCAGCCTGCCCCAGTGAGGGCCCTGGCGGACAAGATGGAGGGGAGGATGTTTTTTTTTAATTTCCAAACAGATCTGTGTACTCTGCAAAACACTGAAACCCTGCAAAACACTGAAATCCTGGAGCCTGTGAAAGCATTAAGCAGGCCATCCTGAGCATGAGCCTGGCTTGGTTTTCCTGGCTTAAACAAGCAAGTCCTTCTCATAAGCAAGGAGTAAGCCCTTCTACAGGCAATATTTCAAAAGCCTTGCTACTACTGAGTAAATAAATGTGTGTAGCAGATACAATAAACATTTTCTTCAGTTCTGAAATCAGATCTGCAGATCCCAAATCCCCCTGTGCTGTGCAGACTGTAATTACAGGATATGTTAAATTTTCTTTATAGCCGGCCCTGATGGTTGTTAAGTGACCGCACCGCCCAGTACAGCACCCCTCTCTGGTCTGCTACCATTCATAATGAAAACCAGATGTTTGTTTAACGTTAATAATCAATACAGCACTCATCCCGAGTCAAGTAGGGCTAAACATTTGCTTAGAGAAGCCATGTCAGAGCTGTGATAAGCAGAGGTTTGGTGTAGCGCACGGCTTCGGACCCTGCTGGAGCCTGAGATAAACCATTTGAATTCCACAGAGCAAATGCTGAGGGGGGAGTCTAATCCCAGCCTCCAAGAGTAACTGAAGCAACTAAACTAAATGCAACCCCTGACCCCATCCAGAGCAGCCCAGAATGTGGGCTCCGGGCCTGCTGCTTACACCTGGTGAAGCCAGCTGGAAAGGCAGCCATGTGGCACCGCTCCGTTGTGACCCTCGGCGCTGGGAAGCACCCCGGGGGCGAGCTGCTCCCCTGAGAGAGGGCCATGAGATGCCCTGCTCTAGCAAGGCAGTCCCCAGGGAAGATGCAAGTCACCAACTTGCTGCTCCGTGCATCTGGGAAGGTCATCTATGGGAAGGACCAGGCTCTTCATGACCCACAGCATAATAGCACTCTTGGTCATAGCAGGAACACAGCTTATGAGATTAAGAACAGTATACCTTAGGGGACCTCTTCAGATACAAGCACGGTATCTGAACAGAACGGGATAGGTTCAAGGGAAAGAACACTACAGAAAACCACATTGCTGAGAGCGTGTGAGTATGCTCTGCTGCGTCTAAAAGCAATATGAGCTGGTGGAGGAGAGGGCACTCAGCACCTTTGGGGATCATGTTTGACTGGGTCCAAGACAGAGGTTTTCTGATCCATCTTTTTAAATCTCATAGTAGACAATAAATAGAATAATTGGTTGCTGGGTTGGGGAGCGATACAGACAATTGGTGGGGTACATTTTTTGACGCTTTGGCCCACATACATTATCACAGCTGACAATGTTAGACCCTTCGTTTTAGTGGAAGGATCAGGAGGCATAATAGGAACTCTGGTGGGAATCTCCAAATGGAGGTAATTTTGGCTAAACTACTGTGCCCCTTTCCACTAGCATATCCCTGGTGGGGTAAGAGCAGCCCTCAGTTGAAACATGTTTTGAAAATTAATAATGGGAGAATTACATGCTCCCACAGCGCCCATACTGTTCATTGCTTGCGAACAGCAAGACTGTCTCAACCTTTAAGTTTCGTCTGCTGTGGGTATAAATGTTTCATAGCAGACTCAGTTATTTTTTTTTACTATTCGCCATTCAGCAGCACCTTGGTTAAAGGATCCCAGCATCCAAGCCAGGAGCAGAAGCAAGGCAATGTGATTGAGCTGCACCTTCCCCCTTTGCACTCCACTTCCAAACCATGCTCAGAAAGGCTGAGCCCTCTGATGCAAGTATAAATCCAGGATCCTCCACACCTTTTTTATGTATTGCAATCCTACAAGAGGACAAGTGAATATAAGAATCCTAAGAGCTAATATTTTGCCATGTGATGGCTTCTTATTTAGCCTGCTTCTTTTTGGTAGTCTTTAACAGTAATTTAACAAAAGTTTGGCCACAGCATAATCCATTGCCAAAAGTTATGTATCAAAACACTGTCATAAAATGACTTAAGGTCAAAATTATAGGCTTTTACTAGGAAAGCTGATTAATAAAATGACAAGAAGAAATGATCCTGAAATGTATGTGATTCTCAGAATCATAGAAACTTTAGTTAAAAGGGACCTCTAGAGGTCATCTAGTCCGACTACCCATTTAAAGAAGTACTAGCTCAAAAATGTTGTAATGTTGTACTGAGGCTGAATTTAATTATATGAAATGTCTGTTTGCTTCATCCACATTTTTTTTTCTCTTTTTTTTTTCATTTTCTATTTTCAGTCCCTTTTCAAGAACTCTGAATTTGGTTCCATGCAATATCTACTCTGTTAACTCCTCTTAACTCTCATTATTAGGCCAAACAGTTTCCATGGGAATATCTGTGCAAAGAAAGTGGGCAGGCACCAAATGCTTTTCAGCCTTTTCTAACCTAAATAAAAGGCTTTTCTTCCCTTCTGCAGGACAGCTACTTAGCTGAGATGCTATCTCCACTGCCTCTTGCAACAGGGTCTCGGCTGCATACGAACTACAAGCCCAAGAAAAGACAACATGAGAATTGCAATTCACAGGGTGCAAGGCAGCTTACCAGTTTCACTTTTTTTTTTATTGTTCAAGAGCAGAAAGGGAAGCACAGGAAATCAGAAGCTCACATGCCAGTTCCAGTTCTGTGTAGTGCTGAGTTGTTAACTTCCCTTCTTCCCCAGCACAGAAATCCCCAAGTTAAAGTACTCATTTAGAGTTACGCAGAAAAGCTGAAGATAGATTTGGATCCTGTTGAAAGCCACTGTTTTGTAGCAAACCAGGGCAAATGCTCTTGGCTTAAAAAAAAAAAAAAAAAAAAAAAAAAAAAAAAACCTGTTCCACTTAAAACAGGTTCAGTAAATGATCTGTGACCAAAAACAAAACCAAGTACTAAAAGCTGGATAAAATTCCCTATCTCACCTCCAAATTAAATGAATTTGACCTGCACACCATGCACACCAAAGCATTCCTAGGGTCTGTGGATTATGAAAATATCAAAAAAGCCATTCTATTAAAAAAACAGTCTATTTGAATTCATACTAACGATGAGTTTTACTGAAGAGGATTTGTCTACATTCCTTAATCATACAAGATCTACTAAATTGCCATGTCCACTTAACGTACTGCATCCTTTATCTTTCCCAGTACAACTAGAATCCAGCATGAAAAAGTCAAAGCATAGCTATGGGCAAAGCTAAAAGACAAAGCAGTGGATCAACCCTAGGTGGATAAGTTGTGCTCCATCTTTAGTCTGCAAGGACAGCAGAAGACTTTCCGCTCCCACATACCTTTGTGAGCACCTCAGTTTGCTCTGGATGTGCTTCCTCCCGTTGAACTTGTCGATGGCCACGCAGCCATCTGCATCTCCAGTCCCCGGCGTGGTGGGGCAGCTGTGACGTGGCTAGCCTCAGCACTCACATGCAGGGCTGGTGCTCACAGCAAGCACCTGGGAGGCCCAACGGCCAGGCAGGATCCATGCGTGATCTGGCTTGGAGCACAGAGATGACTTCCCTACCAGCCTTCTCCATGGGCTTTCTAACCTAACCCTTTGAAAGCTGATCCTCTGTTAAAACACATCAACACTGGCTGGCTGAAGGTGAAAGTGCCTAACTCTGCAGTGAGCTGCCCAGGCCACTGCAACTCTTAAGTTCAAGTTAGGCTCCCTTCACATTGCTAAGCTTCCAGAGCAGCAGCCTGAAGACCAGTCTGCAGATCCATAACCTAGGGGCTTCCTTTGATGGCTCCTGGCTCCGCTTCTGCAGTCCCCAGCTTCCCTGTAAAAGCGCTGAGAAAGGCTCTGCTGTGCAAGTGACATTACTGTGCTGGAGACCTCTGGGCTGGCGCTGCCCCTGCTGCTGTCTGCAGGACTCAGTGCAGGGCTAGATAAGGAAGCCAAGGTCCCCTGGCATGGGTATGCATCCTCAGGGCTAGTTCTTCTGGTCAGAGGCCTTCTGGGCTTCTCCTCAGCAAGTGTCTGGGATGCTCCTGGCCCCAGCATTGGCTTGAGCATCTGTTAGCTCACTGGCCTGGGCACAACAGCCAAATCACCAGAGAGGCAGGACTTGGTCTCCTGTCCCTCTCCTCAGCCTTTCCTATTAGCTAAGCTGGGTATCTCCCATCTCAGCAGCTGCCCGTTCACCACATGTTGCATACAGATGCCTGGAAGCTGGGCTCTGTGATGCCTGCTTCCCAAGCCCTGCCACGCCAAGTCAGTCACACCATTGCACTTTCAAAATAGCAGCCCACGCTCCACCCTTGGGCCTGTAACGCCCTTCCCTGGGCGAAAAGTCTCCCCTACAGATGTTCCTGAGACCTGGATGGGTGTACTCCACTCCCGTTACTCTCAGAAAGAGACACGAGATTAAACTGGGCCCTGGTGTGACTGGATACAGCAGTTCTTGTGTATTCTCATCTAAAGTCTTTCACTGGGAGAGATACTGTTTGGGGGAGTTTTTTTTCCCTTTTTTTTTTTTTTTTCCTTTTTTTTTCCCCCAGCTTTACAAATAATCTTGTTCATCACTCCCCACTGTCTTGGCACCTTCCAAGCAAAATCTGATACTGAGGAATAGACCTTCATTTTCAGAATAATAAATGAAAATACATTTTTGCTGCAGCCTTCCAATCCACAGAGGCGACACCGTCAAAATGCTCTGAACTTTTTTTGGAAGCAGCAGATGACTACAGCTGGTTAGCACAATTATAGCTGTTGTGTAATGCTTGGATCCTCTGTTGTTTCATTCATTCTATTCATCAAATCCTGCATTATGCTGTGGGAGAATATCTGCCTGATGGTAAATTTACATTTTTTCCTATGTTGCTGTTATTTTTCATAGTTAAAGGAACCCTGGCAAGTGACACATCACTTTTTTTATGTCATTTCAAAAGTTGTTTACCCCGTAATTTACAGTATCCTCTTAGAAGCCATAAGAATGGAGAGCTTGAGCAATCTGGCGTTTCCTCACTCTGGTATATTGTTTTTTTATTTTTTTCACTGTGGCTGGAAGAAGCTCAGACACTTTCTTCCGAGAGTGGGTCACAGCTGACTGAAGGACGGAGAAGCTACTGATTTCACAGCACAGCCGGAGATGGGCACGTGCTGCCTAAAAGCTCTCGTGGCGCTGCAGGCAGGCCGCTGTGACGGATCCATGCGTCCGTTAGGGATGGCCAGGAGAGAGGAGAAGACCCACCAGAAACACTGCTGCGAGCAGAGGGACATACCAAGGAGCACACGATCTTCCTCCAGCTAAACAGCCTTTGAAAATCCCTGGTAAAGGCAATAAACCTCCAGGAGCCCCTCGGTAGCCTGAGAGGACACCTCATGGTCTCGAGCTAGGCCCCCTCAGTACTGCACTGCACCGGGTTTTCATCCCTGCATGTATCACTGGTTTATAGTATGTGGTATTATACGTATTATATCAAAACTGGATCACAAAATGATGGCTGGTGACGATGCAGTCTTTCTCTCAGCATTTACTCCCCATGAGTGTTTTTTTTTTTTATTGAAATGTTTCCCTAAAAGCATTGCTGTAATTGAGATTTCTGGGTTGTTTCTTTGACGTAGAAAACCAAATCGTGCTCTGTTTTCAAAAAGAAAACTTTTTCTCGTTGTCTTCAATATGCACATTTCTGGGAACTTTTTAGGAATATGATTTTGTGCATCAGATTTTTTCCACTGAAAAAAGTGGAGGAGTGTATGAAAAATCATGAATTTTTAAAATTGTTTTGACATTGACTAATAACAAAAATAAGTAAAAAGAAAATGAGGGTGTGGAACTGAAGGAGAAAAAAAGGGAAGGAATACAGTTTACAGATGCTGCTCCTTATTTTTTCTTCCTCTTTTTTGTGCTCATGGATTAAAAATAAACAAACGAGCCAAAAATAAGATAGAAATGTTTGTGTTTCTGTAGCTCCTCTCTATGTGTTTTTCTTTTATGTTTCTTCCTTTTTCTTTCTTGCCATTGTGTGATTCACAAGACTGTAGGCTCAAAATTCATTTGGGTAATTAGATTAGTGAGAAAACAGCAGAATTTCATTAACATGGAACAGAAAGTGTCTTCAAAGAGGGACAGAGTTTTCACACGTCCCAGGGGTGAGGAGAAACCTTGTGTCACCGAGCATCAAGGCTTTCGTGCCGGAGGAGCAGCGAGCAACTGATGAAACCTCCAGCTCCAAACTACACATCGTTGCACTGCACGAAGCAGTTGTCCTGCTTAGTGAGAAATAGTCACCAGCAGCATTCCTGAGTTCGCTGTAGTAAAGATTATTTATGCACCATGACTGCTAAGTGCTACTAAACACAAAAACAAATGACACTATAGTCTCAGACCACTAAATTTGTCTCTTTGCTGTACATATCCCTTGCTTTCCCTTTGGCTGCCTTTTTGTTAGCTGTAAATTGCATAATTCATTCTGCTCATTGTTTTATAGTGTTGTGGTGAAAATCAGATTTATCATCATTAAATATTGTTATCACTGTTTACACAATGACGCAAACTGTCTGAAATGTGTCTCAAACTCAACACTGACATATAACCTCAGGAGAAGATGGGACTCTCCAGACCAACTCAGACCCCAGCCTGCAAGCCAAGCGATTAGGCCGGAATCAGAGAAACCTTGGTAATCTTGAAAGTTAGAGTTGTTATATATTCAGTTAAGGTTAAAAGGCAAAGGTGCAATGCATAGTTGTCAAGAAAGGGTCTATTTAGAGCTTTACACATTGCCAGTTAAAATGGACTGTTTCTTCCTCTCAGAATAAATAGAAACTGAAGATATTGCAGAAACCAGGATGCGGCACTATGGGTGTGACAAAAAGACCAATTTCTCCTCTGCTTCCTGTCCTCTTCTGGGTCTCCACCAGGATATAGAGGCCTTTTCATCTGCTTATTTTGTATGCCTGTATGCTAGTGACCTGCTCACTGTGCTCCAGCAGTTTGCCACTCTTCAGATTCAAGATCCTAGAAAACTGTTATGGCAAAAATTGCTTTATGTTGGTCACCCCCAAAACAGGAATCATGAGGCACTGGAGTGACAGGTCAGGAAACACAAACAAGTTGCTCCCCCTGAAAGTCGCCTCATGCCTTGCTGGGCCTGGTGGCCCAAGGGACGTTTAGATCAGCCTGGCTCATGCCACGGCAAGGATTAGCAGGTCTCGAGGAAAGCCGCAAGGCACTGAGCCGGCAGTCTCACAGGACTGTCTCTGCTCTTGCTGGTTCATAATAATGTCATCATGGAAGATTAAGATGTTGCAACTTGGCAAAGAACAGTGATAGTGCAATAAATCCCTTTGTTGGGGTATTTCCTCTCACTGGTTATCTGCCTGGCCAGTTCAGGCAGGTCTGAAATTAATTTGAACATTCTTTTAGGCACTTATCTCCCTGAAGTGAGATTTCCTGGGAATCTTCAGGGAAGGAATGAAAACAGAAGAAATACAGCTAAACCCAGGCACTTAAGACCTGAACCCACTCTCATTAATGCTCTCGGTGTAAATCAGGAGGAATTCCAATTTCATCGGGGGAATTATGCTAGTAATATACTGTCAGGGAGAGGACACTCAGGTGTGAGTCCTTTTACTTACGTTTCCTTTTTTTCACTTTTTCAAAAGGAGGCCCAGATCCTGCAAGTAGCTATACTTAACTTTCAGGATATTAGAGGTCTCAGTAGAGACAGATAGGATAGCAGGAGAAATATGATCACTCACATACTTGCACTTTTACAGTGTATGCAGAGTTTTCAGAATCAAGACATAACCATTTCAGAAGAGAATTACTGGCATAGTCAAATATTAGTTCAAAAAATACTTGGTAAATATTATGAATACTTGGTCCAAATTAACTAATTTGGAAATATTTTCTATTCAGGGAAAAACTCTTTTTTTGGGGGAGGGAGGGGGGGCACATTTTAACAAGTAGAATTTACTCCTTAGATCTGACACATCTAAAATTACCACTATTTGTCATACCTAATAAGAAATTAGTGACAAGGACTGAACGCGGGGGAGAGCACAGCACAGCGACAGCTACAGAGTGAAATGCCATCATGGAGAAAACTATCTCCTGGTGAATACAACCAGCTGGGTGTCTGGATGCTTTGTAAAATTTTATTGTGAAATGCACAGATGATGAACACAGCTGCAAAACATCAGGAGTGTTTATCATGATCTCCCAGAGCGTTCTGGGTGTGTTCCCCTTTGACACTATTTATGTAGGCTTAACCTAAGCTGATTTCAATGGAGACATCAAAATTGTTTCAAGGTGCATCCTATTATATTCAGGGTAAGCTTGTGGTTTAAGGTTACTCTTCCCCATCTTATGTGGTTTTTATCAGCATGCAAAGGACAACCAAATGAAGAAGTAGTTGATAGCATCTAACTAACCGGCTGCTGCTGCTGCTGGAGCAAATAAAAGGATGTTATTGGCACACACACAAGTATTAAAAAGGGGATTAAACACATTTCTGGAATGGAATTCAGGCTTAAAAATATGTAATCCATCCCTCTGTGCCTAAACACTAGAATAGCCTTCAAGCAATGGGCCTGACTCTTCTGAATATTACTTATTTTACCTGAATTCAGGTCCATTTCAGCCTTCACATAGTGCTGATATAATATGAGAAAAAATGTGACTGAGAGTTGATATTGGTATTCACTGTCTCATCTACCCGTGGTCCCATAGGCTCATATACAATCATAGGCATCCCAAAACATGGTAGAGTTCTACTTCAATTAGATTGCAAGCATAAATGCCAGCATGACTATGACCCAAGCATGTTACATTTAAAAGTAGTAGACAACATAAGAGCCTGCTCCCAACTTTACTAGCTTTATGAGGCTGGTTTTCGGTACATACCATACTTTCTGATTTTGGCAGGCAATGAAAGCATCAAAATACTCCTAAGGAAGCTGTTTTTTTAAGTTGCAGCTGATGATGAGGGAAGAAGAGGGAAGAGAGAATACAGGTCAAGAACAGATCCTGATAGCCACCTATCTGAATATAAGTTTTGGTTTAAGAGTTAAAGAAATAACTTGTGAAATGTTGTAGTTAGTAAAAGAAATGACACATGCAATTACTCAAAAGCTAAATGCTTGGTTATAATTATAATTGAACTACACTTTTGAAATAAAAAATAGTTAATCCATGGTATAAATCTTCGCTTAACTAAATCTTAACAAGGTTGCTCTGTATATAAAGGATTCACCTTGAAATAACCAGCCTTTCCCATACTAAGACCTTATAACAGTTTTATTTAGTCTCCATTACGCCTTTATGAACAGTTCATTGAAAATAGGGTCTTACATAACTATGAAACCCCTGTAGCACAGTCACAGCTGCAGCGCTAGGTTTTAAAAATTAGGGAGTACTGGGAGAGACACTGTTTGTAATCACCAAGCCAGGCCTCATTCAGATGGAGCTGTTTACACTGCACTTACATGACATTTCTTTTTCCTCTGAGGATGACAAATTGCTTAACAAAAGTCATTGCACCTATTTTTTCACATGTGGAACTGAAATGCTGAAAATGGAAAGATTTAGCAAAAGCAGTTTCTTACAGAGCTGGGAGTAGAAGTCCCATCTTCCAAATACATTCTCCTATTCAATCAACAGGGAAGACTGGTTCCCAGGCTTAAGAAAATGAAACTTTCTGCTTGTTCTTGCAGGGTTGTTCAGAGAAGGAATTTCAGTTCTCTTGGTATAGTGAATGACCCCCGTTGAAGGGAAAAGCAGAATTTCCAGGAAAACCTCACTCCAGCTCAGTGCCATTGTAATGTGGAGCATTATTAGACATTGTTAGACCATTTTTGTAACCAGTCCCTTGCAAGTCAGGTGTCAGAACTTGGCTGATCCCAGAGCTACACCCAAAGTTTATTGATTTCAATAGACTGCAAAATGAGCTTCACTTCTCCTTGCTATCTGCAGCAGCAGTACTTCTGAGCGTAGGGCAGTAAAAAGTAGGACCCTGGTTTTGCTTCAAATTCTTCTATTAAAGTGTAAATGTTTCAGTGCAAGAGTCGTATTTTTGTACCATCATAACTGATATATCGTAATTCTGTCTTTGCAAAGTTTTTTTTACAAAGCCATGTATTCCCTGGACTCAAGCAGCCCTTACCACAAATCAGGTTTTGCATTTACTTGCACTTTTGTCTTTCGAGAGGAGGAGGTTTTATTAATAGTAGCTCTGCTATTTGTATTTGGAATTCACTTCTGGACTGAAAAACTTCTGTGCCAAGACTCAGCCAGGAGTGAACTTTATGATCGTGTTATCAACTCTGAAAACAAGAGATTAAGCAACAGCCACTGAAGTGGTAACAGCTTTTTAACTTTATCAGAATCAGTTGCCCACTCCTCTGTATTGTTTTCCTGCAGTCCTGATCTGTCATATTTTAATGTTTTCCCTGTGTACCTACCAATGAATAACTGTGTAGCATTATTTGTAAAACAGCTCTGTCCTGAAACATGATAGTGCATGAACTCAACCTGATAATTTATGAACTCACAGCTAGGCAAGAAACAATTCCCCTGCAGCCCAGGGAAAATGTACAGTAACATGTTAAATCCTTTTTTTTTTTTTTTCATGTAAAATCATATTGCCATTTAGATTTGTGACTTTCTTAAATGTGGTTGTGCACAGAGGAATGCCTATAAAAATGACACGCTTTTACTCAATGGATCTGCTGTCTTCTGCAGGAAATTTGAGTCAGATATGTTTCATTTACTGACAAAAAATAATACCTTGTTTTCCTATTTTCTACTCTGTTAGCAGCTTGGAAATTGTGCAGCCCTGGGAAAAGTAGCCAGCTCTCCTGGTTCATGCACCATCAGCAGCGTTGGTAGTTAGTTTGAACCACTGAGTTTTGATTGCCTGTGCAAAGAGTTTGACTTTCATACCCAGGTTTGGATCTCCTGAGCTATTGGCTGGAAAAACTGGGCCACATTTTCTGCTGATACACAGCTCCCTTGACTGCAGCTAGAAATTTGACTCTGTATCTTTGCACTTCTGAACTAAGTGACCTCAATCATGGATCTCTGCTCAATGGTAAAAATATCAGGCCACCTGGTGACTTCTTGCTGCCGTACTTTTCAATACAGGGACAGAAAATGTGCCTCTTGAGGGGCGATGCTGGTTCCTCTAGCTGGAAACCCTTGCACTGGCCACACTGCATGGGCAGCTGTTTCTGGACATGGAGCAGGGGATGCACTACATCCCACATGGGTTGGCAAGGTGGTCCAGCTCCATGCACGGTCTGCCACAGATTGCAGTTGTACTGCAGCCAGTACGCTCAGGCTTCGCATGTATTTCTCATCTTGATGATGAGAAACCTCTTGATGAGAAACCACGTCCTTCAAGATCTGGTTCCTGACAGGGTACAAGCTCCTAGCTGACCCCAGCTGCAATAAAACCTCTAAGCCACTTGCATTGCCTGCTGGTAGATTGTCCAGATGGCAAATGCTGATGTAAGATCAGTCTCTGCCCACCAGCAAATAAACAAAATTTTCCCTGGTTTCATTAGGAGAGCTGCTCAATGGTGTGGACATGGAATTGCTCCCAAGTAGGCTGGATAACCCTCCTCAAGCCTTAAGTTTTGCCTGTTCATATAGTGTTATGTTCGCCTCTCCAACCATGAGATCCTTCAAATACATCTGCCTCGCATTTATCTATTTTTAAAAGGACTTAACCAACAGGTGGATGGTTCTGCCAGTGCGTTTTGGTCCTGAGTCATTTTGTTTACACCACCAAAGCAATCCAAAAGGAAATTATCCCTCCAAACAATTTCCAGACTACATGATCTTCTAGATCCAAGTGAAAGCCATGCTGTCACCCAACAATCCAGCTGTTTGTTTGCAGCATTTGAAATAAGCATCCTGAAGGCAGACAGTAAAGCTTTCAAGTGAGTTTGTTGCTCACTGTGAGAGATGATGAAGCAACAATTGCCTCACATTTTCCGGACAAAACAAAGCAGGAAGCTTCCATCCTGATGGTCTCAGTTACAGGAAGGGCCATTCTGCATGAAAATTCACATTTGTTGCAAGCAAATATACCTGGCATAGGGGTGTTTTGCACGGAGGATATGATGTGCTGACTATGAAAAGCTGAGAGTCGATAGCACCCCATGAAGCAAAGGCCTGGTATTGATGATTTCCAAACACCTTTGCAAACTGTAAAAGTTATTACAATTTTTGTGTAACATATGTGTGCCTATGCAGATCCACCCTCACGGACTCAATCACTAAAATAAGATCCTTTACAAAATATCCAGTGTAAAACTGTTTCTTTCCCTTGTTTTCCTGTGATGTTTGACATTAAAAACAGCCATCTTACATAGCTAATGCCACTTTTCCACAATATTTCATTAAGACAAATGGAATGTATTTCCATCACTTATCATAAGATCAACACTACAGCCAAGCTAGTGCTAGCTTATTTATTGTCAGACAAGGGATGGATGATGTTAAGTGCCTTCCTTAATAGGGATGATTCCTTAACAAAGGATCTACTCACAGACTGATGTATTCATCCTCAATTTTTGTCTGCCTGTCCATCAAGTTTTGTCAATCAAACTAATTTCAGTCACATGCAAAATGATTTTTGCTCAGGCTGATCCAGAAACAGTGGTAAAATAATCATAATCATAATCAGTAACCACTTGCTGGAGTGATTTTCTTTGAGGGATGTTGACATGTTGAGCGTGATTCTGTGATCCTTCCAAAGAGCCCAGAACTAGACCTGAAATGGCCATAGCATTACAGATTTGCACTAAAGTTACGAAGGAGACAAGGAAGAGACTTGCCTTGTGTCTGCTCCAAGGCTCTCACTCAGTATTTACTGCAATAGTTGCAGGACACGCAGCCCTCACTTGCAGGGGAGTCTGCATTAGCTGCTCTGTGACCATCACACTGATAAGCCCCAACCTGGTGGTGTTTGTACTTCTTAGTCACCTTTATTTGTTTAAGAGGCCGGACAAGGCAAACACTTGTGATGCCTTGTTTATTCTGCGGCTTTCACTGGAGCATATTAAACTCATCATTACATCATATAAGCTGCAGATAGGCATTTTTTGCTGGCAAGTGTTGACAGTAAGTAACAGACCCTTTGCCGCAAGGTAACATGTTTATATACTAGTGCGAATGCCTGGTGGGTTTTATCCCTGTAAAACTATCACAGATAAAGAAGCTACTATCAGATAAGTGACTATAATAAATGGCCACAATTAGTGCTCTGCTGATGAGACTACTCGGTGGTCTATCTGCTCTGCTTTGGACAAACCCCAGGCTCAGTTTGCTTAGTATAAATGGAGACAAGGGCCATTTAAAATAACATCAGCCTCTCTTGATTTCTGGGGGTGTGTTACCAAAATACCACTGTTTAATGAATGGAAATCTCCCTGTATTTATCTTCAGAGAGCTTACAAATGGGAAAACCAAATCAGACATAAAATAAAGATGTCTATTTAGTCCCTCCTCCCCCCCGAAACACACACACCATGTCTACTTGCATGTTTTCTCCATTTCCAAGCTTCCACTATTAAGGCATGGCTTTTAGTCCCAGCTTGCATAAGCCTTCACCAGTCTTTTCCTATGGACACCACCAGGAGCAGCAGCAAGGGGGTCAGCCCTGGGCACCGCATGGCCACATGCAGGGACAGCCATGCAGGTACCCCGAGACAGCATATTTCCCCAGAGGAATGCTGCTACCCGCTTTCAGACTGGTACCAAACCTTGGTAGGTGGTGCAGAGGGCTTGATGCATCTCTATGTGACTCTCTATATCCTTCCTTTCTGATGGCTAATCCGTATGAGAAAAGCAAACTATCAAAAAATGCTACTTTGGCATTTCTTCTTGTGGCTTTGCACTCCATTCAGAGCCCCTTTGAAGTCACTGGGGAGGCTTCCATGGACATACATGGATCAGATCATTTTCACTGAATTGCCAAGCATCTCATGAAAACACGGACCCATTGCTTAAGCACTTCCAACCTCCATCCAGCTTTCACATGCAAGAGTATCAGAAAATTAGGAGAAACTGAAGGATCCCTCAACCCCAGGCCTATACAGGGCTGAACTCCAGCCAGAGATGACCCCATGCCCACCTGTGTGTCCCAGCCTTAAAAATACACATTCCCAAATTGGGTTCAGGAGCCCTAGGCTGCAGGGTTGGGAAGAGGTTTGCCCATCAGCTACTATGCAGCTCCACTGCTCTTCATTAGCAGCCCTTATTTGCAGAGGATATTCATGTTGCTTCATGAAGTGGTCTTATAATCACTGTTTTAAAGGCATCTCTGTTGACATTCAGCCAGATCTCATTACAGCCAGGACTCAGAAATGAGAGCCTATAATTTAAGCCCTTTGCTGAAAAGGTCTTTAAAAGACATTTATATTCTTGCACAGTCTAGTGCTTTATAGAATGACATGTATTTACAATGGACTTCTCTTACATGTAAATATGTGTGTATGTATACATTCATATTAATAAATATATATATATGAATGTGCTGAAAGAGTTTTCCAGCATACTTTTACAGCCATTAAAATAACGATAATAGAAAAGTTCAAAAGGAATGGTTGTAAAACACAGGCAATAACCCTCTCCGTTTATTTTTCATCTGTAACTACAATTCTGTTTACATAGTGTCAAAATGGCACCACTGAGCACCACCGAAGATGTCTTCTGATCCATCTTCTATCCCCTTCTCAAATATCTTATATCTCATAAGTGGCTAGCGGAAAATGCTCTGGCATAAAAGTATGTTCCTGCTGGGGTTTACGCTTCCACTTGTTTTAACATTTCCTAATAACAGTTTCAGGCAAATTGCACTGAACAGTAGAGGAATACCCGCATACATGGAAGAACCCCATCCCAGGAATGAGATGCTTGTGTGCAGTAGGATTTATGATGGTTCTTTGTATTCCCATTGCCCAGAATATCTCACAAACTCAGAAAAGTTATGCAGACATCAGTGTGTTTACCTTTTCATGAGCTTAAAGCTGATTTATATGACCTTTGAAAAATAGGATGATACTTCTTGTTGAAAACACTGTGGATTCCAGATTAAAGGAACTGTTAAGCGATTCAAGCCCCAAATCTGAATTACTTTTAAGTATGAGGGTTGTGCTCACTTAATTCAGCTGAAAGTGAGTATATAATGTCTGCCCATCTATGATACTAATGTACACGTGTGTACATGGAGACTTTTGTGCCCATGTGCTAGGCCCTGGGGGTTTCACAGTGGTATAGCTGCTCTGGTGAGATAACCTATGATAGTAAGTTCCTCCTGTGCAAAGCTGTCTTTAAGACACTGCAAGAAAAAAAAAAATCTATATGAGGCTCTTCCTCAGAATGACAGTGCTAAATATTTCAGAATAATTACATGGGCAGGTATTTATCTAAAAAAAAAAAAAAAAAGTTGGAGCCTTAGAGCAGACCAAGTGGTTTCTCCTTAGTAATTTGTCCACATATGTAACTATTTATTGTTTCACAACATGGGTTATGCTCATGTGGTAGAAACCTCCTCTGCATTTGCTATGTACAAAGATTTACAATTTTCCTTTAGTGCCTCCGGACCCGCAGAGCATTTTCAAGCCATTGTATTGAGTAAATCTGCAAGAACTGGAAATGCCAGCTATGCAGAGCCCATTGCATTGCTTCTGGTCTGTTAAGGATATAATTAGTTAGTATAGTGCAAATCACAAACATAAAAATTAATTTCCTCTGCCAGTTATCTTCAAGTAGTCAAGTTTTCAATCCATTTTTTTAGTGTTCCCCACAATCATTCACAAGAACTCACCAATTCAAAAATCAAGAAAATAGGAAAACTCAATTAACTTCCCCCCACCTTGACTCAGAGGTGGACTGAGGTCCCATAGATGTGAAACGTCTGAAGTCACATCAATGTCCTGAGATGAAAAAGATATAATTTCTAAAAGTGCAGAGTTTTCCACTTCTTCATTGCAAGGAACACAGGATATTTAAAAGGAATCAAGCAGGACAGGCATTGAAGACGTTAAGAGGAAAAAAAAAAAAAAACAATTTTTTAATTGATGGAATGAGAAAAAGTTTTTTTTTTTTCCCACATCTCCTTTTCCATTCTTGTCATTCTACTTTTTTTTTTATCTGACATATAAGTATTCCTGAGTCAGCTTTCTGAAAAGCCACGTTTTAGTAAATTAAACAACTGTTAAATATAACTCTAGAAATTAAAATAGCTGTAACATTTCTCCTCAAATCACAGTTCAGGAAAACATCATTCACCTTAATGGAGAACCACTGTAATGGAGCAAGAAGCAACTTGGAAGTAGGAGCAGGGGAAGATGGGAAGACATGGTTCAAATTCTCCTCATATTTTCTTAGGAAACAAAACTATCTTTACACAAGTAACTCACACAGGTCTAGCCAGGTCTACATACTTTCGGACCAGACTTGTTTCAGCCTTTCCTCTTTTCTCTCTCTCTCTCTCTTTTAATATTTAAAAATATATATTTTATTTTTTTTAAAAAAAAAAGGAAATAGATTTGGAGAAAGGTGCATACAATTAGCATACACATACATACAGAGAACTATATTAAAAAGAGTGGCTAGATTCATATAGTCTTATGTGGACTCAGAAAAGGTTGCTATGCTCAAATCTTGCACAGGTATCTACTGAAAATTTCACCCACAATTGTCCTTTACTTCATAATATGCCACAAAAACTTTTAATATGTTCTTTTGCATGGGTACAACAGTGACTCTGTTCAATAGCTTGCCATATGTTCAGTCTTTAAAAAATCATGACCAGAGAAGAAAATGAGAGGTGTCTTTTTCATGCACAAGTTAGACTAGCCATGGGAGGTGAAGTGCCAATTTTTCAGCACCATTCTGAGTTAATCTGTTCTGTTGGCTTTGATTTTCAGCCTGGTTTGTACTTGGCACTGTTTAAAGTCAGTTAAATGTCCAAAAGAGTTACAAGAGTGGCTGGGTTTAAACAACAAATATGTGTCTGAAATATTTGCTTGCACCCCGAAGCTTCCCACATTAAAAAAAGCCCCAAAGACTGACTTTCCAAGTCTGGCCTTTGGTGGCTGATTTATTAGCTTTCCTGTTTTCACCAACATATTCAAGTTGCTAAAACCCATCCTGTTAAGCCTGATGTGTCTGGCATTCATCTTCACTTCAGTACCATCTACAACAGGCAACAGGCTCTGTTCAACGGTTGTAGTGCCTCCCCAGGAATATCCTCCTGTCAAAACTTTAAAAAGAAGAAAAGGATGAGTGGAATGAGTCTGCCTCTAGTTTGAGGAAATCCCTCATTCCCTTTTGCCTTGGCAAACACATAAGTTGTTACATCATCTTCGCTTTCTAACAAGAAGGGTGAAGGAGTTTTTTATCAGCTCACAGCATGCAACGGTGCAATGGCTTTTCCTGTTCTTGTGGGAAGTATCTCTGTATTCTTTATTTCCACAATAATAAAATAAAGCTGCAAGTACTAGGCAAACACTCAGAAAAGTTTTTTGCACTTATTTGTTTCAGTTAAATTCTGTGTTCTGCATTCAATGACATTTGCTTTCTACAGCTTTTATTACCATTCACTTTTTTAGCACCCTTGATGGAAGTACCACTTTGCTAGCAATTATATTAGTTGAAAGAGGTCATTTTAATGAGTGTGTCTGCAAACAGGCATCTGAAGTGACATTCATCCTGAAACATTCACCCCTGAAAATATTTTCAGAGCCTTTTTAAAAACACCCATACACTAAGCTGGGGTCTTGCTTTGCAGAAGGGCTGCTGGATGGCCCTGGGGGTGAGCAAATAAAGAGGACAAGTGCATTTAACACTTCCCTTCTCATATGCTCTCTGCCCTTGTCACTACTAAGATTTCATATGCCTGATGTGGTTGCAAACACAGTGACCTTGCACGAATTATTTGTCTCCTCTCTTATCCACCACCCCTTTGGGAAGGCATTTTGCAGCTCAGCTTCCCCTTTTTGTTTCCCCTGATCTTGACTCCTGCTAGTTTATTTGATGCCCCTCAGTTGGGCATTGGAGTGTCCGCCTCTTTGAGTCTATTTGTGTTCTGCATCTGGGAGGGACCATTAAAGGCTAGTTGTAATCGGACTTCCAGGAGGATCTTCAGGATTTCCAAAAGGTCTTCACAAAAGAAGGAATGGCACCTACACAGCGTGAGGCAAGTGAGTGACTGTCATGTCAAACTATGTGTACGCTCCATGCAAAGCTGGGCTGATAAGCTCACAGCTAATTATCTCAGCAACTACCCAAAAACATAGTTTTAAATAAGAAGATCCCAGATGTTCATCACTGCTCAGATATCCTGCAAACAAAAAAGGAACTTTAATCACTGAAAGTATTATGTTGTAAGTAGTTCTGCATGTAGGTCCATTAGTAACAAACATGTTGAAGGAAGCAATTATTGTGGTAAATTTATTGACAGAGCTGGAAAATCCCTTTGTATCACTTCTCTCATTCTCTTCACTTTTTGCTTTGTTCTGCATCCACACAGTATTATCTGTGTTAATGTGGGCTCTCCAGACTCAGACAAGCTGCAGGAGAACTGCAATGAGGCATTTAAAATGAGGTACAAGAGCTAGAAATTGAAAAGACTCCAGAGCAGTTGCTTTAACACCTTTAGCTTCTTATTATTATTAAACAAGCATTCCGAGAAGGAAAAGCATGAAAAATGTTTAATAGGTGTCTAGAAATTTCAGGTGTGAGAGCTCATGAGTTTATCTCAGTGGAGCTCAACATCTGTTGAGTTCTTAAATTCATACATCATAGTACAGAGAAGAAAGAGTGGAAATTCAGCTTAGGGAGAATCCAAAAGCCAGTATAGCTTGCATCAGCCTCTGACTTCATCAGGATGAAAGCTGCACCTACTAAGAGGTAGTCAGACTCCCTTAGACTATTAAGCAGTAAATATGTATCTATACAAATACAATTGATTCTAAGATTCTGTAACTTAAGTGCCATAGGATATAGCTGGGATTTACTGTCAAAATGCAGTACATAAGAGTTATGACTGAAGAGTTACAGAGCATTAAGTATAGAGGGGTGGACTGGAGCTAGATAGATCAAAAACTGCTTTTCAAAGTCAAAAGGATTAATTTGGGACATTTGACACAAAAATTGCCAGGAGGTCTCTGGTAAACGGTCTAAAACTGGATAGCTAAAACAGGACTAGAGCACTTGTGGATAAAGTTAGTGACAATGAGTTTTGTAACAAGATTCAGAACAATTTGGATTTTTGAGCCCTTTGAGATCTGATGAAAAGCACGAGATGGGAACCAAGTGTATAATTATTATTATTATAAGCAATGTTACAACACTGATATTGTTATGAGTGAATTAACAGATGGCAGATGCCTTTCAGAGAAGGCAAAGGCAAAATAATTTGTCTGGTAGCAAGGAGTGCAGCTAATGATTATGTGCTAAATGAAACAGCCATTCAGCGTGCTGATCAGGAAAAAACATTTGGGAGTCATTGTGGAAAAAGCATGGAAACCATTAGCCCAGTCCAAAATGACACTAAAAGTAAAGCAAAAGAGGTTATATTGTTCCTACACAATGCTCTAGCCGGATCCCTTACTTCTGAGTTATTCGTGTTTTTGTTATTGTTGCTACCTTCAGGTTTACTGCGAGAAGTGAGGGTCCTGCAAAGGTTAAGTAGCCAAATGCCCTAAAAGATAGTCCCTATTTCAGAGATGCCAGGGTAGGAATCTGGAAAAGGCTGGATGAGCACCTTGCAGGAGGTGCCTCCTTATCCCCATGAGGAGAGAAGGAGCCTTGACTTCCATTGCATGGCTTCAGCCAACTAAGGGTGAAGAGGTGAACTGCTCTAAGACTATGTATATAGAAAAGATCAGCAAATTCAGAAGCAGACGGGACCTGGGTAAGATCACAGCCTAGAGCCTCCGAGCCCTCCTCTAGCCGCAGTGTGACACCACATCCCTTGGTCCAGCCCTGCAAGATGCTTCTTCATCTCCGCCAAAACTGCAAACAAGTGCTGGACTGATTTGGGCAGGATTCGAGCTCAGGGGTGAAAGGAGCTGTGTGGACCTGCTTGGCCAAACTGGGACACTTCTTTTCTGAGACAGGTTTTTCAAAAACACTGGAGGAAGCTCCATGCCAACATCATAAGGGTGAAATAGAGCTTTAGGCTGAGGCTTTCTGGAAAAAAGGTAACCCAAAAGCTGTTTTGAGCTGTGTAATGGGGATTAAGAGTACATCATTCAAAGGTTACACACCAGAGCTTCAGTGCAGCATAACTACTTCAGTCCTCACTTGCCCCAGTTTCCGTCTGCTCCAACAGCATTTTCTAATAAGCCTTTCTGACCGCTCACACCAGAACAACGGTGTTAGAGCAGGGACAAGCAGCTTTTGTTTGCTTTTTTCCCCAATCTTCTTTTTTCTTTAAAAAGTAGGCTCTATGCTACTGGGTAAGAGTGCTTTGCTCCAATCGGTGCAGAAAGGTCTCAGCCTAGTCATCTTTTAGTGACTCCCTTACAGCCAGTTAGCTCACAAAAATAAGCAAACTGAGGAAAGGAGTCAGAGTCTAAGCTCTTATGAGAGATTGATTGTAAAGTTGGTGGCAACATGACAAGCTGATTTGTGGTGACTCCTCGTAGCTTGTTTGAACTGTAAACCTCAGTCACATTTATTTATTGTATCGATGGAGATTTTTCAAAATTGACCCAAACAGAAAGGCTCATATCTTGTGCCCTGGCTGTGGAATGCTCAGCGTGGTGCAGGGCGAGTGGACAGGCACAGGTATGTGTTTGTATATAGATGCGTATGTGTGTGAGATTATGCTCCCCCTGGCCCCAGGAAGCCTGCATTCCTCACGGAGCAACGGCCCAGCTTCAATGGAAGGACAAGAACATCCTTTGCCTGACACTGCCATAACATAACCTGCTTTAGGGAGACTTACGACCCATCTCAAGTTGAGAGATGGACTAGCACCCATGTCCCTGGCTGCCTGGGGACCAATGCTGAGTGCTGGACGCAGTACAGACACAGCTTGCCCTCTCCCTTTTAGGTACCCCAGCCTCTCACAGTGTTTTAAGACAAGAATCCATGTGGGCTAATCTCTCAGTCTGGGATAAAGTTGATATTAAGAACATCTCCTTAACAGTGCTAACCTCAATTGCCCCAAGACGATTCCTGTTCAGCAGGAGGAATCCTCTTAGGCACTACCTGCTGTCCTTCAGCAGATGAGCCCCAAAACCGAGCACCTTTTAAGCACGGGACCTTTGTTCCTTCCTTACTTTGAAATGCAAGAGAAGATCTATGTTGTCTAACATCAAGGGGAAATCACAGGCCAAGGTATTTCCTCTGGAAAAGCCCAGTCTCGGTGCACCTCCAGCCCTCTGGCAGTCTTGCTCCGACAACCATTTTGCTTTTGCTGAACCCAGTGACATGTACAGGAGATGCCCACCTTGTTCATGAGCCATCCCCAGGTACAGCCACACAGGACCCTTCAACATATCGTCTTTGTAAGGGGCTCTGCATATGCTCCCACCACATAAGAAAGCCAGGCTCTGCAGTCTAGAAATCCCTGGTGAAGTGGGATGGCCTGTGCCAGGCATGAGGCAGATACAGAGGTCAGAGCGCTCCTCTGCCCTGGAGCCCTGTGTATCCTTCTTCTCTGAGGCCACTAGCAAAGCTCCCTCTGCTTCAGCGCGTGCTGGGCCAGGAGGTGGGCTAGGTGCCATCCTTGGCCGGTCACGCCATGACTTCCCATGATGTCACCGGCTCAACACTCTGTGACTCCTTCACAGAGACCTGGACCCCTCTGAAAGGCTTAGTTACCTTTACTGTCATCTTTCCCAGTGATAGCCGAAGCAGCTGTTTTTCCTCCTCAATAACATGTGGGTTGCCAGAGAGCCTGAGGGGCCCACCAGCAAGTTCCCATACTTGGATGTAAGTCTGTATCTGCATCAGATTTTCTTGAAACAGTAGTCATGTTGCAGGTTCCACTACCTTCTACACAAATGTGACTTAATGGTTTCTTCAGGAACAGTGAGCTCATCTACTGTAACATGAAATTGTAAAAAGTTGATTCTTCAGTTATTAGTGTAATAACTCTAGGCTACTTGATATGTCCTATATGCAGCTTATGGGATAACATTTTACAGCATATTGCTTTACCTACATAGAAGTCTAAATTGATCACAAAACACTTACAGAAAAAAAAGATAAAGACATCAGCAGAAGTCCTATTCCTTTGCATAGAAAGATGCAGATAGAAAGCGCTCTATGCTGCCTCCCCCTTTTGTTTTCTTTTAATCTATACCTTTGCCTTCAAAGCCTCTGTTAGTCATGAGCAGAACCATGATATTAAGAGTGCTCAAGGTACAGCAGACCTCCTACTCCGTCCAGCAACGCTTGCTGTTACTTGTGCCATTTGTCTGACAGACATCAGCCCACAAAAGAAGAGTAACACTGGGAAGCAATGCCCTGCTGTACCTACCAGCACAATGTTCTCTTCAAGTATCAGTAAGCATCACTGAGGCAAACTCAAACTTTAAGTAACATTTGTCTAGACATAAAATTAGATTACTCTAAAAAGACTACTGCATTTCTACTTTCTTCTGTTTATATGGCTCATATCAACATAGTATTTTAGTACCTGATGTCTATTTATGCATTTAGCAGTTGTTAAACAGCTGTGCAAAGCACTGTCTGGATATTTTTATTTTAGTTCAAAAGCGAGCTGAAATGCAGTTAAATGTATAATATGATTTAAGAGCAACTTAAACAGCTCAGATTTAAACTAAAGTAAGTACACGTCCAAGCCTTTTGGTAAGGTTTAGTTTTATTAGTTTAAAATCACACCTTAATTTAAACCATACCCACAGCCTTTATCCAGGTTTCACAGGCATTTAAATGATCCTTTTTCCCCATCCCACCAAATGATAGGAAACTGAAGCTCAGTATTACAGGAAGGCACAAGAGGGTCTCTCCCGAAGGCACCTTGAGCGCTCTGGCCTCAGCACCCTGCTGCCCCTCAGCTTTTAAAAGGGCTTTCCAGCACTGGATGAAAGAATTAAGAATTAATCAGTGTAGTAAAAGGGACTTTTCTGTCCTCCTCAAGCATTCCTGCATTAGCAGATATAATAAACAATGCTATTTTATTTAGCGGTAGAAACAGTATTCCTCTCCTACTTGTTCTATTGGTTTCCACATCTGTTTTTGTTTGGGGTTTTGGTTGCTTATTTGGGTTGTTGGGTTTTTGAGGCTGAGGGGGGCTAAGTAAAAAAGCTGCTGTTTTAATTTCAGCGTCAAATCTTAATAGAAAGCTGAATGTGACACAGATAGTCAGAGAGCAGGAGCACTAAGACAGCTCTGGGTGAGGGATAGGGGGTAAAAATTATCACCTGATGTGCTATGGGTTACACTGCAGTAAACTGTGGCTTAGTATTTATTGCACCATGTTGCTCAAGGCTCTGGAAGGCATTCAGGAAGAGAGCACAAAATCAGCACTAGTGGGGTTTTGTGGCTGGTGGGTAGTGACAAGGGTAGTTTTTTCATACTTTAGTGAATAACTGAATATTGATCAGACCCAACACTGGGGAAGCTGTTTCCAAGGAAGACCAGAGCATCTTTGGGCCTCTAGCACTTGGTTAATATAGCAACAAATAAGCATTGACTCCAAGCTAAGGAGACCTAAAGGGTTTCCAAATGCAGAAGTAGAAACCCAGAACTTGTAAAGCAAATCCACACTGCTGGTGGCTGTGAAAGGAGGTATCTTGCTGTCTGCACTCTGCATCAAGGCCACCATGAGCTTCTACAGAGCAGGGCAGAGCCTCCCCTCTGGCATGTCCTCAGGTCTATATGAGACACTTCACAGCGAGACACACTTTTCTCCTCTTGTCCTCCATGCACTATTCCTCCTCTGGCTCTGGGTCTGTGCACCTCTGCCCTTGGAAAACATTCAGGGTGGTAATTTTCTTTTTTCATCCAATACCCTATTCGTTAGGCCAGGAGAAACCACTGCTCGTCATCACACCTTCTTTATGATGATGGATCACGAGTCCATGATGCAGGGTCATGCCCGCACGCCTCTCTCCACTAGAGCCAAGCAACTAACCATCCCTCTGTCCATTATGGTAACCTTTGCATGGCTACAGCAGGAGGAACAACAGCTTCCAGTAAGGCACCATGAGGTGTTCAGTGCCTCAAACATCCCCTGGAGTAGGTCTGTTTTCACCTCTAACAAACCCTACCTAACCTCACAAAAACAGCCAGCAAAAAAGGTTGCAGCCACACATCAAACAAAAGGCCAAACCGAGACATACTCTGAGTTACTACAGCCTGAACAAGCCAAAGATGCAGCCAAGACTATGACCTCCGTCTCCCAACATCCATGCTATCACCTAACCTCAGACCTCTCTCAGCTGATGGCTAACATAAAAATAAACAGATCCCAGCTCTTAGCAAAGCAAATGATGGGCTTTCATTTGCAAAGTCCACAACTACTTATGTAGATCCACCTTGCTGATAGCCATGAGGTCCTCCCTTCATTTGAGTAATGCTTTCTACATGGAGTCCTTCACAAAAGGACAGGTTTATAAACATTTGGGGGATAATTTTCAGCAGGGCTACAGTACAAACATATGTTCCAGGCAAGTTGTAAAAATCAATCCTGTCATCGTTATGTTCATATTTGCAAACAAAAGTGTTCAAGTGCAGCTTATGACATTGCTTGCCTACACTTCAAGTCTAACACCTTTAAAGGATGTTTTGCATTTCAGAGTCATGAATGTGAGGAAGTGTTTTCTTCCATCAAGATCCCAATAAAAAGCCTGACTTCGGAACTGTCTCAGACAGTCCAACTTGCCTTTTTTTTTTTTTTTACCATTAATGTATTAAAAAGTGGTATAACTTCTGCTGTTCCAACTCCTCATTGTAATTTGCTCTGCAAGTCTTTGTTGAGGTGTCTTTGATAAAGTGGACTGAGCCTTCATTCATTATCTTCAACAGAGCAGCCCAGAAAGCAAAATTTTGAAAAAGGATGATACTGAGCAAGAGGAAACAATTAATTAATTAATTAATTAATTAACACTGCAGTGCACTGCTGGAAGGATTTGTTTCACTGCCTAAGTGAAAACAAGCTGAAACTGTCAGTCAGCAAAATTGAGCTACAAGCAACTGTCTCTCAAGAATATGGAACTCTCCCATGAATAGTGTGTGGTTTATTCTAATAAAGCATGGAGTATCTTGCATTTTCAGGTTAGGCTTCCAGGTAGCAGGAGTGAAGTAAATCTGTCATAGGATTCTTACTAAAAAGTGAGCATCTATAACATCATTCTTGTTACTTTTCTCAGCAAACATTTCCTTATCTAGGGACAAAGCGACCAGGTTATTGCCTCAGATAAACATTCTCCAAAATTCTCTGAAGTGGATCTATCTCACATTCCAAGGGACAAAATAAATCTAAAGCAGAAAAAGATGTTCCCAGAAATACTATTTAAGGTGCCTCCCTGCCTTTTAGAAAGTCCGTGTCAGAATAGAACAACTCAGCCTACAATTGGATTTTTTTTTTTTCGGATTCATGTTTAGCAGCTTTGGGAACCAAATCACTATGAATCCGTTCTTACACACAACTGGTTAGCTAGTATAAGGTAAAAGTAAAATCTAGTATGCACTGGAGATAGATTTAAGAGAGACAGAGCTGAAAATAATTCAACATTTTAGTGTAGTAGCAAATTAAACAAATGTTCAAGAAAATGCACACAAGACCCATTACTGATTTCATGGTGAATATTTTAAAAAGATGCTTTAAAAATATCAATGCAAAATACCCACTTAACATTTCTTTCCTATAAGGAGGAGTCTAGGCTCTCATTTGACTCATTTTTCTGATTACTTTTCCACACTTGCCTTTTCAAACAATGTCATTTAAGGAACATTACCTGCTGTGCCTTGTGTAAATTGCCTTCAAAATAATTTATCATGCATGTACTAACTTAAAAGTTAAAAATTGATTAAGCAAATATAGTCTGTTTTCCCTTAGTGGGCTCACTGTCACTGCTTTTCTTTTTGGCTCGGTTTCTTCTTCTGCCACATCCGTAATATATAGCTAGAAGAACTGGCAAATAATCCGGGACAAAGTTAACATAAACTTAAACCTAAGAAAGCTTTGCCCGCGGCTCATTAGTGTAGGGTAACTTAGGCCCAACATTGAAACTTCCGTGGAGAAGGACGACCACCATGCTGGGTACCCGTCCATGGACTCACTGACAGCTCCCATACAGTTGTAGGTCTCTGACCTGTGGGCATCAAAATGCAGCAAGGTGGGGGGAGCCCCAGGGCACCAGCTGCAAGTCTGAGTAGCGGGGGGAAAAGGAAATTCTGATTATATTTAAATCAAAAAACCTTTTGATATCAAATCCCAACCTTGCAGCAGTAGCCTGTTGGTCTCCAGGACTCAAAATGCCATCAGACTCAGGGGGAGTAGGTCACTGAATAGTGCACGGAGAGCTTGCTTTACTGCCCATGAGTGGACAAGCTGGGGAGGTCCTTCTTTTTAACGCCAGGGCTGTGGGCTAGGCCTGGGCCACGTCCATGGAAACGTGTAGAGCTCCAGTGACGCAGGCCAGCCGAGGAGCTCATGCATTTCAGAAACACACTAAATAAGCAGGCAGGCCAGGGCTCAGTAACCACTGCTCCAGTAGGAAATCTATGCAATGAAAAAGCCATCAGCCTTGCTTTTTTTTTTATTCATTCCTCTCATACCTCAGATTGAATTTCTTTCCATGCCATGCTTTCCCACCCCTCAACTCCCCCTCTCTCCAAATGTCCATTTCCTTCAGAGCTGCAATATTGGCCACCAGCAGGGAAGAAAAAGCTGATAAAAGATGATACCCCCCTCTCATTATTCCATAGTTTTCTCTTGATGGATTTAGAAAGGTCCCAAATGCAAAGAGAAATTAAATCAGCAGGTAGGAAGAAAGATGCAAAGTGAAATTCAAGATGCTGGAAAGCTGCATTTCTCCGGAGGTCCTACTCTTCCCTCCATCCGGAAGACAGGAAAGAGCAGACTGTTCTTGACAGAGGAGAGAAAACTTCTGGGGGTCTTTAGGGGGAACTCAATCAAAGAAATTATTTTCCCACAGACCAGAGCTGAGCAAACCTTAATGGCTTTTTCCTGATTGAAGAATAAATCAACTATTAATTTATGACCCGAAGTGTGTATAACAACCCGGCAAATGTTTTCCAGTTCTGCAAGTAGAAGTGCTCGTGCCCTTTCTGTTTGGGGTTGTTCCTTGTCGGCTAATTCAGTCAATGGGATAAATATTCCTCGCAGAGCCTCATGGGTGGCAGCTAAAAATATGATGAACGAATAAATAAAAAGTGCTTAATTTAAAAAATAAATAAATAAAGCCATCCATGTACTTCCAGCAAAATATTATATATGCGGGAACATGTATTAGAGATAAAGTTAAGTGCAAGCACATGGTGAGCAGGAGAGGAGAGCGGGTTGCGTGAGCAGCCTCCGGCCCATGTGCAGGTTATTAGCGGCGGGGAGAGCCCTGCACAGTGCAAGCAAAGCACGAGCAGCGTGGAGGGGAGAGGGAGAGGGAGAAGCTGCTGTGCGAGGTTGAGGGCAGCCCCGTTAACTGGACCTCTGCAGCGCTGATAAATGGCTCTGGATCGCACTGTTTATTTAAATGGAAGCCAGCATTTTAACAGCAATAAAGGGTAAGCTAAATAACTCGCCAATCCAGCTATCGAGGCAAGTATAAGCTCGGAAATATATGAGCTGCATTTAAGAAACCGAACCCCACTGTGCGTTGCTTTCTATATACACACAGTTTGGGCGGATGGTATAAATTGTAAAATAAGATGACAATATTAGCATCTTCCCTTGGCTTCCCCTTGCTGAAAGAAAGCCACAGAGGGAACACTATTCAAGCATTTCCTTTATGCTCCTAAGTTAATCAAGAAGCGTCGAGGAATAAGACAGTTTAATAGCTCTCCAGTAAAAGGCGATACAACAGCTCGCAGACACCGAGTGATTTTACAGTTAGTTCTCCGAAGGAGGGTGGCAAAAAGAACAACAGAAATTGAAAAGCAAACAAATAAATAAACTCCCTGCTCGCTCTCAAAGGCGGGCAGAGGCACTGAAGGAGAAAGCAGCGCCGGCCGAGGATGGATAGCAGTAGTAACATGGATGAGGCCAGGGAGCACCCTGAGCAGTGCGAGAGATTAAGTTTTTAAGCATGGTCATAATAATAATAATAATAATAATAATAATAATAATAATAATAATAATAATAATATATTTATCGTTCCAAAGAGCCAAGGAGAGGGATGGCTCCTGCCGGTGCATTTGCCCTCCCTCCACACACACCCGGCCTTCCCATGACACATTCCTCATCGAGGCCTGTCGAAATGGGTATAAAGGCGGAGCGTGAAATGCATATATCAGTGAAGATAGATAGATAGATACTTTAAAAGGAGGGTGAACTTTCCCGCATCTGCCCCACGCCCGGCTGACAGCTTTCCAAATGCTTTCGTGGAATTACTTTCCGCCCTTCCCTTGCTAAATACCCCTTTAAACGTGCCCCGGTGTTCCCTATTTTTAGCCTCGATAGAGAATTGCTAGCGTTACGTCCGCATCGATGCGGAATCGGTCAAAGGATAAGAAATGGGGATAAAGAAAAGCCCCGAGGGAGCAGGAAAGCCCCGAAGGGAGAAGGAAATTCCCGAAGGGCGCTGGGCACCATCCAGGTTTGCAGCCTTTGTAAGTGCAGCTCCTCGCAAGCGCTGCTCTTGCGTTTCGCTTTTAATCCGCCTTTCACCCACTCCAACATTTATAGCCAAACAAGTTCACAGTTTACACACAGTAAAACGTTGATGTTGCTCTAATGGCCGCAGAGAAAAGGTTCTTCGCAGGGATCCTCATAAAAGCCCTTTATTTAGCTGCGAACATTTTCTCGTAATCAATAAAAGTTGCCTGTTATCTCCCGGCGCATTTAGCGCGCAGCTTTATTGCCTGCGGGCGGCTTAGGGCAGAGACAGGAGTGCACCATACAAGGAAGGGACTCCCGGGGCCCGAGAGCTGAGCCTCGGGTCCGTAAAACATAACCCTCCATTATGGTGCCGATATCTGGAGCCAGCGAACATACACAGGCTGTAAATTGTGGCCGCCGGGGCGCGGGGCGCGGGGGCTCCGCCTGTGCGCATTCCTGCGCGCCGGGGGGCGCCGGGGGGGCTCCCCGGCCCATCCATCACCGCCGTTATGACTCTGCGCCGCAGCAAATGGCTTGTGTAAAGAGGCGGCGTTTGACAAGGTGGCATGGTTATCCTGTCCAAATGATGCATAATATTAGTATTAGGGCTTAGATCATCGCATGCTTTTAAAATCATCACCGTTAACTAGAGGGTGGCGGGGCGGGCTGCAAGGGGATGCAGGGGGCAAAAGTTTCCATGGAGATAATGGTTATGGATGGAGGGATTTGCGGGATGAGCACAAATAAACGCGACTCCTGCGGCCAGGGCGCAGGGCCCGATCCGGCCGCGATGCGGAGGGGGGACGGCGGGGCCGGGGGAGGCCGAAGGGGCTCTGTGTCCTCCTCACCGCTCTCGGACCCGTCTCCAGACTTACCTGAGTAGACAGCAGAGCCTGGGGACACTGGCACCAGCGGGGGAAGCAGGATAGGGGCAGGCCGCGGAGGGGAAGAGACTGGGGAGACGCAAGGAGTCAGGGGTTGGGGAAGGATCGTCCTGGACTAACACCTCCCCCGTCCCCGCACATGTGGATCTGCCCTTGGGAAACAGGATCTTGGACAGCATAGTACAAGGCTGCTTTCGGCTCCATCCTGCGCCTCATCCTGCCTCTTCCTGCTTTCCACGGGCAGTGCCAGGCGCGGGCTGGGGGCTCCACGCGGCGCGCTACGTGGGGCCGGAGCCGGCGCCGGGCGGGCGCTGCTGCCTGCGCGCTGCTCGCCAGCCCAAGGGTTAAGGGAGAAAATGCCCGAGCCAGAGGAAAGGAAGGAAGAAATGGAGAATCACAGTGAAGCGCTTCCACTCCGGCCTCCCTGACAAACCCCTGCGCCCCTTCCCCTCCCGGGGCACCCCCTCGAGGCAGCGAGACCCCGCGCTGGCGGCACTCGCTGTATTTTTCCAGCGGAAAATAACTTTTTGCTGTTGCTCGAGTGAGAAAACGCCGAAGTGGGGCGGAGACCGGGGGAGGGAGGAGGGGGGGTGAAGTGCTGCTTAATTTGGCACGGCAGAAAAGGCACCGGGGCCGAGGCCTCCCAGCTGCGAGGCATTGGACGGGCCCGTTCCCGGCGGGAGCCGGTGCCAGGGCCGGGCATCGCCCGAGGACGAGGAGACCAGACCCGAATGACAACTGCGCCACGAGGGAGACGAGATCCCTGCTCAGAGTGATTTATCCTCCGTCTCTGACCCCTGAATAGTTGACTTACACGACTGGTGACATATTACCCGGGAAATGGGACTGGCGTGATTTGTAGCGCCTGTCTGACCCCCGCCTGTCCCCCCGTTCCCCTCAGTCCCAGCTTTTTGGTCCTGCATCACCTCTCCGCATGCAGACCAGGCCAGGACCCGGGCTGGGAGAAGTGTGGGAAGCTTTCGGGCCGGGCAGCCCCTCTTTTGGCTGCAGCGGGTAGCGACGGGTGACCGGAGGGAGGAAGAGCAGCGAGCATAGCTGGAGGGGTGTGATGGCTGCAAACCTCTGATTTGGGGTTTGCCTGGAGAGTGGGGGTGGAGGAGGGTGGCCTGCTTTTTTTTAAGGCATTCAGAAATTTGATTATAGCGTACGGCAGAGCTCTGTGATTTGCGGCGATCGCATTTAATTAACGATGGCCCTTTGAGTAGCCGAAAACCCGCTCAGGCCCATGGGGCTGGGAAGAAAGTTGATGCGGCGGGCGGCGAAGGGCACCGGGGCGCCAGAGCCCCGACGCGGCGGCCTGGGCAGTCGCGGCGGTCGAAGGTCCGCGGCTACCGCGGCCGCAGGGCCAAGGTCCGGCCGTGCCAGCCCCTCGGCCCGGCCCGGCCCGGCCCCTGCGGACACAGCGCGGAGCTCCTCGCCCGCGGGCCTGAGGCATCAGTCCGAGAAGAGACGGGGTGGGGGGTGACCCTCGGGCCCCCGCTGCACCCCAGCTCCGGGCGGGACCTCGGCTGGCAGGGGGCGCCCCTGGCCCAGTCTCCAGGCGTTTCACCTGCCGCAGCCGTGGTTTGGGCGAGCGCAGGAAGGTGGCCGGCTCGCCCCTGTCCCCCGGCAGAGGGTTTCCTAAGGAGCAGTTTCACATTTTGGTAACGGTGATCATGACCATGATGACGAAGAAGGCGGGAGGTTCTGCCCGCTGGGGCTTTCAGGCGATGGGGACGAAGAGGGCGTCGGGGCCGAGGCTCGGGGTTGGAGGGCTGGGAGGCGGCGCAGCCCTCCCCGTCGGGGCTTTAGGGTTTCCTCACCGCCCGCGGGCGCAGAAGCGGTATCGCATCTAACTGCCGTCAACGAATGTCACCGGCAGAAGGAAAAACAAAAGCTGCCTCCAAAGATTCCGGAGCAGAATTTGGCAAGGCTCCTAAAGACACCAATTAGCAAAGGCTAAACCCATTAATGAAGTGGCGGCTCTCTGGTTTCAGCCAGGTGGTGCAGATCAGAGCGCCTGTATCTGCAGCCGAGCTCCGCTTCTCTCCAGCCAGGACCTCACAGCAAACCCCCACATCAATAATGCGCTTAATGGATCTCATTAGAGCTGGGGCCGCGAGTCCCGGCCTGGGAGCAGGGGGCTGAGGGCGGGAGGGGATGGGGGGGGGACTCACCTTCATCCGCCCTCACCCCCCAACGCGTCTCCATCCTAGCTCCCTCCAAGCCCAGCGCGTCCCGTGTCCGTGTCCGTGTCCGACGGTGCCTGCGGGGCCCCCCGAGCTCCCCCCTCCAGGTCGGGGCTTTGGGAAGAGGGGAAGGGGCTTGGGCAAGTTGATTTAAAATAAAAGCATCCAAATGCTATCTCTGGAGTCAGGAGAGGAGAGACAGGGGACAAAGCAGGAAATCTCTCCCTTTCAGCCAAGTTGTTTTTTTTTTTTTTTTTTTTTTTTTTTTTTTTTTTAATCTTGGTTAGGAAAAGATCGGTCGAGGTGAGCTAGAATATTTTGCTAATGGAGGTGGACTATGAAAGGCGATTTCATATTTCTTTCCTAGGAGTCTCTCCAGGTCCGCAGCCGAGAATACACACAGCAAACGTTGTGCCTGAATTATAGCTGAGGGTTTGCTTTATTTGAATTCACTGGCGTTTATTTAAGAAAGTGAATAAAGGTTTTGTGTAAACAGCCATTATTTCTGATGAGCGCTCAACAGCAATAAGAAGGGGGTGGTTTTTTTAGTCGAGATTGTGGCAGAAGTTGACATTTCGGAGATTGCAGTTTGTCTAGCAGACGCCAGGCAGTCCCGAGGCAGGAGCTGCAGAGAAGGCTGTGTGTGCGTGTGAGTGTGAAACAGTGATTCCGAGCAAGCCGGAGTCTGAAAACAATTATATTTTAAGACATCAGCTTAAGCCCGACATTAAAATAAAATAAAACTATTTTCCTAAGGAGCCGGGTTGATCTCCCTGAGCTGAGGAGGGAGGCGAACTCAGGTTTCCTCAGTCTCTCGCTCCTGCGAGGGGGGCGCAGCCCCCGGCCAGCCCGCTGCCCGGCGCGGGAAGGGATGCGGCAGCCCCCGTCCACACATCCAACGAATTTCTGGCTTAAAATGTTGTTTCTCTCTTCCTCTCTTCCTCTCTTTCTCTCTCTCTTTCTCCGTGGAGATTATTTCTGCCGCTGCCTTGAGACTCTTCGGAGACGGGAGGTTTCTAGTAAGAGATCGAGCAAGAAGAAAGAGGATCTCTCGGACTTCTAAGGACCACACTCGGTGAGCCCGGCTAGGGTTTATTGGTGAGCTTCTCTCCAAGGAGCTCGCCCAGCCCAGCTTTGGGAAGCCAGGCTGTTCATCTTGGTCTATACGAACACAAAGTCGCCGTTTGCAGAAGGGGATCCCGATCAGGAATCGTCCTGAAAAGGCCTCCTTATTTATTATTAATTCGTTTTCCCGCACATGAAGAGCTAGGAGGAGGTAGGGAAACCTCCTGTCTCATGCGGCACCTCTTGTCCTGTGCCTCAGTCTCCCGCAGTCTCTATCTGGAATATGCCCGAAAAACTCTGCCGGGCACAGGAGAGGGGAAAGCGAGGCTGCTGTGCTGGCCACCTGGGGCCACCTGGTCCAGGGACAGGGCCGAGCACCGGGAAGTGCCAGGGGGAGGGATGTCCCCGGCTCCTCTGACCTTTATTTATTTATTTATTGCGGGGGGGGGGGGGGGGCGGGGAGTGGAAAGCTGCCCAAAAACCTGTGATCTCCCCTTCAGGAAGCGTCGAAAGACCTGATCAGCGAAGTAACCGCGGGCTCTTGCAATACGCCATGCATTTCACATTTAGAAATAACCTGCAGCCAAATTGTCCCCTGTTATCGGGAAGAGGGGAGGAGGGCAGGAAGCGGGAGCAGCAAACGCACCTTCGGATTTTTTTTTTTTTTTTCCCGGCGCTTCTCTGGCTCAGCGCTGCATTGCACTACAGACAGGTCGTAATCGTTGGTGAATCGCGATCGACCTAGCTGTAATCACGACGCGATATCGACTTGTTCCGCAAAATTTTAGTAGTAACCAACAGCCCCGCGAGAGCGGAAAACCTTCCTTCCCACTGGAGACTGACACAAATCTCTCTGCCCGTGCATCTTTGCGAGAACTCGTTTCGGTGGGTTTGCTCTACCTTTCGGGGGTGTGCACAAGGGAAGCAATGAGGGAGATAGATCTTTTTCTTTCCTTTTCTTGATCTTGTTCTTGTTCTTTTTTTCCCTCTCTCTTTCTTTCTTTCTTTCTTTCTTTTTTCCTCTTCTTTTCTCTTATTTTTTTTCTTCATTTCTTTTCTCTTCCTTTTTCTCCTCTGGGGATGCAGGAGCCCCGCTCACCTCCCGCCTCACGTCCCCAGGCCCCTCTGGTCCCATCCGAAGGAATTTTTAGTGTAGATCTTCCGTCTGCGCCCGAGCACCCTTCCCCGCAGCCTGATTCTCACCAATGTTATTTTTTTTCCCTTTTGAAAGTTTAATTTCAAAAGTTGCGGTAAAGAAGCTGCCCTTGGTCGCTCCATGCGAGCATATTCCACCCTCTCCTAGCGATAATTTAAAAGACCAGGGAAGGAGATTGCGCCTATGCAGTCCTGCGCTTGGAGGAGGTGCAGACTTTTCTGAATTAAGGGAAGAGAGACTTTCTCCCTGCACTCTCTTGCTTCTCCCACCGTGTCAAGAACCGCGTTTCCCGCCCTGTGATTCCTTCCGTGCCTGCTCCGCATGGATGAGTCTTTAGGGAACAAAAATAAGAGAGGCAAGCAAGCCTCTCGTGAGCCACAACGCGTCTGTCAGAACAGAAATAGCCTAACGTTTCGCTGGACATCTTGTCCCAAGGCTTCCCTTATTTTTAGCGGAAGTTATAAACCGACCCTTCCGACTAATCCCCGCGCCGGAGCGCGCAGCAGCGGCCCTAGAAATAGCCACGTGCGGGGCCGCTCCGCGCTCCGCGGATGCCCCGTGCAGCGGCCGCGCCACCCCCGGTCCCTCCCTGAGAGTTTCCTAAGGGGAGCCCACATTTCCAGGCTCCTTAAGGCCCCTTCCTCCCCTGCCAGCAGCGCTGCGACGAGGAGTGAGCCGAGCGCGTTGCCGTACGCGGCTGCTACGCTCCCGCGAAGGAGCGGGGCGTCGTGCGCGGCTCGGGTAGTGCCCTGGCCCTCCCTTAGATCTTCTCTTCCACTTCCCCCAGTCCCTCTGTTTTCGGGCTCCTTCTCTGCCCTCGGGTGTTGGGTTTCGCAGGGCTCCATGGCCCCAGGCAAGGTGCTCTCCCCGGATAAAGTTCCGGGGTCCTCGTCCTGCCCCACGTCGCCCGACAGCACCAACCACTTTTCAGTCCCTTTTTTTTTTTTTTTCCTGTCTCTCTCCTCTGTTTCCTCTCTCTTTCTAAATGCTCCATCAGCTCAGCGCCGCGGAGCTCTGCATGTGCCGCCTGTTTCCCTCCGCCTGTCCCTGCCTCGGCCCTCCTGGGCAGGACCAGGCCTCCCTGGCCGGCCCAGCGCCTGCGGACTGCGCGTTTGGAAGCCCAAGCAGTGCCTTTGCTTGAGGTCTCGCACAAAACTCTGGTGCAAAATAGTAGGAATAATAATAAAATAAAAAATATTTAAAAATCATATCCCGGTAGGAAATGACAGCTCGATTCCTCGCCGGTGCGGCTTTTGCTTTTATTGACGCAGTTCGAGAAGGGAGGAGGAGGAAGGATGCTGTCTGAGAAAGAGCCCCTCGCCTTTCCCTGTACCCCAGGGCCGCGGAGCAGCGAATATTGCAGCGCTTTCCTTTCCCAGGGGGAGAGGCAGGCGATAAACCTGAGCGGAGCCAGCAGCTCCGAGCCAGCCCCCAGCGCCATCCCCTGCTCCTCCGGCTCCCCGGGCCCCCGCCGCTCTCTCTGCTGCTCCGGGCCAGGCCGGGTCCGGGACCGGCTCTGGGTCTCGGTATCCCAGGAGCCGCGCGGAGCACCCCCCCCCCGGCCTCGCATAGCGTCACTGTGACGTCATGGAGCGCCCCCGGGCCGCACAGAGGCTCTGTGACGTCACAGAGCCCCCCCCATGGCAAATCTGAGCAAAGCAACCCAAAACTTCCCCCTCCCCTCAAAAAAAGAGTCCACCTAAGTACCAGAAGACAAAAATACCCCCCCACCAAAAAAATAATGTCTATATAAATACTTGCAATATATAGTATACATAATATGCATTATGTATACTATATATGCAAGCGCATAATCACATAATACATTATATATACATGTAAGTGTGTATATATATGTATATATACACATATGTACGCACATTGGTCTCTACAACGGTAATTGGCCACTTTCTTCCCCGAGGTGCAACTTTGCATAGTCAAATCCGAAACTTGTCAGCGGCATCGTTATAAAATAAGAGGGAAAAGGAGGAAAAAAAAGTGGGAAAAAAAAAAAGAAAAAAAAAAAAGAGGAAAAAAATGCTACGGCTGCATCTCCAAGTAATGAGAGGTGCAGACAGTGGCTGCCTTTGAGCAAGGCGTAGGAAGCCGGAGCAGCTTCATCAGTCCTCTCCCCTGGTCAACAGATTGACGTGGTTACAAACCATAGCAAACATTTTATTTACAGGAGTTATATATATATATATAATATATATATTTATATATTTTGTCAGTGCAGTATTTCTTGGCCGGATTATTCAAAGCAACACGTTGCAACCGATGAGGACGTCGGCAAAATACTTCACATTGTAAAATGTCTGAGGAAGGGGGGCAGGGAGGCAGAGAAAGTTCAGCGCACATTCCCCGAGTCCCGCACTCGGACTTCCCTGGAGAGGGCAAGGGGCGGGGGAATAAAATTAAAAAAAAAAAAAAGAGAAAAAAAAAAAGGAACGAAAAAGAGGGAGAAGTCCCGCTCTGCCGTCTCACGCACAACCGTCCAGGTGCGGAGCTGCCCGAGCTCCCCGGGCCGGGCCGGGCGCGGGCAGAGGGAGGGGGTCTCGCTGCGCCCCCTCGAGCTCCGAGGCCCGTGGGCGGCTCGGGGACGGGCCGTAACGTGCACGGAGGCGCCGCGGCCGCCCCGTCTATAGCGCGGGCGGCGGCTCGGGGCTGGCGGCGGGCGGCGGCGGCTCCACGAGGCCGGGGCTGCTCTGGGGCTGGCTCCGCTCGGCGCCCTCAGTCCTTTCCGTGTCGCTGGGCTCCATGTCGAGGGAGTCCGCGTCGCTGCTGTCGCTGTCGCCCTCGGAGCGACTGGGGCTGCGCTCGGGCTCTCCCGGGGCGGCGGGCGGCGCTCCGGCCCGCTCGGCCGCCGCCTCCTTGTCCTTGTCCTTCTGGGCCTGCGCCTCCTTGGAGTGTCGCCACTTCATGCGCCGGTTCTGGAACCAGACCTTCACCTGCGGCACCGCGCCGCCTCAGTGCCGGGACGGGACAGGCCGAACCGGGCCCGCCACCCCACATCGCCCCGCACCGCCCCGCATTGTCCCGCACTGACCCGCGCGGACCCGCACCGACCCGCACCGACACGCATCGACCCGCACTGTCCCACGGCCGCCTCTGCCTTGGCGGGGGGACGCGCAGAGTCCCGGCCCTACAGGCAGCGTGGGCAGCAAAGCAGCCACCAGACCCGTTTCCCGCAGCCCCTACCCTCAAGCCAGCGCTCCCCCCGCCCCCCCGCTTTCTTCTTCGCGTGTTTAAATACAGCAGCGTTTGTTTGTTTTAGGTTTTCCTTTTTTCTCTCTCTCTCTTTTCTATTTTTCTCTCTCCTCTCTACTTCTTCTTCCAGGAAACCCACTCTTGCTCAAGAAACCGCAGCGTTATACAATTCTGCGCGCTGCGGGCCCTCAATAGTGGAATCATTGCGGAGTGACGCTTAATGATTCCGTTTGAAGAGAAGTTTTCACTTCCCCAGAACTAGGGATTTCACAACGCAGGGAGAGATTTTTTTAAGGGCATTAAAAATAGTGAGTTTGTTTCTACTTCCTTTGACCTAAACTGCCTCCTACAGAGAGCTGCACTTCAGTAAAGTGCATTTTGATGATCTCCTCTATGCGCCTCCTCGCTTGTCGTTGGCAGGGGATGCCAAAACAAAAGCGAAGAGCCCTCAGGCGAAATCTTCATTTTAGGATGGAGTAGTTATTCTTGCTATGAAACACTAACGTGTGACCGTACAGGTCTTCATAAAAATAAAAATTATTATTATTAATAATAATAAATTATAATATTAATAATAATAATAAAGACGTTTAATGTGGGAGTACAGGTAACCCCGTCAGTCCGAGATCTTACTTTTAAAGGAATCCCACGAAAAGGTTAAGGGAAAATAATTCCTTCTCCCCCTAATAATCACCTACACGAAGTTGGAAGGAGGGAGTGCATTAAAGAAAAAAAAAAGAAACCGTTCTTACTTGAGCATCCGTGAGCCCCAGCATCGCCGCGAGTTGCTTTCTGTCCGGCTTGGTGACATATTTCTGGATTTCGAACCGCTTTTCTAAACCTTTCCTCTGCAAGTTGGAGAAAACCGCCCTGGACCAGGAGCGTTTCCTCTTGTACGTCTGAGGCAGCGTGTCCTTGGTTAAAACCGCGTACGGACCTGGCGTTGGGGACGAGACACAGAGAGGGAGAAGGGGACAGGGGAGTGAGATATTAGCAAGAAGCAGTAAATCCGCTCAAATCAGCGTCGCGGCATGCAGGGAAGGCCCTGCCTGCCGCCTGGGTGCCGTTTCTGACAGCGGGTGTTTGCTAGGGCAAGGACGGCGCGTTTTGCAAACTCGGATATTTTCCTTCCCCGCCCCGGGAAGGCCCCCCCGGCCTGCCCTGAGCGCGGGGTTCGCAGGGGAGGGGATGTACCTGGAAAAGTGTCTTGAAACTGGTGCTGCACTGAGCTCCTGGGGTTTGTGTTTAAGGGAGCCAGGATAGCAGAGGCCTCGTTAATGGGCTCTAGAGACGCGAAGAACTGGCTGGCGGACGGCTGCAAGCTGGGGAGATGAACCCCGCTTGGGCGGCCGGCAGTTAATAAGGAGGTCAGATCTGTGAGCACAGGAACAAGGAGAGCTCTGTTAGACCCGCACTCGGACCCCCCCTCCTGCGCCTAGGGACAGGTCTGGGATCCCCTGCAGCCTGGGGCAGGGGCACACGGGGGCAGCCCGGGGGAGCCTCCGCCGAGGGCCCTTATGTCCTTCCCGGGGAATGCAGGGACCTGCCGCTGGGTTTGCTCCCTGCGCAGGGATATTTGCGGGATGCGGGACAGGAGGGATGGCAGCGACAGGGATCCTGCTACCTGGGGGGACCATGGCCCGCCTGGGGGGCCGGGCTGCGCCCACCTCGCTATTTTTAAGCCTTGGCTATTTTTTTTTCTCTGCGCAGCGCAGCCCTAATCGCAGGAGGGACCAGCGGCTATTTTAGCGGAAGGTCTCAGAAAAAGCCCATTTGTAGCGGTAACCGCGGTAACCTTCCTGGGCTGCTTCGGCAACGTTAAAAAAAAACACGTAATAACAATTAAACTGTAAAGATAAGCACAAGGAAGCAAGAAGAGCGCTAGCAGGGGGAGCGTGCGAGCCGATTCCTCTACCTCTCAGGGTGTTGCCCTCCTTGACTTTGGGGTCGAACTCGGCCGAGAGGATGCGGTCGATGCCGAACTTGAGGTCCTTGCTGGCGGGCGCGGGCGCCGCGCCGTGCGTGTGGCTGCCGGGCCCGCGCGCGGGCGGCGGCGCCGCGGGCGAGCGGCGCTGCGGGGGCCGCTGCTGCGCGTGGAAAGCGGCCGAGAGCGGCGGGAAGGCGGCGGCGGGCGCGTCGGGGGCCACCACGGGCGTGGGCCGCAGCGGCGACGCGGCCGCGTGGAAGGGGCCGCCGTGGGAGACGGCGCCCAGCGGCGGCGGCGGCAGCGCGGCCGCCGCGGAGAGGCCGTCGGGGGGCCCGGCGGCAGCTGCCTCGCCGCCGGCGTGCAGGATGTCGGCGATGCAGAAGGAGGGTTTCTTGGGCACGCCGTGCTCCAGCGGGAAGCAGCCGCCCGGCGAGCAGTACGCCGCTGACCAGAGGCTGAAGTTGGAGGCGTAGAAAGGGGCGAGCCCGGCCGCGTACATCCTGGCTCAGCTCCGCGGGGCTGCGCGGGGTCCCGCGCGCATCGGCGGCGACGGCGGCGCCGCGGCGGTCAGCGCGCCGGCCGTGGGGCGAGGGCACGGCAAGAAGAAGAGGAAAAAAGTTAAAATTAGAAAAAGAAAAAAAAAAGGAAAAAATATCACCGCAGACCAGCGGCAGCGGCGAGCGGGCGAGCGAGGAGAGGCGCAAACAAAACAAAACAAAACCCCTCCGTCGCGCTGGGGAAAAAATCCACCCCTCCCCAAACTTTCTCTGGCGGCGGCTCCCGGCCCCGGCGCGGCCCCGGCCCCACCGCCCCTCGTGCCGCGCGCGCCCAATCCGCGCTGCGCGGGGCCGGCCCGGCCCGCCCGCCGCCCCGCCCGGCCCCGCCGCCCCCGCCGCTCCGCGCCCGCGTGCGGGGCAAGTGCGCGGCGCGGCGCGCCCGCCCCTCCGCCGAGCAAACGCGCAAGCAGCCCATTAAATGCATAAAATAAAAATAAAACTCGCGCCGGCACCGCCGCGCCCTCTCGGTTGCCGCTGCTCGGGCAAAGCGTGCGGGACAAGCCTTCCCAATGGCAGGCGCGACCGATCCCCGAAAGAGTTTCAGAATGACATCCCCCTCCCCAGCCCTCTCAAGAAATACGGTTCCTTCCCAGATAACTCACCCGTGGCCGCGCTGTAGCAAAATCTCTATGTAACTGTGCACACGCTGCATCTATGTGAGCCCGGAGCTCCGCTGGGCCCTTGCACGTTGAATGCTGCTTTAGGAGTGGCTAATTAATTGCATCCTGGATAAAACGGCATTTTATAGATTTTATAGATTTTTGCTACATTCTTCTGTCAAGTGTCTGCATCGGTTTGCACGGCAAATTCTTCTTAAACACTGATTCGTAATAACCTAAACCGTTGAAAAGCGAATCAAACACATATTTTAGAATACGGTCATAACCTGCATTCCCTGGAATATTTTACGCACATATTCACTCCAGCTTCTCTTGCGCTTTTTCTCACTCCATTTTCCCCGACTTGACTCTGGATTTTTTTTTTAATTGTAGATTTCACGGATCGGGCACAGATTTGCTGCCCTTCACCGTGGGCAAGCAGACTCCTCGATCAGACCAACTCCGGTTTGCATTGTTTTTGTTTCAAATATATATATATTTTCTAACAGCTTCCAAAATTCTGAGAGTTTTCGGCGAACTGCCGGAAGGCCAAACTATTTTTCTTTCGTCAGATATGAAGACGTAGCTTATACAGGAATATTGAAACCACCTGTAATCGAGAGTGAATGCGTTTCTTCGGCAAATGACAGCATATGCACGTGTATATGCGAAGCTCGTTCAGAAGGAAAACCCAGACACGGCTTTGGTTTGGTTTTTATTAGGGAGGTGAAACAGAAAAAATAAAAGCGATCCCTTCGAGGATGTGCCCAAACCCGAAGGCAGTGAAAGAAACATTTGATTAGATTTGAACTTTCCCCACTTCGACAGAGGAAAGTAATTTCTCCCTGCATCCCGTCTCGGTTCCCCCTTCCCCAGCCGATGATCTGACAGCCGCTCTGTTGATTTCGGATCGGATTCAAACGACTCCGCTTTCGCTCGGGTTTCTGCGGCCGGGCACAGCTGGGCATCAGGCGGGTTTGCACAAGGGCAACGAAGTGTTTCATCGCCGCTGCATCCGACCTGCGCAAGTGAACATTTTTTCGTAGCATTGCTGTTGATATTACTGTTATGTCGCCCCGGGGCCGCACGCCAAGCAATGAGAGGGAAAAAAAAGGGGGGGGATTTTTTTTTCTTTTTCTCTCTCTTTTTTTTTTTTTTTTTTCCTTTAGCAAACTTCTCCGCGTTGAGAGCGTCGCTCCCCTCCGCACCCCGCACGCCTGGGGTCGGGCAGCTCCCCGGAAGAACCACGGCCCCTCCCGGGCACCCGGGGGCTCTTTCCCTGCCCGGGGAGCGCGGAGCGGGGCGGGGGGCCGAGGCCTGGCAGCTCCCGCGGTCTCCCCGCAGCTCGGGGCACCCCCCACCCCGCCCGGGGCTCCCACTTTTTGGTCCTTTCCGCGGGCAGGCGCTCAAGACGAAAGCGAGGTCGGCGCTTTCAACAAGCAGAGACGAAAATAACCCGCGAAGGAAACACTAAACACGTTGCAGCTGAAGCACTTGACCCCCGGGCTGGGCCTCGGGCTGGCGGGAGAGCTGGGAAGCCCCGAGCCCCGCGCAGAAGCAGGTGCCTCCCGGGCCTCGACGCGGCCGCCCGCGCATCTCCCGCGCAGCGAAACCCGCTGCGACCCAGAGCACCTGCCTGGAGGGGCGAGGGCCGCCTCCTTGCCCCAGGGCCGGGGGCGCCGCGAGCCGCGGAGCGGCCCCTGCCTCCCAGGCCAGGCCCTCGTGGGGAGACCCCACGTCCTCCGTGGCCTCCTCGCCCTCGGGGCGCAGCCACGCGAGCCCCTCCTCTCCTCCCCACGCAAGGCGCGAGGAGGCTGCAGGAAACCCGGGGCTTGCTGCAGTCCAGGTCATCTCCTGTTTTTTTGAGAGGTTCCAACTCGGACTAAATGAGCGGATGTGCCTGCGAGATTTGTCCCAAAATAGAAGCGGCTTTAGTATTTTAGGATACAGCAGAAATCCTTATTTCTTCCGGAGAAAAACTTCATAATGAGCGCGAGCACTTCCCTTTTCAATATTTGTGCAACTTTATCTCGACCAGCAAGTTGCTTAGGTGACGCAAATCCGCCCTTGTGTATTGCAACTACAAAAATAAATGCAAGGAAATCAATTCCCTTCTAGCAATGAAAACATAAATATACAGCTGCGACTTTCCCCTTTAATCTCGCTTTCCGAGGGACTCGAGAAGGAGGCGAATGAACTATGCAGGCAGCAGCGATGCTTTTTTTTTTTTTTTTTTCCGAAATAGAGTCTCGAATGACTTTTTTTTTTTTTCCCTCTGAGGCCGACAAAGGAGGTGGAAAAGATTATTCGAGTTCTTAACAGGGAAGATAATAATAATAATAAAAGTCTAGCCTCAAGGCGCTGCCGGCAGGGGGCTGGGCTCATTCGGGAAATGACCGTGCATGGGGCTGCGAGAGCCCCAGTGGGACGGGGAATCCAGCGGCAAGGGAGATTCAGCGGGAAGGTGGTCCCGCCGAGCCCCTGCGTGGCTTTGGGGCCGCGGCCGCCCTCGCCTTATACGCAGAACCGGGCTGAGGGGGCTTCTTTGGCTGCGTGTTCATACATGCACTTGGGGCCATATAAAAACGCATACGTCGTACATAAGTAACCTCGCGGCAATCCCGCCAAGCGGCGGTTGCGCCCTGCTACCGGCCCCGCTGGCGCTCCCATCGCCCCTGTCCCGCGCGCCCCTCACCGCCGCCTCAGGCCCCCAGGGCGGCAGCTCCGCTCGGGCCGGGCCAAAGCCGCTTCTCTGGCGCCACCTGGCGAGTGGCCGCGGCGCTGCGCGGGTGCTGCGCGGGTGCTGCGCGGGTGCTGCGCGGGGCGCATTTAGCCTCCCGCTCACGGCGCCCGCAGCAGCAGCCTGGCGCGGACACCACCCGGGGTCTGATTTATCTGCCAGCACTAAGAGTTGTTGCCCCGAGAGGCTCCCAGCGCTGCCCTGGGGCTGCTGAGCTCCACCACTGGCCCATGGGACCCGCAGCCGGGGGCCGCCCACTGGAACGTGCCACAGCACTGAGGGCACTTCCCCCGGATGATCAATAATTTGTTGCCCTGAAACGTGTGACAGGCAGCAGCTGCTCACAGACACAAGCGACGCGAGCGGCTGCGCTGGCCAAGGGCTCAGTGCTGCTGTCCCCTTGAGCAGGGCCTTGGTTAGCTGGGTACCTGGGCCAAGGAGCAGTGACTGTGCTCAGTTACGTCCTTTGCTTGAAAGCAGGAGGCGTCTGGATCTCCATTGGGCAGGAGAGGATGTCAGTCTGCTTGGGCACGTTGACGTGTTTGAGCTGGGATCAGGATCATTATCGCTCACTGGCTGTGAACTTGTAGCACAGAGAGGCTTTGGGGTACACAGGAATGCTTAGTGGGAGTTCAGTCCACGGGGCATGCTAAAATTAGTCTGAACTAAATCTTTAAAATAATTATTTATAAAATAATAATGAAAAAGGCTCTGAATGTCAATATTGTAGTCATCCACTCTTCAGCTCTGGAGGATGACTCATGCTGGTCTGCCCTATCAACCAGACAACCAAAACACAGGTCAGAGCCACTCACTTGCATTTCAGCCCTGTGGTCTGATGGCCAAACCCGAGTTGCCTGCGAGCTGCTGCCCTCTGCAACAAGAGAAAACAGGCCCATGTGCATCCCGGCCGCTGTCCTCGTGTTCTTCTGCAGCACGTGTTCTTCATCTTGAGTGATGACCTGGGGCTGTCTGAATGTAAGCGGTCCCAAGAGTTGCCCCTCTGAGTAGCTCCATATTTGATAGCAAATATTCAGCAGAGCACAACCCAAATCCCAAGGTTCCAGCTACAGTGGCAACACACCAACCGCTAGACTGGTGAGCTAGGCTCATGCTCGCGTGTTTGCAGTCTCTGTGTCTCTGTTTTTCAGCAGCTGGTCCAGTGAAGGATGTTGGTTACATGAATCCGACTGGTTTCCAGAGGAAAGAACTCCTGCAGCAGTCTCAAACTGCCGCAAAGTCTCTCAGGGCCTCGTAGACAGGGGAAGGATGTGAATATGCTGATTCCCTTCCCTCACCCAAGAGCCTTGCTCAGACATGTGGGATATGGGCCCACATCTCCTCACATCCATGTTTGTAGAAATGGAGCAAACTCCCCTTCCCTTTATTGCTTGCAAAGCTGTAGGCATATAAATCTTAGAAAAGGGTCAAGATAATAAACCACAGTTGGAAAGAGTTTCTCTCTGCAGCCCAGGGAAGGAACCCGACGTTCTGCGAAGCAACAGGGTCAGGACAGTCCCTTCCTCGGGGTTTCCTCTGGGTTAGCTCAGGCTGATCCTCACGCAATGTGCTGGCTCTTGCAAGTCCCAGTTTTAGGAGTCAGATGCTGAGCCAGGAGCTGCGGGCCTGCAATGTCAGAACAGTTTCAAGCTGCTCTAAACAGCAGTGCTGAAGTACCACCCTCCCTCCGGCCCCAGCTCCCTTTCCAGCCCCAGAGATGTTTAGCTGTCAGCCCTGCTGAAAAGAGGGGGTTTTACACCATTGTAGCTCCCTAGACTAACCTACTTATTGTAACTAGCTTATTTATCAGTATCTAACTAACTTATTTAGCCAGTGCAGGGGCCAGGGGAAAGGTCCACTGGAGTGGCAGGACCGTTTCAACCTTGGCTGTGGGCACCTCTAGACTCTCATCTGATCACAACCTCATTTAAGTGCTCCTCTTGCAACTGCTTCTTGCAGTCTAAAAAAGGGCCTTTCTCCTATGGAAGGAGCCTGGGTTTACTTAAGTGACCATCAGCATGACTGATTTAGTGGGCTGCTCCACCTTTACTCTGCAGCTGGGCCATAATCTGCTGAAGAGGGAAGCACAACAGGCCAGGGGCGATTCCCAGGCCACACAACCTGGGAGATCTGCGGGGAGCTGGTCTGCAATTAACCCCCCATAGCTGCTTCAAGGCGCCGTGACTCACGTGAAGCTCGACCTGCTGCTCCTGTGTGTAACCGCCGACGAGAGGAGCATTCCCGCACGAGCGCCAGGTTTAGCTCGAGCAGCGCGGTGGCTGACAACAGCATCACTGCACAAAGCGAAGGCGGTTTGCGAGGCAGAGGGATCACTCGCAGCTATTCCTTAAGGCTGACAGGAGAGTGTAATTGCACCGGTCTTAAACCAAGACCCAAAGGGGCAGTTCCTTAACTGGAGCGAACTTACTGTCAAAAACAAGGCCTGCGTTTGTCAGCGCAGGTAACACAGTAAGGCGCAAGTAGAGATGGAAAGAGAGCTTGGGATGTGTATTCCCATCGCTGGTCATCAGCACGAGGCTTCTGTCAGGGCAACCTCATCCGTTTCAGCGGAGCCAAGCAGGGGCTGCGTATTAGGCCTCCGGCCCCTCCAGCAACAGCACATTAAAATCACAGTGCAGAAAAGCCACGTGGCATTGAAGAAGGAAATACTAATAACTGTATAATAAAACTTTCAGTAAGAAGCAGTTTCCTCCTCCTTGCCAACAGCGGTCAAAATGTGTGGGGAAAATAGCTAGAAATAAAGCTATGAGGATGCAAGCATATAAAAAGCAAAGTCAGCCCATGCAGGAAGTCAAATTTCTGACTTTCTGGGAGAAAAATACCCTGCAAAACTCATCTGGGCTTAAAAACAGATTGTTTTGTTTTGTTTTCTTCTCCTCCTCCTTTCATGTTGCGAGTGAATTTGCACAGTAGGCACACATCAGTCTCGGGAGCTTTAACACTGGTTCTTTCTTTGTTATTAGTGTATTTAAAACCCTAGCCATGGCCTTTAAAAATCCCGGTTCCACCCACTTTGCCCAAGGGAGATGCTTGCTGGTGAATGCCAAAGGGAGCTGCCAGTCACAGAGGTTTTACAGAGCCATAAATAAGCACATGGGATTATAGAGCGTATATGCAACACCCTTCGGAGTCCCTTCCCTAACCAGAGCTGGATGGAGAGCCAAGGAAGCCCTGTGACAGCCTTGCATGGCCGCAGCACCGTGCAGGGCTCCGTCCCGCACCGTGGACGTGGGAGCATGCGCGTCGCGCTCACCTCAGCCTGGGATCCTGCCACAGAAATAGCTGCTCCGCCGTGCCGGAGGCACATGGAAACTCAAACACAACGTGCAGGAGTGGAGCAATGCGGCGCACGGGGGAAGTCATTTCCTCCTGATACCTCTAACACATCGTTTTAGATCTCAGGGGTCGAGATCTGGTTACCCTTATCTTAGCCAAAATGCTGCCATAAAACTACTTTGCTTTCATTTCCTCTACAAATTTTTATCATGAGAATTTGATTATCTCTTCTGTGGCAGTGAATTCCAAAGGTTTATTATTTTCGGTGGCGGCACTCTTCCTCTATTTCCTTATTTTGGTCTCTCATTTCTCAGCTAGCTTACTGAGGCATCCCTTCGTCCTGGAGCTGTGAAAGAGAGAGAAAAAGGAAAGACTGACCATATTTTCCTTCCATTTGTCACCATGTCTAACCCAAATGTTTACCCTTGACCCCAGATGTATAAAATCCTTTTCCAAGCCAAGAAATTCTCTTTTTCCCAGCTAAGCAATCCATTTTATTTTGAGGCTAGACTGAGCGGTAATATGAATATCAACACGCGCCCACTCAGTCTCCTCGGTCTGGCTTTCCAATGAATGAAGACATTGAAGATCGTCTCATTGCTCTGATCTTTCCCAGCAGTAACCGAGTAGCTCCCTCTAGTGCACACTGACAACAAAATCTGCAGTGATAAGAAGCCTCGCCGGGCAAATTCAGTCTTGGTTCATGGCCACTGGTGTCACTGGGGACAAATCCAGCCGCAAGGCTCTTCTCCTTTGCAGTCTGCACTTCCCCATATTTCCCCCTCTGAGGAGTAATTCTTTGAATTTTGCCTGGTAGTCTGCTCCACGCAGACGCAATCCTGGATGTTATCTAGGTCTCCTGCCAGCCGAGGTGGGAGCTTTCGTTGCCCATCAAGAAGGTGGCACAGCTTTCCGTTTGAAGATGCCGTGTTTATTCTGTGTGACACTGTCACTTGTGGTGCAGGTAGAAGTTGGTTGTGGGAGAACCTTTCAGGCAAAATGGCCCTGTTGTTTCTGAGATCATCCTGGAGGGAAGCATGTTTGCTCCTGGTAAATATTCTGGTGGGTTTGGAGAAACTGCTGTAGTGTCTTTATGATATTTGCAGCAGAAACTGGCTTGAGGGCCGACCAGAACCTGCCTTCTTTTTTGCTTCTGTGGAAACTGGGCAGGCTGTAGACACTGGGATGCATTTGCTCAGCGGCAAATGGTGGCATTCAAGAGCTGTTGGGAAAGGGTCTGGTTTCTGGGAGAATTTAGGAGGAATTGGGTGTGACAGCTGAGACTGAGAGCAACGCCGGTCTCTATTCTACAACGTGACCTAGGAGGATGCTGTGCAAAGCAGAATTAAGAAAAAGAAAGGATGAGTATTTTGTGCATTGTTGCATTACTTCTGTTGCGCCTTTCTTTCATGATTAGTAATTTCCATGGGCTTCATCATTGTTATTGTTTTTTAAAGGAAGGAGGAAAAGAATGAGAACATTTAGGCAGAACCTGAGCAGAATAGGGGGCGAGAGGGTGACCGAGAGGATGAAGGGAGTTGGAGTGGGACTGTCGCTGGATGCCACTGGCCACATTCAGAGGTGAATTAATCGTGTCACAGGCAAAATCTCAAACACCGAATGCACATCTAGGAATTTTATAAAAACACAAATCTCACCCCTTAGTCTCCAAAAATAGCAGTGAGTTAAATGGTTACTTGAGATTTTGTGAAAATTAAAAATAAATATACCTGCTTAACCATAGGTTGAAATTTTGCCTACCATTGCAAGGCTAGAACTTCCCTTCATTAGGAACCAGAGCAGAGCTCAGACCAGGAATATGAGAACTGCTCCATCACTGCAGAGCCAGGGATCGCACCAAGGTCCGTAGGTTGGCGCGTGCCTGTACAAACACGGGACGAGCTTCTGCCCTCTGCTCATCGCTGGGCACATCCAGCTCCTTACAGAGCCGACGCCAAAGCCCTACATGTGCCATGGCGCCAGGAGCCAAGGCCTGGGAAAGCCAGGCAGAGCACGCGTGCTAATGACCTCCACATTGGTTTGGTGTGCCTCGAATGCTCTGATTTTAATGTGCCAGGTGCGTTTTGGGTCCAGCACAAAGTGACCCACATGTTGAAGGAAAGCATGGCCAGCAACATGCTCCTGGAAAGTGATAAATAATCATGAGGGCTGCCACTGGTTTTCGGGGAGTGATATTTTTAGGTTGCCTACGAAGAATTCCAGGGTGAGGTTAGACTGTGCCGGGAGCCTCCAGGAGTGGGAAGTGGCTCCAAGCCATCTTTGTGCGCTCCAAATTTTCGGCGGCGCTGAGGAGGAGGAAGCAGGGGAGGGCGGCGGGGAGCTGGATGCATTCCCTCGCGTAGCCTGGGTAGCTGCGGGTGTCTGCGGGACGGGCGGCAGCGCCCCTTTGCCTCTGGGCTCTGCTCTAATTTGCTGTAGCCCCTGCTGGCCCCAGCCCCGGCATTCGCCCGGGCGGTTCCATCCCCGTATGGAGGCTGAGCCCGCGACTGGATGCGTCGGGGAAGGGGTATCTCATGCTACACCCCAAACCCATAGCATTCCCGAGCAGAAACGGCTCTCGATCCTCTTGGGCTTTACACTGTATTTCACTATTCTCCTCAAATGAAGCAAACATCATTATTTCCCATTAGGCGTTTCTGGTGCAAGAGCAATTCGTTGAAAAATGGTTCTTTAATGCTAATGGGAATTAGACTCCTAGCATGATTTATATTAATAAGGCATGTGTAGTTCCTCAGTACATTCAGACCCAGATGGGAAATGGGATTTTTTTTTTTTTTTTTTTTTTGTCCTTCCACACAACATCTGATGAAGTGCTCCAAGCATAGAATTTAACAAGCTATTCTCCTCCGGCCTTACAGATGAAAAATAGTCCGTTGTGTCAACTCCTCAGATGCCTATTTTTACACCTTCTGTTTGTTCTTAGTTTGACGTTGTTAATCACAGTCCCACCAAAGCTCTATTGTTCAGCTCTTCAAGAAGAATGTTGTTATATTGACTGTTTGTGCGTCAGCCCAGCTCTCTCTGGAGCTGCACTTGGATGAAATTAGATAATTTCCATTAGTAGAACATGCATTATTAGTCCCCAATGCCAAATTGAAAAGACAGCCAAGATTACTATTTCTGGCCGTGTTCACCTCAGGAAGGAACCTTCTCAGCTTTAATGGGATTTTGCTATTGTTGGTTGCCTTCTGTTTGACACTGTGCCAGAAGGGTTGAAAATTGTTTAGAAAGCTGCATGAAATATAATAGAGCCCAAGCCATTTGCTGCAGCACATTCCAGCGTGATGTTTATTTTGAAAAAAAAAAGAGGGGGGGGAGAAAAAAATTATTGTCCTTGGCAGAAAAAAAAAAATCTCACTAACTTTCCTCTCAGAACATATGCTTCTTGTTGCTGTTGTGCTTGCAGAAATCGCTGCCAGTGTCGGCGTATTACATACAGAAGTGATAAATCTCATAATATTTATAATGATCTTCATGACTTATAAAAGCAGATTACAGTCACAGGCAGCATCCTCACGACGGGAAAACAAGCCAAAGGATACTGGGTCGGATCCAAAAGAACAAGCCACGGTCCACATTTGTCAGGAGAACGTGCATCTTCAGAGTCTGTAGGTCAGCCTTCCCCTCTGTAAAACAGGGCTAAAACCAAATCTCTGCCACCCAAAGACACTGAGAAGACAAATACTCCATGTGTCCAGGTGCTGCTGGGGTCTTCGCTCCGTCTGAGAGCCCCGGGGACAGGAGCTCGTGCAGATGCTGCATCCAGAGCTCCCTGCACAGGACTTTGATCCCCAGCCGGGTTCTCACTGCTCTCATTTGGCGGGCAGTGCTCTTTTCCTCTCCTCGCCCACCCCTCACCGTGACCCAGGCTGAACACCTCGCTTGCATCTCAAGACACTCATTTCCAAAAATTAGCTGTGAGAGCGGAGATGGTGGAACGAGCTCTTTCTCAGCCTTCAATTCCCCGCAGATCTATTTTTGCTCCACATAGTACTGTTTTGTTCTGTGAATGCCGTCTTAAAATAATTATTAATGAAAGCAGAGTTGACTTTGGAGCGAAAGTTTCCGGTTACTTGGCATTTCCAATGTGTAAGCTATCTAAGGGTATTGAAATGCGGTACATTTTTTGGACGAGATCAGAGTCCAAAAACACATTTTCCCTCCAGGCTCCCTCCGAGCTCGGAGCCAGACCCACCTTTACTGCGCTTCACCTCTTGTCTGTGCAAACTCCCAAGAAACAAAGCAAATAGAACAAAGTTACCCATCTTTAGAAAAATAAATAACTACAGCAGTCTTCAAAGCCTCTGGGCAAGCATCCACTCAACAACACGCTCATTATCACTGGGCAATAAACCAGAGCACTCTTTTATTTATATTAACCTATTGTTTATTTCTATTTCGGCCTGCAAACATTGACTGATTGCATATCCTTGGCTTGCAGCAACAGGCCAAATAATTAGAAATACAATTAGGCTAAAAGGAAAAAAAAAAGAATAAAGAAACAAAAAAAAAGTCATAGCAGACACCAGCCAACAGTTTTCCTCCATGCAGAGCTGCCACCCGTGTGCATGGAGCTGCTCTGACTTGAGCGCTGATTGCCCTGTGTAAAAATAGCACCGAGCTCGCTGAGTGGATGCGGTGCCTTGGCCTTTTGCAGCACGGTGTGGTCAGGCCAAGCCCACATCAGGGTGGCCCCAGCCCTTGTCCTCGCCATGGGGGACAGCCCTGTGCAATCACATCCCTTTCTGAGCATCCCTCCCCAATCCCATTGCCATCCCCGGCAAGGGCGAGAGGTGAGGCAGACAGTATTTGGACGCGTCAGGGTTTGTTTTGCAGGTCCAGTTGGGTTCGCAAGTCACCACTTGCACAGCGGACAGGTCCTCATGTCTACACTGCTCCCTTTGGCAGCAGCATTGGCCCCACAATAAATCTTGGAGTGCCTCAACTAATGATACCTCCACAGACTGTGGTTCGGACAGAAAATCATCTGTGCCTGCGGCTGGGAAGACTCAGCTGCACCCTGGCTATCTCTTCTGGAGAGCATTTGTCTCCTCATTGACCTTTTATTTTTTTTTTCCTCTTCACGCTGTGAAATGTTCATTGTCTCCTGCCACAGCAAGTTTGATAAGGATCTTGCTGAGAGAGGCTTTTAGGAAAACCCATTGCTCCAGAAAGGAACCAAGCATTGTAGGGAGAGTACTTCAAAGCTTCAAAGTTACAGCAGTATCTTGTTTTTTTTTTTTTTTTTTAACCAAATAAATAAATGAAATGAAGATGAACAATGTGTTTCCATTTAAGGGGGAGTGTGGGAAAATCCAGGTCTCCTCAGACTGAGAAGCGGAGTGGTAAATGCTGACTAAGACACTGTAAATAGCACCGCTGTCAACTGAAAGAATTAAGAATTTGGCGTTGAATAATAACGTTGGGCAGAGAGGTCCCCTTGGTGCCGCGGGGGAATTGCGACCCCAAACCTGTCTGCTCGAAAATGTGGGGATTCACACGAGAAAGCACATGCCACCCCTGCACAGGGCTTGTGGGTTCAGTGGGAAGCTCGGCACTTTGCCGAAGCCCCCCAAAAACCCGTCCCAAGTTTGCAGGCCCAAGGAGGCACCATGCGCCCCCAAACTTCTCTGGATGCTTTGGTGCTAAAAACAGTGCAAGCGGTGCCTGGCATAGCTCCACAATGACGGCCCAGCATCAGTCCTGGACATGCCCCCTCCTCACACCTCGCTCAGGTGTGGGAGCAGCTTGACCTTCGTGGCCCCATCCAGCACCTGCAGACACTCTGCTCAGCACCGCTGTTGGCTGGGGTGAAGTGGGTGATGAACCCCCGTGTCCACTGTTTTATTTTATTTTAATGGGTAAATAACTTATTTTTCTCTTAGCTAGTGAGGAAGGAAGAAAAGAGCAGGAGAGATCCCATCCTTTGCTGCTGTGGGACTTGGGGCTGTTTTAATAATAATAATAATAATAACAGAATATAGAGGGAAAAAAAAAACACCAAAAACTGCAGTGTATCAGCATGTTTTGGAGGTTGGTGGGAAAAAAAAGACCTTCTACTCCCAGTGGTATCAGCAAGGAAAACGTCTATTGGAGACTTGTTCTTAAAAAAAAAGCTCTGAGTCATGCCGAGCATGCTAAGTTTGGGCAGTGTGTGGTTACTTGAGGCCTGTGGGCCCTTGGGGAGGGGGAAGGGAAGCAAGTGCCCAGCCCAACGTCTTGTCATGGCCTTATGAGAATTAGCACATTTTAAAGACATGTTTCCGAACCAGGACCACGCTTCTGGCCCAGGAGGGGAGAAGGGGAGGAGCAGGAGGGAGGTCTCGCCTCCTGCTCCAGGCTCATCAAGTCCAGCCGTTCATCTGCTGAAGAGAAGAGCTAGAAATCACCCTCCACCCAGCACAGTGACTTCCTCCCCAGCCATTAGAGGCTGGAAAATGGGTGCCTGAGCTGCACTTTTTTTTTTTTTTTTTCTGAAGAGGTGACACTGGTTGCAACTTCATCTCTTTTTCCACGGTTGTATGGAAAAAGAGCATTCAGAGCACGTCTGTTACCCCATCTTCACCTAAAGCCGCTTTCCAAAGGTGAGACCCAGAAGAGACTTTCCATATGCCCCAGGGGAGTGTGCTAAGTGTCTAGGCACTTCTCCAAGGTTGTTCATTCTGGGGGCTGTAGTAGCCACGCTGAACGCTGCTGACAGGGAAAACGCTCTTCTCATTCCCAAGGACCAGCATTTTAACAATAGCTCCATGGATGGGATATGTGAAGGAGAACGATACAGGTTTTCATTACTGACCCTCAGCTGGTCCAGTTTAGAGGAAGATAGTGTTTTGTGGCTTAAATGGAGGCCTACATTTTCAAAAGAAACTGGTGATTTTGGCTGCCTAACTAGAGACAATGCAGCAGGACCTGTCCTTAAGAGACTGGGTCCTCAGAGGCTCCGAATACCAGGCCCTTGGAGCGTGACAAGATGAGCAACCAGAAAAGGCCCCGAAATCATGGTTACTTTTTAAGAAAAGGTTGAGTTTTCGCCTGTCCCACACACGTGGGCACAGAAGGGAGTCCCTCACAGCCCAGCTACAACCCCCACAGTGAACATGCCCAGGGTTTCCCCTTGTGCTCTCCAAACACACAGCAAAACCCATTTAAAATCCACATTTAAAAAATAAATAGGGCATGGGTGATGTGCAGGAACGGCTTGCTGCTGCTGCCTTTTTTTTTTTTTTAATAAATAAAACTGCCTTCAAGAGGCCCCCTTGAACCAGTTCTGCTCATTTATTTTTCTTGGAAATGTCCAGTGTCCTTAACTCCTTTTAGACACATAAGAGGTGAATGATTAAGTTGAGACTATTATCTTTGCACAGAGCATCTCCGCTGGCTGAGGGCCAAGCCGAGAGGAAAAGCGAGGTGAAACAAAGAGGCCGGAGCTATTGTGTTTGCCTGGCTCCTGTGGCGACTTGCTGGGAAGCTGGGCTGCCTTGGAGGGAGGTCTCCGGGTGGGGATCATTAATGAGGCAGGGCACATTTTGGAAGGACATGTCGCTTGCCAGAAATAAGAGTGTGTAAATAACCAACGTGAGAAAAATTCAGCCCTCCTGTAAACAGGTGGCGCTCCGAGAGCTCCAGGGCTCTTGCAGCCACCTTTGCCAGCCATGTGGGCGCTTCTTCTGTCCCAGATGAACTATCCAACTTCTTCTGTCTTCTTCCTTCTGCCACTCCCAAGCAAAGGAAAACTGTGCCAGCAAATGGCACCAGCTAAATTAAGCACAGGAGTGACCTGTTTTAGTAGAGGGCATAGTGGCTGCTATGTGCTGCTGTGGTGCTGCTGTGGTGCTCAGCAGCTCCAGGCACAGGAGGGACATGGCTGTGCTGGGTGCCACATAGCAGCAGGACAAAAGACACAAAAGACATGTGTCCTCTTCCCAGGAGTCTACGTGCTACCTTGAGCCATTACTGCCCATGCCTAGAAACCCACACCTGACTCGTGTCTGTTTTTCTTGGCTTTGCTGCTGGCTGATGGTAAGCAGATAACAGCATGGATTCTTCTCTTTAATGCTATCCTGCCTAAACGGTGTCCTTGCACGGTCAGCTGGAGCATGGTGCGATAGCACAAGCCAGGGAGTGGCCTGCACTTCAGCTCCCAGCTCACCCACGAGGATGTAATGCTTGCTTACCTCTCAGAAGGGCTGTGGGGCTCATGGATTTGCTCCACCGATTTTCTTGCTCCACCAGTCATCTCTTCGGGAAATAAAACTAGATCCAGACCCCTGTGGCTGCAGATACAAAACTCTCACCATCCCAAGTATTGCAAAAATTACATTTTATTTTTCTTAGAGCCTTATTAAGCTCTATTCAGCTTAGTATTTATTAAGCCTTGGTCGTAGAACTGTTAAAAGGCAATTTTATAGACCTTCCGTCCTTCTCCATCCAAATGTTACCAAGTGAGGTTTGGAGCAATACAAGACTTATATGACATACATATGATCAGCACTCACCTGGCCCCATTCTTGGGTCCCCTACAGCTGTGGTCACCAGCTCAGAGGCATGTGAAACTAGAGAAAAGGAAATGTCATCCAGGCAGCGGACAGCCAGACTGCCACCTTGACATGGAGCACAGCCCAGGACGGCAGTACGTGGCAACTCATTGGAGTTGTCTTTACAGAACACCTAGACTAAGCGAGCACAAACACACAAATACTTCTCCTACTATTATAGGTAGGTCTCTTTCAGCACAAATTGCAGGATGTCCTGAAAACAGGGTGATCAGAAAATCTTTAATGTTTGAAACCAATTCTATTTTCTAGGCTTTAGACTATGGAATAAACTTGTCTCCAAGACACATGTGAAAGAGACAACACTGATTTGTTGTTCCAAGGGAATTGCAAGCTGCACCTCTATATCTTGCTCAGGATGGACATAAATAAGTCAGGGAAAAGAGCTGTCACAAGCAGTCACAACCGGGTGCGTTTACTGGAGCTGCTTTGAAAATGGATCTGTATCTGATTAAGTCCCCCAAAAAAGCTTGAAGTTGTCATCATTGGCCCATTATATCACATACTATTTAATTGCTTGGAATCACCCTGTGAGATTACTTCAAAAAATAGCCAGAAGTAACATTTACGTCACAAGTCACATCTGCTCCTGTAATTACTTTTGTGTCGACTGTTTTCAGCAGAGAAGGAAACCCAGCAGCGCTGGTGTCCAACAATGGATCGCCATTCACCTCCCTGAGACCTCAGATTTCTCTGACAGAGGAAAAACATTGTTCACAGCTGATCCTTAGCGCTCTGCCATCACAACATAAAAATCAAACACTTTGCCTTGAAAGCATGTTTACAGACCACCGAGCAGGAAGGGAGAGCTTAGAAAACCTGCGCGGTGAACTTCCTACGCATGCACAGAGCTACACGCTGCACAACAAGGCCAAAGTCACCTGCCAGCCTGAAACAGGGCCTGAGGGGACAGCTCATGCAAATCTCGGGTTAGTGATGCTCAATCTGGAAGCCACATGTAATCCAAAGATAAACAACCCAGCAGCAACACCACGCGTGGGCTGAGCAATAGCACATAGGCAGAGCAAGTGGTATTAACCCATCTCACTTGCACGCAGAAACTCCAAAATGCAGAAATGCAAGTGAACTACAGAAAAAAAAAAGAATCCAAAGATACTGTATATTGCAAAAGAAAATACCTAGCAGGCATAAATCACCTAGGCAAGAAGGGGATGTTTTCCTCCTTTCACAAGAATGAAAATGCTATAAAAGGTATTTGTGTAACAAGACTTATTAGCTAACAGATAACTTCACCTTCTCTGGTACAGAGCAAACAAGCAGCAGCATCTGTTCCCCTCACCAGAGCCAGGAATTTATTTGTTTGGATTTGAGGTATGATAGGTAAACCCTGAAGCATTTTAGCACTCAGGCACAGAACATCCTTATTCCATTACTGCTGCAACATATGCTGGTGCTGGTTTCCTCTTCCAAGTCTGGATGCCCTCCTGGTGTAAGCAGCACAGCGGCTGGACACCAGATGCTCTGCAGAGATGTCCCGAGGCAAGGAAGAGCGCTGAGGCCCCGGGCAGCGGCAGAACTCGCTGCACGGTTCTTTGGTTGGGTTCTTCACCTTGCTGGTGCTTCCGTGCCTAGGGAAAAACTTCCTCTTCATTTCTCTGCAGGCACAGCAGGCACCACTGAAGGTCTGTTTATGCAGGAAAGTCCACAGACATTCCCAGGCAACACTGATGCCAAGCGGGGGCTCCTGGGTCTGCCAGGACGGGGCCCCATGCTTGCTGAGGTCCATGCAGACAGGAGGGCTTCTCCAGGGCAGGACGGCTTGTGCATCCTTTTCTTCGCCATCCCCGCTGTTAACGTGGCACGTGGCTATTGCCCTTCCTGCATTTTCCCACCCATAAACCTCTGGCAGTGGGGGGGACCCATCGATCCTCACTGGCCTCCCTGCCTGGTTCCCTACCTGGGACCTGCTCCCCAAACTCCCTCTGATCGCAGACCCTGCAGGGAAGGTGCAGCCGCCACTGGCACTCGCCTGCTGTTCCCCTGGCCAGGGACGTGCAGTTCCCACCCTGCCGGAGGGTCAGGCCGCCCTGAGGATGCGTTGGCTGCACCCCCATCCACATCAGCTGTTGGGAGAAAGCTGCAGTGGCTTTCCCAAGCAGATGGAAAAACCAGCTGCAGAGAGCAGTGAATCCAGATTTTTAGTGTGACTTTTAGCGCCAAGTCTTTGGGGACTGAGTTCTGTGCTATGCCTAGCTCAGAGAATAAGCCCCATTTCATTCATTTGCGTTTTCTTCCTTTTCTTAGAGAAAACCTAAAAAATATATTCCAAAACTATTGTTTCAACAGACATCTAATAAATCAGATGCCGTAACGGGAGAGTGCTGTGGTTCCTTGAGCCAAACACATTCCCCTATTTCCTGGATGAGGATGGTGACCATCAGGACAAGCATTATGTTTCAGGTTTGCTTGGACCTCAAGTCAGTGGACTACAAGAGGATCTCCATCTGGAGTCATTTTATAGCACTAGAACTGTTCTTTTACAGCGGCAGCCACTGCCTGCTAATATAAAAATATTTGGGAGAAAAAGTAATACATTTTATTAGTTTGGTAAGGGGAAAAAAAAGCTCTGTTCAAGACTTCCATTAATTTTTACGAATATCTCCAAAGAGATTTATTTTTATAACAACATTGAAGCAGAGGAATAAAACCTAAGCTTCTTGACACTCCCCATTAGGGTTTCCCACCAGGGGCAAGTCCAGCGCGGTCGAGGCCAAGTCCCGCTCACCTCAGGCTCGCGAATGACGCTTTGGAAAGCAACAGCCCTGCTCCAGCCTTACATGGTGCAGCCCCACCAATCTGTTTCCTCTAGACTATTTGTTGTTGTCCTTTGCCTCTCAAAGCCTAGATAAATGTCAGAGAAGACAAAAAGGCTCCCCAGGAAATTGTCGTAATAAAAAATTGATTACACTTGATGGTGCGGCCCTGTTTCTGTCTACAGCTGCTGCAAACAGGCTTGTGCCGTGCTGTCAAGGCTCAGGGAGGGAGGATGGGATGCACATGGCTCAGTCCCATCCCACAAGGCTCGCTCTTAGAGACAGCTCTGCTGTCATGTCGGCCCCATGTTGCCCCCATGCATGTAAACCATGCACCACAATTTGAGGCCACGAAGTAGGAGTCCCTGGGCCACTCCCTCATGCTGGCCCCATCCCTTGGCGTTTCTGTTCCTGGCAACATTTTTAAAGCCCTGATGGTATCTCTGAGGGAGACTCTGTTCGGTGAAACTCTGTTTGGTGAACGCTCCTGAGGGCTTGGAGGGCTGGAGAAGACACTATGCTTGCCTGGCACAAAGATGAGTCAGGAGCAATCCAGGGGCTGCAAAGCTGCAGCTCCTGCCTGAGTCCTGTGGGCTGGATCATGGGGGATTTGCAGCACGAGGGAAGGTTTAAACTTCACCTGCTCCATTTCCTGAGTCTTCACTCATCCCTAGTAGCCCAGCCCACCACACACTTCGTGGTCAGGCATGACCAGGGCTGGAGATAATGGGCAGAGTGTTCAGCAGTGACCCATGGACATCTATGAAACAGCCTTGTTGTCCTTCAGCACCCTGAGGTAAATCTCGCTGCTTGCTTCAGGCTCGGCCATAAAAACATACTCATTTATACCCAACACAGGCTCTTGGCGACCCTTTCCTCCTTTGCCCTCCTTTAAACAAGCAGAAGAAAAAAAAGCTCAACTTCTGCCTTATGATTTCTAGAGCAGCTTCACCAGTGACCCCTTCCAGCAATGCAAGTACTGCATCCTCCTGTCAGCCACAAGCTCTCCCTTATCCCAGAGTGGGAAGGAGAACCTGGGTCACAGTGCCTCTGTGTTACTGGAGGAATGACCCAGATCTTCACTGTTCCTGGAGTTGGCCTCTCCACTAGCCTCACCACTAGGTCTACAGCGACTGATAACTGAGACAACCAAATATTCATAGCCCACCTGACTGCTTTACCTATCAAGTCAGCCAAGTGATGTCAGGGCGTACAGTGCAGCTGTCCTACAGAAGCTGCATTCCTTAACCAGTCATCTGGCTGCAGCAGAAAGAGTAAGGCTGATTCTTTGGGGCTGTGTGACTCAAACCACACAGTTTCAGTTCAGCTTCAGTTTCTCCTCCCCTATCTGGAAGATATCTTCAGTGGTCCTGAAGAGTTTAGCAACAAAGCATGCAGTGAGCAAATGTGATGTGCTTGTCCTGCACTTGTCCTGCTTGTAAATACAGCAAAAAAATGAGTCAACTCTTTCAGGACCTTGCCCTGTAAACTGGAGGCAAAGTTCCTTTTGCTGAAATGGCAGGCACGTGTCTTTTCTGAGAGAGATGATCTGCCTTCAGCTCTGCTTCCCGCAACTGCAAGTCCCAAAGGGCATGATGTGCAGTACATGAGAACAGCACGCTCGGCACAGCGCAGCACGCTGTGACTGTCCCTGATTACAGCCTGGAAAACAACACAAGATGGCTTGATTTTAATCTCAAGAAGGTTCGCATTTAAGGGAGGCTAATTTTATAATCTCTTGTTGCGTTTCTCTGTAGTTCCTACTTCCAGCTCAAAAGAGAAGCTCCATGTTTGACAACCAAACCCGTTCTTAGTACTCTCACTTCTAAGTACCAGTTATCTTGTGAGAGAGAAGATGCAAGCTCCAATTTGAGGCAAGTTTTACAGAATCAGAAAGGCTACACAACACTGGTAAACCATCCAAATAACAGGTACTCATCATTTGCAGAAAGACCCTCTCAACAGTTGCCCTGACCCTGCATAACCTTGTGTCATCTTGCTGATTTTACAACAATTACTTGCAGGATCGAATGATTTTCAAATTGTATATGTGGTTCTTCCAATTCCATAAAATTTGAAATCCAGCTACAGTGAACTCCTGTCTTTTTTCTCAGATTAAGTGAAAACTTATGGGAGGGAGGAAAAGTGCTCCCTACATCTTGAGCCTAGAGCTGGGAAACAGGGAGTAGGGCTCCGTTTGGGGCAGAGCTCCCTGCACCGTCTCTTGTATCCGACTGCCCTCTATCCGCCAGCGCGGGATGTGCTGCAAACAGCTCGCTGAGAAACAGGGCCCAGTACCACCTCTCTGAAAGCAATGCTTTCAAATACATGCATACATATATATATATAAAGGGGCAAGCCCTTACGACTTACCCTCTTTAGTTTCTCAAGACTCATGCCACAGTGCCCCGAGTAAGGAAAATGTGCCATTGCGAATGTTTATAACATCTGATTTAAAGTTATACAGCTTCCCCCAGCCACAAACCAGAACAAATACTCTAAGATTTATAACATCCTTCCCTCCAGGGCCTTAAGCAATTGTACTTGATTAATTTAGCAGTTAAGCAGCACCAAGCAGAAGCATGATAATTTTACATCCAGGATTCCTAAGCGGCATACTGTTTTCCACAGGGATTTAGGTCTAAAACCACAAAGATGAGTCTCTAAATATCTTCTTACCCATTTGCACTGAATAACTATGTGTACTGGGTATTTTTTTCTTGTAAAGAGATGCTGAGCTAAGTTTGTTCTTGTTCCCTGATATTAAGAATTACTCAGGATTTGTGCGAGCAGTAAATACCTGTTCCTATTTGTGGCTTATGTTCTGGGGAGCACAAGCATTGAGGAACTTGTTGTTTTGCTGCAGTGTCATGGTAAGTGATGTAAACACTTCTTTAGCTTCGTTAGCAAGAGAAGGGACACCTTCTGGTCCATTTCTCCTCTACATGTTTCTCTGGTCAGCTCAATGTGTCCTGCAAGCAGAATACAGAAATGCCCCTTTGCCCCAACTTCGCACACAAAAACACCTCAAATTGCCTTGATTCTGCTTTCTTTGGAAACATCTAAAAGATTTTTGGGAAGATAATTAGCTCCTTTCTCTACACGGCTTCTTTACAGCGAAGACTTCACAAGAAGAGACTCAGTTGCGCTGGTAGTAGAGACACTTAACGGTGGCAGGCAGTTCCAAACCAAAAAGATACTGTAAAAACAGATATCAGGAGTTTCTTATAAGACTTCTCAGCATCTCTCAGTAGACCTATCCATATGGCAAGAGCTCTTCTACTGCTAGCTGGACAGCATGAACAGGAGTGGGAAGAAAATGGGTAGCCTTTTTGTTTCATAGCTTCTACCAAGGCCGCATTCTGCCTCAGCAAGACCCATGCAAGGTAAGGATGCAAGATGAGGCGGAACGTGAACCTGCCTCTTGTGTATAGGTAATGAATTTATGGAAGCAAAACCAAAGTGAGCACTTTAGGTCAGCATATTGGTTTTGCAGTACTACAGCAGTTGAAAATAGCAAGTCTTGTTTATATTATTTCTGCAGTGAGCAGGTATGACACTGAACAGGGGGAGCTTCAGTTAACTATAATGCACAGAATTTATTGCAAATTAAACTGTTTACTTTTCAAGGCGATTTGCAACTCCCGTCATGCTCACCAGGATTTTCATTGTTGATTCTTCAAGTATTAAAAAACCATCAAAACAGTATTAATGGAATGCTCTCTGTGTCATACTATATCCTCAAAGACATTTATACATCCTCCTGTAATAGAGAAAAACTGCCAAGATTGTTTGTGTCTGATGGGTCATTACTGTTCTACAATACCCATTGGAAAATTCATGTTAACAGCTCTTTGACAATAATGTATTTGAAGCTACACAAAAAATGGTGGAGTGTATAGGCTAGTGCTTCAATTGATTTGAAATATAGTCTAGCATTTGTCTTGGCTGCATTAACAAGGTCTGTTTTACCAATACATTTATATTTATGATGACTAAGGGCAGATTATAGTTGTTAAAATTTGTCCTCCTGACATGAAAACACTACTTTGTCATTAATACATTTTGTAGTATAAACTATGATGTCAGGTCAATGTAAAGGGTAAAAACTTTCCTAAAGTATGCACACATCATTTTTTTAAAGCTATTGAGCCTAATGGAATAACAAAGGTCACAATAACAAACCATTACAGCTTTGGTCTTGGCAACTATGTCCACAGAAGAATCCTCCAAGAAACAATCATCATTTCTCCAATGTTATGGCATTAGGACGACAGGAATGGTTCACAAATGAGTCATGTGAGCCTAAAAACGCAGTAGCTATGTGAAAGCTGAGCAATCAATTATTCATTTGTTTACCAAGAGCTTTCTCAGCTGACATTAACCAGAACTTCTTAAAAAGAAGAACTTTACAGCTGTCCTTGGCTGTCCCATGAGGCTGTGCTCAGAGGCTGAAAAGATTGCTTAATTTCTCCACAAGTAATCCGGCATTTTTATTGAAATAAACAACAACATATGGACTAATTAACTGGGCTCAACCTGAGACCCAGCAGGTGTCAAAATACCAAAGACCCGTGGTTGGGGTGATGATAAGATGGGATGCTGGAACAGGGAGAAGAACATTAAAGCAACTGAAATCTGGCTCTTGCTCGCAGTTTAGCACATTGGGTTCTAAAATCCAGTAAGTTTCTGTGCATGGTTTATTAATGTGAGGACATTCACATACACATTTTGCTCTTATTAATACATTTAATTAATCAGCTCTAACCAATTAACTTATAAGTTTATTATTTTGTATTGACTTTTTTACTGTATATCCTAACCCAGTCTTTACATTCAAACATTTTTCAACCACAAATGAGTAAGATTTAAAGTGGTTTAAATGTCACAACTTCAGCTTTCTTTAATCTGTACTTCTTTTGCATTTTTTTTTGGTTTGCTTGAAAGACCCATCCAAGTAGGGAGAACTGTCATACAAAGGGAATTAAGGGAACTAAGAAAAACTGAACACAGTGCAATTGAAGTGCAAAACAAGCACATAAAAAGAGTTGATCTGAGAAGAGCTAAAACCCAGATATTTATCCAACCATTTCTTCTACATGATAAAGCTGATGAGGAACGCTAAAGTCTAGGGCAAATGCAGACAAAAAACATTTATACATGGGTGTCCATCAAGTTATATCTGAACTCTATTACTATATTTAGATGAAACAACTGAAAAAAACTTGAAATAGTAAAACCTTCATGTTGACTTTCCCATTGTGTCCCAGATGATAGATTCTCAGGGTGCCACGTGAAACAACAACAAGAAGTGATTATGGAGTTGGAGAATGTGATTTGTAAAAATTGCTAGCAAACCAATAACCCACCAGCTCTACTTTAACCTTTTGATATATACCCTGGCCAATCAGCCTCAATTTAATTTTGTTTTCCTTTTGAGATTGAATGCATAAAGCACCCCTGCTTCTAGAAATAAGGAGAGATGAAAATTACAGTATTTTAGCTGCATTCTTATAAAAAGCTTGCTATAGGGTTTGTGATAAGAATTCAGACTCTGACAAGAAGAGTTCTAAACAATTTGAAAGGTCTTACAGCATTGTAGCAAAATCCTCTCAGATTCGCCTGAGTTACTAGCTGTGAGTGAAAAAACAAATCTCACTTTCTCTGTTATTTACACTTCCAAGGAGGCCTTATCTCCTTACTCTGAGCATGTTCCTTAAGCCCACCAGCCCTGTGTTGTTTATTAAAACAACTTAATGACAAAACAGGGAACCCCACTACTTACTGGAATAGCCACTGTGGTTGCTACAGTGCCTCGTTGGCCCAGGAAAGTCTTGGAGGGGACCCAGGAATTTTAGTTTACTTTGCCCACTGATTGTGTCTAATGATGCAGGGCACTTCAGAAAGCTTATTACTAAGCACAGCTACTTTATGAGGAAGGCAAGGATCAATCACACACGTCAGCAATGAAATACAGGGGCATCAGGAAGGCAGCGTAAGGTCACTTTGTACAGAGCTGGGAACAGAATCCTTGTCTAAACAGAAGTGTCATCCATTTTGCCCCACTGCTAATCTCTAAATGATTATGCCAATCTCATAGGCAAAATCCTGCCTTTCTACTTTCACTAATGGACTAGTAAAGGGAAGAACCTTTAACAAGGTTCCTTCCACTGAACGTCAGTGGAGGGAGAACCATTACCAAAAAAATAACCAAGGCTATCAGTTCTTCATTAGCCACTGAAAAGAAGAAATTTGGGAAAACAGGCGAATCCTTAGTTCCATCATTTTGTTATAGTGAGAAAAGGCATGAATAAAATGTGCCTGGCCACCATTTCAATACATTTTATAGCATAATTAATCTCCAGTGCCACGAGCTATTTCCCTAAATACCCCTTACCCTCATATTGCGAGGCCTACGAAGAAGGAATCTGGTCAGTGTCGCTCCTGGGAGACACACCTCTAAGAGCAATCATCTCCATGCCAATGCTCATGACCCACACACAGGGGGTGCTATTAAGATAGAGCGGAAAGTGCTAATTCTGCCATCACTTGACTTTTGAGCCCTTGACTTTGTGATCTGAGCATTGTTTTTGCAGCAAATGTGGTTGTGGACATGAGTTTAGGGATATTGGCATGGGCAAAATGTGAAGACCAGAAGCTGATCAAAATGAAAACCTGTAGCATGAAGTCATTTATGTCTAGACTTCTTTTAAAAAAATATTTTGATGAAAGTAAATTTTCTCATAATTCAATTTGAGTTTTTCAAGATGAAATTTGTGATATATGTACACTTTCATTAGAGACAATGCTCATTTGCACAAGTTGTCTGAGCTGCTTATTCAGATCAAAGAATGAAGTTGCTCTATGTAAAAAGTAATTATAAGAAGAATTATAAGTGACAAAACTTTTCCAAGGTCATGTATCTTCAAAAAATCCTGCTTCTTTTCAATATCTCACTTACAGTCCTCCCTGCAACGAGGACTTCAGTCACATTTCATATAGTCAATATGGAAAATTGATTCTACTTATTAAATTTTCTTCATTATTAAAAATAACTGCTTGTTATTATTACAGACACAGATGTTCATCAATCCGGGGTCTTCTGGACTCCTGGGTTTCCAGTTCACAGTGTTTTTAGGGAGCAGAGCAAAGGGAATGAATAACCACAAGAGCACCAGTGAGGACAGATCAGAGGAAGGGCAGCAGACTGTCAGCCAGTTGGTGAAGAACGTGAAAGAATAAGGACTATAGCACTCCAATTAATGATGCTTATAATTAAGTGACTCGCCATAGCATTCTAGAGCTCCCCTCCTGCTGTAAGATAATTTTCTCAGGGGCATTCTCCAAGCACAGAAAAGCAAAGTCTTCCCATTCTTCACAACTAAACTATGTTTTAGTTACATCAGTCTGCTACAAGAAAATATAGTGGACCACAACCGTCTTGCTTGTCATATTCCTTCTGCCTCATAACTCTGCTTACCAGATAAAACATAAGATCTAAATGGTATTTCATATTAAATTCAGGATTGTTTTACCTAAAGCTACAGATGACCTGGTATGGATGGCTCCTTTCACCCGCTTTATTATATGCTTTTCTTAGGGGTCAAAGGTGAATTGAAATGCTGTACAATAAGGAAGGCATATAAAGTCTTAATCCATTAAGGATTCATCCTTTTCCCCTTGAAAACAGTGGCAAAAATTCCATTGATGCATGGACCAGGCAATTTCACAATGAAATAATCTTTTGGACACACCACAGACAGCACATGGGAGAGGAAGATCTCTCCTAAGATCACAGCTGAAAGAAGTGCATTTCCAGTAATGTCAAAACATCTAAATACCAAGGGGAGAAAAGTTCCTTTAAATGTCAAGCAGCCAAGTATTAGCTGAGCTGCAGTAATGGTAGCAGCTGAATTGGAGTCCTGGCAGGTGAGCAACAGCAAGTGTATTCAAATGTGGTTTTAAAGTGTATTTATACTTTATCTGTGATTTAAGACATTAGCTTTTGTATTTATTTAAAAAGCAAAAGCATTGTCAAACAGCTGCCAATAAGAGTAAAATGCAGCTTCACTGCTTGAACATCTGGAAAAGCAGAGGTAGGAGAACAATTTGCTGACAACTGTAGTGCTAGCACAGATTTAGGACCCAGTGTTGCCAAATGCAAAGCCTCTCCAGGCTCTATCTGAGCATCCTTCGCTTTTGAAGGATGTCCTTTGGGATGATGCAAAGGGCATCAGTTCCCCCAGTTAACAACTCCCTTCCCTGGAAATCCACACTCTGTCATATTTATGGTAGCTTAAAGTCAATGGACAATCCTAAGACTGGCTACAGAGCTCATGCTGAAGTCTTTCCTCTGGGAGAGGTTATAAGCATTTTGTAGGATGGTTGGAAATGGACAGGATTCAGCCCATTGATGCTGAAGTCCCCTATACACACAGTTGTTATTTACCCATGAAGAGGTCCAAACGAGGAGCTACCAGCAGTAGGTGATAGTGGCACTTCTTAAGCATGGACTTGAGCTGGAGCAGGTTTCACAGCAAGACTTATACATCTCCAGTGCCGCATTTCTATGCATATATAACATGGTAACAAGCATAGGCATGCTCAATATGGAAAGTTTATCATAAAACTTCAGGCTAGGCAACTCATGGCAAAAACAGTTCTGGAAAGGAGACCATCAAGCTTAAAGTCATAAATCCCTGCAGTGCTGTTCAACGAGAAGATCCTGAAGACAAAAGAAAGGCAGTGAAAAGTCTTCAGTAGAATACTGAGACCGCAAGTCAAGTGAAATGATCCTTCCTTCCCAGGTCTTGCTCTTGGAAATACAGGACACACAACTTCCTAGGGCCTTCCAACCCTCAATTTAAACAGCTTGAGGAAGGCACTAAAAAAAGCCAGTGATTAAGGCAGAACCTATTCAAATGCAGAGCTACAGAAATGTCAGGAATCACAGAAAGCACGGATACCACAGAAACACAAATGAGTCAATCTAAATGCAATTTTTAGGAAAAAAATCAGGGTAAATTATACTGTATTGTGCTCTGTTTTTTGACAAGCATAAATGAAAATTGAAATGAAACCACGTAGGTTTGTTGTGCTCTCCGGAAATGTGAGGCTAATTCAGATTTTCATCATGTCCACAGCTTACAAGTGCCCTAGTTTTTTCATGAAAGAAGAGTTCAGAAACAGTCTGAAACACTTTTAGTCTGTATATTCCTTGGATAGAGTGTTCTATCCAAAACTTTCTCAGAGGCAAGAATCAGGATTTGTTTTCAAAGACATAAAGCACCAGGCCTATAACATAGGTGCCTGAAACCATATGGTACCATGTTCCAAACGCCCTACCAGGACCTGCCTGATGTGATATAATTTGGTATAGATTTTACTTAATCCTCAAACAAAAAGACCACTCCCCTTTGCGAGGGTACATAGCATAGGCTAATACATTTTTAAAATCAGGGTCCTACTTTTAAAAGCCTTGGAGTCCCTTGGGTGAGGCAAACTACTGTGGTAGATGGAAGATAAAGTCTTACTGCACAGGAGCTTAAACATGCGTTACCAGCTTGATGTAAACTAGAGCAGCAACACCATTCTTTATAATTACCTGCAAAATTGTGCTGAAATTGCAACTTTGTGCTAAGGATTTAAAATATTGACTACACTAATACGCCTAAGTACAGGTCATGATAGAGAGGCTCAGTAGCTTGCTTTGAAGCTCTACAAAACCAGCCTCTCCAGAGCCCTCCTCAAACGGGCCTCTCTCCCGACCCAGTGAAGCCAGGGCGCGCCAGCTGCATTGGGTGGTTGTGTGCGATCCATCTGCTTGCACGCCTGGCATTTCTGCATGCTCCAGGAGCACACCACATGCCCTACACAATCCATACACTGCTGTCCTTGGGAAATGCCTGGCAGATAGCCAGGGGTAACTGCCTTCTGACTGCGAAGTGTTGGCAGGAGCCAACTGCCATATCAAAGCACTTCACCTCTTGCATTTCCCTCTGCTCCTCTGCATGCGAGAGGCCGCAATTATCGTTTCCCACTGGGGTTTGTAACAGGCCCGAAGCGTGCCAGGTGCTGAATTAACAAGCCTGGGATGCAGCAAGCCCTCCAAAGCCCTCCATGGGCAGCCACCAGAGTATTTTACAAGTGACTTCTGGCTGCAATTCAGAAGCGGTTTCTTGTTCTGCCAATTGGCTGCAGCACCAGTTCTCGACAATTGTTTTCACAAGTTTGTTACCACTGAGGGAAAAAAAAAAAAATAACACCAAGAAAGACAGGAGGACCTCGGCCACCCACCCATGCAGCCTCCCTTGCCTGAGGTGCCACCTTCCCAGAGTTTCACTGCAGGGTGGTGAGATGGCTGGGATGAGCCACGCTGCCTGTACTCAAGATTTCTTGGTCCTGCTGAGCACAAGTGCTTTTCCCTTTGGAGGAAAGGCACCAAAAGGAGCCTGAGATATTTCTTTTTTAGCAGCATGTGAGGATTGTTTTTCTTTTTCCATTTGTTCCAATCCATCAAAGGATGTATGGAATGATGTTAAAAACACTGAATGTTGAAAAGAAGACATATGAGAAGGAAAACTGTTTTCACGAAAGTGCATTCCTGGAAATAGGAATCCCCTCTTCTTTCCTCTACCAATACTGTGCACCCAGGAATGTGATTATCACAGCATGTTCCCTTGGAGTGCAGAACCCCATCATTACCTGCATGTGTATTTTCCTTTACAGATGGTTTTTGGTTATTTCAAGTATTCAGAGATATTATAGATAATTCCTGGCTTGACTCTAGAAAAAAAATCCTTGAAAAAAAATGCTTTGTTGAATGAAGTATCATTTCTGTAATGTCATTTCTACATGTCTCAACATTTTTCTTAAGTTATTCCTCTTCCTGGGTGGTCATTTTTCCACACATTTAATCCTTGTTATGGAATGTATAGATTTTACATATTAAAGCAGAGGGACAGTTTGCACCTTTTACCCGACATACTTATTCCTTCTCAGGGACTGATAGCACATACAGAGTTTTGAAGAAGCCGGTCTGTGTCAAAACGACATGTTGTTATTGTCACCCTTCTCCTTCTCCCTAGCATGGGTTTGCTTCATGCAATTGAGACTGAAAGCTCCCTAACGCAGAGGCTGCTTTTTAGCGATGTCACTAGCATGCCTGGCATGGCAAGGCCCAACCAGGCTCTAGGCACAGGTGCTACCAAAACAACAATAATTGTGCACAAAACTTTAATCATGGAAAATGTTTGGTACAGGTTCGAAGAAATAATCTCTGTCCTTTATTTATATCTTGGCACTGCTGACTGCCAAGGTTCTAACTTCAATATATAGAGGGGGGAAGAGTCAAAGCAGAGAAGAACTCTTGACATCACTGGAATTGGACATAAATACATCCACTCTAAACCAATAAACCTGGGACAGCGTATATCCCAGATTGATTTTGCATCTTTCTTTCCCAGTATAACATCTTCAAGATGTAATATTTGGCATGTATCTATGGAAAAGCCAGGTGCTACACTAATCAAAAGTTCCTGTGATAGGACAGATAAAAATCAACATAGAGCAAAGCATATCACACTGGAAAATCCCACTCCTAGCTGGGCAGTGGGCATCTAAGAGATCTCTTGGTAAAGACAGCTAGCAAAAGATTTACTGCAGCTGCAAAACCAAGATAAGCAACATTATTCTCCAGAGAACACCAGAAGACAGACTTATGCAGAAAGTACTTTCCAGGCATAGCAAAAATTAGATCAGATAAACACTGCAGTTGGTCATTAATACACATACGGGCTGGTTTTTAGCTGCGCTGCCTTTCTCAGGGCATGGCCATTTGGTGCCACCGAGTTCACAGAGGCTTCCTGGGGAAAGCCGAGCAAGGCAGCGCGCGAAGCACCCGCAGCCCCTCAGCTGCGCGGAGGTGCGTAGGCCTGCGCTGCGGACGGGTGCGCTGCGCCGCGGCCGTGCTGGGTGCTTCCCTCACTGGGCCGCACCAACGACGTGAACTCGCCTTTCTAGGAATCCGCAGGGCTCCCTGGGAAAAGACATGGAAACCCAGGAGCAGCGGGGAGGGTCCTGCGTTATCAGCAGAACCTGCTCCTATCCTGCAGGTCACTGTCCCTCGGGACAAATAGAAATCGCAGGCCATCTACTCTCCTGTCAAGCTATAAAAGCTGCTCTTTTCCCCTCCATTGCCCTGACCCCACTGTACAGCTCAAAGAACAAAACAGACACATCATTAAAGAGCAAAACCATTAGTTACTCACCAGTCTGTCCCTTCCCCTATAAATTCCCACAAGTTGAAGATGCTCTTCAGCTGTTCGATGTGCCCATGTGCATGTACGCACACCCTGCTTCACAAGAGGCCTTATATTCAAACAGACCCAAGGTGAGTGCTCACATACACTGCAAGCAGGGCTAACATCTTCTAAGGCACGGCCCTCAGTCTGAAACTGCACATAGCCCTTTACTCCTCTGACATTTCAGAGGTGGTTGCAACTGAACTACAGTTGGCACAGAAGAGTCATGCACGTGCACCAAGAGACCCAGCATGTGGACCAAGAGCCCCCTTGCCTGCCTCCTGCCAGCTCTGCTAGCTCCAGAGGCTTTGTGGGGACTGCCCTAAGAGCCACCAAGACCTAGGAAGGACGCTCACCTTGCAGAAAAGATGACCAAATACTCAAGTACACTAAGCAATGCAGCAAGAAAGAAGGGAATCATCCATATTCAAGTGCAGCAGGGAAGACTAAGCTGGACATTTCAAAAATCTTGCTAACACATACGGTGGTGGAGCACTGGGTTGGGATGGTGGTGAGACAGTGGAGTCTCCTCCACACTGGAATGATGTGGGTATGGTTGGGTTGGGTATTTCCCAGCACGAGGAGATAGCCTCAAAGATCTCACAATGTTCCTCTCATCTTTACTGTTCTACAACTTTGTAACAATAATAAAACTCAAAAAGCATACCAGTGCAATCTGACATATGGACTGCCAAATCCATACTTCGTGCTAAAAATTACTTAAGAGGGTAGCTTCATAGTCATTACATCAATCTTACAAAAAATAGTATTTAATCTCTTGGATCTGGTCTCATCTACAGCTCATACTCCCCTAAACAAGGTCATTTTCTAGACACTAAGGACAGATAAAGAATAAAGGGAGAAAAAGTAAGGCAAAAAAAAAAAAGGCAGGTTTTAAAGCTTCAAAAGCTAATTATCAGAAGGAAGTAACTTCATTCCGGGCTGAAACAAGATGTACCATCTTACAGTATTTCACTGATGCCAGGAGACTTTCAGTCTGGTGGATATACCCAAAATGGTGCTTCCATCTTTGCTGGAAATTTGCCAGGATAGGAAAAAAAAGACGTGCACACATCCATAATAGCTTTTGATGAGAAAGAAACAGAATAGCAAGCTGGGAGCCTTTGCATTTTGAAGGAATGGAACTTCCAATCCCTACACAAGTTAAATAGGCTGTTCAAAAGGATGTTCTCATGGGAAAAAATAAGCTATCAGGAATGGAAGTGGTTAGAGATGATTATTTTGCCAACTTGAGATGCAGCAGAGCCTGACAAAATATAAAGTGTTTGAGTACAAACACAAACTCCAGGATTTTTAAATAAAGGACAATATCTTATACATTCAATGAGAAAGATACATACATACACACACTATAAAACAACTGACTACAGTGCTTAAGAATGAAGAAAACTCGATGTTCATACTATATTGGTCCTGAAGCAAGCAAGAAAGGAGAGGAGGAACTGAGTTGATTTTTCAAAAGTGAATTTGTAGATCAACGGTGCTGCATGATTTTGTGGAGAACTTTGGGATTTGGAGGAGAATATGCAGATCAAACACTAGACACTTTGCAAATAAATCTCAAACAAAATAGAAAGTATTATCCAAAGTTTGTTAAAAATAGTGGAAAACTAAACTGTTTAGAATGGCCAGACTTCTTATAAATGGAGTCTCACTCAGTGTCACCAATGGGTATACTCTTTTAAATGAGTATACGCTTTTAAATTTTAATTTTTTAAAATTTAAATTAATGCTTTCTAATCCAGCATCAAACCCACTTTGACAGCTCCTTCTAGATGAATGTATAAAATACACTGATCTCTCCCACTTGAATTAATGGAGAATTTATTAAATAGCATCTGTGGGAGGACCCTCCTTCACTTCCAGACCTACAATCAGGCAGAAAGGGCAAGTCAGAAAGGACACACACTGTATCCAAAGTGGATCCATTTAAAAAGAGCAAACAACTCCAGAGGGACCAGGGAGGGCAGGAATTATCTGCAATGTTAGCTATTAACTTTAAATAGACTTTATTTTCTTCACATGGAGCTGGCACTGATTAGATTTATTTATGTAGAAAGTTCAGTGGGGTAGGAGCAGCTATTTTTGAATTGCAGGGAGGTCAGAGGAAAGCGAGACAAGCATCAGCATTCCAAGGAACATGGGCTACACTCTCATAAATCTGCTAAACTTGACAGAACCTTTTAGAAAAACATACTTTTTTTTTTTGCAAAGAGATGCTGTAAAAAGGAGGGCTCTGTAATGATTACATGTACTAAGTAGAGGGCTAAATAAGCTTTTCCTGACACCTCAACTCCAATGAGTAGGATTGTTTTCATAACACTAAAAAAAAGACTTTGAGAAAGTCCAATAAAACCATACTTCAACATATCAGTGCAAACAAAGAAGTGATGAATTTTTGTTGTCCTCTGGAAAAACAACTAGTAAAAAGGCTTTTAATGGCAATGAATTATGTGGTCGAGCTGAGTAACTAAGGCTGCATCTGGAAATGAGATCCCATGGGAAGGCCGGGAGCGCTGGCCGAGCTGTACGTGCACGGTGTAAGCAGCACGGTGCCTCAGGCGCGTCGCTCCTTGTGATCTCTCTGTGTGCACCAGCCAACAGCCTCTTCTGCTGCCCGTCGTAGGGTCAGATTTCGCTGTATAATCTGGGTTTGCAGCTATCTGACAACTGATAAGTGCAGTGGAACAAAGGGGTGAGAAAGAACACTCATCTTTTTACTTACTCTAAGATCTTGTCCCTGTGTGTGGTGCTGCCCATTTTCCCTCGAGTCCAGGTACGTGCTCAGATTAAACAGTCGGATAAACCTTGCTCTTCCTGAGAACGTTAAAATAGCTATAAATGCTTCTTACCCCTCCAGGGTGCATGCAGTGCCGACTACAGCGCTACACCACCATTTCCACCACCACTTCTACAGCTCAGCAGGTGCTTTTCACAAAGTTCTCAAACCATCACATATTTTTCCAAACTCCTTACATTTAAATTTATATAGATGAACATATTTGGCTTTCTGGTACCATTACAGGCTTAATTACATAGCAACCCTCACATGCTCATTAGGATGTTTGTGATCCTTGCAGGACATTTATGAACGCACCATATGAGCCGAAAGATGACTAGTTCTGCGGAAGGTTACGCAGGTTGGAATGAAGGAAATCATCACAACTTTAACTCTGTTTAACAGAAACAAAGGAATAAAGCAGAGCTGAGGGGAAGCTTATGTCGCCTGTCTCCTTAGTTGAGCTGGTGGTGAAAACTTCGGCATTCTGCTATAAATTTTGTGTTACGCAAACCCAAGTAACAGAAAATTAATACTGATCACCAGACTGCATCACTGTGAATACAGTGAAAGATTTCTCTTGTGGAACTAGGTGAGAAGACCATTCTCTAACTTTGAAGGGATGTAGGATATTGTTGTTGTTGCTCTCAATCTCTCTCATGATCTTGCTGTCCATTAGCACTGTGACTTTTGATTTTTTACTACAAATCTGAAGTTTTCATAATATTTTGGGAAGTGCTCTGTGGTCCCTGATATGAGAACAAATTTGAATTTAATACCTATTGCCTGTTTTTCTGCAGTTGCAGAAGATGGCACTCTGTGACCCATCTGTTTTCTTTCAGTCCTACACTTATGAGACTAAAGTCTTGGAAAAAAAATGTGTTTGAGGGATTCAGCCATCACCTTTCACTTACGCCAAGGAGATACAGGTAGGTCTGTCTAAACTGTCCAGGAGTCAGTGCATATACTTACGCTTGCTGTGATCGAACGATCATCATCCTTCATAATGTGATGAAGATAAACCTCAACGAACAAGTAGTGAAGCTGCATTTTAGAGTTCAACAGGGAAGAAGCTGTGATGTTAACACATCAATGACAGGCAAACATGATGAATGTTTCATTCTTATTTTTTAGCCTCAAAGAAAGCAAGAATAGTCAGCTGGCAAGCAAACAGCAGTAAGATGTCAGAACAATCTTGCCTGTTACAGGAGCCAGTTCTGCTCTGCAGCACTAGCCCTAGAGGGAAGCAAGGTCTCACCATCGACTACTAGCCTAGTGCCCTCAGTAAAAATGCAAAGGGACGATGCTTTACCCTTGCATAGGCCACCCTGTCCCTCCTGCTACCTCCTTCCTGGTAATAACAATCTCAAGTGGATATTTACCAGCCGGGGGTCCAAAGAGGCCTTAGCCCCTGCCCCAGAACACTGAATGGTGCTGGGGGCTCCCGTGCCACACAACAGGCCCCTTTGGCTCCTGGGTTGGTAAACATCCACTTGAGATTTTGGGTAAATACAACCCTCTCCCATCAACGCTCCCCTCTCTGCTGAGGGGCTGTTCATGCACCGGCCGGGTACAAAGTACACCTAAAGGTGTAGGCCCTTGTCTACAACAGGAAAGTCAATGCAAGTGAAAATTTGGAATACCTCTGCATATTTTTTAAATTTGGCCCCCAAATCCAAATATCGCAATGTGAAGTACGCAGATTTGCTTTAGAACTGCAGTATCTGAAGCTCTTACCGACTTCATCTCTCTGGGCAAAATTCAATAATAATTACTAACAGAAGGGACCTTAGAAGTAGAGATGGTCAACATTTACATAATGGCTATGTAGAAGACATAAAAATAGTAATCTTAGAAAGGTAAAAAATAGTAATCCTACAAATGCTGCCTATCTTCCAGATAAAGAAAGGATCCAGTACACACCTCTGTTGTTTGCATTATTTCTTTCATGACTCTTCTGTACAAAAAGAACAAACACTTTGTGGGTATAGTCTTCAGCCCTACAGCAACACTGTAGAAAAGTCCTTACAGATCTCAAAATGAGACTGAGGCCTATTTAAGGTGCTAGAATAGACCAGAAATGGAGAGCACCTTCTTGAAACCTTTGTAATCGGGAGGAGCAAGAGTTCCTCTTTTCCTCTTATAGAGGCCAGCAAAACCTTTGAAGGGACCATTTGTCCTTAAATGGAGAAGCATGGATCTCTGCACTTGTTTTTGTGTCAGTCTTGGTTAAAACACCTCCACTTCAAATCCTCAGCAATCATGAAATTTCTCTCTGCAAGGATTGGCCTTCTCTCACACAGTCTTCTGCAAGAATCATATTGGCCTGTAACTGCTATAAAACAAGCATTACTAAGACCTGACATAGAAACCATTATTTTGCATTGCCTGAGGGTAGTAAACTTTCCCACTTCCTAAGTAATTTTTCCCTGTTCTTGAATGTCTGTGGAGAAAAGATGAGATCAGAAATTCATTGGTTTTATGCTGGTTAGCCTGTAAACATCTTTTTCATCACTGAGATCATAAAAGTTGTAAGGTTGAGCCCTGCACACTATTTAGATCTCATGGTCCTGCTCTCTTAGCAGGTGGCTTCCTCTGGTTAACTAGGAATTCTCTCAAGCATAGAGGTTTGACAAAAAAAAAATCACCACTGTCAATTATGTATGAGGTCTAGTAAACAGTAACCGAAGTTGAATGCTAAAAAGGAGAACAAAGTAAAAAAAAAAAAAAGAAAAAAGAAAAACTCCTTACAAGAATTTTGATTTAATAAAAGTTTAGTTTTTTAATACTTACTTTTTTCCAGAGTTAAAATGCACTTAACAGTTTGAATTACGCATATACAAAAAGTACTCTAAGACTGACATGTTTTCAGCTGATTTCCTAAAAAGCTTCAGTGAAATCAAATGTAACTCCTACAGTTACAGTAGTTCAGCAATTATATGAAAACACTTATATTGCAATATTAATTAGTTACTCTCTGCAGCTCCCAGCTCTTTTATCACATAATTGACTTAAATGTCATTTGCCAAATTCATTACACTCAGATGCACACTTGTTTTAGGATTCTAGCCAAATTCTTCTAGGGAGGTTTTGTAGGGGTAAATCAGGGTTTAGATCTACGTAATTTTCTTTCAGTAACAGGAACACAGATGCAGAATTTCCCACTGGACAAACAGCTGTGTTCCCAAACGAATCCAGGCAATGATAGCAACATGACCTATACCACACAGAATGTGTGTTACGTAACTCCTAAAGTGGTGCTAAGACAACAGTGAAGAATTAAACTTTGCCAGAGGCAAGAATTCATCTCTCTTCCCTTCCACTTTTTTGACTCAAGAGACATACACTGAACTAATTGCTCCAGCAGGCTATCTTTGCTTAATAACAACATGAGGAATTCCACAATGTTTCAACTTCTAATATGTTAAAGTATTTTCAATATATGCTTTTTTAAAGTGGACCCTCATGATTACTTTTATTTTAAAGGATGCTTTTTCTCTGATGTCTTCTCACTAGTCACTGCACTGGCAATAACAATGCACAATCATGAAATATGCATCCCGAGCTGGGGACTCATCTGTCACAAGAGAACTTAACACTTACAGAGCACTTGACTAACCAAGAACTATCTGGAGCAACTCCCACATAACAAAAAATACTGAACTACCTTCCTTATATGCCTGCTCCATGACTGTCATGTACATCCATTGGAATCTGCTCAAAAGCAGGATGGCTCTTCACTCTGCCAGTGTCAGCTGTGCACAGGCAGCAAAATCCCAGGCTCATACTCACAAAAGAGAACGGAGAATCTACACTCCAGACTCACCTATGATTTGTCCTTCTTCATGCTTATCTAAAATCCTCTTTTGGCCAACTCCACACTCTTTCCAGATACGCTAATCCGTAACAATGCTATGGGTACCAAGTGCCCACTTTTGCCTTTGCGTACAGTTTAAGTTCTGCGAGATTTGACAGAATATTGCCATCATCCAAGTAGTTTCTTTCCCCTGCATCAACTCCTCACTTGTTTTAGATGCTGTAACAGCAGAAAATATGATTATGGATTTCATGTAAGTGGCTAACATTTCAGTTAGGTCAGTTAGTAAGGGAAAAAAAATAAAGAATGCATAGTGTGTATGGGTGTTAAAATGCTCAGCCTAAAATTGCAACTTCCCAATTTCCTGCTTAGTGGCTACGTGACACCAGAAGTCTAAATTTTTCTTTTTCCTCGATGCATAAACTCTACTTCTCTATATGGTGACTTTAGTAGAGACATCCTCTTGCTGAAGCAGGCCAGCTTTCAATAGTAAGTGTCTCACTGAGCCAGAGAGGAGCTAAAGATGAACACATCACCCTCTACAACTGTGGCTAGGACATCAGGATATCTTAGGATCACATCATTCCACAATCACTGGCACTTCATACGCTCAAGGACTCACTTGTGCCTTACAAAGACACAAAACACAGAAAATACTGCAAGGAATAAGACAAAATATGGCAGTGGCTATGTTCATGGGAAAGCAATTTGAATATCAAAGTGAAATGATATCTTCTGATCAAAATCTATCTCCCTTTACTGGACTATCTTGTACACAGGGTCTCCAACTTGAATTGTTCCAGTTTTGTCAACAGCAAAATACCTTCCGAAGAGAGGGCTGGATCTGTACAGATGTTGCTCAGACGGATCACACAAGCGGTAACTACAGAGAGAAAATACTTCTTAAGAAACAGAAAATTTCAGCGATGACAGAGAGATGGCATATGAACTGTGATGCCCTATGTTGGTCAACATATTAGATTAAAATTAACTAAATAAATATAACAGTTAAGAGAACTAAGCAGTTCAAACAGAATAAAACTGATAGTTTTTGTGTGTGTGAATACATGGTTATGTAAATACAATCATAAAGAAACATGCCAAAAGTGCTAAGTTAGACCCGTAAATACCTTAAATATCTATCTCCACAGGCATTCACACAGGCAGAAACAAAAGAGGTAGAAAAGGTAAAGTTTGCAAAAAATAAAGAACTTGCTGAGTTTTCTTACCATATGAAACTGCAGAAAGTAGAACTAAAGCCAATATAGACTGATCTTTACGGCTTGACCTTGAGTCTAACATATGCTTACAATCACTTATGTATCTCCTGCCTAATGCCTGTTGGGTTCTAACCTATACCCACTCGCAAGGCTTGACAAGCTCTGGTATTTTTACAACCTTTTCAATGTTTCCAGTGGCTCTTTCCTATCCAGGACCCCAGTGTCTGGGTTCACGGTTGTTAAAATACACCTGCAACGACAGACAGTGCCAAGTCAATAATAGTAATGTATGTATGCATACATATGTGTGTGTGTGTGCATGTCTGTATTTAACAGGAGTCCCAAACGTTTACCTGGCACAAGACACTGTTCCTTTCAACTCCACATCACCAATAACAATGTCCTCCCAGGAGTCCTGGGGGAAGGGAAACATCATGCACAGATTAGACATATCCACATGTAACCGTTTCTCCAGGAGCTGGTTCTCACTCCCAGAAGAAGAGGTATCATTCTGGACAATCACTTTTCTCACATCCACGAGGTTAAGTGTTATTATTTTATTTGACTACCTATTGTCGTTTCACTCACCCAATTCAGCACATATCAGTAATTACATTCACCACAGAGCAAATTCTTTTGCAGAACAGAAACATGACATCAAAACACCCAGAAGCCATCAACACCACCAGTTACCTTCATAAGGTATGGTGCTTTCTGCACCACTGGAATATTGTCAGAGATGCAGTTATGGTACTGCAGTATTACAGGGTGAGGTTTTACTCCTGTGACAACCATTACAAAACAGCACGCTGACAATTTACAAATTGTTTATCTGTATAATTAATTTTATGCATTATATTGTGCATAACTTTCCTTCACACTTTAAGATGAGCATTCGGTCATACCTGTCACTTAAATACCCTTATTTTATCCTTCACTAAGGTAAGTAAGTACCCACAGGCTTGTCGCCACCCTCAGTGTGTCACATACGTTTAAGTGAGCCGAAGCTGCACCTGTCTGGAGGTCAGCTGTAAATCACAGAGCAGCTTCTCATCCTTGCAGACACAATCCCCCAAGGAAAAGAAGCTGCAAAAAACATATCCAAGCCTCCAAAAAGGCACTTAGGAATTATTTTACCTCTTCATAAGCACTGCAACCTGAAACAAGAATATTTGGCCTGAAGTTCTCCATCTTAACTTTCTTCTCCATTCTGCTGTTTAGATCTTCCAATGAAGCTTCTGTAAGCATCAAGACTGGGCTACAGTCAGGGTAGGCAACCTACATAAATAAACAAAAGAAATCCTATGGCTGCTGCAAGACCATGGGAACAGAGTTTGCAGAAATACTTAATGGTAAAAAGACTGGTAGGCTGGAGCCAATGGCCATACAGTAGCCTGGCAGTGTTATGTTGCTGCAGTAAGGTTTTAATTCACTGGAAGCAGGTTAAGAAGTGAAATAACAAGCCCTTTCCTATTTCAGTAACCACTCTAAGTTTTATTTGCTCAACTTGTAAAATTAAGCTTTATTTAGAGAGTTAAGCCACAAAATATATCAGCTACCGCATCTTCTTATACAATGGAATAAATGGAGGCAATACAGGATGCATGTTCCAAACACTACTTTTGGGTGTTACAGGTGGAGTAAAGTATGTCAGTAAAACAGGTTATTGCAAATTAAGACAGTAAGAAGTTTATGGACTTGCTGGACTTACCTGGTTGACTTTAATCAACTAACTGCATTTTTCTATATGCTGAATCTATCTTACCACAGTATACTGAATCAACTCCGCACTGAATCTACCTTATGACAGAGAAAGTTCCACATACAGAATAAGCACATTAGATGGCAACCACCCATTCATTGGCCTAAGTTTGTTTAGAGGCAAGAGGGCTGCCATTGTGGCAAACAAGGCCAAGGAACAGGATTAAAAGAAAAATTCTACATAGTTGCCAGTGACCCTTAAAGGGCAGGAAATTTTGGGGAGAATTTTGGCATAAAACCCCTCCTCCTGCCTTTCTCCTATATTATAGTTTTTCTCTCATGCATACTGTAGCTGAACTATGCCTTTTTCTCCTCCAAACACAAGAAAATGAGTGTGGCAATAGCTACAGAAACAGTTCTGCTCATGCTAGGACTCCTGAACACGGCCCTTTCCAACCTGCCACTCAGTTAGCTGAAACTGTTGTCTTCTCCACTGGCCTCAGTGCCCCTGCAGGATAAACGCACATGTCTAAAGGTCCAGAACTGCAGATTCCTCCTACTGTTTGTGCTATGAGTGCATCACTGATGCTCTATAAATAATAACACCACAACAGTAGAGTAAGATTGTCACACTTTGCATTTGCTTAAGGAGCTAAAACTCGTCAGGCTCGGTTGAAACCATCTCTACATGCAGTTTTACTCTGTCAAAAAGAAGAGCATCAGTGGCTCCAATGACAGGAGGATATCTAGAGAATGTACTGACTGAGCACATAATCTCCTCTCCTGGACTGCAAATCTTTATCAAATATCCCATCTTCCACCTCCTCCTCACAGGAAGAAAAAGATTAAAACTCTGCAGCCCTCTTTGGACCGTAACTCCTTACCCTGCGACTACAGGTTTAGCACCATCCCTTTTAGCACCATACAAAATATAAGACAACTCATATCACAACACTGCTGGACCTAACAAAGGATGGAGAATGAAGGTTTTCAAAATGGATACACCAGCAAAACATCTTTAAAATATAGCTTCCTTCTACTCACCAAGGCAAAAAAGGAGTTCCAATATTTCTGCAATGTAACACTTCCTCTTAAAAGGTCAGCATAAACCTCTTTAGCTGTGGATGGTCAACAGTTTAGAGCAGACTTAAAGCAAAATTTAGGCAAGTAAAGTCATTGCATCAAAGGTAGAGTGACTGTTCATGTGCTTCAAGTGTATGACTGCATACTTTGCTAAATTGAGTTCATCACCTGAGGGCTGAACATGCACGTTTGGGCAAGGGAAAATAAATTTTAAAAAGGACACAAAACCAAACTGCTGTGAAAAAGATCCATTTACCTCATCGGTGGTTCGGAAACGGTTGATTACGTTCTTCGACTTCCTTGGCACCATGGAAGGCTCAAAGTGCACTAGTCGATACGGCTCTGTTTTCAGGAAAGAGGTAATCCACTGGGCCACTTCATCACCACAGTCCCTCCCTTGGATATCCACTCCAAACACCCTGGAGGATCACAAGTTAGACCACATATCAGCAAGTGAGCTGGAAAGCTGAAGGCTCAACACTACTTGAAGACAAATGGCCTGTTAAAAAAAAAAAAGTTGTTGTAAGATCCTGTAAACAAACTACCCGAATTATAATAAAGCAGAAGCTGGGTAGAGAATATAGGATAAGAACCATTCCCAGCACACAATTTCCTTGTGTACACCTTATTTTGGAAGATGAGTAGCATGGACATGGGCAGAAAATACCAGCTGACCTCAGCGTGAAGGAATGAGCCCTGAAACAGGCAGTAGGTGCACAGATCTAATGCCACCTCACCAGCCCCGCAATGAATCCCGTCAGCCTGCTGCACTCTCAGGCAAAGCAAAGGGTCTGTTCTTGCCCTTGTGTGCGTGTGACTTCAACACCAAAAGACCTTTATCCAGAAAGTGACTGAAAGGTAACTGCTTTCAGAAAATGAATGATAGATAAAATGGACATGGTTAGTTATTGTAATTACAAATTTGTAAATGTTGTCCCTCGACACTCAGGAAGCTTTCCTTCAAATTTTAGTGCTGCCAAAATTTAGCCAGAGCTGAGTAAAACTGCTGTCCAAAGATCATTTGAACTAACACCGTAACACTAACAGATTTGCATGTGTCAAAAATATTCTTATGACAAGCAGCTTCTGTTAAAACCTAATATTTACACCATTCTCAGAAATCATACATAGGATCTGAGCCACTTGAGAGTGAGTTTTGCAGCTCAGAAGGCTGAGCAGAGAGTGAAACTTGAACCATCTGACCAGTGGTCTCAACAAGAGACTTTCTCCCTCCCCAAAACAGCTGTTTTCCAAAATCTGAAAGTCTTTTTCCCCCCCACCAGATAAAGCTAAGTTAAAAACAACAACAATAATAAAGGATATGCATTGCCTTCCCCTAAAACATCTGGCACAACATCCCAGGAGGTCCAGTGTAAGGTATCAAAGTCAATAAGTAACACTAAAACATAGAGAATGAGCTACTCTGTGTTCTAAGAGAGGTTAAAGATTTAAACCAGAAGCAAAGTCCATGGGGCATAAAAAGCCACTGACAGCAGGAAACAAACAAGTTTATTCAAGTGGCAATTTTTCTGGCAGGAAATGTAATCCTCCACTTGACTTCCCAAAAAACTTCAACACCAGTCACAAATGATTTTATTACTGTCCTCAAAGTACTGATTCTGACCCCAAAGCACTGCAGCTTCCTCTGCCACCGCAGCCATACACTGCACAGCTTAAAGCACATGGATGCCCAGGCAATTCACCTAGCTGGTGCCCAGCTCCTTGAGCCCCTCCTCATCCAAGCAGGACACGAGTGACTGAGGTGCTGGCAGCAGCACACACCAGTGGCCAGATCCCTTGGCTCCGAGCACCTCGCAGGCCTGACCTCCTCACACAGCCGGGACTCAAGGCTAGTAGCTGGCTAACGCTACTAGCCACCACTAACTAAGTCACCACTTCTGGTGCGCTGTTTGAGGAGCAAGAAGGAGTCCTCATAAATACACGCTCACTCTTAGCATCCTAGAGCTAACCATACCACCCATACGTAGGTCAGTGATGAAAACGTCCAGCTCCTGCGTAATTCAGGGACTTGCTGGGAGTCAGCGCACTACGAGTTCGTGCACTGACCAGTAAGCACCTCAGGGAACCAGCTCCCCTGTGTGCTCCCATCTGGACATCAGCTCACAACGCTCAGAATACAGAGAACACAGAAGGCAAGTCTGAGAGATGGCCCTAGCTCACAGACTGTCTGGCTGCAGTCTTGGGGAGCAGAGATTTGCTCCTACAGTCAGTTAAATAATACATATATATATATAAGTATATTACATACATATTAATAAGTATATATATAAAATATGTTGTTTAAGCTGATCACCACATCTGCAGTAATGCAGGAGCTGAAGCTGACCTGATGAAAAGCTGATCAGGAAGCTTAAAACTTGCATATCATGGCAAAAGTCTGAGAGGTGGAGAACAGGGATCCAGGCAAGCCCAGAGAAAGGTCATCTGAGGCAAGGAATGACCCACAGAAGCTCCTGGGAGTTTCTGGTTAAGGTGAAGTAGATCCCATGAGCGTGACACTTTCTGCTGTTATGTGCAGGAAGGGGTGCAAGGCAGCAAGCAACTGTACTGTGGAGACCAAGAGGAAACGAGAGCCATACTTGTTCAAAGGCATGAAGGTGATAAGGGGCAGCCTTCGCTTTCCTAGACAGAAAGAACAAGTCTAACTTGATTAGGATAAATTATATATACTAACAAGATACGGGGCGCACTGCTGTTCTGTGGTGATGCATCTATAAACATGTTCATAGGTGTTTATTAAAAATGTTTACATATTAAAAGTTACTCGTTACATGAGTAAGGTCCTTAAAATTTATTATAAATTTTATTTATAATTATATAAAATTATAAAATAAATAAAATTATTTATTTTGGTCCTTTGTTTTATCCAGAAACAGTGCAACTCTGAGACAGAATACAGACCTGCCTTCAGACTGGTCTGACAACAGACACAAGGGTCCTACAGCTTCCTAGATCACTATTATCTACCCAAAAGCAGATTAATCCCAAGCACTCTGCACACAGGGATCCATAGAAACATTATGCAACCATATAACTAACGTATCACAACATGTACGTTCAAATGCACGAATGCAGACGGCAGCAGCCTCTTAACTAGAGAGCTGTAGAAACTCTCAACCCTGGCAATCCAACAAACTATGAGCACAGATAGACACCAAGTGCATGCAGTGGCTTTAGCATCACACTTGCCTCCCTCAAACATTGTATTTTCTGATATCGAAGTAGAAACTGCAACTGGACTTAGCAGTTTTAAAGCACTGCAATGTGCGCAGAGCCTTTTCCAGCCCACGTGCCATCGCATTCCCTGAGCTCCAGCTGGGCACAAGCCAGCCCCAATGGGAAGGCACTGTGCGCTCCGAGCACAGAATAAACACAGCTCCAGGGACAGGACCTTGCAATAGGATTGCTGCAAGCTGGAAGCGAAAACCTGGGAAAAAAAGTGAAGACTTCATTCGCCTGAACTGTTCCCAAATCTCACTTTTGGGAATGGCTGACCAGATCCTGGAGCACACAAAAGGCAACTCAAACTGTTTAAGCGCAGCAGTCGCACAAAACATAGGTCTCAAGCTGAAAAGAACTAGACAACTTTTAACTATGGGCATTGCTACTTCCACATGCCATGGCAGCATGCATGTATCAGACAACCTGGCAACTTTCCAAGTCCATTTACACACACCTGCTTATCTACATTCTTAAACCCAGCAATTCTAAACTCAGAGAGGGCAAGAGTTTATTAAAGCAAAGGAAGAAAATTTGAGAGAAATACAACACACTGACATCTGTAATTCATAAGTCCAACCTATTTTTTCATTACTACAGTGCTGCCTATTTAAATCCTTTTCTAGTGGCTCTGAATTTCAGAAAAATAACATATCAAAGTGCATAACCTGCATGTGCGCAACCTTGCAAAGTGCATAACCTTGCACCTGCCTTATGTAAATAAAGATCCTGAGCTCTGCTAATCAGTGGTTTCCACAGCAACACTTATTCTAGAAGCTAATGAATGCAGTTCATTCCAAGCACTGTTAGCTTTAATCACAGCAGCTGCTACATTAACCTGTTTTGCTATGCAAAGGAAATAAACACTTATCAGCATGTTTGTAGAGGCTAATACCACTTAACAGTTACTGCACAGTCTTACGTATAGTTGTCATTTAGCAGCAAGAAGTTGATTTGTGTTTCCCTTTGGCCATTTTTCAGCATAGATTAAAATACATCGCTGAAACAACCAGGCCAAGGCAATGCTGAACGCATAACTGACACACCAGTGTTCCTCACCGGGTTAAGCTCCTCAAGGAGATGAGGAAAGGCTACAAGGAAGGACTTGCTCCCTGGAAATGCCCTTCTTTCTCCCAGGGCCAGAGGGGAGCTCAGGCGACGGGGAGACTCATCTGGGCACCTCATGGTGAGCGGGGAAGGAACGTTGGCCCTGGCGGCTCATCTACGCCGAATGGCCAATGTGCAACCCAAAACGTTGACGGGTGTGTGGGTAGCAGGCAAGAAATAGAGCCTGCAAGACAGAGACTGCCACATGCGAGCTCAAATGAAAATATAAAAAAGCAGAAAGCAAACAGAAATGAGCAAACATGCCATTGTATGAAGGCTGAAGATCACAGTTCATTTGGCAGAAATATACAGCACATGATCCCTTCATCTCGAAAGATTTGCTTTCACTACAATTTAACAGATTAAACAAAGAAACAAACAAACAAAAAAAACCCTTAAGCCTCACATTGCCATAAGTGTTTTTTTTGCACAGCACACAGCGGAGAGCTTCGTCCCCCACGTTCTGCACCGGGAAGCGCCGCGGGCAGAGGGCGCAGCGCGCGGCCCCGGCCGTACCTGCAGTTCTGCACGGGGTTCTTGCGGGGCAGGTGGATGGGGAAGCAGAGCTTGGTCATCTCGGGGGCGCTGAGCGTCAGGCAGCCGTTCTCGCAGCCCACCGAGACCAGCACGAGGCGCGGCTCCTGCCGGGCCGTCACCATGTGCCCGTCCTCCTTGGTCACCAGCCAAAACCTGCGCCACAGCAGGGAGAGAAGCGCCCTGAGCGCGCCCGCGCAGACCCCGGGGCCGCCCCGGCCGCCGCCGCCGCCGCTACCTGTCGCGCATCTCCCCGCTGCGCAGCCCCATGGGCGTCACCTGCGCGCGCGACACGGCCGCGCCGCGACACGACTTCACGGGGTACACGAACAGCCCCGACACCGTCCCGACCCGCTCGAGCCGCCCGCGGCGGCGCCGGCGGCCCCTGCTGCCCCAGCGCCAGGCACCGAGCAGGGCGCCCAGCGCCGCCGCCGCCGCAGCCGCCCAGAGCCAGCGCGGAGCCGCCGCCATGGCGCGGCCCAGCGCGCCCCGCGCTCCGCTCATGGCGACTGCGGCGCTGCCGGGGCCGGCGCGGGGCGGGACGCGCCGCTCCAGCCCTCCCGCCGTCCCCGCGGCCCGGCCCGGCCCCCTGGGCGGCCCGCCCCGACCCCGACATGGCCCTGGAGCCGTGGGGAGAAAGGGTCGCTCGTCTTGGTGTCAGGTGGTGCCGCGGTCACGGGAGCGGCGCAGCCGCCACCTGCCTGCGCGGGCAGAGGCCAATGGTAAAAAGAGCAGTGTGAAGTGTCCACACAAACACGTACAACTGTCTTCTACTTCTGTTGGTTTTTTGTTTAATACTTGGACTGTTTTAACAAGCCACATTCCAGAAAAGGTGGTGGATAGCGCACGAACACATGTGTAAATGAAACACGGGGCCAGCTCGGAGGAAGGGGGAGGTGTTTGGGAATGAGCCATGCTCGGCGGCCGGCCCCGGAGCGGGCAGACCTCAGTGCTGCGGCCTGGGCCGTTCGGCCCGTCTGGGCACGTGTCTGAGCAAACGGCCCGTGAGAGCCGCCCGGTGCCCGGCCGGGGTGAGAGCCGGTGCCCCGCGGCTGTGGCGCTCGGGGCTGCGGGACATCACAATGGTGGAACCATGGAGGGACTCCTGGCAACCCTGCCGCACGCTCCCGACCAGCACGGCCAGGGCTTCTCCTGAATCCCCAGCGCAGCTTGCTGGGATCAGGAGCGCACATTGAAACCTCTAGGATTGGCCCTTCAGGAGCCAGGAGACAGAGGAGTTCAGCACGGGGCTTTGGGACCAGGATGGGGGACTGGAAGAACTACATCAACTGCATCCTGAAGGACAAGAATGTTGAAGATGTGGCTATCGTGGGCCACACTGACAACAAGTGTGTGTGGGCAGCCAAGCCGGGAGGGCTGCTCGCAGCCATCTCTCCTCAAGAAGTGGGCTTGATCACTGGCCCTGATAGGAAGGCATTCCTGCAAACTGGCATCACTGTGGCCGGCAAAAAGTGCAGTGTGATTCGTGACAACCTGCTGGTGGAAGAAGATGATGTAATGGATATCAGAACCAAAGGTGGAGATAGCAGGTCCATCTGTATTGGCAGGACCTCCAGAGCCCTCATCTTCCTCATGGGCAAGAGGGGCGTCCATGGAGGAGCCCTCAATAAGAAGGTCCATGAAATGATTATGGGCATGAAAACGTGCATCAGATAATATCAAAGCTACTCATCTTCCTGAGGACAGGAAGAGCAAGGAAAACATCCTGATTTGGTTAAACATGTCTTTGCCTGCTTCTTTCAGGTAGGGGCTGTTGGGCAGGCAGACGTTCTGGTACACTAATAATCTGCCTGACCAGGTGCAGAGATGAGCCACGTTCTCATTCCTCACCAGGGTGCTCGGTGTTACTTGGGTTGTCTCCAGGCCATCTTGGGTGATCTCTCCCTGTTACTCTCATTTTACTGTATTTTGCTGACTGATTTTGGGGAAAAGGTTTGTGTTGATGGTAGCTTTGGGAAAGGGAAGAAAGAATGGCAATTCCTTTGCACTCTGGTTCTCTACTTTGCTGTTTGATAAGTCACCAGATGCCATTTGTCGTTTCTGAAACCTTCCTATGTCTACAAGTAGTCCACAACACTAACAGTAAGCAGTACTACTTAAAATAGGCTGCCTGTCTTTCATTTTCATTAACATACCATTAGGCTATTGCTGTAATTAATAGCTCATTTCATTTTCTTTCATGTCACGTTAAGAATTTTATGAATCCATTATACACCATTTGCCACTCATTAATCAGAAAGGGTTGAGCATAGGAAGAGTGAAGGTCGGTCACCTTCACTCAGATGGGATCAACGGAAGGAGAACTCGAAGCAGGTATCTCTTCCCCTTGATGTTGTCAGCTAACTTGATTTTCTTTCCCCAAATCTGGTCAGATCACATTGGGTAATGTGCTGAAGGCAAGACCAGTCCCATCTCCTGGAGCTTCCTTGCTCCATTGCTCCTGGTAGGTGCCAGGCAGCAGGCCTGAACCTGCTGCACGCCTTCCCACAGCAACACTGACAGGCCTTGCTCACAAACCACAGTAACATGCCCTGTTCTCTGTAGCCATTGGATCTCCCCACTCTAGCAGGAAAATCACACACTCACTCAGAGCCTGTTTTAGAGCCTGCAGAGCCTGTTTTGAAAGTCAATAATTCCTTTTTCCCCTCCGCCTTCAAATTGCTTGGTCTCGCAGGTTCATTGAGTCAAAAATAATTAACTCTTGAAGAATGTGTGAAGGTGCCACAGAAATGAAAATTGAGTTGGTCCTGCTGCACAAACTTAGAGCACTTGCAGGTTCTTTGATAATCGTTATTCTTCTAATTTGAAAAGGGAGTCAATATTTTGTGATTTAATTAAACTCACACAGAGATTTTTAATCTGCAACCATACCCACAGGAGCAGAAAAATACTATAAAGGGAAGCAGGTGTCTCATATATTAGCAAATGTTCAACAAAACCATAGTGACTGTCTGATTAGTAAGCACTGTCCCCATAAGCTGAGCTTGCAAGCAGTTTAGACCCATCCAGTGTGATGGTGCAGCGAACAGCTACAGCGGCTTCTTAGCTAGGCACTGTGATAGTTTTACAAAAGAAGTCTCCTTCAGCTGGAAGGACCTATTAACTAAATCTAGAAATAGCTAACCTTTGTTACCAATTGCATGTTAACTTAGAGAATAATTTATTTATAAATCCAAGAAGGACAAGAAACATTTGTTCCCTAAATCTGCCATTCTGGAGCCCAAGGAAGCTTTTTTCACCCAGCTCCAAAAGGCATCTGTTACTTCAGCCCTGTCTCTTCATGAAGATTACGGCATGAGGGAGCTTAAGGAGGAATAACAGAAGGCGGCAGCATCTGCATGGTCTCTCCTCTCCTGCTGTGATGTGAGGAATGTAAAATGAGAAGTGGCTGCCAAGAGCGTGGCCATGGCTTAACATTTCAGGTCTAAGAGCAGGCTGTGAGTAAAGCAGTCTGTTCAGCCACACTGCAGGCACCTTTCAAAAAGCCTCCAGTAAGCAGCTTAACCAGCAGCTCTGTTTTATCCTCCGTATCAGGCACTTACCTAGGAGTCACCACCTCCTTCTGCTATAAACCAGGGTGAATAGAGCCTTTCAGAAAAAAAAAAATCTCTTTACTGATTTTATTACACACCGAACATCAGCTCTAGTGTAATAGAATTGTTTTTGCTGTAGCCAGACTACAGTAAACTTGAATTTCACAGGAAATGACCTTGTTTTCAGTTGCTTTTCACTTTGTTGAACTTCCAGCCCTCTGTGCTGAAATTCCCCATGCCAGGTCCCTGCCCCAGGCAGAATTTGCTTAAATCTGACCAAATAGAAGATTTGTAGCGTCAAACCCACGGCAACTGGAACCGTCTCTCCGTTCAGAAAGGCAATGAGCTTGGTAAAGCATTTGTCAGCTCAGAAGCACCCATATGGCAAGATTTCAGGTGGCCGTGATTGCCTAGAAAAGGTTTTAGTTTTGTTTAGTCTTTTAACAGTGTTGGAGACTTTTAATGACAGGCTTGGTCATTGGGGTGCCAGGATGGAGCTTAATACAGGTTAGTCTCATCTCAGTGAAGGAATAGGGATTAAATGGCAGCAGAAGGGCCGTTTCAGGCATTTTTCCAGCAGTTCTCTTATAATTCCCAGGAGGCACAGGATGAGGCGATGCCTGACACTACTGAATATGCAGTCATCTTATCTTCTTCATTCCCCAGTGCATCACATTGATTTTGATGAGATGTGATAAAAAATATATTATACACCATTGTATTACGCAGACAAATTAAATCCTTCCTTCCAAACACAAACAATAAATTCATAAAATTCCTCCATATAGAGTATGGGAAGATAAAAGCGTTGCTGTTTCCTCCTGTAATCTTCAAGGAAATCTGAGTTCAGGGAATTGTGCACCAGAAATAAGCTGTGAAGTTAACTTAGAGAAAAATCTCAGGCAGATAATTGGTGATGATAGAATTGAAAATAGGGTCATTTATGATAGATGTGTCCCCTTATAGGGAACACAGCGCAATCAGATAAGGGGAGGCGTTTTGGGAGGCTTTTCCCACACAAGGAATCATAAATAAAAGCTAGGCAGGCAGGCAGGTTACTTTATTCACTCTCTGGTCATACAGGAAAATTATTTGAAATTTGCCTTTTTCCTGCAGTCAGATGTTAAACTTCGGTGTCTCTGAATTGAACCAAATGGTTGTTCCAAGCAAATGTTCCCTCCAGTGTTAACAAACACAGTCTAATCACGTTAGAAATTCTCCCCGTGCTCTGTAATTGCAGTTCTCCAGGTGAATACAGCACTGGTCAGTAGGATTTTGGATACACAGGGTAGGGATGCAAGGGATGTGGGAAGGCAGGTAAGGACAGAGGAGAGGTTTGGCTGGGGACTGGTGCACTCTGCAGCACAGAGACGGGTGGATTTTGGGAGACGACTTAGCAGCCAGCGAGGACACGCAAGGGACTCTCCAAAGTACAATGCATGCTTAGACGTTCAAGAAAGAAAACAAAGCCAATGTTTGTATAACTTTGCCTTTGGAACAATTGCAAACAGGACACAGAGGTTGGGGAGTCAACCGGCTGTAAAGCCCTGGTATGCAGAGCCATGTTACTGCGCTGGGACCCAACTTCCTTAGAGCCCGGCCTTGCGGAACTGCCTCGGTGGGCAGGATATCCCTGCAGGAGGAGGTGCGGAGCAATGCGGCTGACACGCACCGGTGGAAATTTGGGTTTTTCCCAGGAGATGGCACTGAAGGACAGTCGCCTTCCAGCCTCGATCGGTGGAGCAGAGGCTTCGCTGAGGGCCGGGCTGCTCTTGGTGCTGGCACCTCTGCGAGTGGCCCGTTGTTGTCAGAGGCAAAGCCTCCTTCTTGGTGTCTGTGGTGCTAGCTGCACGTGGTGGAGGCCGGGGATGCCTGTGCTTTATATCTCCATACAAAAGCTATTTGCAACCTTTCCCGATACGTCTGCGTGGTGGCCAACATTATCCACGGACTGAATTGCGCGGTCTAGACTCGGTCTGGAGTTTACCCTGCAGCAGAGCCCTGGCAGCCTGACATTGCTTCCTATATGAACAAGGAAGGGGAAAAATCCCTACTTTACAGCAGCCCAGCAGAATCCTTTGCTGCTCTGAGCGAGGCCACAGAGGCGCGGGAGTGTTGGCCCCAGACTCCAGGCTCTGCCACGTGCCCACGGGCTCGCCGTGCCGCGGTGGGATCCGGCTCGGGGCCTCCTGGCTGCCGCCCGCCTCACTGCGATCCCCGCGAGCTCTCGGCCCTCCCTCAGTGCCCACGGCGAGCGCAGGCAGCGCCTGCACCTGGTTCCAGCGAGAGCCGCGGCCACGGGCTGAGCGCTCCGCGGGTCTGGTTTAAAGCGCCCTGCTAGGCCCGAGGCAGGCGGGCGGAGTGCCTTTCTAGGAGACGCTTCGAGCTTCTTTATGGTGTCATTGGTTGTAAAACATGGTGAAAGAGGGGTAGAAGGAAAGAACGGAAAGAAGGGAAGAAGGGAAAACGTCTGTTTTTTCTTGCTGTTTGAGCTGGGCTGGTGAAGAGCAGGGCAAACCCTCAGAGCGACAGTGCTCGGCTCCACAAATCACGGGCTGGGGAGTGAAGAATGACTTCTATTAAGAAGTACTGATAAGCAGCAGTAATTGGCAGCCTCAGCAAAAAGCAAATTGGCTCATTCTGAGAAGGAAAATAGTCCTGCATGAATCACCACCTGTTTTACAGCAGCAGCATAGATTGCTTGCTTACTTTTTCTTTCTCCCTTCTTTCTTTGCTTTTGGCCTATTTTAGAAGCACTTTTAAGCACAAGTCTGTCTTGCCAGTAGGCTTCAAGCTTTTCTAAAGCTCACTGCTAAGAAACCACATTTATACATCTTTCTTCTCCCGTACGGATGGCCACAAGGTTATCCCCTTGAAGCTGCACCAGGGGAGCAGAGAGCATAGGTCAGTGGCCAAGTCACTAGACACCCTTGTGCTCAAGAGCTCGCGAACGAAAGTCCATGTTTACCTTTGTGGAAAGCCCGGGCACTGCGGGGGTTGCAGCTTGTGTGCGCGGTGAGAGGGGGCAGCCTCCTCTCCAGAGGACACGTGGACGGATAGACACGAATTTAACAAAAACCGGAGACGCACATCCCGCCTCCATTGCTTCGGTCAGTCAGGAAAGGGTTGATACTTCAGGAATACTTTCCGTAGATCAAGCGTAACAGTGTAATTTCAGGTTGCTCCCAAAATATTGAGGGACTGGTGCGACACGTGTGCTGTGGGACAACCCAGCAGAGGACACAGCAGCAGTGGTGGCCTCCGGCACGAGACCGCTCAGAGGGGCAGAAGCACTGGCCGTAACCCCAGGGCCTTTGGGGACAGAAGCTCTGGAAAGCTAAGGAGAAACAACGCAAGGCATGAAACCAATGCGCTAAATCCCCTGGGGATATACCTGTACTCGAGCAGCTTTAGATCTCCCAAACTTAATCCCCTCTAGTCCAATCTGAATAGCTTGATTCTCCCGAGCTTTTTCATAGTCTTTGCTATATCATGTCCTACTAGAAGAGGCCTCCACAGCAGACACAGCAACATGGAGAAGTTTATACTGCGGCTTTCCCCCGGCGCTTGGGAATTGCCCCCTTGCTCGTGTGCTCACGCGCACGTGCGGCCACAGCACACGTGTCGCTTCGCTCCTAGGTACAGCCCAGCTAGAAGAGAACATGAAAACACATCTTTATTTCCCTTGCGGGATTTGAAAGAGACACAGCCCAGTTTGCTAAGACAGGAAATTCTTCCTCATTCAAAAAAAACAAAAAACCAAAACAAAACAAAAAAGGACAAAGAAAGCTCATAACATCATTTTTTTCTGGAACAAAATTCAACTCCTTGATTACATAAATATCATCAAGAACAGAAACATCTATAAAACAGAGAAGTACTAACAGGGATATCATTTACGTAAAAGATTGTCAGAAAAATCAAAACATACAATCTGAAGACCCACAAAAACGCCTGTTGCCGTTTCGTCAATAAAAGACTCAATCCCGTTCCTCGAGGTGTGACACAAACTGCCCCATCCAGGTTACTCAGCCGAACCACCTAAGGCTGGCATGATCTAGCTCCAGCTGCCACATTCAGAGATGAAGATGGAGCTGGCACATTATTTGGCCCCATTACTACATAAACTGCATGGCATGAACAATATATGTAGTTTTGCACATAATCCTCCCCCTTTTCTGCGCCCCCTCCCCAAATCAAACCAAAACTGAGAGTATTTGGTATTCTTAAAGTCCCAGCTCCTAGAATCAGGTAAACTAGATGTAAAGTCTGTTCTCAGTAAAAAAAAAATATATAAGATTTCACAGCAGCAGAAGAAAGCTTGAAAATATTGATTAACTCTTAATGCCTTGAAGACAAAAACATTTTTATTTTTTAACCATCTGTGACTTTTTGCAACAGTCTTAGTATTTTTAGCACTTGTGATTTCAGTGTCTGAGATGATTGACTGTGAGGCAGCAAAGCCCACTCTGTTTCAGACCACAGTCCATTTACATCCAAACACCTTTTGAGCATACCGATCATTTCAGCCACCTCAGGGAAAAGCACAGGTCACCCTCGCAGACAGAGCCACCGTTTCTGATCTCTCCTTACGTGTTTCCTTCACTGCTTCGACTCCCTCTTTCCTGCCATGCTCGACCCCCTCCACCTCCCCAGCCCCTCTCCTACTTCCAGTCATTCTCCCACGTCTCCTTGCTTTTCCATCCATCCTTGGCTGCCTTTCACGCGTAGCCCAAGGCTTTAGAAATCCAGTTCATGTCTAATAACAAACTTCAGCTCAATTAGTCTAAGATTATTTCCTCATCCTTGCATGTTCTTTGACCCGATCTGATTTTAATGATTGCGACGCGCCGGAGCGTTTTGCAGGGCAGTCCGGGGCCGCGGGGCCGGGCTGGGGCTGCCTCGCGTTCCTCAGATGCGGGTCTCGGCAGACGGCTTAGTCCTAAGAAGCACAAACCACAGCGCTGGGGAGGCCGCTCTCCTCGCGCGGACGGAGCGGAGGCGCCGGCGCTCGCTAGCGCACGAGCGATGCCACCTGAGCCGCCACTCCGAACGGGGCGGAATAGGCGGTCGCCAGTCCTTGCAGCCCCACGACCAGGTAGCGGCAGCCTTTGCGCAGAGCTTTCCCCACGTTCTGCGGAGGGAGAAATAAAGGCAGGTCACGGGGAGCAATCGCAGAGGAAACGGCTCCGACATTCCCTTCTCCCCCTCACCAGGTCACCGCATCAGGAGGTGGTTGTCTCCCACCCCTAACTGCGGCTCGTGCTCGTGGACAAACATTTTGCCATCTATTTTTATGTACGCATGTATCCTTCTGTGCATACACACTACTTATTTCCCACAAACACAGGTTCTGTTAGGGACACTTAAGAGCCCATAAACTGTTGAACAAGTTGGCAATAAATCACAAAGAATATTTTCATGAAAATTTCATTCCTTTTTGCCATTCTCCATTTTCCAAAGGAGAATGTTTTGACCTGCTTTTAGGTCGAGAAGTGTTAGAGAACTCATTTGTGTGCCACACTAGAGATAACTTGCTACATATTATTTAAAATAAAAGCCTGAATCTAATTTTAATTTCATGCGTTAATGAAACATTAAACATTCGCTAAATGATTGGCGAATAACTGGAGAATTAATACATCTTGGCTCAGTTTGGGGAAAAAGCAGAGCTATCTGCTAGTCAGGAACACTTTATGGCTGCCCAGGACTCGATCAAGCTTGTCCCTTAAAATGTGGCAAACACTGAAACACAGGATGTATTTTTAAATGTACGGAAGTCAGTGAAATCCGGGCAATACTTATTATATTCCTAGAGTTTAACTCACTGCACAGTCACATTAAATAACCAGAGCTCTGCACGAGCTCCCTTTTGCGATCTTTACCCACATGGAAACTTCTTTGCAGGGAGTTAAACAGCAGAATGAGACCTGGGGACGGGGTTAGGGACCTCGGGGCCTCCCTGTCCCAGGTGCACCCTGGCCGAGCGCGTCCCTCTGCCTCGTGCTGCGTGTGACTCCCCTACCCAAACCTCGCCAGCGCTTTCGAAATTTGCTGTTTACTGCCAAAGGTAATTTGGAAAACCTGCCTAGGGCTTATAAACTCCTCCGGGTAAGCAAAGCCTCACAGCGTAAACTAAGCTTGAGAAAGCTTCAGAATACGTGTATTTACTGTGACCTGGCAATCGCAATGTGGGAAACGCTAAACGTCAGATCCAGCACAAGAGAAAGAAATAAGTGCCCCCTATTCACCCCCTGTCAAACAGTAACGTTTGCGGGACAGCTCACCACTATGCTGTCATATGGAAAGTCTACGCATTTCAGAAATAAACCCCTTCCCCAACCTAACTGCATTTTCTGGATGTCAAACATGGCAATTGTATATTTTAACAAAATCACTGTTTCTTAAAAACACAATTGGCAGTTGGGTCTCACACAGACACTTGTCATCTCTCACGTGGGAGACGATTCCAGATACGGGGCAGATTTCTCCCGCTGACAAAGTTTTTTTTTTTTTTTTTTTTTCCAACGAATACCCAGGATATACCCCACCTGACCTTGCTTTCCCTCAAGTAAAGAAGGAGAGGGGCAACCCAATTCCCGTTAATGGCACCTTCAGAAGTAAAAGCCCTCATCCCGCCGAATAGCCCCAAGCCACCGGATCCCGAGTCCCGTTTTCCACACGGCAAAGCGGGGGGAACTGCTCGGAGCGCCTCGGAGGCAGCTGGCGAGCGAGGCCGCGGCTCGGTGCAGACGGTCACCCCGCTGCCGCGGGAAGCGCACACATTCCAGCCCGGGGACGGGAAGTTTCACGGCGCTGCTCCCCAGCCCCGGCCCGCCGCTCACCTTGCCGCACTTGCTGAGGCGCCGCCGGTAGCGCCGCTTCCCGGCGGGGGGCGGCGGGCACAGCGGCTCGTAGCGCTCGGGCAGCAGCGCGAAGCGCACGGCGCGCCCCGCCGCGCCGCCCCCGGCCCCGGCCCCGGCCCCGGCCCCGGCCCCGGCCGCCGCGGGCTCGTCGTCGTCGCCGCCGCCCAGGATGGGCACGCGGTCCTCGGCGCCCCGCGCCCGCGCGCCCACGGCCATGGCGCCTCCGCTGCCGCCGCGGCCAGGTGGGGCCGGAGGCGCCGCGCCGGGACCTCCCCCCGGGGCGCGGCCGCCGGGAAGCGGCGCCGCGGGCGGAGCGCGGGAACGGGCCGGGCCGCGGTGCCCGGGGCGGCTGCGCCCCGCTGGGCACGCAGCGACCGCCTCCTCTAGCGCAGGAGGCCCTCAGACTTTTCCTTATTTCTTTTCCCCATATGTAAAGAAAGGGACGAGCGAAGCAGGCCTGTGCAGTCATCTCTGCAGGATCCCTTCCCCAAGCCCGGGCCATCCTCCCCTCCCTGGGCCAGGAGTAATGCAGCCTGTTCCTCTCAGATCGAAAGGTCCACGGTTTGCTCTAAGTAGCAAGTTCTCGTGCCTCACACCTCTCTGAGCCTCACCAGCTCTGTAATCAGGTGGCGGTAGCGGTGCCATTTTGTTCTTGAGCACGTAGTTCATCTACAGAAGCAGAAAGGAAAACTTAGGTCTGTTCGCTGTCCTGAAAATAGAGGATGCTTTACAGAAGCCTACATGGAAATGGAGCTGTTTGGTTTGGAAATGCCTGCATGTCTTAAATAAAGCATAAAAACAACAGCCGCCAATCAAAACAGCAGGACCACTCTCTCGAGCAGCCCCACACACCCCCAAAAACATATATAAATGCAGCCAAGTACTTGCAATCGAGTATGCAAAACAGCTTCAGATTTGAGGCCTCTATCCCTGCCTAGAAGTACAGAACACAAGGTGGCATTTGGGCATCTGTCGGGTTTCTCAAGGTACGTTATGCTGGTAACACGCCGCGCTCACCCCCTCCCACGTGAGAACGGGGCTGCAGTTCAGATCCAAAGGTTCTTTCCCACCCTCCCCAGGCGTCGTGCATGTGATAACTGTTGAGCCCCTCAAAAACACGCGGGGAAGATTCAGTGCGCAGCATCTTACCCCTTTCCACACTAAGCAGAGTCACCTTGGAAATGAGTTTTTGGATCTTCCCCCCTCTCTGTTGCCAGCAGCAGGGAACTGTGAAAGCCAAACGACACCTCCAGGTACAACAGGGCTGCACCTCAGGCACTCGCACATGCACTGCGCCCTCACGAGGCATTTTGTGTCATGTTGAGAATTATTTGGGTGACACGTTATCTAATACCTTCCATAATGGAAGGAGATTAACAGGATTTGAGAATCAGTGCAATTTCACACTGCTGGTAGATTACTTGCAAACTTCCCAGAAAGAAATACAGAATCCTCCACTGTCGATTTAAGTTTCATGGGAGAACTGAAACTCAACCTCTGTCATCCTGAAGTGATGTCAAGGCTTTATGAAACATAAATACAGACTCATCTCCAGTTACATAAAATGGTCAGAAACACTAACAGTCTAGGGCAGAGTAAAGCACGTAAAAACATAACATATAAAGCAGGAAACTATCACAAGTATTTAATCTACTGTCTCACAGCATGACCTACATTTTTATACAGAACCTTCCAAAAAGGCAAAGCATTTTGCTTCATTACCAAATTCATACATGATCTTAGATTAACAGCATAGTTACATTCTCATGGTGTGCTGTCAAGGATAAATGCACATTCATGGGGTAGTTGAGCAGATGCACAAATCCTTCATGAGACTCATTTTTGGTGAATTTCTGGAATAGTTTCTGGACATCCATTTCCATGAAGAGCTAAAGCCACCGGGATTTTCTAGATAGTGTAAGACCTAAAGTGTAAGACGACCTAAAACCGACACAATGAGAATTGTGAATTTACACAAGGTAGAAAATGAAGTCTTTACATTAAAAAAAGAAAAAAACAAACAACCAACCAAACAAAAAACCCCATACCCAACAAGCAACTACACGAAGCCCCCAGACGTGACACACACCTGCAATTAGAGACCTCTAGGCTACTTCGCTACCTGCAATAGTTATTGCACATTTAGAAAGGGCAAGCGACAAGTATTTTAGTACGAGAACTGTTCAAGTAAGTTTTAATAGAGTGCACCAGTGAATCAAGATGACTTGCATCAGATTTTGTTTCAATGAACATCAGATCAAAAAAAAAGCGAAGGGGCTACAGTTCTTTCTTTCCAAACACCACCCTTTTCCTAAGGCAACAATACACGTCCATGTCAGAACAGAACTGTTACAGAAGAGAGCTACAGCACAGTACAGCATGTCAAGTCCATCTCCGGCAAGAAGCCGCTCGAGGAGGGCACATCAACTACACTTACAGCCTTCTAAACTTCAGGGTTACAGAGTTTTACCACAGCTTTTTTTTTTTTTAATTTTTATTTTTTAAAGTGACAATTTCTTAATGAACTTTCTATTCTTCACAAGTGTGCAGATGGGGCCCATATGTTGATATTACAGTAATTACGACATTAAATAACATTGCACAACCAACCTCTATGGTTAATTCAGTACAAAATAACAAGTATTAAAATGTACCAGTACTAGTGGTTTTACACAGTTTATAATCATTAATCATGAAGGGGAAAAAAGTGTGTGTGTGTGTTTTTTTTTTTTTTTTTTTCTTTTTTCTTTTCTGTAGGCAAATGCCTAATTACAAAGCTGCACATTACAGGCATAATGATGTGGAATAAATACAAGAAATCTGATAAAATATTAAACACAAACAGGTTACATGGGAACAAACTGTACAACCACGAAAGCATAAATCAACAATTTATCATTATAAACAAGGTATGTTTAGCTGTAAAATATTATGTGGAATTGCATGTACTCTTTGGGGGCACATATTCCAAAAGCCAAGCTAATTCCTGAGGTGTTATTATTAATTTATACAATTGGTCAACACTTCAGATTATCTTGTGCTATTAAACAGTCCCAATATTAATATATTTCCATAAAATGGATTTTATAATATTCTGAAGGCAGCAAACAAGTGATATCTTACACCATGATACTCAAATGAAATAATTTACGGTTAGCCATTTGGGTGCTACATTTGTTAGTGGGCCAGGGAATATAATTTGCAGACAAAAACATGACCGATGCCTGGTTTCTGTTCCCCCACAGCTCTGAGCTGGCCCAAGGCAAAACAAAGTTTTTAAACTGTAAGTGCCAACACTGTAAACATGTTTTGTATTTGTCAACTAAACACTGTCCAATAGCAAGGTTAAGAGCCAAAGATAAGCAGGAACAGTCTTGTGTAGAACAAAAGCCGATTTATTCATCGACTTTTGGTTCAAATCATGAACAGTTTTTAAATAATTAAAAATGGTCATGCTACAGTTGTGAAAACTATTTTTGTGCATTTGACTCAGGACACAGTTTTTTTTTTTTTCTTTTTAAAAAATGCATGATAGAGGTAAGACTTATAAAAACCACCAAAAATGTAAGTGACAGGGAAGAACTTTTCCAACTCAAAGCATCAAACATACATTTCTGTGCAGAAATCTAGACAACTATACAAGATCCGTATTTAAGCAGTCATCTTTTTATTATACAACTCTATGAACATAAAATGAACAGAATGCTCTATATACTTACCTGTACATGTGAACATAACTTCTTTAGCTACAGTTATTTAATATAGGTTATACTGGATTTAACTTTACAATTCTGAATAACTATGTATAACCTTATTGCAATAAGGGCAATTTCTACATGGGGAGTTTCACAGGCCAATCACATTAGGCGTAACCAGTACATTCAAAGTGTAGATCATGTATGAATCTTCCCTGATCCCAGAAAAATGTAGTTTCTCTTTACAGCTTAAGCTCATTCGCTATCTTGGATGCAATGTTCTTAAATGCAATAGAAGTCCCGGATATTCTCTTGAAACGAACTCCGTTGAGCGACAACCGCGGCAGCTTGCAGACTTCCATCTCCCACTGGACGAGGCTATCCTGCCGCGCATCACCGTGAACGCAGAAGAGCAAAAACCGCTCTTTCTGTTCGTAATCACAGTTATTGGCGTCTAACACTTTCCGGATCTCTCTCATCATGTCGTTAGGGTCCATAGAACTAGTGGTTTTCATACTCCACGTGAACCTCAAGGAGCGGGGCTTCGAATCTTTGCTGTCCTCCTTTTCTCTTTCTTTGGGCTCTCCGGAAGCGCTCCTAGAAGAGGTGACAGACAGAGCGGTCAAATATAAAGGCACTAAGATCCGGAGCTAGAAGAGCAGTAGAGTTCTCAAGCAGGGGTTTCCAAACCACACTAGGCTTCCGTAAGCCAAGGCGAAGTGCTGAAGGGATACTTTGGGAAAAACCGTGTGCCATCTTCTGCACTCGCGTGCAAGTGGGCACAGCAGCGGGAGCTGCTGCCCATGCCCCATGGTGGCAACAAGCCGGCCGAGTTTGGAAACCCCTGCTCGGAAACGCTGATGGCCACATATGCAATGGTAACTACAGACACACACGTCGCACTGCTCCAAAGAAAGTGGAATCTATGTAAAAGCATGACTGAAGTTCCGCTGATTTCATGACCTGGAGCATGCCATACACCAACAAAACTGAAGTTGAGCGACATAGTCCCAAAGCGTAAATTATGCTGGAAAAGCAGCAAAGGAAGGAACCCCGCCCTGCGCTTCAGAAGCCTCCAGGTAATCCCCCTTCACTCATTATGTATCTTTGACCTCTCTCTGTGTAAAGAGACCTTTTAACAACAGGCCTTATCCTAAAAGGGGAAGCTGAATTTTGCCCTGCGATTATTTTGGTGCTGAAGAGCTTGTTTGTCTGCCAGCAAAGTCCACAGCCAGCGGATTCTTCAGAGAACAGTGACATGTAGCCACAAAGTTGATAAAGCGACTTGGACAAAATCCCAAGTAAATAATTTCCAGGGAATGTCAGTGCTATAAAGCAAAGCTTCTTTATGAACCAGATTACTCATTCCTTTGTTGAAAAAGGATTTTGAGCAACAGCACTCGTTGTTTTAGAATTTAAAGTGATTCCACAGTCAACTTTTGTCTTCTTGTCCCAGGTACTTGAGATGCCTGATGCCTCCCCCTCCCTTCAGGGGGAGAAAGGTGCTGTTCTCGTTTTGGTACAGCCTGCATACACTGCCACTATTCAGAGAGGAGCCAAAACAAACATTTTACATTTAAGTTTCACTGTGAACCCCAGAGAACTACATCAATATTGAGGGATAGAGCATGAGAGGGCAAGATCTTGAAAAAACTTTCAGCCCCAAACAGGCAATGTAGAATGGTAGGAAGTAGAGTAAGCTAGAGAATGAAAGCAAGAGCTGTAAGCAACTTCACACTTAATTTTATTTGAAGATCTGATTAATCTCTTTTTTTAATCCCCAAGTCAAGAATTCAACAGCTAACGAACCTTGCATAGAAAAGGGCTAATGCAGATAACAGGCACTGTGTATGGGACAACATATCCTGTTTAGAAGTGTGCTGCTTTTTGAAACAAAGATTTACAAGACTTAGTGGGCTCTGTTTTTGAGCATTAGGCCAATACTTTTGGTAAGGGACCAGTTGAGAATGCAGCGAGCTACAGTGTGTGCTCACCAGGTAGCACAAGAGGTTATGCTCTGTACTAAGCATACCAAAAACAGGATCAAATGTTGAAACATTCCAAAAAGAGCAGATATACAAAAAAAAAATGAGCACATGAAGGAGTGCTTCATTGCTTGTAAGACATTTGTGTCCAGTGGCTGCCATACAGAGTCAGCATTTAGCAGTCACCACCCTTTTTGTCTGAATGTCACTTATTTTTTTTCTCTGTGCAAAGGGACATTCATTTCTCAGGTGCTACAACAGGGTGTTCACTTGTGGCAAACAGCACCTTTAGTAATGAACACAGTTTGTGACTACAGTAAAAAGTTTCATACGTACACACAGACACACAAAGGATGTTACATTTGCACTGAAACCTAAAGTAAACAACATGAAATGCTCATAAGCCAAAACATGGTTTTAAAGAAGTGCCTAAAGGATTGGTTTAATCCAAAGTGGGCATTATTATTCAGAGGAATGTGTGTAAAGAGTTCGTTTTTCTGCAAAGTATTCAATATAAAAAGCGATGGTTGAAGGACCTCACCAAAACCCCCTTCCCCCACATCCACACCATCTTTTAAATGCAGATATTTAAGCACTATGCTATTTTACATTTTGATTAAAAGCCTTTAAGAAATCACTTAAACCTTGATGCAAAGGACCTAGGAGCGAAGTATTAATAGTGGCTCCTCACCTTGAGGTGTCAGTTCTGCCACTGGCTTCACCTTCACTTGGATCCCTCAAAACAAAGTTAAGGTTGAGATTCAATGATAAAAGTTAAAATAAAAGTTAAGAAAACCTATATCTAGAACAAATGATAAATAACTACTGAACAAAAAACCCCTAAACATAATAATGTTAAGTCTAATACTGCATGATTATTTTTCACAGCTGTAATTACCTCCTCTTTATGACACCTTAGCACCTTTCCATCTGCCATGGAGCTACTGAGCATTTCTCCTCAGGCCGTGTGAAGCCGGAGCAGCCGCAGCCCCTCGGGCTGGCGGGGGGCACTTGCCACGCCAGATTTTTGGAGGCCACTTCAGAAAGGTTCCTTCAACATCTGCGTAGCTTTAAGCAGTTCAGATGTTGCACTGAGTGCAGTAAGGTTATGGATGAGCTACAAGTTAAATGTTATGCTTGTTCATCTCGTTGAATTACAGCGGTCATTTATAAGGGAACTATTTTGCATCCTGCCTTTTTAGAAAATACCACGGACTGTATAAGCCACTTAGGTACATCCCTAGTGCTGCAGGACAAGCATTTTAGTACATAATTTCTATTATTTCATTAACTTAATGCCTTCTGAACATGAATAGTAACATCACAGAAGTAGCATTTGACATGAATCATTGATACAAAATACCCCTATAGCCTATACATTAAATATTCCCACTATGTATTTATTTTATATACTTACCAGAAAAGGCATTTACCCTTGTCAAAAAAAAAGTATTTCATGACATCTTCTAATCAAAATATATTTTAAAACATGATTTACTGAGAAGTACAGAAGTGAGAGGGGCATGCAGTTAGGTGATGCCAGTTTAAAGAACAACAAAAAAAAAATCCCAAAAACTTTAGTCTGTGTAATCCCAACAATTAAAAAAAGGATTTATTTATTTATTTATTAAACCTAAGGCTCTTTGGAACTCATTTTTGCTACAGGAAATGTACTCTTCTTTTTATAGCACTATAAAAATATTTGAGTAAGCTTTATAAATAACTTCTATAATAAAAATTATCTTAATCAAAAGACAACACAGTTTACCGTTTGTTAGTTATAATTACAGAGTTCACTTAAAAACACTGATTCTTCAATCTACCTTAAAAAAGTTAAGGCACCATTCCCTGGAAGACAACAATGAGTTAAAATGGGAAAACAAACACACAAACAATAAAGAAAGGAAACAAAACAACAAAAAAACAGCCTGTGCTCTTGAAACTGCTTCATTACTTAGCAGCAAACACACCTCTTACTTCTTGAAAAATCTATCTTAATAACTCAGCTGACTAACTACAGACTCCCCTCCTCCCCTTGACATTATTCGAGTGCTGGAAATGCCAAAAATGAAGGATCATATTCCTCTATCTTCAGGTTTCTGAAAAAGGAAAACCATTCATGTACTTTTTCTTTGTTATCATAACAGACACGACTAGCACACATTGATTAACACACTACTTGTATTGCAAGCAAAAGTAATTTTATGAACAACATGACTGAATTCCTAGCTTTTCTCCTCTTTTCCCCTGGAAGATCACCTTAAGCAATTAATCACACTGCATTTAGGAATCTGCAACTACTAGCTTGAATTAGGAAGTCTCAAATTGAAGACACTTTGAATTTACCCTTCTTTTACACACAAATTACAAATTTCAGACCACAATGGTATAATTCTGCAAAGAGAGATATTCAAGATTTCAATGTCAAATCCAAGATGTCAATTCTGTTGCAAAATTGACAACAATGCAGAAAAGACCACACTTGGGAGCTATAAGTATATTACTGTTAGAGACAGGCGAATAACTTAGGAGCTTTCCCAAAGAGAGACTTAGGACTGCTAAAATCAGTCGCTTGGAATTAAACAGTTTATTTGAAATTCTTTTCCAGCATCTCTCCTCATGTTAATATTACTGCCACTATCATCACAGGAATGATGGCAGCTCCAGGAAACTCCACCAAATTCACACATCCTCTTCTTTCAGAATCAAAAACTTACTTTTAAAGAAGCTACATGAGTAGCTGCATAATACTGAAATATTAAGATTTCCAGACATTCAGATTTGTGTCCATTTCTAAGCTTCTCATTTGTATCTATAGTTTAAAGTTCTCTACAATAATTTGCAAACTCGAATTCCATCTAAGCACAGGAGTAAAACTGCTATAAAAAGAGCCCTTGCAACAAATGCACTCATGTGCATCTCACTCAGCAGTGGATCGTAAGTAGTAAAATATTCTTAGCATTTAATAATGACTTGCTTTCAATACTTAAAATCATTTGATTTGAGCTTAAAAATAATATCTTTGTTTCTCAATAATAAAGCATTAACACAAATAAAAAAACAAAGAAAACTTGAATATCATTCTCTTGCTCTTAAGATACAGGGGAATAGCTGAACAAATGTGAAGGCTTACAAAACACACAGAGAAGTAAAAGCAGATTTTGGAAGGAACACACAAAAACTAAATTCACATTTACTTCGGATGGGCAAACTGCTAACTCTCGGTGATGTTGCAATTACCGCCCTATTTATAGGCTGGGCTTTTTTGCGTCCCTACAAAATCCAGAGGTACCAACCTGCGGACAAACTTGGAAGTTATCTTGCTTATTATACCAGTGGACGTCCCTCTTCTGGCGTGTGCAAAGGCCCCGGTCTCGTGGGAGGGCGAGGCGGGCGGCCCGTTGTACGTGGCGTTTCGCCGCTCCCGAAGCTGCTCACCGTGGAAAGTGCTTCGGCTCGAACTCCCCCGAGGAAAGCGGGTTCGGTCTGGAGTGGTAGTGCTAATACTGTGAGCAGAGGGGGAAGCAGCAGGCACTCTTGGAGTTGCACTGCCGGGAAGAGAGAGGCATAAATAAAGGGAAAGGCTACGCTAGAAACACTCCTACGTGACAATCGTTTCTCAAAGACGGAAGAAAAAAAAAGGAAGAAGAAAAAAGGAAGTGTAAAGACTAGTTAAAAAAATACACAGATAACAGGAGAAAAGAAAAAGCAAAGAATGCAGCTAGTAAGAGCTGAAAGTGTTCCCAGCCCTCTTTCTGAAAGTTGTGTAAAAGCTTTTAACACACAGGCAACTGCTAAAATTTCCTATGAAGAAATCAGCTAACAAAAATGAATTCATAAAGTTACTTGAGCAGTTGAGTGTGTGAGCAGCTACAGGATGGCATATTTAGACAAAGCGAGCCTAACAATCTCCAAAAGCAACATGTTAAGCATTTTTCTATCCAGCTGAAACCTTTGGAGGCCTGTATCAGGTGGTTGTGTGTGCATTGGTGATGCAGACATTCCTCGAGTCAGCTACTGTGTCAGAACCGAACGCAACAGGACGCTTGTGAATAGAAGGCAAACACGCTGCAATACGCCACGAACTGAACAGAAACATTTTTCAAACCTAAAGCGTTAAAGACATGGCAAGCAAGCCAATACCTTGGTCGGTAAGCTTCAGTGCCATCTTTGATGGTCGGCAGGGTAACCTTTATGGGATGCCCGGAGGCAGACATGGACTTCTGGTGTCGCGGCCGGGCCGACACCGCAGAAGGCACCGCGGGGCCCGCGGAGGACGTGCTGCTCGCAGACATCTCTGTGAGGCTTTTACCGCGCCGGCAAGGCAGGCGGGCCAAGGCAAAGGAAAGAGGGAGGGAGAAACAGGATTACTTATTTAAAGGCGGCAGCCTCAACAAACCAAAGAGGTGGTATAAAATCCTAGGTGGCTTCACTTTAGGTTTTAAATCAACTCCTGAGCGAGAGCTGCTGGGTTATGAGTTGCGTGCAAACGAAATACAAATCCAAGTTATTCTAAAGCTGTATGCATGATTTGTGTGTTGTCATAGCATTATCTCATTCAAGGATGCCGGTTGCTTGGCCTCTCTCAAAAATCAGTTACACTTACACAGGCCTTTTAAAACCAATAAAGACAGGCAATTACTGTTATAGAAAAGCAGTTCAGTTACTTTTTGCTGTATTAAATGTAGCATCTTGGTTTAGTATGCATAAATGCAGTATTAACTACATCTTAACAGAAATTCATCTCAAGATAGAAAATATCTGTCAAGAAGCACAAAGCTTCAAACAAGGTGTGCAGAGTGGGTATCAAGAGTTTTACCCTCCTTTTACCCCCTCCAAATTAAGAGACAAACAGGAAAAGCAAAATGAAAAAGGCGATTACTCATTTTTTATTTTAGAACATGGAGAGTACCGTTTAAACACCATCAACCCACAAAGATGGCATTTCACAAGCAGCCAGGAAGCCGAGTGACAAGGCTGCCTCTCAGCAGAGTCAGAAATACATAACCGTGGGAGAAGCGTTTCATAGTTGCTCTTGTACTTCAGAAACCGTAAGTCAGATCACTGCATATGTTAAATCAGGTTCTTTCATTCCTCCCAAGGCTGAAGCTAACCTGAAGTACTCAAAGTACTGAAGAAAGACTATGTGAAAATGGTCATAAACACAGGAAAAAAAAATCGCAGAAGGCTTAAAATATGGATTAAATAGCAATATTAGCTTGACAAAAAGAAAATCTATTTTCTTTTAGAACTTGAACACCAAAAAAAAAAAAAAAAAAAAAAAAAAAAAGGGAACTGGAGACATATTTTTGCTTGAAAGCAGTCTTGCTTTTAAAAAAAGGACCAAGCTGTGCTTCTCCTTTCTAGTCCTGCATAGTGGATTAAGGGAAGGGTAGCTTCATCAGAAAGCCTCAAGCTACACAAGAGAAGGTGACCTGCAGCACCCCCTCAGTAGGCACAAAACCTGTTCTCAACTATATCTTCCCCTGTCCAACGTGTTTATCCTATCCAAACTCGCCAATTTTTAATCTTTCTCTAAATGATGAAAATTTGTCCAGGAGAGTGAAAAAATCTCCTTGATTCTGACCAAGTACTTCCAAATGTCTTCAGCCACTGAATAATTACAGGTATTATTAGAGATCATTAAAGACATGAACACAACATGGCCAGTCTCATGCCTACATTTCCAACCACTTCTGCTGTCATGGCAGCGTCCTAGAACATGATCCATGTGGAATTGCTTGTAACTTATTACATGACTACTACACACTTTTTTAGCATGTGAAAGTTGTATTCGTTTTCAAAAAAACATCCCCAGTTATCCTAGGGAATGTCAATAGGCCATAAAATGCTTCCAACAATCATAGCCCTGCTATCTGAAAAAAGCTAAGGTTATTAGTAACTGTCTGCCATGCTGGATATTTTTTCAAGAGATGAAAGCCCTCCAGGCAAATTATGACCAAAAACTCCACCTGCGTCTGATGGGTTTTGAAAGTAAAATAAAATGTTGAAGGGCATAAAAAAGCTCCCTCAGGAACTTACTTCTTAATGTTTAGAAGTCGGGCAGAGCCTGTGCAGCCACCTCCCTGCGCTGCCAACGGCACCGACAGGATCCTGCCCGTGCGCCGGGGAAGGCTCCTTCCCCAGAGCCATGGAGCAGGGCCCGAGGGGCCTTCCCAAGGGGGCCAAAATGGGCCTCTCTGCTCCCAGCGGATTTATTTTGAGCAACCTTCCTCTATTCCAGCCATCCTAGGCTGCACCTGCCCTGTCATGATAGCTATTTCCATCAGTATTTTTATTTCTGATTAGGCCAAGTGGCAAAGAAGGGATGAAAGCGGCAAGAGAAACTTCCACAGAAGTTAAGATGAAAACAAGCAGTCAAGATGTTACATGCTTCATTGTACTGTGGTAATTGTACGAATTGCATAATCCATGCCAAGTATTGCTCCTTCCTTATACCCAAATTAGTAAGTGAGGAAGCTGAAGAATACCTGCTGTCCTTCCCATTCTGTATTGCGGAATAGCGATCTGAAGACCGTTCACAAACATAGGTGTTCCTCCTTGTCATTCCAGTACCAGAAAATACATTGCTCTAGAAGAAAGTTAAGACAAACTTAAGTATAAAACCAAGTCTTCTACTATATAGAGGTTGCACAAAAATGAAAGTACGAAAAGCAAATCAAAACAGAATTTCAGCAATTTATGCACATTCTTCCTATAACCACATACATGTCCTCACATGTACTAGGTTATATCTGCTGACACAAACCAGTTGCATCATCAGCTATTCCTTGCTGACATTTGCTTTACAAAGCATTATACAACTCCCACTGAATTATTTGAGTCTGGGATCAAGAACTACAGAAACTAAATACCTGCTGGAGTCCCAAAGAACAAATATCCCTGGCTACCTTAAATGCTTTCTTGTGCAGATGATGTTGGCCACTAGAGCCCCAGCCTTACAGTCTGCTGCCCCCTGTCGAACAGGTTTACTAAATTGAGATGAAAAATTCAATGGACCCGTGTTAGCCAGGCTCCACCTTACGATGCGCAACTGGAGAGTTCTGATATAACACCTCGTACCAATTTACAGCAAATTATGCTCCTAGCAATTAATATTGATGGGACCTTCTCTGTTTAGAGCATCTCAGGATGTACGACAGATACCATCTGCAGAATCTTAAAGTTAAATGAACTTCAGGATATTTTATTTAAAAGAATTCTAGTAGAAATGTGTGTTGCCTTCTCAGAGTCCAAGATGGGAACCAGCAACTAGAATCCAAAAGGCAATGAAAATTCCTGCTCTCTGCTTACTGCAGTAAAAGGTGGCAGGTACTTCTGTATTTAATACAGCTTGTCTCAAAACAAGAAGTTACTTGTGTCTTATTCTAGATTATGATTTATGCACATTACAAATCTTTCTTTTTCTCTCCACGTGAGTCATGCTCCTGGCTAGTTTACATTTCTGCTCTGACACCACACAATATTTTTGCATTGTGTGTCCTTAAAACTGATATTAGTATACACGAACTTCCACAGATTTCCACGTAAAAAGAGAGGGACTCTTCTATCTGGAGAAAAGGGGGGGGGGGGCAAGGCAGCAGTATGCTAGGGGTTTACAAAACTATGAATTATGTGGTAATAGAAAAATTTATCATTTCCTAATTATTCAATCAAATTAATCATTTCCTCATGCAAGGACCAGGTTGCAGCTTATACCATCACCAAGCAGCAAATCTCAAGGCACAAAGTGGGTTGTGCACAGCTTGTGACCATCCTGTGAATTCTGCAGCTTGGCATGGAAGCCCAAAAAACAAGTGTTTTCAAAAAAGCTAAACGGACAGATTCACATAGAGTAAGAGCACTCTATATTGCCTCTGGTCTTATGCTCTTGCTCTAAATATCCACCATTTGTCTCAACAGATCTTCAGTTTTCCTGAGTGCAGACATTCTTGTGCTTACAGTTAGGGTAGTGTTAGAAAAAGTAAACTTGGGCGGAAGGGAACGATTTATTTTAAAATACATTTACTGCAGCCTATTTCTGTCTGCCAGTAAAAGTTGCCAGAAATAATTCCTAGTGGCTTATTCAGTATGCCTACAGCAATCTTATGCAGCAGTCTGTATTTAAATAGGAGAAATAAATATAACCAAAGCACACACACACACTCACACTTGGAACTGCAGTTGACTTCTTTCTTTCTGGACCCACAAGTGGGCTCGCAGCCATCTCTCCTTTGGATCCCACCGTAGTGCTGCCGTGTTTGCGCGATGCATCCTTGTCCCAGTCCTCTTTCTGCTCACTTTCCACGCTGTTCGCCTGAGCCCTTTTTGTGTACGACACAGCAGGAGGAATCGATGGCCCCACTGTTAAGGAAAAACAATATTAATGCTACTAAAAATAACCACTGCCTTTTCCTTGGTCAAAATGCTCTAAGTATGATTTCTTCAATACAACAAACCTGCACAGCTACCGCTGCAAACTTGGCTCACGTATCAACCCCTTAAATTCAGCAGGGACGTTCTGTTTTTTACCCTATCTCTCTTCATTATCAATCTGCAGTTCAGAATTAGTTTCCATTTCACATCAATATGTAAAACTTAGAGCTGCTTTTTAATTCTCATTTTAAACCAATGAAATTTGTGTTATATTAAGGAAAGACATGTTTAGTACATATCTTTATAAAAACCTTCTCAATGCACCAGGAGAGACCTTCCCCTTCTCACTCCAAAAAAAAAAAAAAAAAAAAAAAAAAATACTAGCACCAAGGGAGAAAAGTACTGGGGAAAAAAAAATTAGAAAGAATGGGAACCTAGGCAGAGAGAGGGGTCAAAATTTAAAAGACTTCTAATAATATAATAGTTCTTTTGAGCAAAAGAAAAAAAAAAAGATAAAAAGATTTTTTTCAGTTATGTGCTTTTTGATGTAGCCACTTTCACCTGCAAATGCTGGCTCAACACTCGGCAAAATTGTGGTCCCCAGGAAATCAACTGTTTGACCCCAACTCTAAATCTACGTATAAACACAGCCTTTGAGTTATCTGGACCAGGACTTCACCACTACCTCTTAAGCAGGGAGCATCCTAAAGCTCTTAGTCAACCAGGTAAGAAATCCATAGGCTTAATATCATGTATGGAACCGGCCCGTGTTTACCACGGAAGCGTTCAGACAGATCAAAGCACCACGGCAGCGCATGATGAGATACACAACAAATGCACAGAGCAGTGCACCGGGCAGGGTCACGAAACGCTGCACGTTGTGCCTCAAACCGCGCGTGCTGCTCTGCTTGCTGGAGCGTCCCCCGCACCGTGATCGCTGAAGCGCCGCTGCTTCTGGTTCGTGGATATGCTGCGCTGCACCTTCAGGTGCGCCGGCGACGGCGCCGAGCTGTTGTTGAGGTCGCTGCTCGGCCGAGAACGTTGACTCAGGTTGCTGCTGGACAGGGACTCGCTTCCTTCAAACTGCGAGGAGAACATTTGGAAAGCCTAAGCAAAATGCAACGTTACTGGTGCTTTTATGACACAACACAGGGGAGAATTCAATCAAAAGCACTTAAAAAAAATTAATTGTAAAACTAAGAAAAAGTTAATGAGTGCTCAAAATAAAGTTAGAGACAATATCTTGACAATAACAAAAAATAATTTTTTTAAAAAACATTAACATTAGTTATTTAAAACTCAAGTCAAAGAATAATTTTATAACAACATTTAATTTCTTTAAGCTTAAGGAACATTTCTAGCATCAGAAAAAATCCAAAATGCATCAGATTAACCTGGAACCCAAGTCAGAGAGGCTAGAAAAGCAGATACTAATGATTCAAGGATTCTTTATAGCCTTCAAAAAGTTTTTAGAAGACATGCAACCAGGCCCTTGGCTTTGCAGTCACAGGATAAGCAGCAGGCATGGTAAGTAAAAGCACTGTAAGAGCCAACTATTGCTTCCAGGCAGAGTGAGTCAAAATCCTTTCAGACAGGTTGCCTCCACGCCGTGCAGTCACGGGGGAATTCTGAGGGCCTTTCTCCACAACAGAGAGGTTGTGTGATACGAGCATCCTTTGGTGTACTTTCTGAGCTATGCTATCTCAGAAACGAAGAAAGCCCCAGGAAGTAGTAGGAAAATAAAGTCCCTTCACAAGGACAGCACTGCCTTGATTCCTTGAAAAACCCCATAGCCCTGAAAGAACTGCAGATCCTTCCAGCAGAGCCGAAAGACTTTATATCACAAATCTACTAACAACCATCATGCATTTATTTAATATATAATAAAATATAGTACACTATATGAGTGAGAAAGGATGGGTTCATGAATGAGAAAGCCAGAAAGGATGTCACAGCTTAGTATTTGGAAGAATAATTGCTCTAGTTATGTTTTTACTCTAATTACATTTTTAACTAATTCAGATTTAACTATAAATCTGACAGGAAGCAGACTCAGCTCTTACAAGTCACACCATTTTAGATTACGAGCTTGCTTTTTTAATAAACAGTTCAACATAGATGCTACATCCAATCTATTCCTTCATATGGAAACTAACAAGATATCCCAGAAGATTAAAAAAGGAAAGTCCTAACTAAATTATCAATTCTGATTTTTTAGTTTTACAAACTAATTAATAAAAAGTATACAGAATATTCAACCCAGCAGATCAGTAGTTGTAAATTAGATAGCACTTACTTCAGGTGGTTTTCTACCTAGAAGCAGGTAAGTAGCCATAACCTCATCATACTTTTGGTTTACTAAAGATTCATGAATTTCCTCTCTCGAAAATCCCATAGTGACCATTATGTCTAAAAATGGAGAGGCAGATACATCAGCAGAATACATATTTGGGATGACTGACAATCTAAGAATACTGAAAACAAAACAAAACTTGAAACATAAACATTGAAATGCAAAAGAATTAGCATCATCTTTGCTGTGCAAAACCACACACCTCCCCGTTTCACTGCTGTGAACCCTTCTGACCACTCTCAACATCTATTACGTGGAATTCAATAAGCACATAAAACACTGGCAAACAGAAACTGTGAGTAGCTACAGAGCCACTACAGTATCTTTGTCCAAGGCAGATAGAAAATTGTTACCCTCATAATAAAATTTGTTTCCTTCTGCCCGCTCAATGCTGTAACCTTAGTTGTCCTTTGCTGCGCCTACAGTCACATCAGCTCAGTGAAATCACAGCAGCAGTTATAATGAGGGCTTTGCAATGCAATTTCTCATTTAAATCAAAAGAAAAGATTTTATTTCTATGGTAATCTTGTATTTCAGTTTTTATTTAAAAAAAATTTAGTTGGACTTGCAAGATAAAATCGGCTATGTACAACAAATGGCTCATTCTCGTCTTACCTATTCTCTTGGTGTCATTAAAATCTGGTTCAGGCTCAGTGTATGGCTTTAATTCTTCTTCTTCGTGGCCAACATTCATCCACCGATCCTTCATAATTTGCTAAGAAAACAAATGAGTCTTAGTGCAAGATGCCATTTACCTACCTGATTAAGTTTCTGCTAGGTGGTCTGGGACATAAAACAGCTTAATATTCTTATTAATCTGAATGTTTTTCCTTCCCTCTCCCCTTTTCCCCACACCATTTTTGACTTCCTCTTTTATCTGCCATGTTGTTTTCTGCTGCCATTAATGAATCCTCCATGCTTTCCATTCACCTTTTACAATAAATTGGCTAAAAATACCAGAAAAACTATTAAAAACCAGCACTTCTCACAAACAATTCTTTCACTTGGTGCCCTCCCACTGGTCTCTTAATCCTGTCCTGCTGAGTGTTTGACACACTCATGCCCTAATCTCAAGAACCCTAGATGCTACCACAATTCTAATAAAGTAAATTCTAATAAATTATTTCCTTAAAATAACAGTAAGTGTTGAGAAACAAGAGAGCTATTTCAGAAATGTGCCTGTTATCTTCCATCTAAGCTTTGATGCCAACTATTCATTTTTTTCCTGTGGATCTTCTTGCATGAGCGCCACACATTCACATTTCAGATGGAAGAGGAAAACACCTTTAACTCTACGACATGCGGATATTTAAAGATTTCACATTTATATCTTAGGAAATTTTCCTCCTGCTGCAGCCTAGGTCGCCTACACTCCTGCAAGATGGATCAGCTGGAATCTCTAACCACCACCACCTCTCCACAAGCACCACTTATTTTTAAAACAGCTAAAAAAAGTTTCCTCCCACAGCACCAAGCAGGCTGTGTGTCTCCTGGGGGACAGATGCTAACACTAGCCTGACAGGAGAGAAACAAGCCCAGGTTCCCACAGGCTCCAAATGCACCTCTCAAACACTGAATTAAGTTCTCCCACATACAGCAAAAGACTTGGTTTCCCATGGATTTAACCCAACCCCTTGTATGCAGTCCTGCTGCCAAACTGCAGACCTCGAGAGCTGTTTCCTTATAAGCAAAACATTGCGCCTGAGCCACTTCACATTTTGCTGACAACAAGACTTAAAGATTTTTTCAGAATTCTACCACTGAACTGATTTCTGACAGGCAGTCGTTTCTGGAGGCGGGGAGGGCTGTGGACACACGTTGCTCTCTTGCAGCTCCAGCTCCCAGCAGAAACTGGCTCTGCTTATTTACTTGCAGCCTGTTGGTAACATGGTGCCATCTCAGAAAGAGTGTCTGCGATTGCAGTCCTTCAAACACACTGTTAACTAAATTTAAAGTGAAGGCAGAATTGGGTTTTTGGATGACAGAAAAAATCCTGCTTAAATCCCCATTTCCCTTTCTCGATCCTCTGTCAAAAAAAGAAAGAAAAACAACAATTCCCCCATTGCTTTCCTCTTCAGTATGTGGATCTAGAGCTCAATGCAAGCTACTCCAGGTTTCCATCTGTTAAATATCTAAATTTGTTATCTTCTCTCTTTCAAATACATGATCTCACAGGCACACTGAGGGATTGTGCAATACTTAAGACAGCCTCTTGCAATGAAGCATTTTGAAACACCACAAGTGATCCAGTTTCAATGTCAGTATTACATCTGTGTAAATGCAGCTTGGCTTTTGGTCAGCTGATTACACAACAGCAGTCTTGGTCAGGATATTTAAACACCTGACAACTCAAACTGTATTACAACCAGCTAGATATCATTTTTGAAAATTCTTGCAGGAAAGTGGTTTAAAAAAAGGATCTGCCTCGGGAGTTGTTTTTCCTCAAAAAAAGCTTCATTATTCTTTTTGTAGGTATAAATGTGCTCTGCTGGAATTTCACACTGCTGCGTTTCAAACAAGTGAGGAAGTTAAAGAAATTGCTCAAAATTGTGTCAGTGACGAGAGTTCCACATGTTCTCTGTTACTGTACTTTTCCCCATCCCTTCCTGTAAAGATCCACTGTTTTATAACACTATCTGCTTCTAAAATGTTTTCTCTTTATTGCAATTATGAAAACGGCTAAGCAACCCAGGACTATGAGACTTCACCCCATTCTCAGCAGCAGAACGGCCAAGCGCAGCACAGGGCGCGGGTTGTGCGCGAGGCTCGGCTGGGATGCCAACACCCCCGGCAAGCACCTTATGGGATGGCCTGGGAAAAACACGCACGGAACGGAGCGCTGCATATGGCTGGGACTGAGCTCGTATGGCGAAGTGCAAACAAAAATCCTCCCCAGGAACGACAACGTTGGCTTTGCACTTTCAGCAAGCTTCTAATAAATGCGTTTGCATTGGATTTGAAATTGGATTTGAAGAGAAAATGCAGAAACTCTAGAAAAAAAGTTTGATAAAAGGCAAGCCTACTTGGTAAAAACTGAAACATGACACTGAAAAGAAGAAAAAAGGAAAAAAGAGACAAAAAATCTGAAAGGTTTTCACCATATTGCAATGACTCAGCTTTTATCACTATATCCCCTAGAAAATAATAGATATAATTAAGGAATATTAACAGAAGTAGCAAACCCTATTCTCAGCACGCATTTTCTTCAAGTCAAAGCAATTTATACAGAGAATGGTACCAACTTGAAAGCAGCTGCATGAAGGCAGCTCAGGACGGGCAGGCCTTCCTGCACAGGTAGCATCTGTGTCGGGAAGCCTAAGTCACTCCCCAAGTGCAAAGCTGCTTAACTGGGATTTATTCCCTGGAACACCATCCCCTTGCTGCACAAGTACGTACAAAAAGATGAAAGAGAGGTCACTGGTGATTAATTCACACAGGCATTATCTCCAAAACCATTCTATTTATCGTCTGCTGCACTTCTATTTCTAATGCTAAGCAGGCTTTATTTTTACAAGTCACTCTTTGTTAAAGAATCACAAAAAAGGCACTTAGAATGAATTTCATACAGAAAAAATACTTACTAAGCATCAGCTCCAGAGGCATTCAGTAAGTACACACCAATGCAGCAAACTTAAGTAAAATCACTCCTTTAAAACACTAAACATCTTAGACACAAACCATGCACAGATTCTCTCAAATACTCTCTACACCCATAGATTTTAGCTAATGGGCACAGAAATTCTTTTATATGGTAATTTTCCAGCTATTCAGGAAAAACATTGTCAGAAAAGAGAGGACTAAGAAGTTCACTAATGATTATTAGCTTATCATCATTCAAAGAGCTCTTAGCATTTATCTGTTATTATGAAAAAAGCACCCGTTTCCTGTGACAGTTAAAAGTTATTTCTCTTCTAACTACCCTTTTTAAGAAGTCATGCTGGAAATCGCAAGTTTTGTCAAAAGTGTTTACAGTGCTGCCTACTTCTGCTTCTGTTTTTCCGAAGAGCTCCGAGCACTAGATATTTACAGTCTTGTTCTGCTTTCCACATGTTTGAATTAGCTCCAATATGGGATGGAAACAAGTGCGAGCTGTTTGAAATGCTCTTAAATGACAGACTTTAGTCTGCTGAAATTAAAGTCAGTCTTTCAGGTGTAACACCTTCTATATTCAAACTGCACTGTTTCTCTGATGCTTCCTTGTTTCTTCCTAAGACTTTTGGGCCCCTAAGACAAAAATAAAGTACATATCATGAAAAATAAACAAATCTTAAGCGCCTATTGTATTTTCTTCATTCTTAATCTGAAAAAACTATTTTTGAACATCAAAGCACTTACTTCCAAACTACCCCGCTTTATGGGGTTCAGTACTAGTAGCTTCTTGAGTAGATTTTCACAGTCTGTGGACATATAGAACGGAATACGGTACTTCCCCCTCAGGACTCGCTCTCTCAGTTCCTTTAGAATAAAGTTTTAAAAGGTGAATTTACTAATGACACAGAAGATATAAAGAAAGTTAAAAGCCAAGCTTTCATATTTTAACCCTACCTTTAGATTCTGACCATCAAACGGCAACGATCCACTCACTAGCGTGTACAGAATGACCCCGAGACTCCATACATCCACTTCAGGACCATCGTATTTCTTTCCTTGGAAAAGTTCAGGAGCAGCATAAGGCGGGCTTCCACAAAACGTGTCCAGTTTATTACCAACTGTAAATTCATTGCTAAAGCCAAAGTCTGCAATTTTAATGTTCATATCTGAATCAAGTAGAAGGTTTTCTGCCTAAGAGAAAAATAAGAGGAAAAGAACGATTCTTTTATCAGAAAAAGATTAATATTGCAGGATGTCACTTGCCAGTAAGCATCATTTTTTTTTTCTTCTGATTTAGTTAGCCACCAGTGTATTTCTTGAACACTAGGAACTAATCCCTCTGAATCCATTGAAAAGATTGAAAATTGGCTATATTTACCTAGGAAAACAGAAAAATTAAAAATCAGCTAAGCAGATTTGAAAGTTGAATGGTGAACATGCTACTAAGATTTTTTTTTTTCCCCTAGACAAAATGACGTGGAAAGCTCAGCTTCAGACCAAGTATCTAGACATCTCAGAATAACAAGTTCAGCATCTGACATGTTTCTGCCTGCCAGCAATTGTCAGCAATTTCTGATGCTAAGGAGCATAAATCTAATCCCAAACCTCTAAGATTTTGGTAGAGCAGAGGTTAAAAGGGATTTAAGACTTTAAAAGTAGATCTCTTCTGCTTTCAAGATGAAACACTTCAGGCTATGTGTTATTATCTTAGCATCCTGGGCCAAAAAATCTTCTCCCTTTTATCATTAGTTTGCTTCAGCAATAACATCACTAATGTATATACTCTCAATTACACTTTTTTCATACACAATGCAAAATATATATATATAAATATTAATGTCTGCAACAATCAGCATGTGAATGCAATATCTCATGTAAACATAGAATCAAGTGTTGAAGAATCTGCAGTCAGTGAACAGGATCTTACTGTTAAGATCATGGGTAGATCAAAAAAGTAGTGAGGCTAGAGAAATAAGTTACTGAATATAATTAACATTTCTCAAAATGGAAGATGCTGTACAATGTGTGAGGCCAAACTGCGCCATGTCTTCACATCTAACTGGGCCCAGGCTGCTGATTTGCTGGCATGGAAGGTTCAGGCAGTTGCCAAACATCAGTTTTAGAGCACAAATGGACAGATCTTGCTGAATGCTGCACTTAGAATTGAACCTGTCTCAAGCAGATACACAACGCTGCACTTTCTTCCCGTCAAGGAAGAAAAAACAAGTCTCCTATTTCAGGATCAGAAAGGCACACAATGCACTGGTCACTGATAAAGGGAGTGCGACATGACTAATGCTCTTTTTCGTTGTCTTTAATAATTCCACTTACATTCAATGACTATAAACAGAAACAATTTACAAGCAGTATATCAAGACAACACCTGGGAAACACAATTTATTCTCTGCCAGAAGTAAAACCTAGCACCTGTTTACGAGCCAGCTATGCTGAAAAATGCTTTATTTTCCCAATTCATGACCTGCAATCTCAGCTGGTTTCAGCTGATATGACCACAGACTACCTCACAGAGATATTTTCCAGATTTGACAGCCTTCTACATTATTGCACAAAGACTTCATTTTCCTTGTGGTAAAAACATCAGTATTTGTGCAGCTGCTCTACAATGACAATAACCCTCCTAGTTCAACCGTACTGCATTACCCAAGCACTCCATGCTTTTAGGTTTCTGACTTAAAAGAAAACACAAAATCCCAGCTTTTCTGCACAGCAAATAACCCAAACTACACATTCAGAAAAGACAAAGGCATAAACAGTCACTCAAGAGGTAGAGTAGGCTATGTGCATCACAATCCGAGAACATGTTGGAATCCCCTCTGCTGTTTTCTGGAAGTTTGGACAAGTTTCCACACTTTTCTTATGTTTCTTCCTAGCTGACTGTGAAATAACTTGCACTTCACGGAGTTTACCCTTCCTGCTGTTGGAAACAAGCAGGCTTATCAAATCTCCAGCGCAGCCCTAGACCTCTGCCTTCAGGTGCTGATAATGAAAATTGGTAAGGCTTGTAGCGTGGATAAAAGCAGCACAGATGTGAGTAGAGATGCAACTTTACAGTTGCCTCTTCCCTTCCTCCAGCTCCATGAGGAGAGTTTAAAGCGAGAGAGAGATGACACACCATGCTTGGAAAAGAGAGAGGAAGTGAGAACACATCCTCAAACCCAGAAGTTTAGCCCATTTTTCTTTCTTCGGGTAATGAATTTTCCATTGGCGACAGTGCCTGGCTCTCAATCACACTGAACAGCAAACGTTTCAAGCGTGTCTAGCATAGCTCCCTCCGAGAGCAGGAGAGAGAAGAGCAAACAAAGAATCATCTGGGAGCCGCCCCCGGCTGCAGGAAGGATGGGGATAAGCAGCGGGGAACTTGCAGCAGACAGCGAAAGGGAACTTGCGCAAGTGCTGCAGAGCAGTTGTGGACAGTCCCATGAGCTGTGCAGAGAAGCACCCATCCACTCTGCAGATAAATGTACATCAATATTTTCTTTCAGCCATGCAGACAGCAAAGTAAAAGTGCAAGGCGCCTTGTAAGTGGAAGAGGATCTTCTGCGCAAGTCAATGATATCTGTGTCTGGCACAAGGACAATGTCACACTGGAGACTTATTCTGCAACTATCATTGCAGAGCTCTGCGATGTGACATGCCTTAGTATGCTTACACAGAGAGAAAGCTACTGGAAAGCAGCCAAAACATCAAACAAGCAAAAATCCTTAGTCTCATTTGTTCGCCTTCAGTTTCTCTCTTCTGACCAAGTTACACATTCAAAGCATAAATCACTAAGGTATAAGTTAAACACATTAAAAAATCCAGATATTTCTTACGAACATTAAGAATGGAATGCTTTATGTATTTTGCTTTACATTTTTAAAATTGAAATTATTTTAATTAAACACTGTTGACTGCTATCATTGAACCTCTGCAGCTTCAGTGTGTAGGTACTTGCATGCCAACAGATATAATTCTCTGGAGAGCATTTCTTTTTCCTAAAGCCAAAACTAGGATGAAAGTAGCACATATTCTATTCTTGTCTCTCCCGTGTTCCAACATGTAAAACCACATTATTTCTGGGCTTCGGAAATTTGAGAGTAAAATATAAGTGCTATTTCTCTCATTTACATGATTGAGGCATTCAGAGTCTTGGCAATGTGCAGTATACAGGATGAAATTGAGTCTACAATGTCAATTAGTAAAATAAATACAAAAAAGTAATAGCTTACCTTAAGATCACGATGAACTATGCATTTCTGGTGACAGTATTGCACAGCAGATACAATCTGAAAAAAACAAGATATCAGTAATATACTGATCAGTTGAGTCACAATATAGGTTTGCACATATTATTTAGTACTTTTGTCTCCTGATATGATTCAGGAGAGTATTAGACTACATTAAAAAGCTCAAATCCTGAAATTGGAAAATCCTCAGATGCATAAGAATTAGTGGTTCTTTGGCATTTTATTTTCCCCCCAATGACTTATAAGCACATAAAACACATCACTGATATATCTGCATTTTAATTCTCAGTAAAAAGTTGACTATAAATGCAAAAAGTTATTAACTACATAGCCCTAGTTCAGCACACTGATAAAATAATATCCTATTTTAAATGCAGATTACCCAATAGCAAACATAAGAGGAAACTTTTTTTTTTTCCAAATATGCCATTGCAGACTTCATTCTCTAAAATATTAGCATGCGTAATACACCATTTCAATATACTTTTTCACAAATACATTTTTCATATGTATAACAAAATACTAGTCTGAAATAACAATTAAAAGCAGGATAAGAAAAAGATTATGAGAAAGTTCTTAATAAGGAGATAAAAATCTGTTACAAAGTGCCCTTCACAAAACACTGTGATATCATACAGCAACATGCATGTAATCATATCAACACCTCCAGACAAAACATTTGTTTAAATTCTGTAATATTAAAAACATTCGACACCTAAAGTGAGTCATGCACACACACAAAAAAAGGCTTTTCGTAACATCCACTAAAAAGAATTTAAACCAGTTCATTACTATTTTGGGGTAATTCTTAGGAATATCCTCAGGGATTTTTTTCCCCACTTCAGCTTTAATAAATATCACAACAATTAAAGTTTTATTTAAAGCAAAAGTGCTTGTGCATTCAAGTGTACATGAAATATCACATATATAGAAACAAAAGAGTAAGTATCAATTACATACCTGCCTGAATTTTGCACGAGCCTCTTTCTCTTTCATTCTTCCATGTGCAACTAGATAGTCAAACACCTCTCCTGCACCAGAAAGTGATAAAGCATCAGTCCTACTGTCCAGGTTTTATCTCTGACTGTCAATTACAAGCAAGTATTACTTGAAAACAAGCTTTCCTGTTCTCAAAAAGGAGAGTAATGGAAACAGTCAGGAGAAAAAAAAAAAAAAAAAAAAAGCAAGCCTTTTTACTGCTTACATTTCTTTTCAGGCATATAATTCAGGATACATAAGAATTAAGCCCTTCATTCTAAGTCTTCTCCAATGGCCCTTTATAGCCTTATTTTAAGAGCACTAAGACAGTGGAGGGGAAAAAAAGGAGTGAATGGTGATTATAACGTTGTATGTATAACACACTGCAGAATAGACAGCTTCCTACACATTTTCAGTGTATCTCTATCGGTTTCACTTACCAGTATGACCGTTTTTAATGAAGCTGCTCAGAAGCCTTTCAGCGTCTCCCCTCTGCACTGTCCCAACAGCCCTTCCTAGGCCCACAGGAGCCCTGTGCCGGGCTCCCCTCAGGGGCTCAACGTTGCCCATCCAGACAATAAGCAACCTCCCATGATCAGTAGTGATTTTTATGATTCTATTGAGCATCCTTCCCAAATCCCTTACTTCTACGCCTTGAAGTGCTTTTACAAACATGTTCAAGACAGAAGGAGGGCCTAAGTACAGCAGACACATACAGAGTGGAGTTTTTGCCAGAATTGGCACCAGATTGATTCCCAAGGCTTCAATTATAAATGTCAGAATCACAGCTATCCTTAAGCCCAAGCCAAACAGGTTACTTCAGAAAACATTATGTGAGGGAGAGAAAAGTCTGTCCAGAGAATTTGGTTTGGATCCCTGTAAAAGCCCAACTGGAATGGCCCATTAACCATAAATTCCTCAGATTTTCCAGCTGTTCCCAGGCACACAACCAACTCTTTTTTCTTTTTTTCCATACTTCAGCTTATCCTATCCTTAAAGCAAAATTAAGAATGCACTTACCTCCACTGGCATATTCCATTACCAAATACAATGTCTTTTCAGTTTCAATAACTTCAAATAATTTTACTGCAAGAAAAGTGAATGAGAAAAAGATTGCAGCAGGCGACAAAAGCACAGCACAAACAAAAAAGCCTTATTCATGAAGTGAGTATAATTTATTGCCAGCAATGACACTAAATCATGAGAAAGCTTGACATCTTTTAGGTTAGAGTTCTTTTGAAGGGAGAAAAAAAGGCAAATTAATTTCTAAATCACAGCTGATAACAAGGCATATTAATTTACAGTTCTCTTGGAGTTTATGCACACTACAAACAAGTTCATGCTGAAATTAGTGCTTAATTTGGCACAGACTTTCTTAAGATCATACAGACCTCCTCTCTTTCTCTAGTACACCGTTTCAAGTGAGAAATTTGAGGAATTGACCAACTATAAAATGAGTGGATACCATAACTGTTAGAGACTGAAAGACTTTCCTCACATTACAACAGTTGCCACTTGCACTTAAAACCACCCCTACTACCCACCAAAATACAACAAAGGCAGAAGCTAAGAATGCTGGAAAAGCAACAAACACTTTAAGGGATAAAAGGGGAGTGCCTGGCATGTAACTACTCGTATGCCTCGTCCATACCTTGTGTGCAACAAGCCCTCTGGCCAATTCAGGAACATTAAGTGTCTCTGGAACAAGACTGTCCAGCCCTCCTCAGCCAGAAGAATTGTCATCACAAAGTAGGGCCCTGAAGCTGTGGGGCAGGGGAAAGAACTAAAGCAGAAAGGGAAAATTACATGCTTTGTAATTCTAATTGTCTGGAAACAGCAGTTTGAAGGAGTCTTTTCTAGACTGAGCTAAAGGGAGTTTTGCTAGCTTCACCTAAGAAACTATTGATTTTTGGCCTCAGAAGAATTCTTAATGTAAAAAGAGGAAATCTACTCCTCAAATGACCATACAGCGCTCAGCACCTTTTATTTAGTGTTGCTGCTTTCCTTGACTGGACGCGTTATCCCCTAAGAGCAAAATTCTTGCTTGCAAGCAGTGTCCACAAGCTGCTTCAGACAGCAAAAATAAAGTGTTTACTGAATGCTTACTGTCCTGTTATTTCTAAAGTGTTCAACAAAAGCATAGCTGCAGTGCACATTTAAAATAAAGCCAAAAGGTACAATGTCAACAGTTAAAAAGTTTGCAGAAACATAGGACTCCTACCAATGTTGGGATGATTCAGTATCTTCATTATTCGTACTTCTCGAAACAACTGTTAAGGAAGCAAGACACATTTTTAAAGAGTGTTTACTGAGGAAAAGTTACTTTACTTTGTAAGCTTTGTAAGAGGAAAAGGAATAGCATAAATCACAAATATTAACATACCATATTCCAATGGGTAGATAAATATAACACACCGTGAACTCCAGATTATGTAATCTGCATCATCCTATACATTACATAGTAGCAACAGTATCATAGAATGCTTAAAGTTGGAAGGGGCCTCTCGAGGTCATCTAGTCCAACCCCCCTGCACACGCAGGGTCACCTAGAGCACATGGCACAGGACTGCGTCCAAACGGGTTTTGAAGATCTCCAGAGAAGGAGACTCCACAACCTCTCTGGGCAGCCTGTTCCAGGGCTTTGTCACCCTCACTGTTAAGAAATTTTTCCTTAACTTCCTATGGAACTTTAATCTGTAGCAGTACCATAACCTGATAATAGCTAGGACTATATCAGCTAGTTATCAAAAATAGACTAATTTTACAAGGTTTGGACAATCAGATTCTGGTAAATTTTATATTCTTTGTGGAATAACAAGTTTTAGGAGTCTCTGACCACTGCCCATAAATATTCAAGCAAGTTATTGCTATTTCTTCATTTCTTCTCTTGGATGTTTTTGGCCACTGGTAATCATATGTACGGAACTGTGGGTACAAGGTTCAGAACCGGTGTGTGTGGGAAAATAATCTAATACATCAATTTAAAGAATAGATTAGACACTAGAAATCCTAACACCCCATAGAGATGAGGTAGGACAGTTCACATTTCTCAAAATTCACAAAACTTGTTTTGGGTCACAAAATACACTTCCCTCCTCCCCAATAAAGGTCTGCAGTTTTAGCATTGATGAGTATCTGCCAAATGGTCCTGGTCATATAATTTAAAGGAACTGGACACTGGACAAAGTTACAGTGTTAAGTACATACTTTTCATGCCTTTTTTTTTTTTTTTTTTTTTAAACGAAAAGATGAAACTAGATATTACACATTGAAAAATCCTTGCATTTCTAGCATTCATGGTTGAACCAAGTAAGTAAATAAGTGAGGCACGACTAACCCAAGAGCTCAAAGGGAACAAGGCAAACCTAAAGTGCTTATACAGTTCTGTTAGCCTATACTCAAGGCTGGCAATACCACTAAGCTTGTGGGGTTTCTTTTCTTTTTTTTTTAGTTCAGTGAACAACATATCCCCATTGCCAAATCCATTCAGTACCGCTGGACACTCCACAGTCCCGTATTTCAGCTGGAGCTCAAGTAGGATGCTGAAATGCAAGGAAAGCTCATTGGCTTCAGCATGTTTAGCCATTTGGGAAACACCACATTAGGCCTACAGTCCTTCTGTAAGAGAAGCCTTGTCAAAGTGCATTGCTGCTGCTGCTGCAAACACTGATTTTTCACTCCATTTGCATTGTTTAGTCATATTTCTAAAATTCTGCATTAATTCTACAGATAAGGCTACAGGACAGCATATTTTTATAATTCAGGTTTTGAGAAAGTAATAGTCTTGTAGGTCAATAGTCACATTATTTAAGCATTTCGAGCTAGTTTACTACCTGCTTGCCTTTATATTGCTGTTAAATCAATTTCAGAAGGAAATAAACACTATAAAAAGATTTCTCTGGGAAAGCCACATTATTTCATGGCCTCATGTTCAAGATGTAATACACAGGCATATAACACTATGTGCTAGAATTAACAAATACATTTGTCTGGCCATACAGCCAGCTATACCCTGGAAAATTTGCCATCACTACTGTATTTTGTTGCACAAGAAGGTCTGTCAGGAAAGTGAGTATCGATTAGTCAGAAGTTACACAAATGGGAACCAGCTGATGGTACAGTATGATACCTTCAGAATAGCTTCAAATACATTCAGGCGAGTGCAAAACTAACTCAAACCAGAAGATCAGCAACATCCTTCATAAACTTAACAGTATTAACATTAGGAAAAAAATCTAGTGTAATTAGCACTTCCCTTCAGAAGCAGGATTAAAATATTAGATTTCTATAAATAAAAAGCATTTCAAATGTAGAAAAAGAAATCATTAAGAAATACAATTTTACATGTAAGTTGAAGCATGTAATCATTTCCAAAAACTTATGTATATTGCTCTACTCAAAACTCCCACTGTGTCTGGAATTTTACTAATTGGTTTAGGATTGAAATTGATTTCACAGTGACAAGAAGAATTGAAGAAGAACTGGTTTCACAAGTTCCACATAATAAGCATATTTTTTTCTTCCAAAAAGGAAAGGACTTGTTAAGAAACAAGCAAAAATGTCTCTTTTCTTTAAACAGAACATTACTGACTTTTAGCCTGATGCTTCACTACATGAATTAAACCATTACTTTTAACATCGCTGAACAGTAATATTCAAACACCACCAGGAGTCAAAATATGGTTCTAGGTATATTCTATACAAATGCCTCTCTTTTGGTAATTAAACTAGATCCTGTATTACATATCCTTCTGAGTAGGATACTGAATCACTATTATGATAACAAGACCTGAGCAGGTGCATGGTCCTAGTAGTCCTACATGTATGTCAAGAGGGGAAGCTGACTGCCTCTGCTTTCTAAAAGGAAGGAGATATTCCAAGGTAAGTTCTAAACAATCCGAGGGAGGTCATAATAAGGACTTGGGGAAAACGTTCCTGGTGTGGGGATGGCTTTGGGGCTCTTCCCTCCCACTGAGGAACTTTGTGCAAGTCAAAATCTGTTCACGTGTACCCAGAGCAAAAGCTGGAGAAGGCCTGAGCAGGAGAAATTGCCTTAGGTGACACTTATCCACACACACAATAACCAAATGGAATGACATCTGCATTACTTTAGTATTAAAACTTGCGCTAGGAGAGAGAGAAAAATATAGGAGTTCTGGCCATTAACACTATTTGTGTCAGTAACTACATATTCACAAATGGAGATTTCTCCAAGTAAAATTCACTAGGCCCCTCAATGGTACTTTTGAATACAGAGGAATACCACAGTAGAGATTTATTAAAGCGACAATACCATAATTATTTCCTGCTAAGAAAACCTTATTAATTTTGTATACATCTGGACAGAATATAGGAACTAGCTCTCTCTCCTGCTACCATTAGTAAAGCTGCATAATTATATGGCACTTACTGCTATAAGAAAGAGCACTTTCAGCATTCAGGCATACCCATATTTTCTTGGGCACCACTTCTCTCAAAAAGTCAAAGTACCTTCTGAGTTTTTGTTTTGCCCCTGCCACACATGTATTAAGACTGCATTTCACCCTCAACAAAGTGCTGCCCTTCCAAAAGTCCCTGCACAAGTGCAAACAGGTCGTGGTCTCAAGAGCTATAGCTGAGGACAGCCAGGGTGGCACTCATTCAGCAGAATTTGCACAACATGAAAATGCCATCCCTGCTTTGGGAATTTTCTCTTTTCAACGTATAGACTGGAGAGAGAAAGATTTTCTGTTCCCTCATTGCTGACATTTCTACTTGCTGTCAATTTGACATCTGCATTTAAGATTTACGATTTTAAATCATTACAATCAAACTAGGAATTTGCCAGACAATTAAGGCTTTTTATTTCTTTGAAGCACTTGGACTTGGGTATTTCTCTAGGTCATGAAACATTATTCAGAAGGATTCTTAAAAAAAAAAAAAAAAAAAAAAAAAACACAGCTCTTAGCAGGCAAGAGTAGTGAAATTGCTCCATATCACAGAATGGTTGAGGTTGGAAGGGACCTTTGGATATCATCTAGTCCTACTCCCCAATTTACTTTTTTTCTGTTTTTCTCAATGACACAAAGAACCTAAATTTTGGGCTTGTGATACATTTAAAGAAAATACAAAGAAACCTGCTGACCACCCCCTATCCTTTCTGCCCCCAAAAAAGGGGAAATCTGCAAATGCCATTTCATATTTAAACCTATGAAGAAAAAAAAAGCACCTTCTGCCCCACCAGCAATCTGCATAAGAGGAATGGACCATCTATTCCAGGAGCACTGCTAGTGAAGCCAGTACATGGCAATAGTTTGACACAGCAGACACGCAGAAAAGACAACAGCTATTCTGATACAAATTCAAGATATGATGGCAATTGCTTAGACCTGGCAAAAGCTCTAATCGCAACAACACAAAAAGCTGAGTTGGTACCGTGTGTTGCTATCAGGACAAATCCCACAAAATAAAGCCAATTCTGTCTCCTAACCAGGTGCTTGCTAAATACGTGGCAGACCACATACCCAGTGATTAGAAAACAGAAGACTGGAGTGAGTGTCCTTAATTTGCTATGGATTTGCTTACTTAAAGACGGATAGGCTCTGAAGCAAAAGTCAAATTTAAAATTCGGGAAGTTGGCTTACTTCTTTCCTAATATTTGAATGCATTAAATTAAAATAATTAGGACTGGAAAGTAACTCGTCCGTATGACATCTGTTAACAAGGTATGCCACTTAAGTCTGGAAAGCAGCTAAGGACAAATCAAATTTGCTTTCACACCCGTGGCTAACTGCAGTCCCACTCGACACCTCCAAGCAACTGAACTGTGCATTCAGATATTTCTGTTTACAAAACAGAGCACTACGGGCACAGCTCTAAGGCCTCAGCTCATTTTACCTATTTATACCAAAGCAAAACCAACAAGGTCTGGGCATCCTTTATTTTATACTGAGGAGAAAGGCACAAGGTCATTCCTAAAGCACAAGATCTCTACAAATCTATGATAATTAGTTAAGTGTGTGTCAAGAAATCATTGAAAGTCTAAAAGTTAGGCTGATCTGTGCAGAATTTCCAGGCTTCCGAACTCTGCAGGCTGCAGCCACAACTGGTCTACTCAGAAGTGTCCAAAACTAAAGGGGGGCATTATTTATGGCACTGGCTCACTTCAGTTTTCCCCGGCCGACACTCATCACAAAAGGGCGTGTTCTTATTGCAACAATTCTACTATTACTGCATGGTATTTCCCAACACTATCTCTTGATAAAAAACATCCACCTAAGAGTTCTAAATCTGGGAGAAGCAATAAAAGAACCTACCTTCCCACTTCCAAAACCTCCCTGGGCAAATGTAACAACCTAGAAGGCTGAAAAGTATCTTCTGTTTCTTTAAAAGTACGGAGTACAACCCTGATGATAACAACAGAGACATCAAAATACAAATAGAAGCTACTACTCTAAAAAACAGTTCTAAGTATATCCAAATGTCAAACTATCCTCCCACCCCTAACTTACTTTAGCAAGTGCGAGTTGCCTGACTGAGTACACAAAGGCAGTGCTTATGCTTACTCAAAAGCTTCCAGGGAAGCAAAATTCAGTTCCACTCAACATTTTTGAAGACATGTGTGAGCTGATAGCAGACATTTAAAGTTTCAAAGCAAAAGGAGGAAGTTACAGTCAAAATGTTAGAATAGAAAATGTTATACCAGCAGCTAAGCACGTTTTCCAGCATACGCAGTAGCTGCATGGAATAAAGCTATTAAAAAAGGTTGCTGAACCCACAGTACCATCAGATTTAGCTTTGGTCCTTACTTCTCTACAAGTTTTTAAGTGCACCTTGAAGAGCTCCTCTTGCTATCAGCTTCCCAGTCACAAGGGAGCAAAGGGCAGTACTGTCTTACTACATGACCATGTAAAGGCCCAGGTACAGTAAATACAAAATATTACTTGTGCAATGTGACTGCATCTTTTGTAGCTTATAAAGATTCCATTTATTCTTGGAATAACTCTTCACTAATTACTGGATAATTTGTGAAATAAATTTTATTTATTATTAAAACATTTATCCCAGAATTAAGTTTTGCATGCTTAGTATTTCAGAAAGTTTAACTTTGTGAAAAATTCCGATAATGCCACGAAGTATATGGCTTTCATAAAAATGAGGAAGTCAAAAATAAATGAAATTAGGATAAAATTTTGATTTTTCTTTTAATTGCATTGAAGTTTGTGCTTTTTTGGGTCTTTCAAAGGAAAGGACAAGCTGCATCACACCTCATGAATGTAATGACTTCTTACTTTTTTGTTGTTTTGTAGGTTTAACGTAACCTTGAATACCTCAGTCTTTCTGTGGAGTGGTTAATAGAAAAGTGTCAAAAGAGCACTACAGTTCTAACACACTAAATCTTTGTTTCAGTTGCAATGAATATTCATTTTCTCCATGCTAACACACAAGCTCCAAGCTCAAAGGCAGCTGAACTGCAGCAGAAGCTGAAGCACTGGAGCTTTCACGTACCCTAGCAAGGGTTAGTGCAGGGTGCAAGCTAAAACACGGCTCATTGAATACAAAGTAATCCATATTATTTTGGATTTTTTTTGACATGCAAATGAAATAACTTGACGATTTAAAAAGCAGAAATCAGGTACAGGGCATTAATGTATCCTTTAAAAGTAGTGCCTCAAAAATATCCCTTTTTTGGCAAAGACTTGTGTTCAACTTTTCTTTCCTACTAACTGCTTCTCATGAATTTGTACCAAATTAGAATTTCAGGACTTCACAAGTAAGTATTTTTGCAGATTTCCATGCACAATGTCCATTTCCATGTAAAGAGGCACAGAAAATAGCCAGAAGGATGTATATGGAGGCCAAAATTAAAAGGTCATGCAATGAAAACAAAAAACAACAACAAAAACCTCCCCCCCCAAACACACACAAGCAAAGCACATCTTTTGCCCTGTTACTAATAGACAAATTCATCTGGTTTTCCCATGAAATACCAAGCTACATGAACAGAGGACTTCCAAAGTACAGTCTGTCACCACAGCCTCAACAAGCCCCTCTTCACTGGCTCAATAACCATCAGCAAAGAGATTTGCTTCAATCAAAGCTGGGAGTTAATTCCAGCATGAGGAGGCTTTTGCACGGACTCTTCACGAGAAGCTGAACTTAACAACAGCCTCAACAACCCACAGAGAAACAAAAAAGCACACAAGAAATGATAGTTCAAAAAATATATAGCCATCAAAGTTGTTCTTAGTTGCCCATAACCCAAGCCACAAAATAAATGCAACAGCAGCCAGAGAGAACAGAAAAAAAAAAAAAAAAAAACCCTCTCCTTCTCTTATTCTATACTTAGAGACAGCAGCAGACTAATATCTGTATGTAAAAAAGACACTCCCAATTTTTTGGTAACACAACCTGTACATGTAGGACAAAGCAATTCCTCAGCTCCTCAGCCAAAAACAAAACATATGCGTACATAAATTGTGTATGTGAGTGTGTGAAGGGGGGAAGCTACAAAAATAAAACCAAACACCAGGGTTTTGGTAAAATCAGATGCTCTGAGCTGCCCCATCTTCGGTAAACACTTCTCACAACACCACAACACCTATAAAGGTTTCTGAATTTCTAACTACAGACACTAACGTGTAAGGGAGAAATCAGAACTTCTGTACCACCTTCAGCCTTTTCTTCAGTTCTATACACAAGGCATAACTGTCAAAGGTCCCTTGAGCTTAGCAAATATCTTATTAAAACTGAAAAAATACAAAATCAAAGCAGAAAAAACACATTAAAGCCATTAAAACTGGCACCCTTACGACTTGACAAAAAGCAATTATTACATTAAAGAAAAAACAAGAAAAACTGTTCTTTACAGGGTTGCATCTTAATTTAGAATGCAGACAAATGATTTGTGTGCTTAATTAGCCACTAAATTTATTAGCTAGGAATTGTACAGAGAAACTGCTCTCAAAACAAAGCGCAGATGCACATTACAGCTATGATGGCACTCTGCCTCCCAAGGTCATACATAGTCAATAAAGAAGTTTGCTTATGAAGGCAAAGGGCTGAAAGATTTTTTTTTTTTTAAATCAAGGAAATAAAAGGTAATAGATTAACGTAACAGAATTTTAGATGGTATGCTATGTTCTTACCTTTTGTAGACTAGTAGGATTTAGTTGGGTTTTATCTATTATTTTCACAGCAACCTTAAAAAAAAAAAGATTATTAAACTCAAAAATGCTTGACAACAATATATTGTATATATCTGGGGGGGGGGGGGGGGGGAAAACACACACACACACACTATATAAGTGCATGCAATCTGTATATATATACTTTTTTGGTCTACCTGGCCATAACATTTATCAACCTAAATTTCTCACTTATTAGAATGTGCCAGCAGCAGCTCAGGACTTTGCTGCTGGAGGTAACTATAAGGAGCCAGTTTTACATTTCTGCCAGCATTGTGGAGAGAACAATGTTACCCCGCCTGGTGCAAATCCACTCCCGCTAAAACCTGATGGGCTTCTACTGACAAGAGTTTTCCTTTGGTTCTGGAAATGCCTGGGGATCAGTGAATCCCACCCCAACCCCAGAATAAAACGGCCAACCAAACCCTGCTTTGTCGCAAACTTTTGGATCTCCCTCACCAAGAAGTTACATTGTAGCTTCTGATGGGTGGGGAAAAACCTCATCAGATAAATGAAACTGGTTATCCTGAAACATTCTCTTTGCATCTTACTCTGTGATGAAAAAAGTGGTTTTTTTTTTTATGTGTATTTTGAAGACTAAGCTAAGAACAACGGCAGAGACATTTACAAAGACAGTCAAAGAGTACGTAAAGTGCTTTTTGGTTTTGAAAGGCTTACCTCTCTTCCAGTAAGAACATGCCTTGCCAGTTTCACTTTGGCAAAGTTTCCTTTCCCTATCGTTTTCAGTAAGCGATAATTCCCAATGTGAGGGTGCTCTTCATTGGTAGATGTAATTGAGTTTCTACATCGAGGGATGTTTTGTCTGCTACTTGATTTGAGAGGCTGGACATGTGGTTCCGTGTACCCATCCACAGAGGTATGCTACAAGGCAAAGAAGAAATTGGGCGATTTACCTTCTTGGATTTTAGATAGTTGCAGCAAACTAGTCTAACAGCATTAAAAAAGTTTTTTAAAATTTTAGAAGCATAAGCAGTAACTTTGGATTGTGGCCTGTGCAGAACATGCTGCCTTTGAGGACAGTTTAATGTACACAAAAAGAATCTGCAAAAAGATTATGCCTACCCCAAAAGCAAACCTAGAGACATTCAGACACTAATCAATAACCATTAGAGATATTTTTAATGTGAAACTATGCCAAGCTACACACTACAGCACTATGTTGCAAATATGCTTGTCTAATCATAAGCAAATTTAAGTCCTTTAAAAAGACACGATAAAAAAATTGTGAGACCAGCTACACATCCTTTACTTGAAGTTACAAATTTAGAGGGTATTTGGAAACAACATTATGCTCGAGATTTTTTTTTAAATCTTTTTTTTTCATCTCAAGTAATACTGAGAAAATAACACTTCAAATAATCTTTGTTTTCAAATCTGCTTGCGTCTTTTTGTAAGACGCACAAGTTCTCATTCAAGTAATGAGAAACTTGCGTTATTTAAAAAATAATAATCTGTTATGAAGAACAAACTTCACAATGTCAAAAGTCTAAAGAGCTGAAAGGATGTCACACAAGTGAAACCTACATATCATCCCACGCACAGTTAGCAGCTTAAGCTGAGGCACCTCTGTACTCCCAATCATGCAAGGGGCAACATGTACCTGGGGCTTGGAAACGCTCCAGGTGGAAATCCAAGCTACTGAAGATGTTAGAGGGGTGCATTAAGTGTTTCACTGTTTCAAATATTTTCCAGTATCAATAGAAAATTGGTACAAATGTTTAAAGGGCAAAGTTTAGCCTCCAGCCTTTAAGTTGCACATTTTAAGGGAGGCAAGTGCTGTAGGTATCAATTCAGATCATTTTTTATTAGTTTGTAGAGGAAATATGTGCTTACTCACAAGTGTCTCAACTTCTGGTAAGCACAAAGCAAGAACAAAATATTTTCACTGTTTTCTCATCAGTCACAGTTTCTGTTAAAAGCTGGATATCTCAATATTTTAATATGGAGCACTGTCTCTTCACGGCACAAATATTTCTACATCTTTCACCTTAAATCACAACTTGAGAGTACAGCAGCAAGTTACACTGTTTCGCTCAACACACAACCTAAAATTTGTCTATTCCAATCTCACTTGTCTTTCCTTATACAAGCAATCCTTTTCCCTATATAAAACAGAATTTAAAGTGGAGCTTCCATCTCGCATACCTTTATGACAGACTGATGCCAAGCCCCTAAGTTTGCAAATAGTTGCACAGAGCTGAATGGATTTATTTCTGTGCACAAACAGTAGAAGAACTGACACAACCAGCAAATAGCTGTAATAAACCAAAAAGCCAGAAGGTGCTTTTCAAACACAGCAAAACTCTGTTTACATCATTGCCATCATTATTAATTATTCACTGTGACCAGGGGAATGGTCCTAAATTTAGTCTTCTCTCTATCTTTTAATTATCTGAGTGTCTCTGCAAAATACTACTTCACCCCTACTGCTTAATACATAGCTAAACTATTCTCCAAATTGTTGCACAACCAAGCAAGTCAGACACGCTTAGATTTTGTATATCAGACAACTTTATTCAACCATGAAATACCATGATAGCAATATCCCTTAGAAGCACATAATTAAAATACTTTCCGTAGCTCAGAAAGAGACGTTCATAAGGACAGCTCGAGGCAAGAAGCTTTGGAAAAATCCTGCAATAAGAGGCACCAGTCCTACATGCACCAAGAAGGAGCCCAATTAGCAATTCTGCCTCCTACCCAGGACCATTACTTCTGCGTTGCTAACAGCAAATATTAGAGCACCGAGAACACAATCCAAAGCACGTTTTGCAGTCTGAGCCCTGCAGCTTACCCATGCCACAATTAGACCTTCTTAGCTGATAATTGCTGCCAGAAGTATTAGCCACTCTAATATCAATTGCCAGGTCCAGACACATCATAGGGCTTGCTTACTCCAGTGGGTATCTGAGGGTATCTTTTAGATAAACAGTTGGACAGGCAAGCAAAGCCAACACCACAGGCAAAGGGAATGATAGCTTCAAAGGATGCGTCTTCTCAACACGGATTTAAAGGGGGAGTCAGTTAGTTACTCATAAGGACAAGGTAAGTCAGAACCAATATGAAGACAAAAGGGAAAAAAAAAAAAAAAAAGACAGGGAAAGTTCCTGGTTGTAGCAATTGTAGAGCTAGCCTTTTTGCCACAAAACACCAAAGCCCCTCAGGATGGGCTCTTATTTATTCCTGCTTAGATTGTCTTCAGAGGCACACAGATTCTTTCCAGCTATGCCTAAGAGTGCCAGAAAATATGCATAAAAAAGGTCACATTTCTCAGTTTGTGAGCCACATATGTATAATTTCTGCATTTGAACAGCATTGAATGCATTAAAAGTTATTTTTCTCAGTTTTGCAATAAGGCACTCTTTTGCATATAAACAGCTTGAAAACACAGGAATTTTAACAAGAAAACCAAAAACTCAATTTTATTAAAAAAAATAAACAAAACAAAAAGATAGTAAGATTAGAAAGTTGGGGGAAAAAAGTTAGGTAATGCAAGGGTATCTCAGAGTGTTTCCGGAGATCACTACAGCTGGAAGCTAAATTCCACAGCAGCACATACCTTTAAGTTCCTTCTTGTTTATTATATGCTCGTTATATATCAGCTAGTGCGCGACTACTTAAAAGTGTCATTTCAGAAGAACAAGATATCTGTTATCTCTAAATTCTGAGCTATCGTTTAGGAGACTGCGAACACATGGAATGTAAAACAAACAAAAAAATAAAACAATTCTGCCTAGCAACCTGTCTTTCCTGAAGTGTTTTAATAAGGGATGTTGATATTTTTCTAGCTACCTTTCAACATAACCGTGTGCCTGGGAAACACTACATCATGTATTACATACATCATGAAACTTGTCTCCTTACATGTTCAGTTTGTGTCAGTGTTGCACAAAATGCCTAACAAACACAGAAAATGACACGTTTCTTAAAGTTCAATGGAACTTTAATGTTGCAGCTTTTTTAAGATAGGTTAGAACTGAAATGGCACATTATATTTGCACATCAATCATGTACCCGAAGGAAAGCAGCCTTTGCAGGAATCTCAGCAAAGTACTCCCAGCACTGAGTTTAAATTAAGATTCAGCATTAACTGAGTAGAGCTCGGTTATTTCTCCCAGCCAGGTTTGCTCCTGAGCAGTTACATTAGCCCGGGACACAAAGCCAAGCTGACAGAAACAAAACATTACAAGCAAGTCCATCCCTCGCTCCCAGGCCAAAGGTGCCGCTTCCCTGTTTACTCAACACGGCCCAGCCCCAGCACGGCAGCACTGGGGCCACAAACTGGGCTCCTCCGCTTCACACATTCGTTTCCCAGCCACCAGGCTACGTTCTCACTGCCCATACGCAGCGCTTGGAGGGAGCTTGCATCAACAAGGGCCTCAGCTGCTCGCCCAGGAGGCCTGCAACAAAGGTCTCCACAGTCCCCCCCGTCACAGAAGCGCTTTGTTCTACCCAGCGTTTGGCATGCGATGGCCAAGGCCGTGAACTTGGCAGTGGATCAGCATTATCCATTCAGCGGCGGGCCCGCAAACGCACTTCACCGGTTTGGCAAACTTTGGAGTCCCAAGCTTTCTCCTGCTTGGATTTCTGCAAGTCAAATACCTCAGTGCAGCAGCCCGGCACGCAGGGGCGGTGCTGGTGAAAAAGCACCTCAGCACATTCCTCCTGACAGCACTGCCCCCCTTTCTGAAGCTCAGTTTCTTGCAGACAATTTTTATAGGCATAAGCCTGGTAACTGCTGTCACACCGTGCAAGGTAACCATAAGAGTGTACTCCTTCGTTGGCTAGCTGTTAACTGCATCCCGAGCCTTTTACTCCATGGATTACTTGCAGGTTTATTTTTAAGATCTTGGTCATCGATCAGCTCCAGGCCACTGACACCCTGATCGGTCCCCTCTGACCCCTTAGGATCATCCTTAACCATCCCCAAACTGATCAAGTTAATCTGTGACTTGCAGTTTTTCCTCAATTCCTTCCAATAATTCCTGCTTAGCAGCAGAAGTGAGTATGCACCCTAGCTTCTATAAGAGACTCGACCTCACTACACCAGACTGCTAACCTCTGCACACAAACCCACTGCTTTATAAATTGCTTCTTCCACATAAAACCACGATTCACTAACCCAGCTTCCTACGGAAGGTGATGCCAGGTTCCCAGTCTTGGCCTTTACCACACAACACTCAGGAAACAAAGGGCTTCTCAGAGCACAGATATGTACAGTTTAGCTTCCTCTGAAAGTGGTACACAACAGATCAACCAAGAAGGTTATTTAGCTTTTAAACTGTCCTTCCCTGAGAATTTATAGAAAATCTCTTAAGCGTTGACTGAAACTCCTGCCTTTCAAATACAGTTTGGTAGATCTGTTTCTCAGTTCCTGAAACAGAAGGGAATCTTAGAAATCACTTCCCCCGTGAGCCTGTCACACCTGTGGTTACCTGGAGCTTCATAAGTCACGCGAGCCGCTACTACCGCGATGGCCCCAGAGGCTGCCACCACCCCGTGAGCAGAGCCGCGGCCAGGGTGCCTCGGCTCGCGCACGGCAGGCCCCATCCTGCCGCGCTCGGGACACGACGCGAGGGACGCGGCCGCCCCACGCGCAAGGCCTGGCTTGGCAGCGGCTCCGCTTCACAGCGCGGGAGCTGAGAGAAAAGGGAAGGCAGAAGAGGACCAAGGACGTCCTCAATGGTCAGTTGTTTTCACTTTGTAATGACTTGCTGCCGGTAACCATTTCGTTTTACCACCTAAGACTTCTAGCAAGCCACCCTTAACCAAGGCCTTTTCTTTTGCTGCATCAGCAAAAGACTAAACTAAAAAACAAAAGTTTTTTGAAGGGTATTTGGCAGCTTCAATATCAAAACTAACAGACATTCAGATCAGCTTCTCGTGCATCACACAGAGCATTCAGTGCTCCACGCTGCCAGGTACAAAGCGTGGCACAGCACTGCACGGCACCAGCGTGCCACCAAATGCATCAGGTAGTGCAAAGAGGAGGGATTCACTCCTCTCCCAGGTAAGCTCCTGTCTGCACAAAAGCACAGCTTACTCTTGCCACAGGGATCTAGTGACAGTCCATGAAGGATATTCCCTAATTTCCACCAAAACAGTAATAGAGCACTAGTCACTGTCATTTCTCATCTCATACACAAAGTATGGGAGGACAAGTTAAAAAAGAAGATACATGATTCTTTTCATAGCTCCTTACTAATAGTTAAATGCTGCAAGATAGAAATTTCACATAAAAAAATAAAGCTTAAATAAAAAGCAGAAGTCAACATACTCAGTTGAAACAGGATAAACAAACAACAACAACAAAGACACACACACAAAGAGGGAAAGGGACTATATAAATCTTAAAATGTATACCAAGACCAACACATGCCATAGACAAAAGAGAATCAAACAAAATTAACTCACACCTATACCTTGTGCCTGCTCACATAAGCCTTCCGGAAGCGCAGAGTGAAAACAGACACACACGTACATCTTGAACCTGAAGTTACCAGGATCGCAAAACAGCGAATTTGAGCACAGCCGGTTCCAGTCAAGCATACAGGAACATTCACTAACTGATACTGTAACTCTGAAAAGCATATCTATGCAACTAAAAATATTGTTAAAAAAAAGAAAAAACTGAATATATGTAGAATGAAGTGAGATACTACACAAATCAGCTTCTCCCTACCTGTCTTTGAACCTTTCTTTCCTCATCTCCCTATTGTAAGAGTCTATATTTCACAACTCCAAATACAGTACCGCTATTGCAAGACAGAGTGCAATCAATTGATGTCCACATACAACGAAAATTCCTCTCTAAAAACATACATTTATGGCAGTAATAGATATACTTATTGTTGACACACAGAGCTAGCAAGTCTCAAGCCTCATGCTGTGCTTGTTACTATGGCATAGACAGCATCCAAGCTCTCAGCTACGGCATCTAAAGTGCTCTACATAGCTTTGTGATACATATCAAAACTAAATTCTCAACTTCATCTGCAGCCCATTTTTCTTACCACTGACTATGCAGGATGCAATGTTAACAACTTCAAGCACTCTAGGCCAGAAACCTGAACACAATGTGAAGTTACCCAAAATTCATGAAAGAATTTACATATGTAAAAGCATATATACAAAAAGTTCTGCAGAATATTGTAGCTTTCATATAAAGATACTAAGCTCATAAGCACTGTCCATTTTATAGTAGGTTTCCTCTCATTTTTTTTAAAGCAACGGGCGAGTCACATGCAAGTGTGGGGCTTGCTATCAAATGGAATCACACATACGTTTTATTCAAACTTTAGAAAAAAAATGCATTATTTTTCTAGTGAGGAATCAGATAAAACACTTCAAAAAATAGCTGCCTTCACTGCAGTAACTCGGGTGTTCAGCTGGGAACCAGCCAGAGCGTTTCCTCCTCCTCGTGCCCCCGCGGGCTCGGCCAGCGACGGCGCACAGACCCTCCCTGCCCTTGTCTCCTTTCGCTGCCCCTTGGCACCGTCGCTGCCATCTGGCACTTTCACTCCTGACTCATCCCCAGCGCACGAACATCAGAACATCTTCTTCCAGGGCTAGCTCAGGACAGCCGGGCCATACAGGCTGCGTAAGAGCCACTGCAAGCTGGCCTCACCCCCACCGCCATTACCCCAAACACGTGAAAATCAAGACGAGTCTTCCAAAAACATTGCTGGGGTAAAATCCCAGGTGCAATCAAGAGGAGAAGAGCAATAAGATCTTTTTCACAGAATCTTTGTACCAGTTTCCAATTACCTGTTACTCAGCAGAGTACTAGGAGCTACAGAACCAGTCTCACCAAGCAGAAATGTACAAGGCTTCCTGCTTTGTCAAAATAAAATAGTCAAGACAGGGCCATTCAGTTCTGAATGGCTTAAAGCAAAATTTTCAAACACAGGAACAGGTTTATTTACCATTTCATTTTGTTCCTTCTCACTTTGTTACTATGTATGTGAAATCTGATATGAATCAGGGTTTTTTGTTTTTCCTAAAAAAAAAAAAAAAAACACTTACAAGGGCAGGAATTGGGGAGGGAAGAGAAGGGCTATTCCTGCTGCCACTTCCTGAAAACATCTGAAACATGGCCCTTCTCAGAGGTCTTGTTTTTTTTTTTAATGTTTCTCACTCGCCACTGCTCTCAGCCCTTCTCAGGAGATCACCAGCTTAACCTTACCAGCCTTCACCAAGTCACTGCGTTCATGAGATCTTCAGAACTGCCAGTGCTCGGCTCCAAATCAACTCACTGGGAGCACCTTGCCCGGCTCCAAAAGCCGGGCAGCTTCCCGCACTGCTGTGGCACATCCCAGCATCAGCCAGCTGGAAAACATCCAGCAGAACCAGGCAGAATGACATGGCAGTGTTGGTGCTTAACGGAACCACACACAGACGAACAAGAGCACACCCCGAAAGCAGCACAAGTTTTTACTGTACTCCCAGATGATGCCACCAGGTCATTTCTCGTCTGACCTGATGAAAGGTTGGAGAAGAGAGGTATGAAACAACTTATAGTTCAGATCATGTCAAGCACATGAAGCTTTTCAACAGTTTGCAGGAATACAAGAGGAAGAAAATGCTTTCCTATCTGACTTCAAAAATGAGGAGAAAAGGCTGTTTCTAGAGTCTAGAGACTGCAACCTGGAAGACTAAGCCTCACCTCTACACAGTGAGAACAGCAGCAAGATAAAAGGTTTGCTAGCTACAAGAGTGACCACCTTGTAAAGCTGCGAGTCTCTGACGCTCATGACGGGCAGGGAGCCAACCAGACTCGATCTGGTGACTCTCCTGCCGGGGTAACGGCTCAAGCAGCTTCACAAGCACCGCGGCAGGCACGAAGAAGCAGCAGGACAAGACCAGACCGGCTCCACCTGAGGCTGCTGCAGAATCACAGTCAGGACAGGAAAGACATGGAAGAAAAAAATGTTCCCGTCACTTTCTTTCAAACCAACATCTCTAGCAAAAAACTGCAGCTAGTGGACCCTTATCCACAGACTGCACCACAGTGGAAAGCCAGAAGGACTGTTTTAAAAAAAAAAAAAAAAAACACACACACGCAAAAACAACCAAAATACTAAACAAAGCCCGACGCAAACAAAAACATAGATTTGCTTGTTTGCTTTACATGCACTGGCTCTGTGACATACATAGGTAAAACATCTTTAACGTTTCCAGCATTTAAGAGTTCATTAAGTTATTCCATTACCAAGTATGTCTAAAGACTTTATATTCCTGTTACAGGATCCATTCATTGAAGCCTGGGATTCCAGATTCCCATCTTGTTTTGAAAAGACTATTATTGCACATCAAGGTTTTATTAACTTTAAATAATGCTTCTAAAACATGAAGAGATCACCTATGAAAACAGCCAGCCTGGTAGCCCTGCGTACTGCCTCACACACACACAAACAAAACCACTGGGCTCTGCAGCTCCATGAAGCTGTTTCGAACCAACTCACCTAACACAACGTTCAGAAGGATTTCACAATATTCTCCCAAGACATGACCTAAGAATCTTGAAAATCTAAAGGCAAAGGGTGCAGGCTCTTCCTAACACATCCCCTCACACTGTACCATACAAGCAACGTAAACAAACCTGAAGGCAGTTGGGCAATCGGCTAGTTTGGAGAATTAGAGGAGGAAAACATGCCCGGTACCTACAGCAACTCAGTACACTGGTGCCTAGGGCAGGCCCTTCCACCAGGGCTGCAACCTTCAGAGCTGCATCCTTGTCACGATATGGAGCATTTTAAGAATTATTTATATTTAATTATAAATAATTAAAACATGATTAAATTCAGAGCAAAGTCTTCTGAAAGAGTAAATAGTGTTTTAGGTATATAACAAGATAATAAGTATTAATGTAAGCCAGTAGGTACAGGGGACATGATGAACTCAAAGTAAAACAAAGACAACCTACTGCTGAGTGCACTCTGCACTGTTTTTCATATAATTGTTAATTAACGTATCAAGTAATATGCACTTTATTGGACTGCAGGAGCTACTTATCTTTACATGGAAAATATTACATCACATCTCAGTTTAGCAATTATAGCCCCATCTCCCACAGATTTATCCTTAACTTTCAGGCATCCAAACCCTCTGCGTCCCTGGGATGAGTCAGGAGACGTGAGCTGAAGACCGTGCTCTGCGCAGGGCTCAGGCGCCCATCTCAGGCCACCACCTTTGGGCTTGAATTATGAACACAAACCATCTCAACTTAACCTTTTAGAAATACACACAGCTAGGAATCTAAATCTTTTAAAAAAAAAGTCTACAGCAATATTCCTCAAAGATTTTGCAAAGTACATAATACGGCTAAAAATAATATTGCTTTATATGTTTTAAACCAGCTGATATGGTAATACAGTCGATCATGAATACTGTCAATCACAAAAAAATATACTGTAGATATCTGACAATGTGCTCTGAGCTCAAAACACAGACAGAAGACTCACGTACTTGAAATCATTTGTGATTATAGGAAAGAGATGTAAAAGACAAGCATAAGAAACAGAATGAATATAGCTACAGAAATAGCCCAAGTTACATAACGCAGCAGGAAAGTGAAAGACAAAAACATCACAGGATGCAAAGAAAATAAGAGAAACAAAGGGTGATGGATTTTCTGTCCACTAAAAAGATGAAGAAAGAAATGGAAGAAATAATATATATAAAAAAAAATAGAAGATACACATGAAGGTTAGAGAGATGACAAATCAATCCACAGTTAAGGTGTCAAGCAAAAACCAGTGTATATTCAAAATATGCATGCAGCCATTAAAACAAGCAGCCAGCACAGCAGCAGTAAAAAACAAGAAGCTGGTGCAAGAAGCAGTCCGGCTTTCTCTTTCTCTCCAGGCCCTGCAGTCGGGGGCGGGAGCACAGGTAACAGGCTGCAGGTTCTTGACACCACTCCCAGCCTGCAAGTCAGGTATTTCCAGACCGGTGAAGTTACAGTCAAGCAGTGGTAGCAGCCGGGGGCCTCCAGGCCCCCATTCACAGGGGCAGCTCGGCTCCGTCCTGGATGTTTGCAAGCAGCTTGGGGACCTCTGGGGAAACCCGCCAACTGTTTGTTTCACAGCTCGGAAATGATCCGCTTTGGTGGCTTGCCTGATGCGATGCGGCCTCGCATTGCACAATCCCTAACTTACCAGAGGTTCCCAGGAAGATCCATCTGTCCTGTTCCCTGGAAGATCTGTTTTAACCCTGTGTGGACCACATTCAGCAGAACCCTTCCAATTCCAGAGGGACAGCCAGTGATTTAAACATCTTTGTCTTCTCAACAAGCAGATCATAAAAGAACTATTCATTTTCTACTTTCTTCCTGCCACCCAATATCCAACCTGACATAAGGCACAACCTTTCCTGAAAAATCGACGGAAAATAAACTTAACTGTACTACCCATCAAGATACCAGCTTCCTCAGTGCATTTCCTTCTTTTTTTGGCTCTGTCTCCCACTAAGCCAGCAGTTGAAAAATCAAGATAATGATAAGAAAACAGCTCAGCCACAGTTAGTATTTCTCTCCATTATAACAACTTAGCCCTTAGACTAATAACTGAGTGTTGTATTTAATTTAGGCTCTCCAGGTTAACAATCAGTATGTGAAGAGAATGAGAACAAACAGATGGATACAGGAGTCCAGCTGGTCTCTTCCACGGTACTCCAGAAGGCTTGCCACCATTTCCTCTGAAAATAGGGCTATCGCACACCGCTGGGAAACAGATTTAATGAGAAGCAGGGAAAAAGCCTGCATTTAATACCAAAATACAAAGATGTCCACAGCTTGCCTCAAAACCACCTATCATCCTATCCCCATAAACGCATCTTCCAGTGCCTAATTCCAACCCCTATTTAAGAGCAACCCTCATTGCTCGTATCAGCTTTCCGACCACAGGAAGGATTTCTCCGGACTATGCAGCAGATGGAGCAAGAGCTTCATGGCGAAGGGCTTTCCTGTATTTCCTTTGTCCGTGTAGTTCTGGTGCCTGTCGCCAGAAGGGAGACCTCCAAGCAGCAGCCACCCTTGCTTGCTTAGCAGCACAGTAGGAGAAGCAAAGCTGGAAAGCTGTTGTACAGAATAGCCTGGTAAAGGCTGCACGGAGACAATACTACTAATATTTTCTACACGTATCTTATCATACTGACTGATTACTCTTTTTATTCCTTCTGAACAAATGTGTTCTTCAAGAGAAAATACTATTTTAGCTCAAACAATTAACTCAAAGTTAATGATATTTTCCTTAGCTTTTAAGTACTAGCAGACACTCCATACTGTAACAACCCTCACAGGAAGGAAAAAAAAAATCTTGTTAGTCTTGAAAAACAAACACACACACACACACTAAATAAAGAATTCTTCAAGGCTTTTGAGATTTATTACCTTCAATCAATAACTTCATGTAATGGGGAACAGGGCTGTGAGTGACGATGTTACACATCATCCATTTGTGGGAACGTACCAGATCCCCTCTATAAAAGCTCAGCTTAGCATTTATCAAGCTAAGGTAATTGCAAAGGTAAATTTAGGCTCTTAACATGCAAGATTCTCTGAATTTTTGAGCGGTGCCTCTGCTTATTTTAAACAATGGCAGAAACATCTAAGAATTAGAAAGATACTTACATGCAACCGAAGCCAAGCAAGCACTCTCAAAAGGAATGTCAGATATTTACCATTTTAGCACAAACAAGCAATTGCCTCCAGTACGTGCCGCAGCAGTGCGCGTGCTAAACTTAGCATCCTGGGCTCCGCAATTCCCAACCAGCGTATTCCTCACGTGCCGGCCGACCTGGCAAGGAAACGTCTCTCCACAAAGAAGATGGCAAAACTGTAGGTTCTTTCTAACTGATCCTTGTGAAACTCGTGATTGCTCTCAGCTGTTATCAGACAGAAGAAACACAGCAACTCTGCTGGGGAGGTAGAGAGGTTCCTAGGAGTGCAGAAAACATGGTCTGACCAGCCCAGCACTTAAAGCTGTAACAACCATTTTCATTAATAATTTCAAAAACAAAACCAGCTCCCCACATACACACCTGGAGCAAAACATTTCTTTACTCTGTTCAGCTTTATAACTCAGATAATTCCTTGGTGGGATATTACTTGAAGGATAAACAAGAGATACAACTACATAGCTTTAGCAGAGCTTTGTATTGATCTCGGTTATGTCATTAAAAGAGCAAAACTGGAAAAGGTCCCAGAAAGAGCCAGAAGCATAAGGAAATTGCCAACAACTACCCAAGCTCAAGCATGAAAACACTTTAGTAAGCAAAACGTGGGGAAAAACAAAGAGAGGGGCAAGGAGGTGATAAAACAGGAAGTTACAGGTATTCAGTGGCCAGCAACTGAATGAACTTGGGCGAACTGAAGGTCAGAAAGGTGGACATTGTAAAGTATGTAGCAATAAAGCTGTTCTGAAAACGGTTTACATACTATCATCAGGTATAAAAGGTACTTGATAAAATATTTGAGGGACTAAATAAGAAAAATAATCCTTGTGATCAAACAGGTTAAAAGGCCTCTTCCACTCTGCAAAAGAGCTGTCTGCTTAAATACAAGTTAAAAAAAGCGCTTTTACTTTACCCTCCTGCCAGGTATCCTGCTAAGCTGGGAAGGCCTGGCTCCCACCGGAGGGAGCCTGGCCGGAGGCGCGAGGGGCTGCTCGGCGGGGAGGCCGCGGGCGCCCCAGCAGCGCAGGGCCCACAGGTTTTTCCAGGAGGTCGGCCCAGCAGGAGCCTTCGCAGGGAGCTTAGAAGGGCTCAGCCCATGGGCAGGCTCATCTGCTCTCTGCAACCACATCCAGCAATAACAGATAACAATCTGGCCTAGCTCTGTCTTTGCTTGAAACTTTAAAGCTACCAAGTGCTGCCATTACTTAATAACAGAGAAACGATTAGACTGTCACCAGTAGCACTCTCATTACCTGCTCTTGAGGAAGGAAGGCCGCCATAGGCTATCCAGCAGCTCTATATACCAGCTATATGAAGGTTCATATATTCCCAAGGGCTTTCATCAGAGATGAAGACAAGTTCTGTCTTACTCAGGCTAGACAGATTACAACCGTATTTGTTTAAAATAATGCAGCAACAAGACTAGTCAAAACTCCTTTTTGGCTAGCTTTTTAATTTAATCAAAACATATCATATTTTTAAGTCTGGATATTATTTTCATCTTTAATTAAGATCTCTTATTTTGTTACTACAAGCCAGATGCTTAAATATAAAACTGGATCATCACAGTGTTTATCACCAACACACCATTAAAGTCATGTAGACCTTGTTTAGAAGTTATGCAGTTATGAGTTTTTAAGTCAAGGAAGTTTACGGATCCTTCCCTGAGAAAGCATTAGGACTATGAGGATAGCTTAGAGGATAATCAAAATCTAAAGACTGTTTTACTGCCCCCCCCCCTTTTTTTTTTTTTTTTTTAGTGCTTCCTTTGATAGGTAAACAGCTTGGAAACTGGAACAGTGAAACTGGCTAGAACGTACTGTAACCAAATATTCCTGATTCTCCTGTATTGCCACCCGTCGAAGTGTGGTGCTAAACAGTACAGAACACATGGATGTTAAGAAAAATATCCTCTTTTTTGCAAAAAATATCAGATTATTGTGAAGGCAGGTTTCTGTAATATCCCTTACATTTTCATAAAAGGCCACAAACACGAAATAGTTTTGTATGCAGAGGGTCTGGAGTCATTGGCACAGAACACTTCAGTCTCCAACAGCTCAGTAGGAGTCTTTACAAAAGCCACCCTGCACGTGAGTCCCATCAGTGCTCAGGAGCAAGCAGAGCACAGGCCATCTCCGTGTTCCACCCACCGCCGACCCCTAGGATGTCACACAAGCAAAGAGAAAGCAGCAAAGGTAACTCTTAGCTGTTAGATCAGCACGCAGTAAAATGGGCTTGAAAGCACACGGCGTTTGTTCCAACAGAGCAGCAAGCCTGCTTCCCAAAGATTTAAGTGAGCATAAAAGAATAGCATGGTGATCTTACATTTGCTGTGCATCTCTGTAGCATGTGCACTTTTTGTTACCATAGGTAGACTCTACTGATCAGTCATTGCAGTCTGAACCTCGGCACTGCTCCCTGAGCATCTGTGGCTCACTGCTTTAAAGGTTAATTGTAGCCTAGCTGAATGTAACTGCAGAAGCCCATTACTGTGAATGTGAACATATGTCCCTCAGCATAAGTCAGGGTTTTATTTGAAAGCATACATGAGGAAATCCCTGTCAAAATGCTTATCTGAAGGGGAGAAAAAAAAAAAAAAAAAAAAAGTTGTTCACTGTCATCTTACCTCACAAAACAGCAGGATTCATGTTAAACACAATACTTAGCAATGCTTCCACCTTAGACTATTTTAACATGGTAGTCATTGCATGTTTGGTCACTATTTAAATAAAGCACCATTAAAACATCACAGGGAGGCCTAATTTAAGAAAAGGGATGCCCATCAGAACTCTGCCTAAGCTGCATCATCTTGGACAGCCATAAAGTCTCAAACTGACTTTGAGTTTTCAGCAATTCTTTGTAGATGTATTTTGCCAAGTTACTAATTCAGAGTAGAAAAAAAAGAATTATTTTTCTTAGATGAAACAATCCTTTCCAATTTTAAACTCACAACTTTTCAGCAAGGTGACAGAATAAACGAAACATTAATTTACAAACTGAAAAAACAGGATCAGCGTTAACAATTAACCAGGCCCAGTAGTAGATGCAGAGAAAGAATGAGATTATTAAAACTCATATTCAGTTCCATCACACTTACTACATTGAAGCATATAAAAGTTTCAACACAACTTTCCTACTTCCTAATTTCTTTTTGATTTGCCACTAAGTAGAGGGAAGGAAGCACTGAAAATTTCAAAAATCTTTCTGATGTTTTCTCCCTTTAAAAAAAAAATGAACACACACACACAAACACTAGCAATTCTGAAGTTCTGGAAGGATTTCTTTTAATAAAGGCACAAAAAGCCTGCATTGTGTTTCCAACAACAACAAAAAAATAGATCATGTCATGACCGTAACACAAATAAGCTAAGTTTGAAACACATCACTGTCTGCAATCTAAAATGGTATATTTAACCTCAAGAGCAGAACAGAGCATGAATACATGCATGCATGTGTATATAAATGTATAGGCAAGTTGAGGATACTAAAAGACAATCCCTGAACACCACTGGTAGAATTTTGATAAATTGCTTTCTCTCTGATATCATTTAGCATCTGAAAGCTTTTTTCCATCTCTGAAAAGCTGTTGCTACATCAATCTGTAAGAAATCACTTCTTGCACACACAGGAAAAAAACTGAAGGGCGGTTGTTTTGGAGGGATATTTGCATGGTGGGGGGAGGGAAAGGCAATCCCTCTGGAACTGTAAACACTCCCTTTCCCCACAGATTTATAGCTGCACATTAATACATCATTTCTGCCCAGTTTGCATAATAGTTTCTCAATGAACCTGTACTAATTGAAAATAGTTTCTGAAGTCCTCTCTCAAGGCATCACCAAGATACTAAGGCTACATCTATACCAAAACCTGAGAACAAGAATCGAAAAGCCCGAAAGTGCAAATATGAGTGACCGACCAAGAATGTAATTATACAAAAATTTCAGTATTTTCACTGAAAAGAAGAAGGATTTTTCTTCTTGGTGGTTAAGCTATAGATGTGAGTTAAAAGTCTGCAGAAACTCTCTCTACTACCCACAGGAACTGTGAAGGAAAAAAAAAACTTATCACATTTATAGTAGAAATATTAATCTTGAAATGTAACTGGGTGCCTTGAAAAGAAATTTCTGTCATTAATGATGATCAAAACATTTGAAGTGCAGAGATAGAAATAAAAAATAAAATTCTACAACATAAACAGCAAGTCTGCCTGATGAGGCAAATATGATGGTAGAGACCCCAACAATAACCTGCCTACAGAGAACCACCTCCTCGTTCTAGTTAAACATTTAACTCAATTGATCATCGATGTACATTTTTCAGAATGCCAAACTCAAGCAACTTAATGCTTTGTTCACCTACAAACCTCAAAAAAGTATGAAACGAAACAAGAAGTACAATAAAACTGCATTAACTCTTTCTAAGCTCTAACAATTCTTTTACAACACATAAAAAGAACACTGAAACATTAAGTTATCCAATTTTTTTTTTGCTCCAAAACTTTTTGTTTTTCACAACAGAAATATTGCATATAAACGCTGTCTTCCAGGCAATTAAAAATACAGAATTGTTAAAAACAAAACAAAACAAACACCCAGAAAGACGAAAAGAAACAAAAGGAAACTAAACATCTGTCCCATAAGTTGATGAATGAATGATGAAATTCAAAATGGGTAACACACTTCACAGTAGCATGAACACTGCTCTTCCCTCTGCGCATTACGCTCCAACTAAACATGTGTTTCCCTCCACATGATAGGGGTTCAGCCCAGATCTGAAGGAGAGTTAAAAAAGAACAGCAAAAAGCACCCACAGAAACACACAAACCTTTAAAGTAAGATTAGAATATACCCTATTCTTACCATTCAAACAAACATACAGCTTAGTAGCTGAGGAAAACATTCTTTCACGGAAAAACATGGGCAAATTCCACTTTGCTAAGCCCATCACTGGTGGATAAGAAAGACAGAGCTGTCCTCTTGGACCCCCAGGGCTTAGAAACTAGGCCATTCTTCTGCTCAAGGCACTAGAAGAAGGAATTCTTGTCAGATACTTTCTCCCACGCCCCCTCCATCCAAATCAAAACCATGTGTCCTTGTTGTGCAAAAGCAAACCCGGGCAATAAACAAACAAATAAATAAATAAAGTCTGGTATAATTATTTTTGCCCCAGCACAACCACTCTGCTCCATTCTGGCATCCCTGGCCCTACTCAACTCATTGCCCTCTAAGATACCCTCTCTGCCAGTCTCTATCAGTTGCCTTAGCCCACAGCTGCTCTTAGCTCCCTTTGGAGACACCACCCCTTTCTCACTAGCTTCCAGCTCCACGTGTGCATAATTTTTTTCATACAATAATGAATCAAATCACACTACCAGTCACTGCAGTATCTTTCCTTAAAACCCACCCCTGCCATGGCGTCTCTTAATCACCCTCACAAGGCACTGGCTAGATAAAACAGATTACCTTGCTGCCTTTCTCCTCAGCTCTGCCCGGCGGCCCCCCATCATCCCAGCGCCCTGTCTCGCCTGTCATGCATGTGTGAGATCTCTGGAGCACAACTTAAGAACTTCTTTGCGTTGGTACCTAGTGCGAGTTTACCTTAACCTCTAGCCGGATGGGCAACAGCGCAACACAAGTATTAGTAGCATCCCCCAAAGGGTTGGGTGTTATTTACCACAGAACTCAAAATAAATTCTTACACTGGACTGAGAGATACGCATGCCAGGGAAAAAAAAAAAACACCCACTATAGCACACTTGGATTTTTATTACTCTCACTAAAGCAAATTGTATACAAGTTACTGCCACATCTCTATGCATCTTCTGTTATGTAGAACCCTCCAAAAAGATTTAAGGGAACATCACACCAATATATATTTCATTGCCTTAACTCAGGAAAGCCAATTCCCATTTTAATCACATAATATAGAACAGCACGAAGGGAAAAACATAAAAGCCCCTCTTTCCTCAGTAATACCAACCGATAGAAACAGAAGAGCTGCTAGATCAAAGCTCTGTGTTGCTGCCCCCTCCTCCTCCAGCCTTGGTAGAGGTAGGAAGCTGCATTCACCCAAACTAACCCCACTCGCATATGTTTCAACAACCTGAAACATTATCCAGGCAGCCTACATACAAGGTATCAAGAGAAAGTTGTAAATAGTCACCTGCACAAAGCCAAAACACAGGAAAACCTGTGTTTTCAACTCTACTCTTGCCCTTTACTTAAAAAAAAAAAAAAAAAAGATGCCTGATAATAAGCATCTAAATAGTCTTTACTGCTTCCACCCACTAATTCCCTAAACTTATCCAATGAAACATTCAATAGCAGTAATAACGCTTGACAATCTTTTTATATCTTGTTGCCTTAAAAACAGCTTTAGTGAAAGAGAAATAAAACCTCCCATAGAAAACATTTATGGGCATATGATTTGGAGAGGTTAAACATAGCACTGGGAGATGTAGAGAACAGTTTTAAAAAAAAAAAATAAAACCTAGCGCTGAGCAGATCATCTTTTCACAACCATCGCCCTCCGAGCACGTTTCGCCCATTGCAGTCAGTCCTCAGCACCTTTCACTAGCGCCCTGATGAGAACTTGTCATCAAACCACCTCCTGTATGGTGCTATCCCTCGCAGGCTCGTTTCAAAGGGCATGAGGACATAAAAGGCATGAAGAATTATGGAAATATGCAAGTTTTCCACACATCTTGCCAGGAACTCCCATAATTCCTCAAGGAATGTATATTCTTATGACAGGTGCTATATCCACATTTCTTTTTGTTCCCCCTCGAATGACAGAACACATGCTTGCATACTCACCAAGAAGAGTGCACATCAGTTTTTTTTTTTCCTTTAATAATAAATAAATAAAAACCCTGCAGGCAGCTGCCAGAGGCAGGGGCCGGTGGCAGCAGGGGAGCTCCCCATGACTTCACACCACGTGCAGAGCAGGGCTCCTGGCAGCACATTCCTGAGGGTCCCGCTGGACAGGAGCTGCAGCCTCCTTAAGGGTGCTCCACTCCAAAACCCAGCGCACATCCTACCAAAAACGGCACTGGAATTACACCGTGTGGATCTGGAAACTTATTGCTGCTGCAAGGCTTTTTGCCGTTTATCTGACTGGAGGATTATACTCATTAGTATTAGGTTACAGGCTTACACCAAAACTTCCAGAAGCAAATGTGCCATTTTGAGTGCTTTGATACCCTGCACAAATCTGATTTTTAGAAAGCCGATACCCAATGCCTCCTCTGAAAGAAAGGACAAAAAAAAAAAAAAGAAAAAAAAACACCCTACCTGTCTGTTGTTGTCAAAATAGAGCATTCAGAATTAGCGTAATACTTTCCACAGCAAGTGCAAGCACTTTAATTGAAGTTTTTGCTCTACAGAAGCTGATGAGATGTCTGAAATTACTCCTATCTGCACTTTGCAAGCCTTATACACAGCACTGCTGGATATACTCAAACACCTTCCTTATCTCCTGTCATCTAGGCCTCCTCTGCATTCCTGCATGCCCTCGAAATGGAGACTGGGCACTAACACGCTCCCAAACGAACTCTGTTGTTTAATTAAGCTGTGGGGGCGCTTTTCACCTCGAGGACTTTCTGCTCCAACAGCAGCGTGGGGCCCGCGGGGCCACGAGCGGCGGGGACGGCCCAAGCGCCTCCACTCGCAGCCACATCGACGTGGCTGCGCCCGCGGAGCTCCCGCCGAGCGAGCCGCGGCCCAAAACGCGCCACACGGAAACGCCGAGCCAGGATCTCACGTGTTCAGCCGCGTTATCTCCTCCCTGTCCCCTGCTGCCCCCTTCCCATGCGGCGCAGCTCGGGCCCCGAGGTGCCCCGGGCGCAGCCCCACGCGCGGAACGGGGCCCGGGCCCTTCTCCCCGGCGGGGAGACGGCCACGACCGCGGCACCCGCGGCGGTGCCGAGCCCAGGGCCGGGCCGCCTCCCGCTCCGGCGCGGCGGGCGCACAAAGGCGGCGCCGGGGCCCGGCAGACAAAGCGCGGCCTGGGCGGCGGGCGGAGGCCGCGCCGGAGGCCCCGGGGCCCGCAGGTGCGGCCGCGGCCCCGGCACTCACGTTCTCGGCGTCGCGCTCGTTGACGGTGGGCAGCGGCGTGCGGGTGGACATGTTGGGGCCGCGCCGGCCGGCGCTCCTAGGCCGCGGCGGGGCGGGTGGCCGCGGCGGGACGCGGCGCCTCGTGGCGCGCTGGCGGCCCCGCTAGGCGCCCGGCGCCATGGCCTCGCCCGCGGCTCCGCGCAGCCCGGCCGCGCCGCCACCCCAGCCCCGGCCCCGGCCCCTCCTCCGCCCGCTCAGGTGAGCGGCCCGGCAGCGCAGGGGGCCGCCCCGCAGCATCCGGCCGCGGCTCCGCCTCCTCCTGCGCCCGCCTCCCCGGCTCGGCCCGGCCCGGCCCGGCCCGGCCGCGGCGCCGCCGCCATGAGGCGCCCGCGCGCCCGGGGCGCGAGCCGCCTGCCGGGGCCTGTGCAGAGCGAGTCACGAAACCCCCCAGCGCCGCGGCCCGTCGAGCCGGTTGTTCGCGGCTTTGGCCCAGCGGGCCGGGACAATCCACCCCAAGCCGGGGCGGCGAGGCCTCGGGCAGGCGCGGCCCCGCTCGCGGCCGGCCCGGAGCGTGGCTGGTGGCTTCGCGTCCTTAAAATAAGGAACATACACGCTTTTTTCTTCCCCTCCCCCCCCCCTTTTTTGTGTTTTTGTCTTTAAAGACGTAGCAGTGTTTACGCAGCAGCATTTTTTGCTACGGAAGCTGAGCAAACCCTTCACCGAATCACTAGCAGTGAAATTTTTTTTTTAAACAGCATTTCCTCATTCCCAGTGTGATGTTTCAACGATTCTCATAGATGAATGTTATTAAGTATGGTTTGCAAGCAGACTTTAATAAACCCGCGCCCAGACCGTGTGCTCTGGAGGAGCTGTGTTCCCTGAAAAGCCCCGGCGGGCACTCTGCAGCCGTGTGCCTGTCTGGGGAAGCCCTTGTATGCACTGGCGAAGGGCGAGAACACGAGCGGGCGGCTGGACTCGCTCCACATGGGATCACAGAGCTTCCCAGTTAGCCCAGGGCCTCCAAAGCCCTCTGCAAGTTGCTGCTTGCTCGGTGCTCACAGAGCTGCTGTTCGACGGCCGCACAACTTTCAGGGGCCTCCACCTCTCTGAACAAAATAACGCAGGTTTGGTGTACTCAGGGTGAACGGCCATGGTTTGGCCCGCGTGCCAAAACAAGTCTGTGGACAAACTGGATATTAACCCAGTTCGGTTGCCTAGCTCATCAAGGTGCAGGCACTTTTATCCCGTATAAGGATCGCACGAGCTGCACCTAGGGCCCTGTGTAGGGCCTGATTCTGCAGTCCTGGCTCAATCAAGCCCGTCGTGGTATAGGTTTGTCTGTGCTCTTGTGGTCACAGAAGAAAGCAGTGAGAACTTAAACATCTAAATGTACTTAGTGGCACCGCTGACTAAGGGAAAGCTTAGAAAGACTTCCTGCATTAACATTTGAGTATGTTTTGGTCAGTAATTCATAAAGAAACATGTCAGTTCATCAGAAATTAAAAGTAAAACACAAGAGTAATTTTTGAGATCTGAAGAGCTGCCTTTCGGTTCCTTCCGCCGTGGTTGCTGCTGCTTTCACGCTGGTAAGGTCACCCACAACAGCTCACCCTGATTTTAGTTGGTTATTACTGCGGGCCCCTCCTCCCCTGTTGAGAGGTTGCAGCGATGGACACTGATGAGCAGTGTGGAGAAGCAAGCAACCACAGAGATGGTCCCACAGCCCCTTAGCCTGGGCGATGGGCTGAGCGCAGAAATAGCGTGCAAGGAAGATACTCCAATCTGTCAGAGACCTGCAGTAAAACATGCAGAAAGCTACTGCCGCTTCGAGCAACATTAACTCCCCTTCACGCCGTGCATGAGTCACCGAGCAAACCACTGCAGCTATGCAGGGGTTCGAACGGCACCGCGTGAAACGAGGGCTGTAGTTTGGGGAAGGTGGGGAGTAAACAGGAGTGTTTCTCCAGGGATCTGTTTTGAGAGGTTGGAGGAAGTCTTGACTTCTAACATCAGAAGCAAAAGGGACAGACTTATGTAAATAGCGAAAGAATAGGCTTGGATCGTAGAAGTAATCTCAATTTTTACTCTGAGCTCTGAGAAATTTGTGCAGGCCCCTGCTTGAGGCTGGGTGAGCGCCCAGCATGTTTTGTTAATGCCTGGCTGGCTGTTCAGGCAAAGAGAAAGGATGCAGAGTGCCAGACTTGAGCTCTTACACCAATGTTTCGAAATGTGCTCATTCTGTGCTTTTTTTTTTTTTTTTTTTTTTTTTTTTTGCCAGAAATGACATGCTTATTTATGGCCAGATAACTTTTTTCAGTGAGGAAACTGAGGTGTCAGTCAGCTTCGTAGGCACTGTCCCTCCCCAGGGGAGCTCCAGCAGTGAGTCAGCTTCTTGGCACGCTGGCAAGACAGCCTCCCGGCTCCGTGCCTTGTGCGCAGCCAGGCCCATATGCCTCCTTCTTCAGCAAGCCAGCTGGCTGGTGCCTAAGCCCACTTCTCGTTTTGTTCGCAGGGATGTGCTGGATGGGAACAGCGAGCACGCCCAGGCGAGCGGGGAAGCGGCCGTCCCTCCCCGCTGCCGCACGCAGCGCGCTCGCCGTCCCCCTTTCCGCCCACCCCGGGCAGGCAGGACCGTGCTTGTGTGAACTTCGGCGCTGGAACGGCAGAGATGTCATCACCTCAGCAATAACGGAACCAAGTCCGCAACTGTAGCAGCAATTGCAAACGCTGAGGTGATATTTTTTTCCCCCACAATTTTTAAGTTTAATTCTCAGTAATGGAAGAGTGACCTGCAGAAATAATACACGGAAAAAAAAATACCATTTGGTTGTGAACAAAATAGAGCAAAGCCTTGGTCCGTATTGCCTTTTGTAAGGCCAGGGTATCTATAATATTGTGAAAAATAAAATGAAAGAACTGGCAGTTATGTAAGGAATAATATACCTCCAGATGTATGTAATAAGATTGCAATAGCACTAAGGATTTCTGACGTCCTTATGAACAAGAGATACAGAGCTCAGTGGATTTTTTAATTTCATGAGAGATACAAGATGTAATTATGTGTATATGTAGACTTTGTCAATATGTTATTAGTTATAGATAAGATTCTGATGTTACCATAAGAATCATTACCAAGTATGGTCTTGATGAAGGATTAAATAAAGAAATATAATTTTCCAAAAATACTTACTCTATGCCTCCAAGCAAATAAGCATTTTTTAAAGCAGTTTAATAAGAACAGCATATCTCTTGTGAGCATTTTTTCTTGTATATACAAAGTTTCGCATTCATATAACAGGGCAGAATTTGCCTCAAGGTCAATTGAAATCTGTCCCTAAATGTAGTTAAGTTTGTGTCTTTTCTATGTAACTTAATGCTTTTGCAGTATTTTCCCTACCCTTGTAAGGAACTGCTGTAAGCAGTCAACATAAGAACTTCACATAAGAATGGCAAAGAAGAAGAGAATTTGTTGCTGGTCATTCAGTCTCTATAAGGATTATAAGGCAAACATAAAATACCTTTGTAGTTACAGAGCTTTCTTGCACTGGCAAATCCACAAAGCCTCTAAAAAGCCTTTGCTAAGTCAGTAAGTCTGTTTCACAGAAGGTAGATCACCTGAGGAAGAGCAGCTGGGGGCAGGCTTAAATTATTGTGCTTGCCACTGGCCTAAAAGAGTCTCTAAAGCAGCTGGGATTACAGAGGGTTCCCTGTGTCCCGGGCATGCCTCTGGGAGCCTGAAAAATAGATAATGAAAATTAGCCCTACATCACTGAAGCTAGCTCTTGACGATCATAGCTAAAAAATGGCAGTTTCCACTGTTTCATTCAGCTTTGATAGCTGAACTTTCTGTTGATGCCTCTGGTCTCTGCAGCCATACTGAACTTCCCACATCTAAAGAGTTTCAGAAGGGAAACTAGCAAGCCATCATAGCACTCATATACAACCACAAAGAAACCTGGGCAAATGCATGAGTTTCAGCGCTTGTCTCATTCACTGCTGTCTGTTTTGGCTGCTGTGGCTTCAGTAGTGGTTTCAAACTTACATCTTTAAAAAAATTCTGTTTTCTTTCTTTCCTTCATATAACTTGAGTTTAGATTAAGTATCTCAGTAGAGCAGGTAAGGTTCAAATCATATTAATGCACTAATGTTGATATTTTAATGCTCATTATCTTTAAATACTATTTTTTTAAAAAAAGTACTATAACATTTATCAGACTAATAAAAGTGAAAACATGTATTTAGATAGCATGATGTGTTCAATATGTCTGCAAAGTAATGTTGTGAGTGCAACTTGAAAAAGAAAACTTTTTAAAGCGGGTGCTCGCACGGTTCCTATCCCAGTCATACCTGAGCATTACAACACAGCACAGAACATACCACCACATCAATGCTGCCGACTGGGAACATTTCCAGTTGTACAACGGTAGAACCAAGGGATGGGGGACTAAACAGACTGTTAGCATAGAGTTGGAAGCTTGTGTAATGAAGAGAACAGATTCACTGCCAATAGTCCCCTGGGACCTCTGGTTACAGATTTAAAACCAGACTTAGATAATCCCTCGAGATGGGGGCAAGGTGGCAGAGTGCCTGCAACAAGGCCTCACAATCTGCTGTTGGTCTTCAGGGGGCCATCAGAGAGCAGCCGTGGGGGGAGAGTTGGGAAAGGCAATTAACCTAAGTGGTCACAGATGTTCCTGCTCTGCGCCTGCCCTCTGCGGGCTCCACTGCTGCGGTTTCTGGGGAAACCAAAACTGCTAAATGAAGCTGCTGCCTCTAGGAGGAACTGATTTTTATTTCTGAAGATGTGTTCTACAGGAGCGCAACAGGAGCTTGGTGACGCAGAAAGGTGCGAAATCACCCCGTGGAAGCAGCATACGTTCAGATCCAAACTGGAGGGCCTTTTTTATTGAGGAATGATTTCATGTTTGATATGAGCTACTCCAAGAAGAGATTCTGTAACAGGATCTTTACAAGGACCCCCCATAATCCTCCGTTTCCTTTTCACTGTTTTCAAGCGATCAAGGAAAGGGCCATAAATGAAGATGAAAGATGATTTTAAGATTAGTTCTTGCCCTAAGGTTTGAACTAATCTCTAGGCCATAACATTTAAGAGTGTGTGTGTGTGTGTGTCTGTGTGAGTGTATTTATGTACTTGTTCTGGCCAACTTTTATAATAGCTTCTTTGCTGAAGATACTTTGTTGACTGGGCTTAGTTTCATTTTTTTTTTTACTGAGTCATTCAACAATTTAATAGACATAAAATGACCTGGGATGTAAGATTTTTTTTTCCATACCCCCAAAAAGCAATCTGCCTTTTTGTTTTCTGCTGACTGCATTAAAATGGCAGAAGAGTCTTAAAAGATAATTGACAAAATAACAGGATAGAATAAAAAGTTGGAAGAAAAGATCTGACACAGGCATTCTTGGACTTCATAACAGTTAAACCACAATGGCCTGTTCAAACGCAAGAGTTATTCCCACACGAGAAAGTAAATTTTATCCCATCCAGAATTTGTACGTGAAACAAAACAGCAAACAACTGCTTACTCTAATGATTTTTACTGACCATGCTTTACAGCAGACTGAAGGCTAAACTAAAATCCATTCAGGCTTCTCTGAGGTTATCGAGGGCAAAGAAAGGCTATCAGACTTCCTGTAAGAGCAGCTGAGCTGCAGCTGCTAATGACCTTGAATATAATAGCTCCAGTGATGAATTTAAAAGAGGAAAGATTCCAGAGGAGTCCTCTAAAGAGCTCACGGTGTATAGCAAAGAAACACACTAGTGGCCTAAATCTTGTTGATGAATATTTTAAGGCTTTATCCTGTATGTTCTCTGAGTGAGTAAGCATCGCATTAAAATCAGGAGGAAGTCTACATGAGTATCGCTTCCTGAGTCCGGAGCCATCTGAGCAAGGCAGCTATGTCTCTGCTTTCTTTCGGAAGCACCAAACTGCTGTTTTGACTGGAGAATACAGAGAGGCTATTTTAGTGTGGTTGTTAGCTTTGGGAGAACGCAGGCTGTCCCGAAACCACAGCTGCTTGCATTGCCTTCGCAAGGAGTTTTGCCTTCACAGGAGCATTGAGCACTCTTTGCCTCACTCTGCCACTGGCTTCCAGAGGAAAATGTGACCAAGTCCCACCTCACAGGGAGCTGTAGCATCTCTTCTGCTTATACTTGGGCCTGATTCTTTGCTGGATTGAATAGTTTACTGCCGCCCTAAAAAGGGGCAAAAATATCAAACCCAAAAGATAAGCAATAGCGATGACTCCGCATAGACCAAATGAATAAAGGAAACAGGACACCAAAGAGTCGGGATCAGCGAGAAACGGGGGCCTTAGGCTAAATCACCTCTCCTCCCCTGGGCTGTAGCAGCTGACGGCACACGGCTGACCTCAGCCTCTAATTGCAGAAAGGCATCATCTTGCTTTCACATTTTGCGAAAGGAGGGTACATGGGAATAAATACGAGAAAAGAAACATGTTGTCAGATTTTACTTTTGTTACTCAGAGAAGTGAGAAACAATGTCAACAAAATTTCCACAATGAGCTAAATATAAACCTTCCAATTTATTTTTAGATGCACCAAGTATCCAATAACAGGCTTTATGGCATGTAGGAATAGCATCCAGATTATGATTTTGGTTATACTGCTGGAAGTACTCCCTTGACCTAACAGATACTTAATATTTTCACCAAAGTAATTTGGTCAGATTTTGGCCGTATATCTGTTGTTGTTTGATGTGGTGAATTCACACATGCATTCAAATGGAAAAAAATATTTTTTAAAAAATATAGAAGTTAGATGATGTGCTGCTTTTAATATCTAGGTCGCTGTTCAAATCTGTCAGGACTTAACCAAGGCCAGTCATTACTGTCTGACACTTGGTGTGCTTCTGCGGCTAAACCAATTTAAACCTAGTAAAAATGCACTGTGACAATGACTGCATGAATGGAAGAAAGTGCTATTCTTTATTCTGGAATATCCTACTCAGAATGCAGCTAAGCCATTTTGGTGATGGTGATGTAAAATGAATTAAGGGCATATAGCTAAAATGCTGTAAAGTCAGTGTCTTTCATGAGCACCAAAACAGTAATTAAAATATAAGACTAGGTTTAAGAAACTAATGAATCACTTGCCATAGTAGTTCCTTTTTAGAGAGATCTGACATGCTTGCAATGTCATGTATGAAGTATGGGAGAAAAGATCTCACTGGAATACCAAAATATTTTCCAGTAAAGTTTGCAAATCCAGCTTTAAAAACACCTAAATTTATTACAGTACCAAAAAAGGTATGCAATTTCTTTCAGATTAGATGTGCGTCTGAAGCCTAACTTTTGACATAGTTCCTGCATTGCTAATATTTGCTCCACAGTAGTACATTAAAATCCACCAGACCAAGTATCAAGGCCTCCCAGTCATTTTTAACTGAGATCTTACTGGAAACAAAACTCACAGAGGTTCAGATCCTGATGGATGGAAAGCAGCTGGGCGGGCACCCTTACCCTTCCCTCTGATTTTCACGGCAGCTGCTGCTGAGCAAAGTCTAGGTGCTGGTCTCTGCTCCCACGTCAAGGCTGCTGGCATTAACAAGTGGGAGGAATAAGGAGCTCCAGCGAGGACAGGCTTGAGGAGCTGCTCCATTTCTCTTTCACACGAATGGGAGTGGCCACAGCGCCCTTTCCTACCTAATCAGTCTCAACAGATCCTTGCACAACTCAGGCTGTTTTAAGCTTTTAACAAGGGTGTAGGAGTTCAGAAAAAAAAAATCTCCCTTCCCCCAAGAAAAAAATAATTTGTTTTGATGTAGCGTATACAATAAGCTGGAATTAATGCAAGTCAACCGCACATTTGTACAAGCGTTTTTTCTTTCCCTAATTTTCATTCCTGGTTAACTATTCATTTTATTTACCTTTAAAGCAAACACACTTGAGATCGGATCATACTCCCTGTGAGGCTCATGAAGGAATTCCCAAGGCCAGAATCCCTGGGGCTGTAAACCATATCCTCTCTCTTGACCCTACTGGATCTATGCTGGTATATACCAGCAGACAGTCTGGTCCTCATCATCCAGTGCAGACAGGATCAAATTCTCACCGTGACTCACTTTATATGCCAAACCAAGCACTGCTGCATAGTAATACCAAAATAGTGCTAGGTTCCACTCTCATTTGTAATTGTGTTACTAATTATGAGTGCTACTTATCTTTTATAGCACTGTATTGTTTTGATACTCTAAGAGAGATCAGGAGCCTGGTATTTAAGGCTCCACTCAAATGAAAGCCTTGATGCCCCAGTGTGCTCTGCATATATGCAACTTCAGCATCAAGATCACAGTCTTTGCAAGCTCTGGAGACCTTTGCTGAAGCCAGCTCAGAAGCTTCAAATTTACTCTTTTAATGACATACCCAGAATGTAAATCTTGGTTATTATTATTACAATTATTATAGAATAGCTAGCTGTGGAGGATAAAAAGCTGAACAGTCTGAAATCTATATGTTGTGACAAATGGGCATAGTAAAAAGTAGGGGAGATTTGAAGACAAAGGGACAAGCCAAAGAAATGATTATTCAGTTTAGGCAAGATGGTCCAACAAAAGTGACTCATGTTTAACAACCATGTACTCACTGTGGAGTTATTTACTGGGACCTGCAATAAGTAAACCACTAATGAATGGTTAGAAAAATATATCAATTGGATCCCTTAACCTGGATTCAAAACGATGCCATCAAGGAACATATGAATTCCTTAACTAGACGAGCGGGAACCCAATCCTCTCTTCCCACAGCCTCGGAGCATCTTTCTTGTAATGTCCCCATATCCACTGCAATTGAGAAGCTGTATAGCAGTCTCACAACAACAGGCAGCCTCAACTGGGCAGGTCCAGGAGTGCTCTCCACCTCCTGCTAGCACAGGCCTCTACTCCTGTCCCCATCTCTAGCATTAACTTTCCCAGCCTTCTCTATTCCATCCCATCCCATCCCATCCCATCCCATCCCATCCCATCCCATCCCATCCCATCCCATCCCATCCCATCCTTCTCTTCACCTTTGCTTTCAGCTTCTCTGCAGCAGGACCAAGCTGTATCTCATCCTTCTTTCCTCTATTCCCAGCCTCCAAATAGAAAGTACAGGAGAAAACATTGAGACCACTAACTGGAGGAAAGGAGAGAGATGATGATTTTAGAGAAGTGGGAAATAAAGCAAACTTTCACTCTTCCCATCTGCTCTGCATTTCCCTGATCTTCCCAGCCCTCCTCCCCTCAAACATCCTCAGTGCCACTACAAACTTCACTTTTACTGATCTACGTCGGGAGTCTCGGAAAGTCTTATAACCATTAGACTAATTGAAAGTGAAAAGTGAGATGGTGAGAATAAATGAGGCTATCCAGAAAATCTACAGTAGGGCAAGAACCAAAAATGGATCTTCTAAAATACACTCTAGCAACTGGGAGTTTCTTTTTGTGGAGCACTTTTTGTTGTGTGTTAACCCAGGCTGTCTTTTCTCCCTTTCCTCATATTTGTGGGTCTTAGGTTCAGTGAGAGTATATTTTCACTTTTCCTGACAATGTAAACCAACAGAATTTCACTTGCAAGCATACCTATGAAGCAAGGAAATTTTGCAAATACTGTTACTGTTCCTGCAGTTCGTTAGATAAGTTGCATGACACGATTTTCAAGAAACCTTCTTTTGCATTTCAGAGTTGTGCAAGCAGAGGGGAGAAACAACCCTATCTGACAAGCCAGACCAAGCGACAGACAGCTGGTATTACAAACAGCAGTGCTAATGCACAGTTCATGAGCAAAACATTGGCTGAAATGTGTTTGTATTAATTATTTATCAAAAAATAACAAGCTCCAAGGGCTAGATCTTATAAAAGGAGGAATAGGGCTGATTTCTGCACCTTTGCAAGAGGAATGTGTCCTGAGGCCAATGTTTATGGAACTACAAATTTGTTCTTTGATCTCTTACCAGTAATAAGATTGAAGGAATGCAATCTTTGCTGTTAATATTTTGCTTAATGTTGGTCTTGGGAAGGGTCGTTAGTATGTATTACTACCTTGTCACTCTCAAGGGACATGTCATATATATTAAATGACACAAATCAATATATGAATATAAAGCCTTCTCAATCATAAAATCAAATCCTAACATCTTTCCTTCCCTTTTCTTTTGATTATTTCCCTCCAGCAAATTCCTACTGAGCCTAAATCTGAGAATGGTAGAATTCTGTACAGAGATAATAAAGATAATGAGACAGTCATGAGACAGCCTTTCTATGCCATAATTCAAACATGTAAGTCCCCAGAATTCAAGCACGTAAAATGCCAGAAAAGGTGCTTTATAACATGTCAGCATCTTTCAGGGTGATCTAATCAAGAGAAGGTTCAATATTGAGTACCTAGGAAACAAGCTATTTTTTTTGGACCGAGGAGATTATTTGGTGGGTTAAACTGCTTCTTTCTACAAGTCTTGAAAATAATATTTGCCCTTTATATAAGTGATTTGATTTATATGATTCTTTAAACTATGCTTATGGAATTATTTTATTAAATACTTCTGAAACATTTGTAAACCTGTACATAAATCCTTGCAGTGAGAGGCAATTTTTAGCTTGCAAAAGTAACATTGAGAGCATTTTAAAGGTGCAGTAGCGTCACATGTTCAAAACAATTCCCTATTCCAGTTAAAGAGTAACATCATGTTGGATTCTTATAAAGTTAAAGAAATGTGAATAATTAATTTTATGTATGTAAATGAACATGTTCAAATTGCTACAAACATTTGAAAATGTCTCATATTATTGTATATCTATATCTGTATGCATAATATACTGCATAGACGTAGATATTCTATGTATGGGGATATAGTTCAGAAGTATTTCAAAGACATCCTCAATTACTAATGTTTTTGTTAGTAAGAAGGAACGTGATCGTTCATAACAATGAAGTAGTTGTTTATTCTTTCACTGCCATTTCGTCACAAGAATTAGACATTTTGGGTTACTTATTACCATGAGATAATACCTCCTGGTCGGCTGAAGGCACAAGCAAAGCACAGTGTTTCCCAGTTCCCAGAAGATGTGTGTTATCTCACGGTAACACACACACACTGCCGTGTGACATTCTTCTTGATATAGGTAAATGGACCGTACTGTATTCAGGATACAGCTTTGCACTTCCATTAAGAACTCACTTGTAGTTCTCTGGTTGCAAAATATTTTATCAAACTGTAAAGTACAGAATGAAAATTTTGTGGAGTGCTTTTGCCACTGAGATTTTAATCATATCCAGCAGATATGATTAAAAGCAAAAGAATAAGCAAAACCACACAACTCTGAAAATGGTAAAGGAATGACCTTTTGGTGAAAATTGTTGCCTTTCTTCCTTTACATGTGGGAAAGGATATTGATAATCTCATGCTACTGAGCATCAGCGTATGGATAACTGTCTTAAGACATACTGTGAATATAAAGGAAACAAATCACTGCTAAGGGTTTCCACGACGTTGCTGTTGGGGCCCGAATGTAAAAAGCCTTCCTGACTCCTATCACCTAATCATATGAGGAGCCTTATGCAAGTATTCTCCTCCCTTGCTGTCTTTACTTCTCCATATTCTCAGGTAAGAGCAAATCCATTTGTACATTCAGTTCTGCAGGTAGCGGGTTAGAAAGATGTGCAGCAGTCAGCCCTCTTGCATTGTGTCAGCCTTCCTCCAGGCCAGCTCCATCTTATTTTTCCAGACATTTGTTCACTCTGAAGCAGAGATTCTCTGTGATATTCTCTGCTCAAGGAAGATTTGAGAGGAAAGTAGCAGAAGGAGGTAAGAGCAGGTGTGTCTCTGTGACCAGCCCCCAAATCCATTATTAATTTCTAGGGGCAACGTTTTTTTTTCTCGGTTCCCCTAGTAGTGTGTCATACTGCTGCTCTCTGCTCTTCATCTGACTTTAAATTCCACTGAGATCAGTTCACATAGGCATGAGAGGTCAGAACAGTGCTAGAATAGGGAAGGACAGTGAAAACAGCTTACTAATTATTGTACTTGGGGATTTCCTCAAGAAACTAAGTAAGTTCCCTCCAGACTCTTTCGGAGAGGTGTTTGCAGCCACGGGCCATGTTGCTACCAATAAAGCGATACAGCCTTTATGTACAGCTGCTATTACACTTGCAAAGAAGGCAATGCATACATATTAAAATACGATATCTGAAACCCAAGCACTGCTCTGTTACAGAATCATTATCCAAGGAATCTCTCTCTTCTATGAAAGGGGGACTTGGACGTTGTGTAATTCTCCAGAGGGAGCCCCCATATACCATAAAAATGATCATGAACTTGGGTATCTTCTAAATACAGTGATAAATCATCTTTTTCTTTTTGTTAGCACAGAAAAAATCACTTTGAATAGTTCGAGATATTAACAAATGAGTTTCTTCAGGAAAAATAAAGGAAAAAAGACATTTGGATTGGGTGGAACTAGAGAGGAGCACTTACTCAAGTACAGTTAGCTGCAGTAGCAAGACCAACTTAATAAAACAAATTGTTTAGATTGTGGTTTGCTTGTTTCTCAAATTTGTTTCTGGGACCAGGTACCCTTTGGATGTGTTTTGGAGATGACCGACACTGCTTTGATCTGTTGTACCTCAAGATGAACAGGGAGTTTGGAAGTGGATTTCAAGTCACTCAGACTTAAAGGAGGTGTTCAGGCTTGGGATTTTGGCTTGATTTCGTAGCTAATTATATGGGGTAAAATCCTAGAAGTGAATCCTAAAATGCCTAGAAGGCAATGGCACAAATATCATTGGTTTCAGTGCAGCAAGGATGTCCCTCCTGCTGCATAGAGGTCTATTACAAGAAAAGAACTATGAGTCTGGCAGCATGTAATTATGTGTCTTCTTTATTCATGGTTATAGTATACCGTATCTGTCTGTTTTCCCTTACTGCATGTTTATAAAGGCTCCATGGCCTGTCTCTTCAGAGAATCATTCTGAGCTCAAGGGATATGAGCTTCATAACAAAGAGATAGAAAGAAATCACTAAAAATGCATAAACTGTGATAAACTGCTGATAACATTTTGGCACTTAAGTGGAGTCACAGGACAGCTCCCACTTACTTTAATTGTCTATAGATCTTCTTTTCAATGCTTGAGAAGTACTGAACACCAACAGATGAAAAATGCCAAAAGTGTTTATGAGAACAAATTGGCAGTAATTTTCTGTGCAGCTATATAATCTTCATTTTTTTTTATCAGCATATCTTCCTCAAATATTCATGGCCATATATGGTATGAACTATTTGGCTTTATTCAGGAATTTCCTTTTCAATTTCTCTTTTCCTTAAGGCAGCCTGCACTGGGACAACATGGAAAAATTCTGGAGCATGATCCAGTCCCCCACATCCATATCTGATAAACAGATGGTTCTGTGAGCCGCAGGCAGTGGAGGAATATCATCACATTTATAGAGTTTGGTGATAACTCAGATAGTGACTCCAAAACATCATATGTTACACCAATATTTTGCACAAACTGAGTAATGTGAAATGTTCTGCCAAGCCTCCTCGGTGTGCTCCGTGCAGCTGCTGTGCCGTCACTCCACACACAAAGCCTGCACTGAGGAGCCCAGCGCTCTCACAGGCGCTCAGCTGTCCTGGGGCTGGATTGCAGCCAGAAGGTTCTTCAAACATTTTCCAGGGGGTTCAGGGCGTGCAGCCATTCGGTTCTTGCTGAGGGGAGGAAGTGTTGCAGGGTGGAAACATCAGGCCTGGCTTATAGCTCACTCTGAAAGTGTGAAGAGGTCCCCTCTGTAGTACTAGTGTTACATTATTTTAGATGACAACTTTTGAGTTTATACAGGGATATCACATTGCATTAATTTGCTCAAACTAACTTTGTGAAGTTTAAATATATCCAAGGCACAATACTGGTTTAAAGTATTTGTGTTCACCTAGCTCTGACCTGTTGAATGAGCTGGTTGAATGGGAAGACAGCCACTGATGCAGTATTCTGCTGCCTTGCTCCATACCCTGGGGTGTCTCCCATAGCAGGAAGAGGACGCAAAATCTCTGTACCCTGCTCCTCTAGATGTTGGTTAGCCTGAGGTAACAGCTTGAGGGCAGCATGGCCTACCTACTACCAAGCACGCTGGGTGAGGTGCCCAAAGCCACCAAAGCAGCTGAGTGTGGCAGTGTGTTATCACGCTATTTCTGAGGGCAAGGTGATGGGGCTAACATAGTGAAGCAGAGGAAGTGCTTCAGCAGGGCATTTATTAAGTGCAGCCTCACTTTTGGTGAAGCGACCAGTGGAGCAGGGATGGAGACAGTCTTGTGACCCATGAGAGTGACTGTTTTATGATATAGCTAAAAGCTCCACTTACACCTGCACCTGCAACACACACAGACACCAAAACTCCTCTCCATTTGCCACGCCTGATTGCTACTGGCTTTAGCAAGCCAGCTCTGCAATGACAGATCAGCTGTGGAGGCTACTGTTAATGTGCATTCATGAGTCTATGAGAAGGCTGCTGCTGTATCTCTTAATAAGACATAGCAATGCATAAAAGTGCATTAGCATTGCATATGTAATGCAGGAGTTTGGTAGGGGTACTGCGCTTCAAACTGTGTGAAAAAAGGACATGTTGTCCTTGCTGAGGGATCATAGGTCCCTGTGTAAAAGCTTGTGTTTCTTGGCCTCATGAGTCTGGCCTGCTAGCTGCCTGATGTTTTTTTCACATTTATGAATGTAAGAGAAAGCTTCTGCAGGACCATGCGGAACCAGAGGTCAAGAGATCCTTTGGACATATGCAAGCCAAAGAGCGTATGTTGGCAAACTGCCTCTGTGGTCAAGGAAACAGGATGAGGGAAGCATTATGCTCCCATTTAAAGACCAGAGAATAATTGGAGGGAAAGAATGTCGTGTCACCAAGGATGTGTGTTCGCATTTAGTCATATTTGGAATTAACAGCATGGAAGGATATTATGCTATTTATAAGTTGTAGTGCAATGTAGTTTTGCAACTGAGTTGTGTCCGAATTAATTTATTTGAGATAAATAATAAACTGCTGATGTAGGCAGTGCGTTTGTAGGAGAAAGGGAGACTGCGACACCATATGGTCATCGACAAGACTCGTTTATTGAACATTCAGTGTGCACTCTTATACACAACTTAATTAGGTTCATGCATATTGCAAGGCTTGAGCTCAGGATAGGTTAGCTCTTATTTGCGTCAACTCTTTGCCTCCTTATCTGACTCTCCGCAAGATCTCCTTATCTCTTAGTCAGCAGTCCTTCCACCCTTTCAGCTAGGCCTGGCGCCCTTCTGCCCTTTCATCTAGGTCTGGCGCCCTTCTGCCCTTATCTGGCTTGCTCACAGCATGACCACTGGCCTTCAGGAATCCCACAATTCCCCCTTCTTGTTTTTGAGCAAGCCAGGATTCTTGATGGTTCACCCAAAATATGTCTTTGATCGCCTTGTCTACCGTCTGTCTCAGACACTTAATCAGGCAGGGAACGACCACCAAAATGCACAAGATTAGTGGAATCATCAAACCCGTTTTGCTCAGTGATTGTAGCCAGCCAAACCTTCTTTACAGCATTCTCAATCATATTTGATACACATTTCAATAAGCAAGGCACAACTAGTAGAATGCAACATAGGATCAACAACACCATCCCAACACTTAATACCTAACACCGGTGCATCGAGTTGATCTGCTGTTCCACAAAGCCAACAACTCTTGATTTGGTTATAATTAACAATCTGCCTAAAAAGCATAACATATCCATTAGCGCTAAAAGCAGCATTAACCCCTATAATAGCGTTAAAAGCAATACTACCTCCTAAAAGCTACAACATACAGCTAATAACAACAGTAACACTTCTTCCTCCCATGTTTTCCTTCTGCAGGCTCACACTTTCCACAGCTAGGGTACTGGTTGCTTGCCTGCTACATCTGATCTAGGCGAGTTTGCTTCCAGCCAAGGTCTCACCCATTTCGCTGGCACCCATCTGGTTCCAATATCTATAAATCAAAAAATTTAAAAAATTCCCAATTCTCCCCCTCTTTTTTTTTGTTTTTTTGTTTTTGTTTTTGTTTTTGTTTTGTAGCCAGTATTTCAGCTTTTGGTTCTTCATTCTTCCGGTATCAAACCGGTTCCTGTTTGCCTTTGTTTTGTGTAGCTGCATCAACTTCTTTATCTCAAGGAAATTCTGTCCTTTGTCTTACTTAAGCCCTCTGTATCAGCTCTGCCTGGCTATGTCCTTTTTCCATTAACCAGGTTTGAACAATGCTCTCTACACTTTCCCCGTTTTCTTTTTGGGCTACTAAGCTTGTATTCCACTCTTGATTAACTATTCGCGTAAGCATGTTTTGCAAGCATTTAAAGATACATGGTACAAGAAGCAAAATTGCAATAAACACAATCCCTATGGTAATTAAGTGTTGCACAATTGATGTTAGCCATGGGCCCAAACCGAGACCTTTTATCCAGTTGTCAAGGCCGAATCCTGTATCGTGCTGTAAATGTGTAGTCAATTCATGCAATTGTTCCAATTGCTTATGTATGGAATTTGAATGATCAGAAAGGTTCATACAGCACATTCCCTCTAGTTCCTCGCAACCATGACCGTGTGCTAATAATAGGACTTAATCAGTCCTCTCTGCTGATATATATTATACAATAAAGATCTAAAGACTACACATACAAACAGCAAAAACATAGTTTCTGTCGAGTGGCACGACCTCACGTAGCTGTGCACTTCACTAGTGAGTTCCACTGTCTCAATTGCCAAAGCCGATCCTTGTCGCCAATTAGGTGCGAATGGGCTTGGGATTTGGCAATAATCACCCAAAACAATGTGGCTACTGCGAGCCTCTATTCAGGTGAAAGCATCTTTAATAAGCAATGTATGAATAACTACTCTTGAGGTAATACTTGTCGGCAGGATACTGAGACTGAACATCTTCTCGAGTTGGCAGATTAGAGGGTTGCTGACAGGCTCCTAACTCGGCGGGCGTCCCCGCGGAGACAACGTGGGTCTCAGTATTAGGAGTCTCACCCCCCCTCTCTCTGCACTGTCTGTTTAAGCCCGGTGCATCCTGCCACGTAGGGCCAGTACGTGCCAGCAGGCAGTCCGGGGGGCGGACAAACTCCGCCTTCAGTCACATAACCTTCCCTCCTGGGTGCGCAAATGCGCATATCAGAAAGTGGTCCTAGCTGTCAGTCTGAGGGTCCTGCCTTCCTCATCTTCCTCCCTCTCAGGTGTTTGACCTTCAAACTAGTTTAGAGGATGTTTGCAGTTCCCGGGCAGGCAAACATCTTCTTTCTCAAGATCCCATTATGACTCTACAGATCATACAAATTTCCTCCTTTCAACCATACCTCGTGTCAGCATCATTATACAAAGGACACAACACATAATAAAGACGAACATAGCAAACAGAAATAATAGCCCTAATAACAGTTTCTGTCCTCACTTAAAGCATTACAATTCTTCAACCCCCACTTTAAAAGACAGATCAAATTCCCCTGCACCTCCCCCCTGGCTGTTGTCAAGCCTTCAGCAACGTAAGTTTCCTTGATCTCATTCGCCTTCTCTTCCCCGGCCCCCTTCTCTAATTTTTCAAGGCGATTCAACAAGTCCTGGACCCAGCCGGGCTGTTCCTCAGGCTCGACAGGGGGTCCGGAAGTGGGGGCGCAGATGGTGCAGGTGCTGCAGGTGCAGATCGGGGGGTTTTGGCGATGGATCTCCAAACACCAGCGGTTGTCGGTGGCGTGGCGGTCCCGGTCCTGAAGTGCTTGCAGAGGCTGCCGTGACTCCGGCGGCCACTTTGCTTTTTGCTTTCACATCGGATTTGAATACTAGGTGGGGCTCGGCTTTGAACCCATTCTCTCTGCACCAGATCAAAAGCTTGCAGAGGGCCTGTTCATCAGTAGCTTGCTCCAGGGATTGCACGAGCCTATTCACCAAATTTCCGTAGGACTTCCACAATCCCGGTAATTCTTTCTTTAAGTCAATTCCCTGTACGTTACATTGTTGTAAGGTACGGGTAAATAATTCATACGCCACTTGCCTATCCATTCCTGACGTCAGCGCGCTGTTGCAGCTCTCCAGGCTCCGGTGGCGCGTATGGCCCGAAACCATCTATATGATCTTCGGGGGTGCCGTCCTTCCAGCGTTTGCTCGGCGGATTTGCACCGTCCTGGCTGCAGAGGACCCAACTCCTACTTTCTCCACCGTGGTGCGTCCTTCTCCCGATTTCTTTTCTGTCCGAGAGAGGATTGCCCTTCGTTGCATCACGTCGGGGTCACCATTTGTAGGAGAAAGGGAGACTGCGACACCATATGGTCATCGACAAGACTCGTTTATTGAACATTCAGTGTGCACTCTTATACACAACTTAATTAGGTTCATGCATATTGCAAGGCTTGAGCTCAGGATAGGTTAGCTCTTATTTGCGTCAACTCTTTGCCTCCTTATCTGACTCTCCGCAAGATCTCCTTATCTCTTAGTCAGCAGTCCTTCCACCCTTTCAGCTAGGCCTGGCGCCCTTCTGCCCTTTCATCTAGGTCTGGCGCCCTTCTGCCCTTATCTGGCTTGCTCACAGCATGACCACTGGCCTTCAGGAATCCCACATGCGTTGTTTCCTGAATAATCATTCCCTGGTGTATTGACCTTTTTTAGTTGTCTGTGTAGGTAAGTCATAAAAGAAGCAGAAGGTTTAAGTTAATTGTATACAAATCAGGCCCTCCACTGAAAGAGTATTAGAGGTCTACAGATCAAACTGGTTAAGAACCACTAGTGCAGGTAATGCACTTGTTCTCTCCCATTTTCAGGGCAGTGGGATTGCATATCGTAGGCTTTGAGAAGGCCCTCTGACCACTCCTGTGTGATGTGTCTTCTATAGAGCGCAGCAATAGGCGGGGATGCAGTCACCAGCTCTGATCACTGAAGAAGTTGATCTGTAACATTCTTCCCCTGCAATGTCTGTGTCAGGGCTCTTCCCAGGGCAATGAGCTCCGTTTCAGTCCTCTGAGGATTCTCTGGGAAATGCTTTAGGGCCTTCTTTTGGGTTAGATCCAGGAGTTCCTGGAACAGATCCTTCTCTTGCTTCTTTTTCATTTTGAACAAGACATTGGCCAATCCTTCCGTCTGTAATACCTACTGTGCTGTGGTAGGCAAGGCATTAAAAGGGCTAAGGCAGATCAAAAGGAAAAGGTGGGGGGCTAAGATCATAATTTCTTAACACTAGCCTCCATGCCAATTGCAATGAAATGCTTCTGCTCCTGTAACACTACCCCATCTTCAATTCACACTCTGGAGCTGTCAAGGTCATAATCTAAATTGCTCCTGCTTACTGCTGTCTTCATGTAACAGTGATGAGATGCTTTAGGATGTGGCAAGGTGAAGGGCAAGCAGTGTGCAGGGGAACGGGGTTTCATTTGAACAGAGATCATTAGTCAGTGGGTTAGTAATTGCCTTGAACCCCATGGTTCTCCTTGTATAGGAGGATATTGCAATGAGGGGAAGCCTCAAGAATCAGAAAGGTGGCCTTACAAAGGCCTCATACGAGTAGTAGTACTTTGTCACAATGATGCCTTTCTTGCTGGCACTAGATTAGAAGGCTATTTTAATCTAGAAGGACAGTTGAGCTTTGCTTTGTCACTATTATGCCAAATACATGCTATTTTTGCTTTAAGATCTCTTTTATGACATCTGTAGGTCAAAAATAGTGACTTGTATGGCCATCAGCTTCTAGTAAAATGCCTTTGGTTGGACCTAGTTTGAGTAATTTTTTTCATGAAATTTCAACTTTACCAAAAGCTGAATGCTTTATGGAACAACAAGTTCCAAGCCTTTATATATATATATATATATAGCTTTATTTTCTTCTACGATTAATACAGTTGTTGTGTATTTTTTAATCTTTGTTTGATGTCAAGCTGAATGGATTGATGATGGGGACAGGTGGAAAAGAGAACAAGAGACAATTTCGGGAAGAGGAGTACAGGAAACAAGCACTCTGGGCAGGATGAGGGGGTGGGTCTTAGCAGCGCAGCTAATAAAACTTTAAAATTTGAAGGGTTTGATGAGAACTCCAGTTTGAACACACTGGGGGAAAAGTTTAGTGTCTATCTGTTAGAGGGAGGCTCCCAGCTCCATCTAACATGGCAGTGCAGAAGTAAAGAGTGATTTAAGGTCTCTGTGAAGTCAGAGTTGCCCTGTTGAAGCCTTTTCAGCTTCAGCTGGGTGAATCGGTGTGGTTGCCTTTCATGGTAGCTTTGTTATTTCTGCTTGTACGGGACTCTTGTGCAACTTTCAGCTCTGCTGAGTTCTGCAGTTTTGGCTGCCCTCACAAGGCTCCCAACTGAATCCCAATGCATACATGAGATCAAAGGAGCTTTCAGTGGGTTTTACACTGTTTGCTTTGCTCTCTCCAGCGCCTGCTCTGCTGTCTTGGGTGCTCTGTGAACAGACAGCCACCATGCAGTGTTCAGGCTCTCTGCCTGCAGGACTTGCCCAAAGTCCTTGCTTGTCCTAGCTTGTCCCTGGGCAGTTCCTCTGGAGGTCCCTAGCTTTGCCTTGATGGAGTAGCCAGCACTGTGTATTAATTATTCCTTATGTTTCTTGAAAGTGTTCCTGCATGCTCTGCATCCTGGAAAAGCTCCTTATGGGAACGGCTGTGCCCCTAAAACCGTATCTCTTCAGAAAGGCACATGGGCTCATAGCTGCTACAGGACTGGTGAGGTGAATTACTCCAAAAGCCAGACAGTAGCAAATGGGCACACAGTACTCTAAGCTGAGACCTCCTTTGTGAGCGCTGACCCCCGAGTCCTCCAGCATTTAGCCGGAGGAGCTTGCGAAGGCCCGTCCTGGGCACCGCTTGGTAAGACCTGCGCACCGCAGCGCTGCGCAGCGCGCGGTGGCACTGCCTGTCCTGGAGCCTGTGGGCCGCAGCCACAGCTGTGGGACATAGAGGCATGGAGGGTGTGGTACTACGTACAGAAATGCTCCGCAACCATTTGCTTTCTTTTGCCAATCTCTTCCTGTCAGTAAATTTCTTGTAAACTTTGCACGACACATCTGGTTTGTTTGTTTGTTTTCCTCTGCATTAATGTCCCTTTTACCTCTTAAAATTGATTTCAAGCTCTAAGCCATCTCATGATAATTTAACTTGCACCGTGCAGGATAGATCATGTGACTATGCGATAGATCATTTCCTATCTCTGCTTCTGATGATCGCTAACCATAGACTGCAATTTTACAGTCAGCACTTCTGGTAAAAGAGGCAGTAGGTAACAATTCCCAGGGCCAAAGACTTACATGTTTACAGCAGACTGCTCCTTGTTTCACAGTGAAAAACAAAATACAGTATCAGTAATCTTCTCTTCACACATTGGGTATTTCCTGGAGACCTCAAACTACATAACCATTGCGTGCATTATTTCCTGTTATGATCTCGAAAGTAAAACTTTGGTGTATTATAAATCACGGATAACCTGTCTACACTAAGCTTTCCTTAAAATCTTCCATGCCACTTCACTGCATTAGTTACAGGAAAACCCGTGTGGATTGGTAATAGGACTTCTACCACTGTGTCAGCTAGCCAGGTCAGCAACATCAGACAATAAAGTGGCCTATTTTTCAGATTTGTGAAATCTGAAGTGATAGTATACAGCCATGTATACCTCCTTTCATTTTAGCATTCTTAGAGGGGACATTTTGTTCCTTTCTGCAAAAATAAACTTCCATTATTATTTAATGAAGTAATTCAATGAGTATTTAGAGTTATGGGGGAAAAATAGAGCAATTTTGTTTTGACAGATGATTAACAAAGAGGAGGAGAATTAATAAGGAAGTAGAACAAATCATCACAGAAAAACATGTCGTAGAAGCATAATTTTCAACTATTTTTGATGTCTTCTAAAAGCATTGAGTAGACCATTTTAAGAGAACTAAAGCAAGTATGAGCAGTTATTGCTAAAGCTGAGCAATCAGTCGCATAAAGCATATCACTGCCTGACTTTACATTCCAGAAACTCCACATAGGTCATAAAAAGTGTCATAAATCATTTCCCCTTCCCATTTTTTTTGTTCTAACAACAACTCTACCAATCATCTGATTTGCCAGACAACAGGATGATATGAAATTTTTGCTCTGTGTCTCTCTCTGTGCCCTGAAGACTGAAAAAATAGATTTACCTGCAGCAGGGAAGAGCAGATAAAACACATGGGCACTGTCTGATACTCCTACCTTGATAGTAGCTATACAGCATTAGTTGTGACCGCTTGCTTCAGGAAACTATAAATCTCCTGGATTGATTTTAAAATGGGACCTATTGTGCCAAATGTCATCAGTACTTCAAATGAATAATTTCACTCTATCGTGACTAATGCTGCTTACAATCCAGGAATGTGTTCATGGCTTATATGCTCTCCTTAGGGTTGAATAACAAAGAAAGTCCGCCCATAAAGAGATCTTTCGATAAACTTCCTATAAATCAGTCATTGAGAACGGCATATTCAGTCTTCTCTGTCTCGTCAATTTTTAATTAAAAAAGTTAAGAAAAGAAGTGATGACAGATATGACCAGCACAACTCCTTCAAAATGTCCCAATATATCTGAAGGTGAGAAAGCAGGACAAGTAACTGTTCCACTTACGGAATGCAAATTGCATATGACCTGCAATTGAGAGGGAAGAAAACAAACATTGAAGGATGGATTTTTTAAAAATATCCGAATAAGTGTACTTTCTGCTCTATTCAAGACCTAAATGTAGCCACAGAATAAACAAGGGGCTGCTGTGGCATCACTGACTGCATCACATCAGCATTCATTCACTTGTGCTAACTTAGGAGGGCTGAGGGATGATGGATCTGGGTTTCCTTCCATATATTCTCCTAAAACACATTTTACCATTGGGATTTTGAAGTAGCAAACGTGTTGGAGGAGGGAAGTCTCTGTTATTAAGCTATCCAGCACTCCGCGTCTTTCCCTTCACCTCACCTCCTCATGGTGATTTTAACTAACCTGTGAGAAGTATTGACGTACGTCCTACATGCAGCCCTACACACAGCCCATAGATGCTCACACAGAACTAGTGAAGACCCAGAACTGACAGTCCAGACAGTACAAGAAAAAAGGGGGTAAGTTTTGGGGTGAAATCTTCTCAGACCTCCTTTCAACACCCTAAAGAAGGATAGAGAAAGAGAAGGGACAATTTGGCTTAAATTTCTTTCTAGTCAGGTGACTAGAAACAGAGAGGAAACCTAGCAATTTGGTGCTAGTGAAGCTTTCTGCTACTCCAGGCTCATGTACTTTTCTGCTTGCTCAGGAAGGAGAGATTAAGGAACTTGGACTGTTTTCACAAGAAAAGTTGAGGTTCATTTTTGACTTTAAATATGAATGCTTATGTTTTTACATTTCATTCACTTATTCAACACAGGATTTCCTGCGGTATAAGGACTTATTAAGGATTTGTAGGAGTCTGTTCAAAGAGCTCTTCTTTCCACATTATCGAGTAGTTTAGGCCAGCAACTTCAGGATTCCCTACTGGTTTTGTTTTTGTTTTGTTTATGTCAAGAGACACTTCATACAGCTTAATGTGAATGTTATTATTTTTGCTTTTGCATTAATAATTCAAAGCAAAATGAAAGTCTTAAGAAAATGCCATGAATCTGTCTGGTTGTTTTTTATCCTGGAGATTAAAGTAACTGAAAAGAAAGGAACAAAAAAAAGATCAGCTTTCTCAACCTTATTTTATCACAGCCTATTGCATAGGTTTTGGTTTGTCATTTTTTATGGTATTTCACCTTAATTGTCAGGTAGACCTCAGTTCTACACTGGGATCCAGCAGTACTGACTACTGCAGTTATGTGGTGTTTCATTCACTGAATTGTGTTTCCTTGCATTCCCAGCAACAAGACGGATCTTATTTTGCTTATTCTTTCATTACATAAAGCTACTTTGCAAGTTTCCAGATTAAAGCAGCGATTGATGCTTGATGCACCAAATACATAAAGCGAATATATGTGTGGCATCCTACTTGCATGGCCTGGCACATGATAGGGCTTATACTTCTTGAGAAATATTTTTCACTGTAGAAAATACCAGAAATAATGTTAAGCAGAACAGGTAGAACTTCTGGGAAAGCTAAAGAAAATATTAAAAAAGAGAAAAAGAAGAAAGAAAAGGTTTAAAAACAAGTCAGCGCTAGGGAGTAGTGGAGTAAACTCCATAATGATCAATAAAATTCTGTGCTTCTCAGAGACAGATAGGGTGAAAAGAATATTTTACATAAAAATTCAATAATTATAGATCACGAAAATAAAATGTTTATTTATACCTTTGTCATTATGAACAAGTGACTTGCTTGTAGAAAGAAACCAAATATATTCCTCTATCCCCAATAAATAATTTTCTTCCTCTTTTAGCGGTAATAGCTTCCTAGGCAGAGAAACTCTCTATCATAACTACCAAACATTGTTTTTCTGAGGTTTGTGTTATTGGTTAGAAAAACAAAACAAAACATATGAAATACTTTGGTTTCACTTGCAATTTTCAGACTTTTCTGTAACTTCTCCCATTAAAAGGAAGGGACTGCACTGTGGTTAAAGTATGTCATTTGGGCTCAAAATATAGGGGAGTTGTTTATCACAGACCTTTTATGACAGAAAGTTTTAGGCCCAGTCTTCAAAAGTGTCTTCTGATTTATTTGTAGGTTATTTTTTGTTCACTGCATTTGACCTACTTGAAGCTTGAGCTTCAGTGCTTGCAGCCCCAGCCAGAGCCTGTGGTAGCTATTATTTTTCCAATGTGCAAATCAAGGTCAGGCTGCCCCTAGAACAATCAGAAATGACATAACCTCTATCAAAAGCTTTGTTTGAAAGTCAGGGGTTTAATCTCTTTGTGATTATTCAGAATACCTAATTTAGGTGGCTGTGAGCCCTAACCGATTCTGTAAGGACCCTTAGGTTTCTGTGTGCCAAGCTGGAAGCTTAAAGGTACGCAGTGTGAATGCTTAATCCTCTCTAAAATGGGATAATAATACTATCCACTGCACAAAGCCACTGGGAGCTTGAACCCCTGCATGCTTTTGAAGTGCCCAGATACAATGTCAGGTGTAGATTGAAGAAAAAATACAGAAAAAAATAGTATAGGTGCCTTGCAGTCCTTCAGTTAGGCCAGCTGAAGGACTGTTAGCAGGATACTGTCGATTTCACTGCAATAAAATTAATTGAGCGCACCCCTCATTTAGTGATATTCAGAATCAGCATCAATATCTTTATCATGGGGGTGGGAATGAGGGTGGGCAGTCAAGCTGATGGGTATTATATTAAGGGCCTGATTCTCATCCTCTTTACCCTAGTTTAAGCAAAGATCATCTCTCCTGAAACCAATGGATTTGCTTCTGTGAACCGCCTTGGGTACAAAGGAGAACAGACTCTAACCAACAGAGAACAGTTTCCTGTGTTTCAGCTGCAAGTATGTAGCCAATAGATATTGACAGAAAGAGCTTAAGTTAGGTTTAATCCTCTTAATGACTTATTGTATGTTCTAGAGAGCTTGATGTCATTTAGGAATATCATTGAGGACTAGTAGCAATTACGGTACTGTCATACTAAGGTTTGCTTTTGCAAGCGCAGCAGCAACATGGAGGCAGAAGAAACAGGAGTCACATTGCTCTCTCCCCTCTCCACACTGCCAAGTGGCTTTTGGTGAGAGCTCTCTAACACCAGGATGCTTTGGGTGAGGGTCAGAGAAAGAATAATGGCACTGCCAGTGGCAATATCTTTGCCAAAACCTGTCCTGATGTGGGAAAGGTCATCATGGACTGTGGAATATTTCAAAAGACTGGTCTGTTTCTATGGCATGGGTCAGGCTTCCTGGAGCACAGGAGGATTCCCTTTGCCTTAGGCTACTTGTTCTAACAATGAATACGGACCAGAATGTGATCTACCTACCCAGCCTCTGCTTTCCAGAGGCTCCCCAAAGTCTCTTCTCACAGCACCTAAAGAAAACCAGCTGCTTCTGGAGATTACAAGATTGGGGCTGCATTACCATTAGTCAAAGCACATGGTGTTACAGTAAGGAGTAAAACAGCTGGGCCAATACCAAGGCTCCTATTAAAACAACATGCTCCTATAAAAGCAGCACTAGGAGACGGAAGCAGAAATTGATTTCCAAAGCCCCATGTGAAAGTCCTAGACAAGACTACAGAAGTCTATTTTAAAATGTGAACAGATAAGCCGCACAGCTATAATGGAAAATTTTCATTCTATGGAGTCCTTGGTCTAAGGTAAACTCTTTGTCGGCTCTTTTGAAAGTCATAGGCTCCATTTTTTAAAATGATTTCTATTTTTTAACCCATGGTTATTATTTTTTCTAAGTCAGAATACCGAAGGCTTAGGCTGTGCGCTTGTATACTGAGCTGTTACCTCTTGTTAAAATCAGGATATGAGTACTTCAGAGTTGGCACCATAGTACTGAAGTGGCAACTGGGAGGATCCAGGATAAGGTGCTGGGGACCCACCACTGTCCTCAGGCTCATGGTGTTCAGTCCAATCAAAATGAGTATCTCTGCTCCCTTTTTAAATTCTCAATCATCTGATACACTGGACCCTGCTGGAAACTGCTGGATCATGACCACAGATAGGACCAAATATATGCCTTTGTGTTTCCTAACGTAGGTGTTGTGAGCTTGTGTAATCGTTGCGTATGAGGCAGGTTGATACACAGTGGTTTGTAAATGAAAGGAGGCTGGGAATTGGTGTTAGTCAGAAGGCTACAGTCCAGTCACTCTATTTTGGTTGTTCCCTACTTGTACAGTGTGGCAAAGGTGTTCAAGACTGATACCTGTTTCACCATGGAATATAATAAAGCCGCTTTTGCCATATTCCCTTTCCCTGTCACATCTTTCCATGACAGACAGCGCTGTCATTGCCCTCTGCTGAACAAGGCCCGGGCAGCCAGGAAAGGGAGGGAGATCCCGGGAGGGCTCACGCACTGCTGTCAGCTTTACTGCCTCTCCTTTTCATCGGCAGTAAATCTCTGATCATGTGGAGCTGATCCGCATGGACTAAGGGCAGGATATGGCTCTGCACGTACAATGACAGGACTTACCCCTCCATCAGTGGACAATATAAAGCCCACCCCCAGGTCATGGAGAATCCGGTGTCCTGCCTTTTCATCAGTTAACTGGGATCTACTTCTGAAGAAGTAACCGCCCCTAAAGTGTACTCTAGTACACTTAAAGTCCAGGTAACTTCACAGGGTGAAGGGATCAAGGTTTTCCAGCCCTAAGCATGGCAATAAAAGCCAGACTGAAGTGGCCAGAGTGGGGAAGGGAGCTTGCCCTCTTTTTCTTCTGCCTTTAAAATGTTTACTCCTTTGCCTACACATGACCAAGTCTCTCTGCTTGGTTGGTTGCCTGCTCAGGAGCAAGTTGCATTCCTCACAGATCCAGAGGTGTCATCTTTTTAAAAATTTTTTTTTCAACCTTCTTTCTTCCTTTCTTTCTTCCTTTCTCTCTTTCTTTCTTCCTTTTTTTTTTCCTGCTTAAATGACAACCCTGATTCAGAAAAGGGGTTCTACTGCTGATTCCAGCCTGAGCAGCTCCTTTTTGGATTCGCTTCTGAACCTGAGCGCACAGCTTCAAGACTACACCTGCACAGGAGATGCCTGTGGCAGTCCGCAGGGAATGTGGCTAATTAAATAGGAACAGATTTTAAAAGATTACTTCATCCACGAAGCAGGAGCTAATAATTATATGGAACAAGATGATTACCTGGAACAAGATGATAAAGCTGCTAATGCTCTTGTCTGCAGTATGTTTGTGAAGCTTCTCTATTAAAGGTGGGGTGTAATGCATTACATTTTATTGTCTAATAATATAAAAAAAAATTGCTGCTGGTATTCTGTCAGAAACATACATTTCTTCTAAATGAAATTCCATACGGAGCTGACCCCTCCCAGCAATTGCAATGCTTTTCTGGACCATCATCCTCATCTGGGGGGAAGGAAGGGTTACAAAGGCAGAACTTGCCTCATATGTCAAGCATATATCCAGACATATATCAAACATGCCTGAAAGCTTTAGTATATCTTGAAGGATTGATTCCTTCTTTACAGGAGGAAAAAATCATATTTCTATGAATGGCAAGTTGCAGTAAGTGGGGAAGATCTCTGATCTTGCCTCTCCTTCCTTGTGAAACAAAAAGTACACGGGTGTACTGGCTGCTGTTACCCCTCTCTGCTGGATTTGGTGTTCAAAGCTGGGGCTTAGCCCTTGCGTGCCTGTGCTCTAGGGCTACCAGAGGTCTCCTGTTCCCTGCCAGCCAGGCTGTGATTGCAGGGTGTGCCTATTCCGTGCATCCAGCCATTACACAAGCAAGTATAGACATCAAAATGTTGATATTTCGCCTGTCATGGATGAGCTAACTTCCCTGGCCTCTCAGGGAAGGCTCTGTGCAGCTCGGCTCTGCTCTCCACCCCGCCTCTATGCCTTTTTATTTATATGCACATTTTTCCTATTTTTCTGTATGTCTTTTAATGAAACATGAGATTCTGGAGAATAAAATAGCAGCTTACGAGAGGTGCCAATGTGTCATACCACAAGTATAGCTCAGTACAAGTGCTGTCTAGACTCAACCACAGTACTCTCTATATTTTACTGATGACCCTCTGCAGAACATTAAATTACTGGTTGTCTCAAAACCAACTCTCCTTCCTGCTTTATAGTCTCCCACATCTTCCCAGAAGCCATTTATAATGACCTCTGCAGGTTGCTGCAAAAATTTGAACACATCTTGGCACCTAAAGTCTTCATCCTATAGTCCACACTTATGCAAAGCTCCCCCTGAAATGAAAACTGGAAGATGGGATCAGCTTCACTGGGATTTCAATACCCCATTTAGCTCTTAGACATTTTTTTAATTCTCTCTATTTCTGTGTGTCTGTTCACAATTTGAGAAGTATGGCTTTAAAAGACTCGCTGAATCAGGACTTAAGACTTAACTTGAGACAGTATCACAGGATTTGGACCTGCATTTCTAAATTGCCTTCGACATGCCTGCATATAATCTCCTAGAGGCAGGGATCCTGTCTGTGTGTTTGTAAGGCTGAGCATCCCATTTCAATTTTTAAAACCTTGAGTAAATAATCAGTCTGCTTTAACTCCTGTTTGTTTTTTAACTATTTGTGTAGTACCTCAAGCCGCTTGGCAGAATATGGATAGGCTAGCAATGTTTCATTAATTAATATTGCGGAATGGCTTTGAAGGAGAGAAGAGCTAATTAACTGTGAAGTATTAACAGCAAGAGAGAACCCAAGAGGAAAAGTCCACAGTATAATTAAGACAGAATACATTTTTGTTCATGCCCTACTATCTTCCCTTTGTCACACTCACTAACGACTTTAACTTGGCTCTCTTTTGTGACATCTATCAATATGATAGAAATATACCCAGAGGTAGATTTTATATAATTTTTTTCTTTCTCAAGTTTTCTTTTCTTTTCTTTCTTTTTTTTTTCTGGCAATGCCCTAGAGGTGAGCTACAAACTTTCCTCTTTCCTTTCCTGCTGTGAAATACTCACGAAGCAGCTTCCTACGTGGGAAGGATTGTGCTGGCCGAGGTCCAAGCTCTCTCTCCAGCAGCTGGTAACACCAGCAGCGGGAGCGAGCGGGGCATGCCGCAGCAACCCTTCCCATGCTGTGCTCGCCCCTCCTACTGCACATCCCACATTTTTTCCTGTGAATGTCAGATGACTCTTTGATTTATTGCAGATTTTTTTTTAAAATCTAATTGGCAGTCAATCTGCTTCCAACCACACTGCATTTTCTTCATTTGCCATTCTCTAGCAACAATCCCTGAGAAACAAACAAACAAAATGACAAATTATACACAATTAAGGGAAAAATGTTAACAAAAATGTGCTTGTCTATTTAAAAACCCAGCTATCCCAAACTTAATTTTGAAATGAAAGCTTACTGCAATGCTTTCTGTGTTTGGACTTCAACCACCTTTTCTGTGCAGCAAACATTTGCAAAGGTGACCTGAAGTGAACATTCTGGGAAGGGCACGGGGAGAATTGTCAAAATAAACATCACGTAAAGTGAAAATAACTACTTTCTATCTGTAAAAATACCTCCATGCTGGAGTTTGGGTTGAGTTAACTGATGGTATCCAGTAAACAAATGCTTATGAATGTTTAAGACGGAATTTATAAACGTGCTAGCAGACTTCAGTGAGTTAGCCATCAAAAATTAAAACATTTCCCAAATGAAAATGCTTTAATGACATTGGTATAACTGTAAGATTAGAACAAACAAATAGAAAAAAACAATTGTAAGGTGGAAATGATTTTTAAGGTATAGCTTTTACCTTAGTAAAAAGTATTTTCATGTATCTGTAACAGCGATAATGCCTGTCTGGTTATTCAGTTTAACAAAAAAGTTGTAATAAAAAATATTCAGTGAAAAATCCCCAAAACTGCAGTCTACACGGTCTTTAGAAGGTACTGCGCTCCCTCCAACCCTGCTTTCTTAGTGGAAAGCTGTTAGTCTTACCCACACCTCTGAGCCAGGAGGTTCAGTTGCCAGTCCAACATGACAAATACAGCTGTGTGGGTCTGTTAGGAGACTGCTGTGTCATTAAACAGTCCGTCCTTCCACAGGAGGTTGACTCAAGCTCCCTAATCTCTGCATAAATAATCTCTTTATTTTCCTGAGAAAACACCTCACCAAGCTAATGTCAAGTCAGGCCCAGGCAAGCTTTTCTGGAGATGGTAACTGATAATACATGCATGTAGGTGAGGAGCAGCCTTTCTTGATGCATTCTCTGTAGACTAATCATCACATGCATAATGTGAACACATGCACTACAAAAAGTGCTGATTGAATAGTTTTAGACATACTTTGGGGCTAGAACAATACCGGTGTCATGCCAGTTGGACAAACAGTAGCTTTCATGCCAGTGGTTGTCTGGGATGATGCAATGTAAAACTGCTAATGAGCTTCTGGTGGACTGTCAGCTCCTGCGAGCCATACTTAAAGGCAGGAGGGTGACACGGGAAGAGAGCAGCTTCCCAGGCCTTCCCACCGACACCTTGCTGGGAAACAAGGAAAGGAAGGCTAAGATCACTATTGTGAAAGGATTTTTCTTGTGAAAAGAGTTTTGCCTTTGAGAGTTTTTCATCTTTATTTATGTAGGGTTGAATTTCCTTTGGCATCTGCTATTAGACTATTTAACCCACAAGGGCCAAAATCAGCCATCAGCTTTACAGAGGAAAGTAATTCACAGTGATCCCTGTTGCTAGGTCATCTTGCACTTCAGCCTCTAAAAGGTTCTGCCACCTTTTCTGAGAAGCTCCATCATCTTCATTATTTGTCTCATGCTTTGAAATCTGGTTGGGAAAAAGCAATTAGCACAGAAAAAGTACCTCCTTTTTGCTGAAAGAGAATTGTTCCTCAGGTCTTTCCACAGTATAAAGAATTAAAAACTTACTATTTCCTCACTCCTGGTTAAATTACTGGAAAAAAAAAAAAAAGAAAAAAAAAATTGGCAGCATATCAAAATTGTAGCTGATTACAAGTATTCTGAGGAGAGGGATTCACCCACCACTAACAGCTGCAAGAACTGATACTGCACTGGGCGTGCTTGGAAATTGCTGAAGCAGATGGAGGAGCAGGTTTGGGAAGGAAAAGCAAGTCTGGGCTTCTCCCGCTCTCACCTGGTGCCGTTCGCTACGCTCCAAAGCGCTTCCTCCCCGTCGCCTCCCCACGCGGTTCCCTCCCGCATCCCGCAGGTGACCTGCAGCAGCCTTGCCCGAGCGCAGTGCAGCGTGTGGGACAGGCTGCAGGCTCTCCCGCCAGCCCTGGGACCTTCTCCTGCTTCGGAGAATCTAGCTTTGCAATGGAAATCCTCAGGGCTGCACGTGCGAAAACCAAACCTTTGGCAAATCCTTTTGCAACATTTGCTTACAATTCCACTGTAATGACATCATGTTGCCAGTAAATTCATTTACTGGAGTGCTGACAAAGAGCAACTACAAAAAGGGTAGAAGTCCATTCAGAGCAAGCCAGTGGGATAGCATGGTTCATCCGGACCTTTGGTGTGAGGAATGAAATGGAGCTGCCACTTAGCCTTGAGTACTACAGAAAACATTGTTCATGCTCTTTCTCCACAACCCACCTCCTGGGTTCCTCCAGTTTGTGAAATTTAGGGCAGTTGCATACATAGCAGCTGTGCCTGAAGCATATCAATTCAAACATTCAAGCAGCAATATTTATGCAAGAGCTCCTTGGAATCTTCACACAGTTCTGTAGGAAAAATGACTCCTTTTCCTATGGTTATCATGACTAATTGTATTAATAATAAAGTTATATTATAGATTTCAATACAAAACAGAGAAGAGTTATCTTGGGGAGGAAAGATAACAAAAGATATAAAAAGCAAAGCATCAAGAAATGTCTCATCGCATCTGATTTCATCTAATAGGAATGGTTGCTTTTCTGTATTTATTTCAATGGGAAGAAAACCAGCCATACACATATGTTATATCGAAAATCCAATATCATTTTTAAGGTGTAGGATTTGAGCCTAAGGAAGCAAATGACATCTTCTGGTTCTCTCATATTTTTATAGGATTTGAGTGATTCAAGTTTGACTGTATGGTCAGAAAATAATTCAGACTTCTGTGCCGAAGACTAATATCCTGGACTTGTTGGCACGAAGCATTTTCTCACTGCAGATACTCTGCCTCATCATTTGGCTCTTGTTTTTAGCAGTTTCCAAAACTCATAGAATGAATATTGTTATGGATATTTTGCACGTACATTTTCAAGGCCCGATGACCATGAAGTCATGCTTCTGTGTATCATTCTTTCCATTAGTGATGAGCCAAAGGTACTGAATTTATTCCTGAATCCAGATGGGTAATTGGAGTCTCAGTTTTCATCTGGGCACATGGGCAGATTTGTTTGACAGCTAAACACATATCAGTAACTGTATTTTTTTTGAGCATTCAGAGAAAAACGTACTCAGCTTTATGTTACTGCAGGATGAGGCAATCAGTATTTCTTCCTGTCCAGAGGACAAAATAAAGTGCAATAAGTCATCAAGGAATATTTTGTTGACAGAATGAGTGAACACGAAAAGCAGAATCTCCACAATCTTCTGAAAATTTTAGTCTGTTACACATCTGTCTGGGTTCAGCTTCTTTTTGCACTTCCTTATTTTTAGCTTCCGAATGAAAGGGAAAGTGCAGTCTCGGCTGCATCCTTAGAGCCAGTTCAGATCAGGAGGAAGTACACAGCAGGCAGAAATACAAAGATTTGGAAGGAATCCTTGTGATGTGCTCGTACATTGTGTCCTTGGGGCTAAATTACTCGTTTGGGATTGCACACAGTTGTGATACAACATCATATAGAAGTTAGTATTTAGGCCCATTCAAGCTGCCCAAGCTTTGGAGCAAGAGCATGCAGTTGGAACTTGCTCTTGAAGCAGAAGTTGCAGTTCCTGAAAGCAGGGAAATGGATGCATGTGATATTCCCTACATATGCTCTCTACATGGCAGCTAAGCTCCCTTTGCCCGCGATTTCAACTGTAGAATCATCGTTGCTGTTTTTTAGGTCAGTGACATGCCTGGCTAGGAGATAGCTGGGAACCTGTCCTTTAAATATGCTGGTGGCAGGCAGTACATGGGGCTTCCAGAAAACATGGCAACATGCACCTGTAAAACAGGCGTAATAATACTTACTTGTCTGAGGTGCAGGAAGCTTAATTAACGATTTTAAATCATTTGGAGATCTTCAGAGTGGTGGCACATATGCTAATACAACGAACAATTTGGCACAAACGTATTATCGCACCTAGAACTTTATTACCATGTAGATACGTTAAGGCAAATAAAGCAGAATGTGTCCTAAATACTACGGAGACAAATGGCTCTGAAATTGCCCAGAGACCTTTAGCAGAAGAGGGAGACATGCTTACTAAGCACAGGTTTTACTATAGCACACGCTTTTACATCAGCAGCTCACAACTTCCTAGCCCCATAGACAGATACCCACAACCACGGGCTTTCTGGCAGCACACAGATACACCTACAGCCCCAAACCTTTCAGGAGCCCTTAGGGATACAGCCCCAGCCCCAGCTTACTGGCAGTGCACAAAAGGGATGTCTGCGGAGCGCAGACTTTCTGGCAACACAGCTGCACCACCAGAGCCTGGCTGCCTGCGAGCCGTGGGGTGCCGGCCATGCGGCACCCCGTGGGGCAGAGACCTGGCAGAGACACCTCGCACTGCACAGGTAGGTGCCTTTGGAAAAGGCTTTTCCCAAATACACTGCATAGCGGGGGCTATGATTGTTAAATAAGTGCCAACAATGTCAAAAGCTATCTGTTCTTGAAGTGAACGCTCAAGTGTTATTAAAATACATGCAGACTAAATAGTCTGTACATTCTGCTGAGCTGTACAAACCATGAGAGCTCTCTGCTCTCGTGGTTTGTTTCCACCAAGAGCCTGTAATAATGAAAGCACTGACTTAGCAACCATAGTTTGGAGTCAGGCCTTGAGATTTCACGGTTGGGTATAGGTTTTGGGTTTTGTTTTTCCTAGAGGAGAGCATGTAATGAAATTAAGCCAGCTAGTGGCACGTGGTGGCCAGCTGTGCTTCCCCTAGGTGTTTTTCCTGAGGGGAGAGACCTTCTCTGTACGGACAAGCAGTTGGCATGCAAGCATTTCCTTGCTCCTGAGTGCTTGACTGTGGAAGCTTGTGATGGCCTTTGACATAGAGAAGGCAAAAAGCGAGGGAGAAGCTATATAATATCACACAGCATATCCAGATTTGTTATTTTGGATTGTAGCTAAAACATAATAGTCCAGGATTTATTATAATCTCCACAAGGGTCCATGTCTGCTGAGAAAAGTCAGTGTTTAGGCTGGTCTACTGGAGACCACTTAGATCTAGAGCTGTTCTCATGTTGATTTTCCCTGTGTTACATGAAAAAATAAATAAAAAAATTAAATAACAGTCTTGAATTCCAGGTGTTCAGCTGGCTTCACCCTGGCAATGCGGGAGCATAAGGGGGTCTCCTCACAGCTGGGATGCCAGGAGGGGAAGGCAGGTTGCTGCTGGGCTGCTGTTTGCCATCTCCCTCTGACCAGAGCAGCCACCCTGCTCCCCCTTGCCGTGTCCCTCTGGGATACCAGGAACGGACAGGACAGGAGGTCCTTGACACTTTCACAACACCAAAGAGGAGAGCAGGGAGCCAGGCCTGCACGGAGCAGGAAACCACCAGCTTTCAATATCAACACTGCTTGCCAAGTAAATCAATCACTTGAATCTTGTCCATCATAGAGCAATATAAGATGCCAATTACCTGATAGGATGTGAATACACAAGCGTTCTGGAGGAATTCAGACTAGGATTTGGAGCTTCTTGCTCAGCCTCACCAGGAGTTATCCAGCCTTCTCTCTAGCTCATTGCTATACCCAAGTGGCTGATGAGATGCATTACATGTGTCGGTTAGAAGACACCTGAGTTGGGAGATGGCCTTTCGGTGTGCTCGTGCAAGGGCTGTTATGCACTTACATACAGTACGTGCAGATTTTTCCACAGCATATGCTCAACCATCTTCTGTGGAATGAAATGGCTGAAAAAAGTACCCCATGCATGCACACTGGGGAGCCACAGTGGGGCAAAGACTGCCCCAAACAGCTGCCAGTGTGGGAGCTGGAGCACTGCGAGGACGCGTGTGGTTATGAATGAAGGGTGTTGCTTTCCTGAGCAGCCTGCACAGACATGCAAGCCTAGAATCATAAGTCTTTATTCATTATATTTGTCAGATCTGGAAAACAAAACGCAGCACAGCTGGTTCCATAGCTTTAATGAGAAGTTATACGTGAAGGTGAAAATGGAGCTGAATGAAAGGAGGCTCTTTGTTCCCTTTCCTTCACACAGTTATGTCTCGACACCTTCTCCTGGCCCTGAGCCATTGCACTCTTTGCAGTACGGCAGTGCGGTGGGGACACTGGCAGCACCCACCTTGTGCTGCTAGAGCTGGCAAACTGCACGGAGACGTGGTGAAAGGCTGCCAGCTTGCTCACAAAAAGAAAATGTCATCAATACGTTCATGAAAAAGCTTGGAAAATTGGTCTCCAGACAGACTCTATTTAATGGCAGTGAGAAACAAAATGTATAATAACAGTAAAAAAAAATAGAGCTTAAGGCTGGTATTTTGGACAGGAAATTGAAAATGAAATATTTCCAGTTTGTTGGGTTGTGCCTAAGTACAGTACGTCTTGCTTGGCTGTATCAGGCTCCATTCTTACTTCAAAGTTTACTTTGATCTTCCTTTATTTACATTAGCCTTTGCCACATTATTCACAAAGGGTTTTCAGTGACTGCTCTAAGTCATGTATTGCACTGTGCTAAGCCAAGTTTGAAGTCAGTGTTGTGATTCTGTGCTTTATCTGCGATAGCAATATTCTCAGAAGTAGTATCCTTGTTTCTTTAAAGCACACAGATGAGAATTTATATACTCCAGTGATTGTTCCAGATGATTTGTGACAGTTTTTAACCAAAAATCCCCTAATTTTTGTGAAAGTTGTGACAGAGAGTTTAAAGTGTGCTCAAAACCTTGTTCACAGGAATATCCATCTGTAATAGCAGAAAATACATAGGTTGCCCAGGAGAGGTGCAGAAACAATTGCACTCGGACAACCAGCCAAGCAAGGATCATTAGTTGGATGTCAAGTAAAATGGCAGAAAGTGACTCTATATTCCAGCTGTGTATGTCAGCAAAGCATAAAATTTGCAGGGTTTTTACCTGCTTTGCTTACATATAAGTGAATCCACACACTTCAGGGTGCATTTCAATAGTAAATGAAGCCAGCACCTGTTCTGCATCTCTTGTTCTTCCTTCCCCTAGCACAAGACAGGCAGAATGGTGGCTGGTTTGATCACTCCCATGAAATCCCATTCAAATCACAAGGCGACTTGGCTTCTCAGTGCTTCTGGGCATCCCCAGGATAAGCTAGGAAGTTTCAAAGTGTTAGCTTTTTATTACTTCATTACTAATAGCCAAGTGTTTAGGAAGTATCATAATAATAGCACTTTAAAAATTGTCACAATAAATTAAGTAGCATTTTGCAAGGTAAAATCCTTGATTTTTTTACCTCCCATTACCTTTGGCTAGGAAGTCGAAAGGATGGCATAATGGAGACACTAGTGAGATGATCAAAATATTAGGCTATGAGTTGCATTTTCATTAGGGCTTCCCAATATTCCTTTAGAGCAACAGAATCAGAAAACAGGCTGGTACAGTGGCAGAGACAGACAGTGCGAGAGGTCTATGATTTACTTGAACTGCAGATTTTGCTCTGAACACACCTACCAAAATGCTTCAGTAAAACTGTTCTACTGCATTTTCCAGAAACCAGTCACTACAGAAAGCATCCTATAAACACCAAGTTTCTTGCGCCTGCTAAGAACCTGTTGCAATCCAAGTGATTTTCCAAACTTGAATGTGGTAAGGAAAACGCAGAATTTTAAATAAAAATCATATTTTTACTTATGTAGCAATCTACCACATATGTTTCCATCATCATGCTTTCTGCTAGCTATATTGAAGGATAAAAAGAAGCCTGCTAACCTTAAACTCTGCAAGGAATGTATAATGACTGGGAAAACATGATACTTTAATTACACAATGCCGTTTTTAAGAACCACTATTTTTAACGATATTTGTTAATCTTTGGGGTTAGTCTAGTTGATACTGCATTTACATCACAGGTTTTAAAAACAAAAATGTCACATTTGCTACTACATAACGACAAGGTAATACTGAGTCTATAGTCACTTTCCTATAATGAGAAGTTACTGCAAAATATTTGCGTAGATGTATTTAAAAATTGACCCAGAAATACTGCTTTGTTGTTGAAGTTTTGGCTGATTGCATTGCATAAAATGCTTAAGGACGCATAAGAAAACCTAATGCTAAGGAATGCTTATACCCACTTAGCATTCCTTAGCATTTCCCTAGCTTTCTTTTTTAATGCTTACGTTCCTCCCTCCTAGAGATTTTACTGAATTGAGTGAAATTACATAGTTCCTACTTGTAGAATTTTTCTGGCTCATTTTCAAAGCAAAAACAGGCACATAACAGCCACAAAAATAAAATCGCTCTGTCAGATCAGCATCCCCCTGGCTTGGTTCCCCACAAAGGCACGCAGATCTGCTCCAAAATCACCCTGGGATGCACAACAGTGAATTAGTAGCAGTGACGCTTTCAGAACAATATAACCCAGAAAACCTATCACCAGTCTGGGTGAAAAGCTGGCCAGTTTGAATATCCCCATAGGGTGAGTGGCACAGATGCAGTGTAAGCTTCCACCATCCCTTTATTGGGCCAAAAGTCTCATCGGAGTAAATAGAAGGCTAATAATTCATAAGAAGAGACTGAAATGTTTCAAGGACCTGTATCAATGAGATGTCCAGCACCATCTTGTGGTATTATCATCAATTAACCCCATTCCCTCTTTTTTTGTCTTAGTTAACACAGTAGAAAGGAAGTATTCCCAATTCTTGTGTTTTTTTCTCCTAAAGAAATTGGTCAGGTATTTCTTAACCTATGCAGGAATGCTGCTACACACCTCCTAACAAAAAGAAAGGGTGTAGGACTAAGTTTTCTTGACATTAAGGTGTGCTGCTCAAGTTCAGATGGAAACAAACGTTTGAACAGTTGCCACTGTTACTTGTAAAATACTTAGAACCTAAAATTAACAACTACCTATAAAAATACTCTTAGACATAAACTCTGTTAGCTGACATCAATTGCACCTGAAGCACGACAGGATAAAATGAATCTTTATCACCAGCATGTAGTCTTGCCTGCCTCTGTTGCAGGCTTTCTGAGGGGGCTGCAACCTAAGTCCTTCCTTTCTCCATGCTGCAGCATCCAGGAGGAAGTGAAGAAATAGCCTGGGGAATAATTCTGCTGCGGCTGGCCTGGCCAACATTCCTTTCTTGGTAAAATGGGATCCACATTGGCCCAGCTACTACTGAAATAGAGCTGCTGCCACATTTGCTTACATAGCTGATGCATTACCAGTATTTAAGACATTGTCAGCAGAGCACGGTGCAAGATGTGCTATGTAAATGTGTATATAAAACCATGCCTTGCTCTCATCTAAGTTTATAACATACTCCCATGCAACTTCACAAATTAATCCCAGAGTTAAAGACTGGAAAGAGCCATTTATTGGAAGCTTTCTATGTTCAGACTACTACTGCTTATTCTCACATTTTTCAAACAACAAAACCACCCAGCTGAATTGCCTTTTTTTCTTCCATGTTTGTGTGTGAATTAAACTCCACTCTGAGGCACCTGACTCACAGACGAGAAGACTAAAACACATTCTTATTCACAGAAACAACTCAGATAAAACTCCAGCACTGCATGTTTACCCTGTCGTTGCTTCTCGAGGCTTGAGAGTTGAAGCTTCTCTGCTTCATATCTGGTGCTTCTCAGCCTTGCCTCTAAGAACGTATATTTATGAATAAGATTTTAGTTCATTCAGTCTTTGGCCTCTGCTGGGATTGGTAAAACCTTCCAGCTTTAAACAGCATCTAGCGGGGGGGATGTTTGTTTATTTTTAGTAGGGTTTGTTGCAATAGAAATTGTATAAACATTACCAGATAAATTTCAGAGATCATTGGATTCTTTGCCCTCCACCCCAGCTAATGTAAACTGATGCAGCTCCACAGACACAATAAATCCCTCCTGAGGACCTGGCTCCATTTCCATGTTCATAACTCTGCTGCAGATGTCATTAACGAGTCATGCACCTATTTGTAAGTATTCACTCCCTTTTTTTTTTGAAGTCTTCATTTTAAATATGAAGTTCTGTCATATGTTGTGTCGGTCCTTAAATGGAGAATAAACAAGCAAAAAGACATAGTACATTCTTCAGTGCTGTATATATTAATCATGATCATGCCCTGAAATGAAGTTCAGGAGGGGACGTGCTTCTCATAACCAAGAGCTGCTTACTTTCACCTCTGAAAGCAGGTGCCATCCTTGCAGCCAGTTCTCCTTCGCGTGTCCTTGCCCTCAAATTACAAGACATCTATTCTGCATTCAAAACTTGGATCACAAAGGAAAAGTCAGTACTTGAGACAACTTCTTTCACGCCCCTGAGTTTGCATTTGGAGACCTGGAGGATGCTGCTCTGGAGCAGGTGGCGGTTGTCAGTATGGAGGCATAAATTAGGGAACCTGTTTATGAACTTATCATGACTTGTGTATACTCTAGTCAGGAACCTGAGAGATGCTGGATAGCTGCATGCAAACAGCCCCTTCAAGGACAGAGCAAGCTGAAGACCTCGAGGGCCCCAGCAGTGTCTGTATCTGCTGCCTGGGGCATCTCTGAAGGCAGGAGCATCACAGCCAAAATACAATTGCCCCAGGGCAGTCAAATAGCAACTGGGCCTTGCTGTTTGCCATGCTCTTAGATTTTCCAGGGATGATGTCACTAGTCTGAAGATTTTGAGTTGCCAAGATAGCTTTATGCCATCCTTTTTCCTTGCTCCAGCAAGGAATGTATGGAATGAATCCTTTTTATGCTATATTCTGTATAGCATAAACTTGCTGTTCACATTAATGCAACCCAATTTAAATCTATAGCTGAATAAATTAGACTTCTCTTATTAAGGTGTTATGCAGGGTGAGGAACATTTTGTTGCTTAAAAATAAATATTTTAGTATACAAACAAATGTTGAGTGAATATAAATGTATACAGTTTTTTTGACAAAACAAAGTTAATATTTATCAAATCTCAGATGTACATGATATTTAGTTTAAATGTCTGTTTACTTGATACTGAAAAGGCTGTGATTTGCTATATCACTGAATATTGCTGTATAACTTTAGTATGTGGTTACTGTAACACCTTCATTGCATCTTACAATAAAAAAGAGATTAACAAAAAATTTTGAACATAAATGGGAATATATATTAACCAGATGTGTGCCAGGAAGGCTTCCTTGTGCTTTTTATAAAAATTGCCTCACAAACAGATGTCTGATCTCTAGCAGAAGGGATTATAGCATAAATAGCAGATTTGTCCTTCAAACTGCAGCTTGGTGAATCACTGGTAATATCTCAATCTTGAGCCTTATCAATAAATTGACATAATGAGTAAGTTGTTGAGAAAGGTTGCTTAGTTTGGGGTTTTTTTTGGCAAATGTAATTTCAAGCTGTCAGAAATAAAGTAGCATCGCCTACAACAATACAGTATCTTTAAGTGCCCAAAAAATAAGGAAGAACTATAAAAATGTTAACATAGACAGAAGAAATTACCAACTTCGGGCTAGGAGAACAAAATGCTGTTGTCTTACTAATTCAATGAATCCATATGTAGAAAAAAATGCTAAAACTGTAAATGAATATCTAATAATAATAAAGTGAAAAAATATGGGTAGGAAACAATGTTAGAAAAAGATTCAATAATCAATACTCAATCATGGGGAAAATATGCTTTTGAATGCCTCGAGTACTTTTTAGAAAGAAACTTTCCCTCATCTTTGCCTACCAGAATACTTGACAAATGAAAACTTACTGTTACTTTTTAAATGGAGGATTACTGAAAGCATTTTTGATACAAATTGCTATTCAGTAGCTATGTTTGCTTTTTAAAATTAATAAAATAACGATATGCCATTGACTTTGAAAACATACTGCCGTAATGTGGCTTGCTCCCTGCTGTCTACCCAAATCTACAATTGTCAGCTAAAGGAAGAGGATGTTTTCTTTCAGAATACGAGCACATTATTTCTACTGGCCAGTGACGTCTTGTTCTTGGGAGGAACACTTGTCTCAGAACATTTGAGGAAAGGGAATCGTATAAATTCACAAATAAAGGTAAATATTTGAGTTATCAGATGTGAAATCTGCATGTGGAAACAGGCCACTGCTCTGCTAATTGTCTTGAAAATGATCTCAGTAAGCAGCGAGTTTAACATTTAAACTTTGACTGAAATAGTTTCAGATCTGATCTGAAGAATCCATTGTAAGGAAAGTAAGAAGAGAAACTTAGCTTCAGCTCCGGTCAGTATTATAGTGTAAATAAAAGAGCTGCTGACTGAAGCTACCAACTAAGGTACTCGGATCTGAAGAAAAATTTAACACCAGATTTTCCAACAAAGCAAATAACTCACTGTTGTAGCTGTTGAAATTGCCATCCTTTACTCATTGTTCCCATGAATTTTAGTGAAGTAAGGAGCAGACCCACAAAACATGACACAGCCTTAACAGAAAACTGATGTGCTTGATTCCTGCAACACTGAAGGGATTATAGCTGAGATTGGACCTAAACCCCTCTATTAATCCACTGGACAAGTACAAAATCAACATGAGCACTGAGAGCTTACTCTTTATTTTACTCTGTCATTGCCCTCTGTGTCTTAAAGAATATTCATAAACAGCTAATGTTGTATGTGCTGTATCCATGTTTCTACAATCTACCCACCAAAGCATCAGGAAAGCTCCGGGCTTCATTTGTGGCAGCATGTGAACAACCGAAAGGGCTGCTATGACTTTCATTACTACTGTCTAAAAGTATCTGTTTTAGAATGATTTTCTTCTCCTTGCCACTGTTTTGGCTAAATGATACCTATCTGCACCAACAGATCTAACTTACAGTTTTCAGAATTATTTGTGAAACTGAATCCAAAGTTGCTTAATGTCAAGAGTGGGTAACATCCCTACAAATACACTTATATGGACAACATGGTAAGTCTAAACAGGCCAAAGTACAGAGGTTTGGTATTGAATACCTACGATGCTGGTATCTTGGAAGTGAAAATATCTCCCATACTTGGGCAACTGAGTAGGGATACTAGAGCATCTGACTGAAAAAACAGTGAAATCACAGCACAGGTGCTAATGCTTATTTTGATGAAAAGGTGAAAGGAAAGGAAAAGAAATAAGGAGGTGAAATAGGATTGTTGTTTTAAGTGGTACTCTGGGGCACCCCCATGGACCTGCCATTGATGGCTTGTGTTGTTAAGAAATTGAGTTCACCTGTATGGAGGTAGGAAAATCAGATTAAAAAAAAAAAAAAAAAAAAAAAAAGTGGGGGAGGGGAACTGTAGTGGGGAGGAAAGCAGGCGCAGGGTTAGGAGCTGCTGGGGGTGCCTCAGCACCTGTGTTCAGGCTTGGAGTTACCTCAGGGTGTTGCAGTGCGGGGGGAGCTGCTGAGGCACCTCAGAAAGGGCAGGATGGAGGCTTAGGTGGGTGAGGTGACCCCAGTTGCTGTACAGGTGTGGTGCTGCACTGGCTGTGGAGTATGGGGGCATCACAATTAATGGGAGAGTTTGGCTCAAATTTGGTGCTGACTTCTAGGTCATGTACTGTGCTTCAAGGAATTCAGATGTGTTAATTCAGTTCTCCCTCTGTTTCTTTCACTGTTACCAGATGAGATTGCTGGTGGACCAGAAGGTGTTTTCCAGAAATATAGATGCCACTGACTGCTCTCAGCTTCAGAGGCTGGGCAGCACTTTCCCTCAGTGTCTTTAAAAGCCTCTGTATCTCTGCCTCTCCCAGGTTGAATATTGACTGCTCAACATAAAGCTACTGAGGGTGTAAGGTATGTGTTTAGCAACCTCCAGAGCCCAGCTTTGCTTTAACTCATGCCAACAAACCTGAGCTGCATGTTTTAACTTTGCCCAGACCATTGGAGCGTTCTGGTTTTGGTAAGCATCATGTGTCCTAGTTCCTTGAAATATGTATATTTTTTGTGGCATCTTAGTGATAATGTGGTAATTCTCCCATAGATAGTCTCTGCCTTTGAGTTTTACGGTGAGAGTTTTCATGTGGAAATTTGTTGCTGGCGGTGACTTAATCCCGGAGCTTTGATGCAATTGCTTGATGTTGGAGTGCTATTGTGGAAATTGTGCAGGAACTCGTTGTTGGTGGAGATTTAGTGTAGAAAGAGTGATGGGTTTGTTTTGAGGTGCCATGTGAAGAGGGAAACAGTAGTTAAGTGTGAATTCATGCAAACTGGACCCTTTTGCAAGGCGCTGGTGATGCAACAGGCAAAGCCAAGGCTGCCTGTGTGGTGCAATGGGCCTGGGGGTGAAACCTAATGTTTGTCTAGAAGTGGAGGAGCTCTAGACCTAGCTGCCTACTTCATCCTGTTCTCTTCAGCCTGACTTGGCTGAGAAGCTGAACTGTTCTCCAGCATCTTACTGGACCACTGTATGTCTGAATTACAAAAAAAACAGAAAAAGCATAAGACTTATAGATGTCATAGCCTGCAGCCCTAGAAAGGGGCTCCCACAGGGCTTACAGGAAATGCTATGAAGAAGCTTACCAGTTAGTCCCCTATAGCTGAAAGGACTTGTGAGAGTATAGATCAGTCCTGCTTTAGCTAGTGCTCAATTTTGAAAGATTCAGCAAGGTATGGGACAATTGAGCATTAAAAATAGATAAATCCTCTATTTTCCAGAGCTTCTGTCAAGTGTCTTTGCTCCAGGCTCGGAGGTACAATTGACTCTCATCAAAGCTATAACAATGACATATTAAATGAACAAGTTGTGATCAAAGCAGCCTCTTTCAACTTTTACTGTTTTTTCCATACTTCTTTCCTCTTGCTTTTCTTATCATCATCTTCTATACACCCATATAAGAACAATGAAAAACCTGTCATGTGCTAAAATGATTGCTCAAATTTTGGCTTAACAATTACTACTGTTTACTTCACTTCAGATTTGGGTACATATTTTTCAGGAAATTTGTACCTGCTTTCTTGAAATTAAAGTGTGGCTTGCTTAAAACAAAGTTAATTATTAGCTTGCTACTGAATTTTCTTTCTTTTCAGTATAAATAAGTATATAGTATTAAAATGATCAAGCTGTCCCATATGCCACAAGAGGTTTATTTAGTTGTTTGTTTAAACCCAGTTATGAATAATGCATGGTAAGTAAAGCTTTTCCACTGGGAAATGCTTTTATTCAGTTGAATCTGAACTTCCTGAAAAAATTGCACTGAGGCAAATGATTTTCATTCAGGAATGAATTTGATTAGACTTATTTATGCACATGACTGCTAGAGATTTTAATAGGACCTAAATGTATGCATCTTTTCACTGCTAGAAGGGTTTTTATTTTCATTCTCTTGGAAAAACCTCTGTTCTTTTATTAAAACAGAAATCTAAGGGTTTAGCTTTTCTGCCATTTCATATTAACTGTTTACCATTAGGAAGACATTTTATTATAACCAAACACTCAAACTGTTAATACAGCTCACTTTTAAACTGTTTAATGATGGTTACTAGGGGACAAGAAATTAGAAATAAGAGATATATATTTTATGAGTTAATTTTGATCCAATTATTGGCTGCATTTTGTTTGAGAAGCTTGCAGCAGAGCTGCTGCTGCATTTGTCACAGAGTGCTGTGGCTCAAAAGTGAGGTGACAAGGGTCTGTTAAAGTCCCTGTACTTGGTCCATTAGCTGGCTTTGATATCCAGCTTTGTACATGGTTTAGATGCTCCATTACATTCATATGGGCTTGGTCCTCTTTCTCTTCAAAACACAGAGGATTTTGGACTTCTACTTAAATGAAACAGGACCTGTGAGATTTTGGGTCAGTGTTCCTAATGAAATAAGGTAACATGGCATTTTTATTTCTTTTTAATAAAAACAGATTAGAGAATTTGCCCACAGCCACATAATGAAGAATATAAAATTGGGGGAAGAAAAGACATACCGTATTACTTTGGCCTATAGCAGTGATTAGACATGATCATGATTATATATAAGGCAGAGAAAAAGGTTATATAATACCATTGCTTAACTGTCTTAATGTTTTTAACTGTATGTCTTTGCTATATAACCTGTAACACTGTTTCAAAAACACTTTGAAAAGTGGTATAGGCAAATGGACAAGAACTTTAAGACACAATCCATATTCTGGGCAATAGAATTTGCAGGACTGAAAATCTATCCCATGGCAGCCCTGTTGAGGTATAGTGGTTTGCTAAACAGTGAGAATTATTAAGTTAATTAAGTTACAACATTATTAAAAGTAGTCACTGAGAGAGGTGAAATTTGACATAATAGCCTAGGATTCTGAAAATCCCTTTTTTTTTTTTTTTTTTTTTTTTTTTTTTTTTTTTTTTGTCCTTTAAGACGAAAGATATTATGGCAAGTGTAGGGAGTAAAGGTCATGCAGGTATCCTGATGAAGAGGTTTCAGTAAGAGAGTCAGGCATTTGCACAGTATTTGTGAAATATCTGGAATACTAAAAAGCAGATACTGAACACATTTAAATTGTTGTTTAAATTTTTTAACAGAATATAGTGTGTTTATAAAAAGAATCAAAAAGCTCCCCATTCCAGCATTATGCTTCTCTAGAAATAAATTTCTCCCCCAAGCTGTAGAAGCATTAGAGGACTGAAGGAATATGGGGTAAAAATACTTTTAGCAATGGTGGAATGATAGATCTGTCATTTGTTTCCATTCTGAAAATGACTGTAAAACCTTCTTGAAACTCTCAAGAAAACTTGAGCAAAGAGAGAAGGAGCAGGGAAAATATTAGCTTGAACAGGTACAAGTTAAAGAAATTATAACTGACTAAAAATGAATTTTGAAATGGGTGGTATATTATACTTCCCTGCCATAGAAGACTTCTACTGTGGATGCTAGAGCTGTAGCAGAATGAGGTCAGTGTCCTGTTTTACAATATTTGCTGCCCTCTAACAGCTACACACAGGAATTGCATGTTATTTACTAGCAAGCTAGAAGAGACTGGTCCACAGCCTGCTCTGAGTTACGTACTTTGCTACCTCCTTAACTCTGGAAGTTTGGATTTATTTCATGTGATGACAGCTTTAGAAGGTGAAATTCAAGCTTGTGGGTTCCTGCTGTGGTTTTGCCCCTCAGCAATCCTTCTGCCATCTATTTGACTCGGGCATTAAACACCTAAAGGGAATATTGCTATCTGTAGCTTTGAGTCTTCCCTGCAACACCATCACTTCAAAAATAAAGCAAACCTCCTAGGTAAGAAAGGGTCTAAAGAGTTGTTTTTTTCTTCTGCAATTCTCTTAACAGACCTCAGTCTCCTGAGACATACAAAGTCTAAGTGCTACCACGTGAATCACAGCTGAGGTTGTGTTTGTAACAAAACTAAATTTCTAAGGCACACTTTCTTCCTGAATCCATGAAAATTAGAAACAAGGTATCAGTATACATGCTACAGTACTTGACACATCTTTACCTATAACTGCATGGATGATATATAAAAAGCATTACTGTGATTTGAGATGAAATTGTGAATAGGCTTCTGTGATAGATTTTCAGTCTGCTGCTACTTCATGCAAATGTAATACTGTTCTGGATAACATAAATAAGAAACACAGGATTATTTTTTTTTCCCTCTTTACTTCCCTGAAACCTATAGATAGGACTATCATCTCTAAACATTTGTTTAAAATGCCAACTTCAGATTCATTTATGTAAGTAGTGTAATCTCATTCTTGGTATGCCTGAAAGTAGGAAGAGAAATTATTTCCTGGACAACATAATTTCTTTGATAATTATTTTTTCATGCTACCCAGGTTTTCCAGTCAGGAGAACTCTAGCCAAAATAATGAAGATGGATAGGATTATCATCCAATATTTCAGAGTCAGCCGTAGAAACTAAACAGTTAATGCTGACTTGTAATACGGGCTGATCTAACAAGCCTATGGCACTGTGAAGTTAAATAAATTGCACAGAACTTAAAGCTCGTAGCCGCTCTGCCTGCCTTTCCTAGCTAGGGACTGTTTATTCTCTTAAAATCACATGATTAGGATCCTCTTTTCATATTGTTATACCCCATAATCCATCTCAGCAATAAACAGCTACTTGCTTTGTACAAGCAGATGTAACTCTACAGGTGTTTATAGACTTTTTGTCTTTTCACAAAAATTACTGACTTTTGTCTTAAATCTTTTCTTTACTTCTTTAGAGTTTTACTTAGGAATAAAAAAACTTAGTGAAATTCTGATGAATTAATAGATGATAACAGATTGTAAACTGGTCATATCTTTACAGAAATGGTTTTCCATGGCTGTATAATCAGATTAGTTATCTACTGGCATTCTTGCTTAGGAATCTAAAAGACAAACTACTGTTCTCTTAACCTTTGAGAAAAATATGTTTACAGATTTTTAAATATGCCTTAATGAACAACATTCTCATTTTGATGTGACTTACAACTTCAGCTGGTGGGAAGATGATGGAAAAATGCTTCAGTGAAAATGTTTTATCTAGAGCCTTAATCTAGTTCGCAAGTCCAATCATACTTACCAATTCACACTAATAAATAAATAATACCAATCCAGTTTCTGCTCTGGTCATGAATAACCTGTGTCATGGAATAAAGAATCAAGGATGTTAGCAAAACTTCTTCCTTTCTAAAACAACTGTGAGGGTCTTTGAGTGCTGACTGTGGTTTTGTAACCTCTGTATTTGCAGGCTCTAGCTTTGCAAAAACTTTTTGGATAACTACTGCTATCCTGATGTCTTGGCTTACAAACACCTTGGCTCTCAAGAAAGCATTAAGCAGCACTGCTGAGACTCAGTGCTGAGTTCTTTTCTTCTTAAACCACAGTAGAAAACAAAAGGTAATGCCTGGCCATGAGGCTTATTCTGGCATAGACACAATTGAGATTTGTCTATGTATAGGGAAATATGTCCAGTAGTGGTTGACCAGATGCACTATTTCAGAAGAGCTCAAAGCCCTACTCTATAAATGTTTCTTCATGGTCTGCTTTTTAACTCAGTTTCAGCCTGCTGTCAGCAATGCAGAGGAACCTGCGATCATGATGGTTTCAGGTACTGTTGTTCAGTTTGCCATCACCTGGGCTACTGCAGAAAATGACTGGATTCAGGTCTAAATAACCTGGAAGCCCTTGCTAAGTTGATGGATGAGACATAGGGAATCGTAGTTTTATCAGGACTAGGGAAATTGCCTCTAGTGTGATAAAAGAAGAATGATTATATGCATCCAAGGACTTACGACGATTTTGCATTACTCTTATTTAGGAAGAGCAAAGCAAACATGCAAAGAGATTGTCTTGTCTGTCAGTCGTTGGTTTGAAGTCAGTCAAAACAAATGAAACCCTGTGTAAATTGAGTGACCAGTTACAACTCATGGACAAATTGAAGGGAAGCTTGTAAGCAGCTTGTTGATAGATTATTTATTGAAACCATTCTGCAAGTACTTAAGCCTGTCAGACATGTTTTCTTCAAGAATCAGGCCAAGTTTGCAAGGAGTTTGCAAACTAAACTCAGTGGAAAGTTCACTGGGTAAGGTAGTGGCAAAGAATGCTTTGACTGCTGTTAAATGGAACATACCCAGTTAAACCCATCATGTAGGCTACATTCCCAGCCCTTCAGCCAGATCTATTGGTCATAAATCCCCCAGATGGCAGTCTGAACTCCCCCTCAGAGATGAATCTATGTTGCTAACACTTGTGTTTTCTCTGATTAAAATTCATGCATAGTAGGCATTATTTCTTCTGAGTGTTTATATTTCTTCTGGTTCTTTACCTCGTATTTCCCCTCAGATCTGTGACATCAAAGTATTACTCTAATGAATAAACACCTTGAAAATATGAACTTCAGATGCAGGAGTACTTGTTTCACTTATTTCAGTTGTTTGAAGATGCAGCTGTGAACTAAGATCTTCTAAAATATACCGCTGTTTCTTAAAAATGAGGGAAATTGGCAGACTGACCGATAGCTGCTAGAAGTATAACTGCTTTGACAAAAAGCAGTTATGTTACTTATTTATCTGCACTTCTGTTTAGGGTATTCTGTACACCAGAAAATTGTACAGATTTGTTCATACTTTCTCATAAGCTCACAGTAACAAGGAATTCTTGGTTTGTAAACTGCCTAGTCTAAATATTCAAAAAGTGATTTCTTATTCATACTGCTTTGACAGGACTAGATGAAAAATACAGCGGAGGACACACATGAGGGGTATAAATTGGTAGTCATAGCTGTAATATATGGTTTTCCTGGTAATATTCTTCAGTATTTGTGTATTTTTTTTTTCTAAAAATATTCTTCCATGTGAGTAATTTACTGAGATATTCATGGAAAGTGAATGTAGATGGGGAGGAAAAAAGCATGCTTGCAGTTAATGACAAAGCATGAATATGCTGGGTAAAGTTTGTATATTGTTTTCTCGGCTCTTGTGTTTCTAGAAGAATAATGTATGGTCCTGAGCCGAGTAGCTGATGTGCCTTTTAATGGAACATCATGCTTTGGATTCAGAGGTCAGGGCACTTGGACAGCACAAAAGAATGAGAGTTGGCCGCACTCGGCACAGACTGTCCTTACTGGAAGAGAATTTCTTTACGCTATGAGCATGAAGCCAGTGGCCACTTTGTTAGGGCTGGAAGCAAACATGGCAAGTGTCCATTCACTGTGTATCTCGGGCTTGCTTCAGGAGGTGCTGCTTCCCTGCCACACAAACCTGAATTGCTTAATTCCGTCACATCTTTCCACGTCCTTTGGTAAAAATTGCTGTGAATCTGTATTCAAACTGAGACCAAAAAGAGGGGGAAGGTTTTGTTGGCATCATTTTTTTAAAACTTGTCTTTTGTAGTCTCTTAAAGATCTGGAGCTTTGCTATGTGTTGTTCAAATACAGAGAGTGCTGGGCATGAAGAACTTAATTCTCTATCTTGCTTCTTCTTGCATGACATACACAATTCCCTCCTTGCTTTTAAAACTCCTCTTTCTTTTCAGACACCTTTTGCTCTCCTGTGCAAATGACAGCTTTTTTTTTTTCTTTTTTTTTTTGTCTTTCCCTCTCCTTGCTCTTGCCTGATCCCCAGCTGTAGCTTGTCTTCATCAAGACTAATTTAGTTAATTCTCCTTTTAAAGCAGGGCTGCCAGTTGCTTAGCAACCCCTGGCCTGTGTGTGCAGAGATAAGGGCCAGGCAGGCAGTGATGCAGGCGCTTGTCTGGCCTGGCAGGTGAGCAGGATCATGATGGATCAGATGGGACTGGACCCTCTCCCTCCACGACTTGATGTTGCCCTGTGCTGCTCTGAGCTGGCGGGTGCTTCAGCAGGACAGGATCTGCTTTCATTTCGAGCACAGGTTTATGGAGCGGCGCACGCTGGCTTGCCCCAGCAGAGTCATTGAGTGCACGCTACAGAGTGTGTTTTAGAAGCGTATGTACAGATCCAGAGTATTTTTTTATTAAGCACTAAGCATGAGTTATAATTAATCAAATTCCAACTCTTCTAATTTCACTTAAGACCAAATGGTATCAAGAAGGAATTTGGATCACTGAGTTTTATTCAGGCAGTGCTGGCCTGCACTAAGTGAAGCATTTTCACTGTGGTTACCTCCTGTGCGTGCAGATCCTCTCTCCTGCAGAGCATCTGGCACCTTGGCAGAGGTTTTTCTCCGTGACTGTATGGATTGTCAAGAAGGCAGAGATGAGCTGATGGGGAGAGAAGGAATAGGAGTTATTTCTTTCCTCCACACCTACATACCTGAGATGGAGATAAGCTGCATAACTACCCATTCTGACAGAGGTTCCCTTCTCTGTTAGGCAGCAGGGTGACCATCTACAGCTAAGGCAGCAACATTTCAGCAAGACGTATTTGTGTAGTTGAGTAGAGACTATTTTATATGCTGTAATCTTTCAGGCACAGACTTTTTTTTAAAGGTCACAAAAGAGAAAGCTGGAGTGCTTCTTTAATCTACTTCATGTAAATTTTACAATATATGCAATTCTTTATCATAGATATAAATCATAAATGACACCTGTGGAATAAACCTCAATGCAAAGATGCTGGTGGACATCCTTCAGCACTAGCGTGGGGAATAAGCAAATCCTATACTTTGAGAAGTTAGACACTAATCTGCTATCACACAAGAATATAAAATCGTATTTTTATGTGCATCACCTGGAAGCCAAATGCATGCAGTTGAGAAGGACAAGTTTGGGAGAAACCGACACCACAGTAGAGATTACCCGTGGTAACAAGTATCAAGTTGATGGTTTCACTTATCAGTGACCAGTTTGGAACTCTGCACTGTGGAGCAGTGTGGAGTGTCAGTGACAAGGAGGAGGGCAGAGGGGACTCGCAGCTTTCCACAGACCTGTGGACTGACCCTGAGCATATCACTCAAATCTCTCCTTACTTTCATTTCTGCAAGTGAAAAACACTAACAGCTGCAACTATTAATTGTTGTAACTATTAACTGCATAATTATCTCCCACTGACAGGACCTACCTAAGTGCAGAGTATTACGGTTACCATAAATGTATTGTTAATTTTGTATATAGATTAACAACCATCTGAATGGCTTCAAAAGCTTTGATCAAGAATTTGACAAAATTTTTCCATTTTTTTTTCTATGGATTCCCACTGATTATAATTACTAATTGCAGAAAGTACAACAAAAATCTAATTCAGTAGACAAGGTATTAATGTGAGTTCACCAGGGCTTAACTCTGTTTTTAAATATTAATTCATTTACTGAATTATTCATTGTTTTGTTTATGCATTAATTAGTATCTTGGCACTTCTGCAACTCTACTTCTCTGTGTTCAACACATCTGACAGGGATATTAGTCTCTTGCAGGGTTCATTAGAGTCTCTAAAGAAAACTTTCATGATGTGATAAAAGTATCACTAAACGATGATGAACCAGGTTGTTAATTTAATTTCTTATGTGTTCTTTATTCACTTGACATTATTAGAGTCTTTGCATTTTTCTCACATATAAAATGTCTTTTTTTCCCCACCTGCTTTACATGCCTAATGAGAGTTTCTTTCTCAGAGCTATTAGCCATTCCTCCCTGCTTTCAACCTTTCCCACATGGTGACCTGATTTTCTAAGAACTTCCTTTCCCATGGTAGCCAACATGTCATTTCATCCCTGTTTGCACACACAAAAGGATTCAGTAACCCTGTATTGAACAGGCATAGGATTATTCATCTGCTTCAAATCTAAGCAGTGCCTTGCCTCAGGAGTCACAGCTTTAAAATAAGCACAAGCATCCACACTGCTGCCAGGGGCATGACTGCTACTGCATCCTGAGTGTTGCTGCACATCAGGTACAGCTCCAGACATTATGAAGTTGCAAGTTAAAGCCAATTTATTTGAAATTTTGACAGAGGTTTTCCAGGGTTGCGGCATGCGGCACACCGCACCTTCAGGTAAGCCAGAAGTGCTTCCTGTTTGGAAGGGAGCTTGTCCTAGCAAATGCGTTCAGCTGTAGAGGAAAACACCACCTACAAACAAACCCAAACTGTATCAAACTCTAAAGTTCTCTACTTTAAGCACGCTTTACTTGGATTACTTAGTCACTTCTGCTTCTTGCTCCTAAAGAAAGGCAAACGCTGCCACTTAACAAACAAAGGAGATTTGGGCAACTACAAGCGACAGGATTAGATATCAATTAACACTTTAAGCCACGCACAAAATAAGAGCTATCAACAAAATAAACACGGGGCAGCTCCTTCGGCTTGCAGGCACCGTCCCCCGCGCTCGCCCACCTCTGTTTGCCCGCCCTAACCCCGGAGCGTTCGGGGCGGAGGGAGCGCGGCCCTTCCGTACACGCGGCAAAGCCGCCCCGCCCGGGGCTGCCAAAGGAGCCACCGCCTCCAACGGCTACCCCCGACGCCAACGGCTGCCGGCGTCACGTGGCCACCGCCTCCAACGGCTCCCCCCGACGCCAACGGCTGCCGGCGTCACGTGGCCGCTGCCTCCAACGGCTCCCCCCGACGCCAACGGCTGCCGGCGTCACGTGGCCGCTGCCTCCAACGGCTCCCCCCGACGCCAACGGCTGCCGGCGTCACGTGGCCCCGCCGCTCCGCGCATGCGCCCTGCGCAGGCGGCCGGGAAGTCTGCGGCCGTTTCCGGGGTGGTGGCCGGCACGGGAGGAGGCGGCGGCCGCGGCGGCCCCGGTACCGGCAGTTCCGGCCATGTCGTGCACCCTGGTGCCCTTCGGCCACTTCCAGGACTTGGAGGCGGCCCGCGACTTCCTGTGCCCGCACCGCCGCCCGGCCAGCGCCGCGCCCGCCCGCGACAGCGGTGAGTGGAGCCCGCGTTCTGCCTTCACTGCGCGTTCTGCCTTTTATTCCGGACTCTCCGCTGAAGGTCCGTGTTGGAGGGAGCGAGCGCTGCGGGGGGCTTCTCTGGGGGGGCCAGGCACACGCAGGTAGGTGAGCACTTAGAGTCGTGGCTTAAGGACAGCATCGAGCCGCGGCCCAGGACTGCACCGGGAGCAGGACCCTTTATGTCCAAATGTACTTGGGAGGGGTGACTTCGGAAGAACTGTTTGCAGTCAGAGACCGTAGGCTATTCAAATCTTTTGCTAAAAAACTGCCATGTGCCATCTCTGTGCATGTTGTTTTACTCCTGTAACTCTCCGGAAAAAATGCTTGTTGATTCCATATGTTCTTGATATCACCTGAATCTAAAGAGGAAGTTTTGGAGCCATTTAGAAGTTGTTAGTGTGTCTTGGATAGTGAAGATAAAGACAGAATGTTAAATGCATGTTTGTGTTCCAAAAACTCATGCAAAAGAAATTAAGCAGTTTATGTCTTATTTGGTAGTATAGGTGAGCATAGTGTGTGTAACTTCTACTGAATCCTTTTCAGCTGGTATAGTAGATTTACCAAATGACAGCTGTAAAGACAGGAAACTTAATACTTTGGAAAGCCCCCTAGAAATGAGAATCTTAAGGTGTGCCATTCTTTGGTTTTAATGAGCTGGTTGTGTGCTGGACTGTTTCTCTATTTGCTCATTCAATCATTGATGCAAGTGTTAAAATGAAGTGTTTTTCAAAATATTGCTTATTTGGACTGCATAGTTTGGACTGCATAGAACATGAGACTTTTTCCTGTTGCACTAGTTTCTGATTGTTTGCTACCTGATGAACTGAATAGTTGAGCTGCAAGATTGTTCAGAAAATTGCTGTGTTAAATTGGGCTGCTATAGAGGCTGCAGTCACTACTTGTCTTCTGGTCTTGACCTCTGCTGGTTTAGTTTAGGAAAACAAAAGGGATGATCAAACTTGGAGAGTTTGCTTTCTCTCGCTGTAGATGAACATATGAAAAGCTGGTAGCTGATAATATGTGTCTGGAGTTGCTGCTCTGGTTGGAATACTCTGTTAAGTTTTTCATTCTTTTGTTATTCTTTTCATCTACCTGTTAGCCCATTCATTTTTCTCACCACTGACAAGCCACTGACTTGTTGCATGGCACTCTGAAAATTGTTCTGTTTTCTCTTTGGTAACAGCTGTGTAGTTTGGCTCTTGCATTCTTTCATGTGAAAGAACTCTTGGCTTGGCCAAAAGGGGAAGTGGAGAAGTATGAGAACATAAGAAACAACCTGCTTCTGAAAAAAAAATCCTGATTATAACCAGAACAAAAGCAAAGATTTTTTTTTTTAAACTAAGCAAGATCTAAATAATTTTTTCTTATCAGAGAAAGATTTAGTAAAAACAGTTTCCTTGGCATCATGTATTGTTTTAAAATGGTATTTAAATGAAATTATATATTAAAAGTATTGTTAACCCATGCTGTCATTTTCAAATTTGATTTAAAAAGGTAACTAACTTCTTAAAGGAATCTGCATCTTCATTTGTTCCAAGAGAAGTTGAAATTTTCTTCTCCTTTTTATGAGTGAATATTTAGACACAGTCCAGAAGTAGAAAAGGGTGATAAAAGATATGCTGATAACTGCAACTTCACAACCCATTTTTCAGGGGCACAGCAGTCTGTATCCGTCTAGTTCATGCGAAGGATATACCCTTCTTACAAACTAGAGGGGAAAGAAAAAACCCTGATGGCCTCCAGGTCCAGCAGGTTGGTAACCACCCGTGAAACGGGCCAGGGAAAGTGTTTGTGTTCTCCTCCTTCGTTGTGCTGTGGAACCATACATTGAAACTTCTGATAATGGAACACTAAGGAAGCTGGAATGATGTTCCCTGATTAGTGAAATGCCTCTGTATTTACCCTGGTTTCTTGTAGGGGGAGAGGACTAACTAAAGTGTGGTTGTGGTGGGTCTGGCATCACTTGGCTTAAAGGAATAAAAGTGTCATTGTGGATTAAGCTAGCTGAAGATGCTCTTTATGCAATTCCTGTTCCTTTCTTTCCGGAAAAAAAGGTTTTATTTTATTTTTTTTTTCACATTTCTGTGAAGAACAGGACTCTGAAAGCATGAGAACTTAAATTCCTGGGAAAAGCTAACGCTAATGTTATTAGTGAGGAAGAGATCTTTTGTGGTGCCTCAACCTGGTGGTGTCTAAGTGGCTTTGAAAATTGCTGCTTCAAATGTACAAATACTGGGAATAGAAAGTATTTGTATAACATTTAATTTGACAGCTTGCTGTGATGCAAGATGTCTGTGGGTGAACGTTGGCTCCATCAGAGAACAGCTGTAACAGTTGTCTCCATTATACAACTGTCTGTAATAAGACATTGCCCATGAATGAAAAATAACTCATTAAATGCATCCTGTTTGCAAAATGTGATAAGGCTTCACAGGCATAACAGAATTTTAGCACTGAGAAATTAATGGGCATTTAACTGAAAAGAGCAGAAAATCATGTGGTAATGACGTGCATAACACTTGTTATCAGTTACCAGTTTTGACTGATTCTGGGGCTATGATGTGTTCTAGAGCTATGATGTGTCCCTTTTTTATAGCAGGGGTGATGGCTTATTCCTACTAGAGGAACTTTTTCCAAAATCCAGTCCTGTTAAGCTGTCAGTATCCTGAAAAGTGTTTTTTAGCCCTGGAGTCCTCTAATAGGGTCTTTGGAATTGTGCTGGCATACTTCGCTTTATTTGTATCAACTAATTTGATTCAGAAATATAGACGACCAGACTTTTTATTTCAGAGTTAGAAACAAGGTTAAAAGGAAAAATGCGTTATAAAATTTAATTGTAGATTGCATTTAGCAGCAGAGTTCCTAACTGTTTCTGTGTCCCACTTATTGAATTTGGTTTATTCTTATTGAAGAGCCTTCTGACGAGCTTTCTTGTATTGCATCTTTTAATCAGATCCTGTCTCTGCAGATTGCATTAAATAGCTTTGTGTCCTTTCTTTCCATTTCATTATTCCAATAACATATCATAAAGTACTCTCTCTGCCTTTATTTTGTTGTTTCCTTTATTATTAACACATTCTTAGATATTCGTTGTCTAAATGATGTGCTGTCAGCACTGGTTGCAGAGTAGCATCAGACCATCAGACTGCTTTGCCATGTCGCCTGCACTCTGACTTTCTTGCTGCTTTATCCTCTTTTTTTTTTTTTTTTTTTTTTGCAGTAATTTGAACTGTGATCTGTACCTAAAAGAAAAATAAGATATTCTTTGTATATCATTTGCTTCCCGTGCTATATAACATCAGTCTCCTTTTTCTTTTTTTCCCTCCCCGTGGTGCTTCAAAATTTATTTTTGGAGGCAGTTATAATTGCAAGCCATGGAAATTTGCAACATTATTTTATTATTTTAAAGAAGATGTGTAGTATCTACAATTATTTTCTTTTTTTTTTTTTTTCTTGTGGACAGCAGTAGTGACCACCTAAGGGAGGAGAAAGTGTTTTCTCTCTCAAATTATTGCTTTTCATATTAGTGAGTTAACTAATTGATTTTGAGTGACACCTTTTTTTTTCCAGTTGTTATAGGCATCTAAACCAATAACTGAAAATCAGTTATAATCTTGGTCTCAGAAGATCGTTTTTAGCAATGTTCCTAAACAGCTTGATAAAATCTGGCAATCTCTAGTCAGGGGAACATTTCCAATAAATGTTCTATGATTACTGAATAGCAAGAAGATTTTAAACTATGCCTACAATTCATTAGTCTGAAGAGAAAATAAACGTCTCGCTGGTTGTGTAATGCAGAGGTAATGGAACACCAGTAATTATACAGAGGCGAAAAAAAATGAAGCTCTTGCTTGTAAATAATAGCTCAAGAAAAAATTGCATAATAAATTTTATCAATTCTTGAAGCATGGATGGAAAAGAAGTTGGAAGCTTATAAAATGATGAAAAGCTACATACATGGATACATGAAATGAAGATATGAAATAAATGGATACATGACTGTGTTTAATGCTCTTATATCTAGAGAGAGCATCTATATTAGATACATGTATTCTCACACACTGCAAGCAGTGACTGGCAAGCTTATATCCCACTTGCCTTTTGGCGCCTGCTACAGAGCTGGAAGGACTGGCAAGGGCTCTGTGCCCAGAGGCAGCAGCTGCCAGGCCGAGGCCATGGTGCTGCTGTGGGAAATTATTCTTTTGGCTCTTAAGGTTATGATAAAAATACTTGAAAAGCAGTCTCTTATTCATTAACGTCAGTGAAAATGTTTGCCATATAGTGCTTGATTCCTCAGATGTTCTGCGTAGGTTTTCTTTAGTGAGACTTTGTGCATTAAATTCGTCTTAAAACAATTTTATGCTAAATTATAAGCTGCCCTAAAGTTTCAAATGCAGTGATGGTAAAGTTTTAATGCTATGTGCTTTAAAGAATGAGGTGATTCCTGTAAATCCAGTAGATCAATTTCTATTCTTACTCTCTTTGCAGTAAAGTAAAATCAGACTTTGCTGTTGCTTTATCAAAATAGGGAGAACTGTTTACCAAGCTTCTAGTTGGAGATAGAGGTGAATAAGAACTGTTAGGTGTACACAGGAAGACTTGAAGTTTTCCCAAATAACAGCATGTTACAAGTCCAGGACTGTTTAGGACTTATTTAGCTATTGGCTACTCCATAATGGTTTTTCTTTCACAGTTACTGCTCCTGAGCTCTATTTTTACTAGGGGAGAATGTGTGAAGTTCTTTAAAATTCTCATGGTAGACATCTAGGTTCCTGTGTCATCTCTCACTTGACTTGTTAGCAGGTGCTGGTGCATAGGAAAGGGTGTCATCTCCTGCAAGCTGACAGCTTTTGTGGGACACTTTGCGATTTGCAGGCACGGATGAATAGCACAGTGATTGTTTTCATGACTTCAAGTATTATGGAAATATCCCTCTTTCTGTTGCTTCTCTATCCATGATTTCATGAGCTAATGCCCAACTTCACTAGCCATTTTAGTTGCATAGTTGAAGTGTCTGTATCACATGGATAGGGAAACAACTTTCCTTCCTGCATGAAAGGTGGGAATTCATGCAGGGCTTTAAAATACATGCAGTTAAGACACATGGGGCGATATATGCAGTGTGGAGGATGAGTGGGAAGGAGCAAGCTTGTAAGGATTACAAGCTGTAGGAGATGCTGGCTTTGTAAAGCAGGTCACAGTTTGGGAAAAATAAGGCAGTTTTGTTTATGGGGTGATTCCCCAACATTACCTTGTCCGTGATTCATCTAGATTTGGATCTGAGGATGGTGATGACAGCGATGAAAATCTAACCGTTCGGAAAGAGGCAACAAGAGTCCTCGCAGTCAAAGGTTTGTGTTGAGCAGTCCCATAAATAAAACAATGAAAATAAGTAAAGGGGCTGACGTCTTTTGGAATGGTGATCTGCTCAGCACTGCAGAGAAGGCACTGGCCTCAAGGCTGGCAGTGTTTCCTGGATGTGGTTATGCTCTCAGGAAAAGCAAAATGGGTCCATGGCATGGGAAAGTACTTATTTCCTCCTTGAATTTGGTAGAAATGGGATTTTATTGCCTTTTGAGCAAATGAAATTCCAGCAAAAGTAGAATTTTATATAGCTTTCTTAGAGTAAACATTGAATTTTTTAGTGTTTTCTTTGTGCAATTTATAACTAACAACACTTGTCATATTTCTCCCTTATATTAATATATCTGTGCACTGTAAAATTTTCAAGCTCAACTACGAGATGAGACCATGACCCTTTGAAGGTTTTTACCTACGTAGTTCTGCAAAAATAACTGTGCAGTGAGGTCTGTATTGACGATGATGCAGTAAAAATGGGTTGACTCACCCTTTTTGTGGATGGTAGAGACCTTTCAAATTCTAATAAAGGTTATTCATGGAGTGGGTGTTTTGTCTTGTATGGTCTTGTGAAGTACCTGCTAAACAGTATTGCTGAATAGCTTCTTTCTTAAAGCCAAAATGTATTTTTAAGGTTTTGTCTTTATTAGCCATGCAAAAATTTAGACATGCTTTAAACAGAGTATGGACTTGTGTTACAATGGATGCTCTGTGTAGCCCTTTGCACAGGCTCTTTAAGACACATTAATGTTGTATTTCCAAATGAGAGAGGATGTATTTTTTTTTTTTAACGACTAGCACATTCACCCTTATCAGACCATTAGGAATTGAGCCAGTCTTTACCACTGATAGTTTTTCCAGATGCCTGAGGTAGGCTTGTGGTTTTGCTGAGCTCTCTGAATAGTATAAGTGAAAATGATTTCTGAATAGCATAGGTGATATTGACGTGTGTCTTGTTAATTCTCCTCGGTGTCATCTGGCAGGGGGTGAATACCCAAAGCCCTTGTGCCTGTTTTCCCCTCAGGCTACAGCTTCAGCTTTTGCTTTGGCTATTGCAGAGTGAGGCTGGTGAAATCTGCAGCCTTGTGGCCTTAGGCATCCTGCTGTTACAGAAGAATTTCTGTATACATCCCTTAGGTGTGAAATAAGTCTGCTGCTACTGACTGATCCTGAAATTAACTTAAAGGCAACAACAAAAAAATTGAAATCTACACCAAATGCACACTGCACATTATGAAAGGGGAGATGGTCTATATAAGCATAAAAATATTCATCATCACAAAACCAGGTGTATGTAGTTCTTGTATCTTATGGTACATCTTAAATCAGTTGGTAGGCTGTGCAGGGGCAAGTGCGTAGGGTTGTGGAGATTTGGAGAGAGCCACCTCTCCCTTCTCTTTCTCCCCGTAGCTGTCTGCTGGTATGTTCCAGATGGGGACTTTTACTACCTTTGGAATAGTAGCAAATAGATAAATGAAGTTCAAGTTTCAATTTTGCAGTCAATGCAAGTTTTGGGTCTCTGAGCCAGCTGGAAGAAGTTCATTTATCAAGTGGCCCCATGGATGTGGCATTTCTTTGTGATTTTTTTTTTTCCTGATTAATGGCTTCTGTTTGCTGTATAAAACCAGCAAGACATTTTTAATCTCTTAAAATGGTGATAGAGAAACTGAGAAAAGACAAATCTCCTTGAGAAATTTGCCATGTAAAGTGAAGAGGCCCTAATGAAGGATCAGTGACGTCTTGTTCCAGGCACTGTACACTGTTACTTGGCTAGAGTTCTAGATGAAGTCTGTCAAAACTCATTTTTGCAACACAAGTGTTGTTACAGCCTGTTTCCACTGGGTACTTAGATTATATCTTTTATCTCTTCGTGGTGTTAAAAGCGAGATATATATATTTATATATATATACATACATATATATGTATATATATTTATGGAAATAAGTAATCTGTTCCTACTACTTCAGGTTCTTTCTCTAGCACTCAGTTTCTGTTTAAAAATGAAGTTATAATTGGAATTATAATGCATTGGAGAAAAGGAACTGCATTGAGGAATGAATATAACTGCCAAAAAAGTGTTCTTTTTTTTTTTTTTTTCTCCTTATTCCTTGTCTATGCTGTATCTATATGATAAATGTTTTTCATTTAAAGCAGGTAAATCAGCAAACTGGGAAGATGATGGCTGGGGAGCCTGGGATGATGCTGAAGTACAAGAACCTGTAAGTTCATACGTGTGAGTTTTCATTGCTAACTTGCCTTTCCTTAAGGACTGCCTTACTTGCTCGTGTGTGTGTCGGTTTATTTTCCCATATTTCCCGTAGTTATCACCTGACCAAGAAAAACAATCTTGGACAGCATTTTAAATGTAACTACTTGTGTGTTCACAGGATTAGTGAACAAAATATATCTCATATATTACTTATTGTGATAGTTACTCATCTTCTTGTATTCTTTAGTTTTTACCTCTCACTAGAGCATCCACAGATGTGGAGATGTTCCTCAGGGCATCTTATACTCTAGAGTTACACAGAGAAAGGAACTTGTTTTTGTCTCAGTCTTTTTTTGGAGGGAGGAAAGACTTGGTGTATCTTTTTAGTATCTAACCTCATCTCAGCTTTGATAAAGCGCAGAAATACTACAAAGACTTAGGAAACTGAAGATCAACTTCAGTTTACATTAGAAAGAAGTCCTGCGTATTTAATTGCATCCATAATTAGACTATTTTAGGGGTCTCTTCCTTTCTGTTCTCTTGTTTATCCAGTTTCTGAACATTAACTGCGGAGGGACAAATTCAACCATCTGATCTTAGAATCTAGGTAACGCTTAAACTGACCCACAGTTACATTAAAAAAAAAAAAAAAAAAAACCCTGTGCTGAGACTAAATACCACTTTTTTTTTTTTTTTGCCTGGAATTTGAAAGAGAACATCCTTATAACGTGGGCTGGTAACTGATCTATAGGAAAAGTCAACTGTCAGTGCCTCGGGAATGTTCCTTATGTGAAGGTAACAACATTCTCGATACTGTCAACTGCGACTGACAGCGACTGTCAACCACTATCAGGGAGAAGAGGAAAAAAAAAAAAGGGGGGGGGGGGGAGTAAAAATAAGGTGTCATAAGGAGTCATTCTAATCCAAGGCAAAATGCAGACAGCAGGAGAACCTGTATGTAGGAGCCCAGAGCAGATATCTGAGAATTTTATGGTATAGGATGGAAGAAGAAAGCTGAAAAGATGACGTTTGCTTCATATCTAATTCCCAGGACTGCATGCTTCAATGCATCCCATCATTATTAAGAGGAGGAATGTGTTTTAGAAGCAATGCAAAAACTTGCATGTACCTACTTGGTACTGTTTCCCCCTCCCTCCCCCCCCCCCCCCCCCCCGTGTTGTCTGGTTTCTCATTGCTTTGGGCAGGGGATTCACATCCACAGTTACATTATTTTCCTCCTGCCTGCCTCCATTCCAGTGCAGAGTTAGTGCTGAGAAGTCTCATTCCTGTAAAAGAATGATGCAAACTGATGTAATTGCATGTCCGGTTTTCTGCGTGAGAGCTGGATTTTCTGCAGCTGCTTGTATGGTTAGTGAATGACAGTCCAGAGTCTGCATGAAGGAGACAGAATGCTGGAAATGCATCAGAATGTGATAAAAGCTACAAAGTAAAATGAGTAGGAAAAAAACAGATGCATAAACTTTCATGCCACTTAGGACTAATGCCAAAAAATAAGTATTAAGAAAAGTACCAAGGTAGTTGATTTCTTCTTATTTATTTATCCTAAATATGGTGGCAAAGAACGTCATATTTGGATATGGAGCTTTAATTAGGTGGCTGAACAGTGGGTTTGGGGAGCCTGGACATGGCAGTGAAGTTGTGAAAGTCTCCCATGAATGAATAGTTTTCAGACTCCTAAATCCTGAAGCACTGACGTAAGCATCTTTCTAATAAATATATAGTACTCCTTTTACGTGAAGGTGTGTGGATGGTGTGGAATGAAGGCTCATGTTGCATGTGATCCTATTGCCTCTGTGGGATGGGGCTCTTTAAAGGAATAAAAACATCCCTCTCTCCAGCTAGTTCCACTTAGAATTGCACAGCTGGTCTAGGATTGTTGCAGAGGCCGAGACTCCTTGGTTGCCAGTGACTTGCGTAAGATGTTTTGTTAGGGAGAATATCTGTGAAAAATTCCCTGCGCCTGAATGAGTCATCTGAACAGAACTGCTCCAGTAGCTCCTTCCTGGAGAGAACTAATGGGATGGACTGAGGAATTCTAGTTGTGGAATTGAGGAACAAGACTTACCTGCTGCCTTTATGTCAGTATGCAGGAAAGCCAGCTGCAAGCTGGGCAGTCTCCCTGTAACTGCTTGCTTCAGCAGGGAGCAGGTCCACAGCAGCAATGAGGAAGCAGGACAAGAGGAGCATGTGGTCTCAGGGATGAATCACTTTAGACGGTGTCAGGGAAAGAAAAGAATATGAAAACCCTCAAATAGGATGGGTCTTTAGCTCCACTGTAATTTCCATGAAAATTTTCAAGCCACGTCCTTATTAAATCTGCTGTAACAATTTCCATAGTGTTGAGAACAAGTACTTTGTTTTCTACGCTATTTGGTAGACTTTGCATGTGTGGTTAAATTGCCTTCCTTTATACTCTTGTTCCTCTGCTCACTGTTCCAGGATTTTGGAATGCAGTATTTCTTTGCACATCAGCTTGTTTTTCACTTCATCTAAACTTCTATATACTGAAGTATTTAGATTTTGCATATTGACATATAAGGTTTCTTTATCTGACTTAATGAATTAGTCTTTTAACTTGTAATGAAGACTTTTCCTGTCTTCTCCAAAACTTTGGACTGAATTAAATTCAGCTTTAATTAGTCATTTTAACATTTCTTTTTCCACTGAAAAATAAGCTATATAAAAATGTCGATGAAGCCTTGACCTTGGTTCAAGCATAATTTTAAACCCCCTTTTAAAGCACACGTTCCTGTTTGCAGCTGGGAGCTTGTCAAGGAAGGTTTTAAAATCTATTAATTTTTTTAAAAACACAGACTCTTTCTTCCAGGTAGTTCACAATTGCTGGTTTGCAAATAAGCTTCAATAACCTGCTGGTATTAAATAATATGTTCTTATCCAGTATCTTATCTGTAATTATAAAACTGCAAATTTAATTCCATATATGCCCTTTCCCTGTGAAGGAGAGATTTCAAGGAGTAGAATTAATATTTATTTCCTTTTTGTTCTGTAGTCATGCTGATATAATTAGCACAAGGTTGATGCATTTGTCTTTTTTTTTTTTTTTTTTTTGTGCAAGTTTGAGCTCTAGTGACTTAGGCAGTAATGCGTTCTGCATTGGTGTTGAGAACAAGCCAAAATTTTGTCATGAGTCTTGCAATTTTCTGCTTTTGACTACATTTTTACTCATAGGAAGAAGAGGAATCTGTTTCTAAGAACCAGAGAAATTACTGGCTTCACAGCTGCGTGTTGTCCTTGTCACCAACAAATGACTTGATGGTAATAGCTAATGAGCAGAAAGCTGTCTTTTTAGTGCGTAAGTATAAATCCTATTAAGTACATATCCTAGTATATTTAATAGTAATCATTTCCCCCTTGCCCCTATCCTGTAAGTTTTGTCTTCAAGATCTTAGGGGCGGCCAAGTGTTTTACAGTTCAGGTACTGCCAGGCAAGGTGGATTCTCTGTCTCTACTTTTCAATTATATTTGAAAGTGGTAAAACTGTTTTTCATGAATAATGAAATAGCAGGTATACTGTAACTTATCAGAGATTCTCGCAGATGTTGATGTTGATTGTGCTTGGAGAACAAAACAAAATTTTTGTCTTCTGTGTTAGTTTTATGCTTTAAGAAATGTTTTACCTTTTCTTTTAAGAAATATTTTACCTCCTGAAATTAGGCATTTCGGGAGGATTTTAGTAGTATGTCATCCCTGATTAATATCTAAAATAATGTGATATATTTTTCCTTTTAAATAATCTTCAATTTGTGTAATTGCTGTTTACCTAAAATGTGTCAGGATGTATTGTACAGAAGAGAGGGGTTAGGACTAGGATTACATCTGTGAGATGCAAAACACTGCCATTTTATAGATGGTGTCTTTATTCTTAATGGCAGCCAAATGGAAGCACAGTGACAAGGGAAAGGAGGAGATGCAGTATGCTGTTGGCTGGAGTGGCTCTCTGAATGTTGAAGATGGGTAGGTGCTGAACTCTCCTTGTAATTAAAATGTCACTTTTGGATTTGTAGCGTTTGCGATTAAAATAGTAACATGACTTTATTTAAATATACTTTTCAAATCTTCAGGAAGAAGTGCTCTGAAGTGCATTTCATGCCTGTAAGCATTCTAATGTTATAGGTGGCAAAATGGAGTAAGATGGGTGATCAGAAGCATTTTCTGAGAACGTAATTTTTTGTGTGCTGTGACATGCATGTATATGAACGTATTAGTGCAGTATAAATTCATACAGATTAACAGAGGTACAGACTGTGGAAATCAGTGTAAGTACATATAATTCAAAACCTTTAATAAGCCTGGGTTATCGCAGTGTTTTTCTTAAATTCTTATTTTAGCAAAAAACAAACAGTATGCATATTGTTTATGAAAAATTACTTTCATGTAGAGATGGAGTTTTGTCAGGGAATGTTGGGACTATAGGCGAAGTCTTCTAGAAAATGCTTATTTTAATCTTCCTAACCTCACACAAAGAGAGACCATCTTCCTGGTCAAGATGTTGCTCCAAATCATAACCAGTGAGCAAAATTCATATTTTACATATATGTGTGTGTGTGTATATATATATTATAATATATATATTATATTATATTATATTATATTATATATGTATATTATAATATATATATGTATATTATAATATATATAATTATATATATATATAATATATTATTATATATATATTATTATATATTATTATATATATGTATATATATATATATAGCTTTCAAGGTGCAATAAACTTCATATATGCATGGTGTATCATTGATGTCCATGATAAATAGCCTCTTTCATGTTTCAGCCACTTTCAGAAGCAGATTCTGAATTTAAGTTACCTAGTATTTTGAAAAATTACTTTGGTCATGCTTTTGGTGTTTATATGATATTTCTGCAAGAGCTGTCTTCAGGTAACTGACAGACTCTTTCTGAAATCTCAGTACGAGAGAGGATTTTGCATTTCATTCCTACAAATATTTTTGTAAACCCTCTTAAATTTGCAGTCTTGAGTTGCTGCCACCCTTTGAACGATCTCCTCTCTGGCTTCTGCTGAGGGAGGTGTTGGCTTAATGAGCTTCTCTCCAACCTGGAAGAAGCATAATCCTATTTTATAAACCTGCTGCTGGCACAGATTTGAACTGTTTTGCAGTGTGCCTGTGCAGTGTTTCTCTGCCCTAGCACTGAAGGTGCCATGTTGTCTTTAGTTTTTTAAAAACGGTGGGTATTTTTCCTCCCCCCGCTGGAGTTAGAATCCCTAGAGCGCTAACATATGGAATGGGAAGCTTACTTTAGATGGACACAGTCATGTTCATTGCTTAAGGTTTGCAAGCATTTCCCATAGGTGAATTTTTTGTTTCTATGGATGTGTGAATATAACACAGATTGTTTAAAGACTTGAAAAGCTTTGTGCCCAGTGTTGTCTTCAGCTGAAAGTCCTGTGGTGGCTAAGATTTCCTGATTAAAAATGAAAATTTTACGAAGACACTTAACATTGTTTTTAAGCTGTAATTTATTGTTTGTCGAACTTGCATTTAGAAACTCTTTTCCCTCTAATTATCAAGCTTGCTTATTTAAACATTCCTTTCGGGAGTGGGGGTGACCTGAAATGCAAATAATCAACAATACTGCAGGCATTAGCCTGTAGCCTCTTAAGCACTGTTTGATATGTCATCTCAAATTTGTATGTTGTCTGTTTTATAAAACTTTCACATAGCTTCTGTTTCCCTAGACAATGTAAAATTTTCTGTCATGGCAGCGGTAAAATAACTCTGTTGATATGAGAAACAGAGGCTGCTCTTCTGCATTTATTGGACATGCAAACTCTGGTTAAAGATGCTCATGTTTTTCAACTGGGGCTTCCCAGTTAACACAAATGCTTTTAGATTATGATGTGATAAAATGCTATGTCTGTAAAATTACAGAATGGATTTCAAAAATGTGTTTTGATGAATAAAGTTTATGGCTTTTTAATGATTACTCTTGACAATCATTAAAAATCATAGCAAACTTGGTTTGGTTTTACATGCATGAGATTAGAATTGTTTCAATATGTACGGAAGACTCTTGGCTGACTAATCAATCTGAATGAGAACAGAACAATAATGAGATGTAATGAACACATAGAATACATTTGGACACAAGCGGAGTCTCTTAATTTGGATCTCTTAATTTCGTAACTAAAATGTCTTTGAAAATGAAATTTTTCTTTTCTGACTTGATATGCATTTGTATGATCAATTATGTGCTGCATTTACATATATATATATTTAAAATGCCCCAACTGCTGGTTTGGTAAGATTGTCATAGAAAACAAAACTTCACAGAACTGGAGGATGAAATATGCCAATTAATTATGCTTTCTATTTATAGTGAATGCGTCAGTAGTGTGTTGTGTATCCCATTGGCAAGTCAGAAGAGGTAAGGACCTATCTTTTCCTATGCTATATGCATTATCAGACTCCCTTATGGTACAGTTTTGATCATGCACAGCTCGGAGCAGGATGATTTTTAATTTCTAGCATCTCTTTGTGAAACAGGAGTTCCACGGGCCGCCCTGACTGGACCTGCATTGTGGTTGGCTTCACCTCTGGCTACGTTCGCTTCTACACTGAGGTACGTTTCTCGGCACAGTAGGGCCACATAGAAGCTATTTCTCTAAAATACCTATTTCTGCAGATTGTACTTTCTGCCTTCCCTAAACAGGGATTGGGCCAGTAATGTTAATGCTTATTATTTTTTCTCTTCTAGAGTGGAGTACTGCTTCTTGCACAGCTTTTAAATGAAGATCCTGTCCTGCAGCTTAAGTGCAGAACCTACGAAATTCCCAGGCATCCTGGTGTCACAGAACAGGTTTTGTCAGATTATTTCAAAAGCGAAGTGGCAGTGTTTTGGGGTATGGAAGGGAGTCTTCTCTGTGAATCATCTACATCCTTTACAAATTTTGGATGGGTAGAATATTCTTTACAACAACATGTTCCATAATTATTCTTGCCTGCGTGGCTTGGGGATTTAACTCCTTCGGTATTCCGAAGGAATAGTTAGCCTGATAGAATTGTTCTGTTTTTCTCTCTGCACTCCTCTTGCAAAGGAAGACTTTGTTTCTTGCGTTTGTTTTCTCATTCATGTGCAAAATTGTGTGCAAAAATTATATGCAAAATATGTATTGTTGATGAAAGAAAAAGCAACGTACTAGGTGTCAAGAGCTGTATCTAATCTTTCATAATCACTTGATTCTAATTATTTCACAGAGAAGATAGCTGAAAAGTAAAACAACGTTCATGAGTGATAGTGCTAGGAATCTATGTTTAATGACAAGTATTTCCTGCAAAGATTCCTGTAGAACTTATGCTATTTAGTAGAAAAGCCAGCTTGCTTTGCTCTTGGCAGAGTTAGCCTGCTTTATGTAGAGAACTAATGAAGCTACGCAAAAATTTAAGCTGGCTTTGTACAAACATTCATGTGATTTAGAGTCACATTTTGGGATCAGTTTTGAAAAGTGGACACATTAAGGCATTTACATCTTGCATTTATATGACTGAGTTAACATTTGTGTGCCCAAGTGGTAATTCAGGCGCTAGCTCAGTTTCAGAATGTGGCTCATAAATCCTTGATACTTGTATTCTAGAGAAACCTTTTCCTCTCTGGTCTTCATAAGCTGCTGTAACTTTCGTGTTTTCTCCTTAAGCCATAAAATATATCATGGAAATATAAATGTCAGTGAAAGAAGATAAAAATTCAAAGTAACATGCCTGAATGACTGTGCATATTCATATACCGGACACATTAATACTTCATTTCTTTAGTTTTAGTTCAGTTATTCTGTTGTCTGGGTATTGTTAGAAACGTGCTGTTTGGATGTAATGCTTATTTTCAGATAGTAAATAATATAAAAAGCTAGAAAAGATACTATTGTAACAGTAACATTGATGTTTTTTAAAAAAATTATTTTTAATATACAGAATGAAGAACTCAGTATTTTGTATCCAGCAGCAATTGTGACAATTGATGGTTTCAGCCTCTTTCAGTCCCTTCGTGCATGTCGTAATCAGGTAGCAAGAGGTATGTTTAAACGTTTATTTTTGGGGTTGTTACTATTAATTTTACTCTGTATGCAACTTACTTTTGTTTAAGTACCAAATCAAGATGAAATTTGGATCTTCCTTGCTTGTCAATTGGTATATAACATCTGCTGTGCGGTCAATTTTTTTTTTTTCTTTTTTTTTTTTTTCCCCCTCCACAGAGTGTCCTCAGCACAAGTTGTCTGAGTAGTATTGACTGTCTGGCACACTGTCACTTGAACACTGTTTAAGATGTTTAGCAAGTCAGGATGCTGATTTCACTAAGAGTTAGTGAAATGTTTTTCTTCTTGGGAGAGACCTTTTAGGAACTGATACTGCTGTAATGGTGACTTTAGTAATGGTCTTCCTGTTGGTGAAGGCCTGAGGGTCTTTGGTACCTTGTTAGACTTTGCAGCCTTTGATCCTGTTCCTTTGGTGCCTGTTTATAGTGTGATTTGGAAACTGCATTAGTTTCCTGGGGTAACAGGAGAATCACGTAACATTACTGTGTGGTAGACTGTACAAATGTGGGACTGTTAAAACTCCAGGAGATAAAATGTGGAACAAAAACTGTTGCTGGATTGTTCTTCTGAATTTCTTGATGGTTGTTCTCATTGTGCTTCAACTTTGTCACATTCTCATTTCTTCTGCACCAAGCTGTGTCAGCAGAAAATAGGTACATTTTGAGTATGGAAAAACCTCAATGGATCTGCCAGCATATGACACCTCCAGGGATTGTTGGGACATCAGCACCCTTAGGTTGAGGCAGGAGTCTTGCATAGAAGGGATGAGAGGTAAAGAACTGAGGAATGCTACTGCCGTGAGACAGCTCTTTGAACTGTGCTGAGATAGTGGCTAGGAATAGATCGCTCTTTATTCCACTTCAGGATGAAGGGGCATTAAATGAAGCTAGGTAGCAGTGAGTTTGGAATACAATCAGATGAGCTTTTGTGCAGGGAGGATTACATCGTGAAACTCCTTGACTAAGGACTTTTTAGGAGACTCCTAAGAACTTCCCTGAGCTCAAAGTGAGACTGGACAGGTTAAATAAGGAGGAAACTATGAAGCTTTTTTGAGTGCTTAGAATTTATCTCTGCCTTAGAAGATCTCTTTGGAAACTGGAAGAGTTTAGAGTTATGTTGTCAGATATGTGTCCTGATTTTAATATTCTTCCTAGACATCTCGTTTTAGTTGTGCTCAGATCCTTTACTGGGCTCAGTGGCTTCGGGTGTCTAATATGGTTATTTTTATGCTTGTAATGGAGGGGTAGTGTTTCCATGCAACAGAGGAGAGGGAAACTCCCATAGATCGGAAGTCTTAAAACTGATAGTCTGTGAATCATGCAGCAAACATGCAGGTGCTAATTTTAGCTATAAGGAGAAAGATCCATCTAATTCCACAACCAAGACTGCATCCTACTGTTTTTGTGAAAGATCACTGCTTGCAGACAAGCACTTAAAGCTGGCTGTAATTATCTCCAGCAGTGGTCCTACATGATCTTTTATTCTTGTTCATTTATGTGTTCTAATACATTTTGGGGGAGTCTGACTCATCACCTTAGTTTTACTGGTGATTGCACCTCAAATTGTTGCGTGTCTTGTGAGTGTTCTGGGTTTATAGTTACTTTGGCTGAGGAAGTTCTCTAAAACATGCCCAGAATGCAGAAGTAAGTTGAAGCAGCATTCTATAAGTTGCAGGGAAATATTAATCTGTAAATGACGGGTAAGACAAAGCTGTCTGCAAATGGAAAATGTTGTGATGGATGTCACATGAAATTTTATTCAGTTAGCTTTTCTTGAATGCTTTAATTACATCAAGGAAATTATTCCCAATCTTCACTTTAGCTCTGCAGATGTTTGCGTATTTTAATTTAAACCAAGTTATTCTTTCTGTGGCTTTTTGGTTATGCTATTCCTTTGTCTTTGCCTCAATAGACATTTCTTTTTGTGTGTGTGTTTTACCAACCTTTGTCAGCTGCAGCATCTGGCAGTGAGAATGTTCAGCCACCACCACTGGCTTACAAGAAGTGGGGCTTGCAGGATGTGGATACAATCGTTGATCATGCTAGTATTGGTAAGCCCTTCTGTTTACTTGAAAACATTAATCTGGATGAAGCTAATTATCTTAGTGCTCTTACATTAGCATATTAATAATTAACAGTATTGATTTATGGGACTCTTCTGCTAAAAATGAGTAGTGGGAGAGCACCGAAGTTGCGAGCGAGCTCATTAACTATCATAATTATGTTCTACTCTATCTTCTACTCTGTTTGAGCCTCCCCCTGCACTTGAAGGGGAAAAGCTGGTAGAGTTTTAACTGCTTTATCCTATCTTTTTAGTAAAAAAAACTAGATCAGGTAGGATAAGATATGGCTCATTCACAAGTTTAATGAAGTTTAGATTGTTCCCTTACCCACCTCCCCCAAAAAACAAACAAAGAAAAACAAACACAACTACAAAAAACCCTCTAAGGTGGCTGTCCAGGCCCTTGACTCTTTCAGAATTTGCAGAAAGCCAGGTTTTTATCAGACAGGCAGACCTGGGGAGAATAAGCATAGTGTCTTTTCCTTCCCTTTCACAAAAGCAGCTTGGCCGTCAGAAGTGTGTTAAAGAGTTAGGTAAAGTGCATTTGGATGGCCATCGGTGTGTCTTTGCTGCAAAGCTTGTGCTGATACTGTTCTTCAATGTGCATCTCTTCTGGTTCCTTGATACTCAGGCAATTTGTGGGAAGCTTGCTTTCATCACACAGGGTTGGTGATGAAAAACAGGAAAACACAGCAAATTGTGTTCAGCTTCATACAAAAACTCTATGGTTTTTGTCTTACTGTTGAAGGAAATTGGACTGGACTTCTGCTCTCTTAACCTGGTGTGTGTATTTATTTATGTTGTTTTCTTAGGAATTTGTCTATCTGGATCTTTATTTCCTACTTCACCCTTCACCTGAATTGTGCCTTGTCAGCCAATTTTGTACCTTTGTTTGGAAAGTGTAAGACACTTAATTTAAAAAAAAAAATTTTTTTTTAATAGGTATCACAACACTGTCTCCTTTTGATCAAATGAAGACTGCCTCCACTATAGGTGGATATAATGCAGCTATAAAAAATAGCCCTCCTGCTATGTCTCAATATGTTACTGTTGGATCCAATCCTTTCACTGGCTTCTTTTTTGCTCTAGAGGTACGTCCTACAAAGTTGACTTAGTGAACCTGTTTGAATAATTAACAATTTTTTTTTCTGCATGAGTATTTCCAAGTATTCTTATGTTCATTCCATGCTGACATTTCCCTTCCTTCTTGATCTTGAGAAACTGGAATCATCTGGAGGAAAAAATCTCTTTGGCTGGGTGTGGTAGTGATATCTCTGTAGAGTCCTGCCAATGAGAACTCTTATTCTTTATCTTAAAATCAGTGTAATGATCGAATAAACTTCTTTGGGAGGAATAGAGGATTTGTTAGGTACTTTAATGACTTTAAAAATGATGTAGGTTGAGTTTGCCATAACATGCCATGCCATGCATGTTATGGATTATTGAAGACCTTTTGGGCTTTGATCACATTATGGTCAAATGGTATACTGAAACCTAGGGAAAACTGAAGACAGTTTTTCATAGTGTCTGAGGTCTGAAAAAGCATTTTGCAATTGGGTTCGGTCTGAAAACGTTTTTTTGGCTTTCTAAATGCTTCTCTTCTTCCTTTCAGGGAAGCTCACAACCCCTATTGTCTCATGTTGCCTTAGCAGTTGCAAGTAAACTCACTTCAGCATTATTTAATGCTGCCAGGTAAAAAAATACAAAATATTAAATGACTTTTGCTTTAGTAGCCACATAATAATTTGAGGATTTTTAGAATCATTACTTTGGTTCTCCTAATACCTTTTTTTTTTTCTCTCTATTGCAAGTGGCTGGCTTGGTTGGAAGAGCAAACATGAAGAAGAACCTGTCCAGAAACAGAAACCAAAAGTTGAACCTGCCACCCCATTGGCAGTGAGGCAAGTTTGACATAACATCTCAATTGCTTTGAAAGTCTTGTGTTCTTGATCATTAGAATTTTTTTGAAAGTGGTTAGCTGTTCAGCCTCTTTCTTGACTTGAAGCAGGGATGATAGTTTGCAGTTGACTTATTTTAAGCTTCATTTCATTTTAACCTTCTCTACAAATAACTTTATTCATTTCTGTGTAATTTCTACTGTGCGTATATGTTGTGTTACTACAAAAGCACAGGCTGCACTTTCTAATTTAAGTGTAAGTTCATGGCTATCAGGCCTGAAGTTTCTCTGAAATGCCTCAAAGAAACTGCAGGAGATACTGTTTATGATAGCTTATACGGTAGCTTATACAAAAAATTTAGTAGTGTCCTGTGTCCCTCCGGGACACAAGAATAGACGAGAGGCGAGTGGGAACATGTCAGGTTACAGCTTAATGATTCAAGAAAACTAATGAAAAACTAAACTCAGTGCTGACTGTTTTTTCCGGATTTTCTGAAGTATTCTTAAGGTTTTTTGGCAATAAGCGAAGACGTATAAAATAAACCACTGCTCTGATATCCTTGATAAGGCAATTAATTATGCTGTTTTCTGAAACTTTTGCAAATTTCATGTTTTAACAGACCGTAAATACAACTGTAACAGACCTACAAAATCTCCCAGCAGACAGTGTAAAAACTCTAGTCATAATATGCTCTTAATTTTTCCCATATGTTTGACACCTTAAAAAAACAAACCTCTTAGACCATATAAGATACCGTTTACTATTTCTGAAGTTTTATTTTAGATATTTAGTGTTTTTGTTGGATTTTTTTTTTTTTTTTTTAGGTTTGGACTTCCAGATTCCCGTCGGCATGGTGAAAGAATATGTCTCTCTCCATGTAACACTTTGGCGGCAGTAACAGATGACTTTGGAAGGGTTATTTTACTGGATGTTACAAGAGGACTTGCAGTTCGCATGTGGAAAGGTAGGATAGTGTACATCAGTGTAGCAACTAATATGTCTCAGAATAGTGGGCTTTTATGTTCAGACTTGCCTTAGAGTCCCAGGAGTTTTTCTGCAATTATGAAATATTTTAGTACATTGTCTTATTACAAATCAAATTAAAGACAGATTTCATGGGAATTAAGTAAGGGCATTGTTGTGCCGGTTCTGAAAGTACTGATACAGACTATAGAAAGAAAGAATTTGCTCTGTGTTATATGATTTACTTAAGACTGTATCTTAAGAGGAAGCTTTTGACCTAATCATTTTATGAAGAGCTTTAACCTCTCTTTTACAAGATACTCTCTCTTCTAAGCAAAAGAAGATCCTAGAACTTACGAAGAGAAAGCAAGCAAAAGTTTGAATGATATACCTTGCTAGTTTCTCACTTTCCTTTGGGTGATTAAGCAAGAAGAGAGTGTTTAGTTTCTTCTAAACCATTTTTTAAAGAAAGTAAATATGCTAGGCTTGTTTTCTTTGTGTATGTGTGTGTATATATATATGTCATTGTGATTGTATCTAACATAACAGTGCTCATTCTTTGCACAGGATTAATGCTTCACAGCTTTTTATGATACAGGAGATAAGTTTTATGAACAGAGAGAGCAATCTCTAGCTCTACTGTTTTTCTCCCACACTGTCTATTCAGATTAATGGGCATGAAAATAGTACCTACTTCAGAGACACTCTAACAGTAAAATAGATATAGCTATATTTCTCTTGTGCATTTTTCTTCTCTCATTTTTGAAGCTTATTTGGTGTAATGCTGTTCTTCTGTTACTAACAGTTTAATATTATCTAGGATTTCCCATTATACTTCCAAGCTTTATTTGATGGCAAATTGCACATTCACAGCTTGTTAGTCATAGCCCAGTTAGAGCCTTATGAGTGAGGCTGTTGATATGTTGAAGACCTGTTTAAAGCAAAACTGTCTACTGAAAGCATTGAGAACTGCATCTTTTCTCTTTAAGCAGGTTGTGGACCCTGTGCAGCCTCCTCAGTATTATAAACTTGTTTATAACTCCTTCCCTGAGGGGCTTTTGTCTTGGTACAATGCCCAGGAGCACAGCCCTGTGGTGTTTTATTTTCTGTGGCTTCTCTGGAAGGGGCTGGTTCCTCCCCAAAGCTCTGCAGGAGGCTGCATTTGGCTCTGAGAAGTCCTCTTGTGGGCCACGCTAGAAGAGCACGGCACAGATCCCTATTTAAAACAGCTTGCTACAGGGATAACATTTAAGTTAAGATGGTTGCCTATGTATTCTAATTCTTTATTAATTTCTGTACATTAATGAACTGCCTTCTCTGACAAAGGATACCGTGATGCAGAAATTGGTTGGATACAAACTGTAGAGGACCTTAATGAGAGAGAAACTGAGAAGATGGATTTTTCTCCTTTCGGACATGCGCAGGGTCCAAGCAGAGTGGCTCAGTTCCTTGTGATCTATGCACCAAGGAGAGGAATCCTGGAAGTGTGGAGCACTCAGCAAGGCCCTCGGGTTGGGGCCTTCAATGTGGGGAAGTGCTGTAGGTAAGAAATGCTTTACATGTAGATATATTAGCTGAACCGTTGGGGTGAAGTGATACAGGGATGTTCCTGTGGCAACAGCGGGAAGTGCTGGGAAGCTGTCTTTGCATTGCCAACCATGTTTCTACTGAATGCAGCTTGTTTTTGTGTTACAGAAGGGGATTTTGTCCTGCTTAGTGGCTTTGCGGTCTTTCCTGATAAACATAACCACTTAGTCATTTTTAACCCCTTAGCTTTACAAGTCAAAAAGCCCTTTTTATTCAGTGTGTGAAAAAGGAAAGTTGCTGATTTCGTTCTTGGGCATAAAAGCTGTGTTCTTATGTTGGTTTCAGACTGTTGTATCCGGGTTATAAAATAATGGGTTTAAACAATGTGACCAGTCAGGGATGGCAGCCTCAGACCTACCAGATATGTCTTCTTGATCCAGTCTCTGGAAGTGTAAAAACCATTCACGTACCTTTTCATTTAGCACTGAGGTGAGGTGTTTCTGCCTTCTGTATACCTGTTCTAATTTCATTATTGCTTTTGGAAATAACTTTTTATTTCTAGTGATCAATTCTAGTGTTCCTTCTCAAGCTGAGTAGTGTAATAGTCTCTCTGATTTGTATACATAAGCTTGAATTTTGTGAATGTGATGTTATCTTAAAGTAACATAAATAAAAGAAACCTGTATTTTTCTGAAGCATACATTTTAGCTTCTTTCACATATACAAGTAAAATTATTTCCTTTTAGTGATAAAAAGAGTGAGCGAGCAAAAGACATGCACCTAGTGAAGAAATTAAATGCATTACTCAAGGCTAAAACTTCAGATCCTGGTAAGTTCTATTATGTAATTTCTTAACATTGTTATTGGGTGATTCTTGTATTATCTGTAAGTGTATGATCACAGGTGTGATAGCAGTGCATACAGACAGCTGAGTGAATTGGGGTCTTTTTAAATGACTTGTATATTTTAGAAGCACCCAGATTAAGCCTGTCCCTTAAAAGGATCCAGTAAAAGCTTGTCTGCCACTTAAATCTTGCTTGCACTCTACTGTTCTTACTTGAAGCTTAGTTGAATGCTTGCTTGAAGTGTGGTCTACTTGCAAGCCCTGTTGTGGGAGAGTTCAGTTCAACATTTCACTGTAAATGTCCTTGTTTATTATATAACATACATTTCTTACAAAAGGCAAGCCTGAGTAAGAGTTGCTACTCAGCTGCTGCTTTGGTTTGTTTTAAATTTGTTGTGGCAATTCCTTGTAATAGTGTCAGTCAGCTCTATATTTTGTATGTATGTAAACCATGTGTGTTAACTGTGATGCAGATTGCCTTGCCTTTTACAGTCCAACTGCAAAATAGGAATTAAAGGCACTGTTGTCTTTATTTGCAGACTTGGTTGAAGCTGAGGCAAAGGAATTAATCCTGGATATTAAATACCCTGCTACAAAGAAACAGGTGAATGTTCAGAAATCAGTGCTCGAATACTGGGGAAGAAAATGTTGCATTATCAGACTGGAGGGCTAAGCCTTTATATATCTTACCAAATATATGTTTTTTTTTCTATACTTACTTGAAATATTTAAGTTGTTAATTATTTTCCTTTTTTTAACATACTGCCAAGGGTTAATGTTGATTTGTGACTTCCTCAAGGTATTGTTTGTGATAAAATGGAAATAATGTAAATAGAACAGAGCTTTTTGTAAGATCAAGTTATGTAACAGGGATACATGAAGACAAAAAGCAGCTGAAAATCATTCTGAAAGTTATGCTATTGTGGGCTTACGTTAAATATTTTCACAGTAAAACTAAGCAAATGTTTGATTTTGTTGAATGTTTGCTTAACAGGCTCTGGAAAGTATATTGGCAAGTGAACGTGTGCCACTGTCATCTCTCACAAGCATCACTCAGACATTGATGGATGATTTAAAAAAACAGGGTAGGTGGATGTTTATTTTGCAAATATGGAGAATTGTTTGCACTCTGTCTGCAACAAGTCTGGAGGAAAAACTAGTGCTATAAGGCTCTTGTGGAACTATTCTGTTCCACAAGGAGACTGCGTAGTTTTGTTGTTAAGTATCATAAGAGGTTGCTTTCATGTGTCTAATTTTTTTCCATGGAGATATCAAATAGCTTGCTAATACATGGGCTTTAAAATACTTGTCATGTGCCTAGCATCCTGTGATTAGATCTTCAAAAGAAAAACAAACCCCTACTCCCTCCAAAAAAAAAACAGCCAAGCAAAAATCCCAGGCTCAGCATTTTCATCTGGTAGAAGCTTTCCTTGGGAAGATTTCCTGAGTTTCTCTGTGTGAAAGTTTCTCAGCTTTTGCGTTTCTTAAAGAAGGCTTATGGTACTACAGATCTATTTTAACGTAATGGATCCTTATCAGCGAGGGTCTGGGCTGTGGGCAGGTGCCCACTCTTCCTTCTTGGTAGACTTCACTAGGCTCATATTGCATGCAGTTTCTTGGGGTTTTTGGAGCCACTTTTGGGGAAATGTCATTACTCCAGCACTTTCTGCCGTAGTTTTATGGAAGTTCTTGGTAAACTATTTATCAATGAGAATGGCTGTGTTGCTTGCCTTGCCTTGGAGAGAAGGTGACAACATTGCTCTTCTAGCTTCACAGCTGGAAAAGAAATCTCTCCTTTCCAGGTGTCAGGTTTTTTTCATGCATTTTCTTGAAATGGGTAGAGGAGAGGGAGGGTTTTGCTAGTGTAGTTTTCCGCTTAATTTTGGCAAGATCCAGCATTCTAAAATGATAACGTTATGCATTTTTTTTTCTGACAAAACTGAATTTCGTTCATTTTTTGGCGTTCTGTGGTTTGGCATGTTAGCAGGAAAAAGCAATGTATTTGTTCTGTGTCATGTTACCAACCTTTTTCTGTTTAAAAATAACCATGATAACATTCTCTTTACTTCTGGTAAAAAATAATTCCTGTTTTATATTGCCATGATTTTAAATATAATCATTACAGGCAACAGTACATGGAAAAAAAAAAATTGAGACGCTTGTGGCCTCCAATCCTAGTAAAGGATCTTAATGCAGCTGTGAAGTATCTCACTGCTTGCAACCACTTCCTGAAATTGAAACATTGTTTTATTTCTCCTCAGAGCTCGAGTGTGTGGATGAAGCACTACTACAGTTCTGTGCGAACAAATTGAAATTGTTACATCTTTATGAACTAGTTAGCAAACTAAATTCCCAGAAAATGCAGGAAGATGCTCCACCTACAGATAATGTGAGTAAATTCAAAATTTAAGTCCATAGAAATGAGTGGTTTAAGAGTTAAAAACACGTTTTCCAGGCCTGGAAGCTTCTTCCATGAAGTTAGTTAAGTTAACAGGTTTTTCTTGTGGGCTGAGGCTTGTTATGAAGTTATAGATTTATGACTCCTACTCGACTTTTTTTTTGTTTGTTTGTTTTAATATAGTTGCTATACAAACGCTTAAAAATGAATCGACCTAAAATCCTTTGGCAATCAGAGTATTGCGACAGAACTGTAAATGGAGCCAGTAGCTCCTGATTTCAGTCATTTACACAGGGACTATAGGGCATTCTTTAAATCTTTTGTTCAGTTTTTGGGGGGATATTTTGGGACCAGCAGTAAAATCAGTGGTCTGTATTATAATATGGCTTGCTTTTGATATCATTTTTATAATGCTTATAAACTTATGGAATGGTGTTGTATGGGCTTGTTGCTTGTTAAATAACAGTTATACAGTGATCAAGATCTGAGTATGGGGAATGTGTCTCTTCACTTTGATCTGTGAATAACTGAATTTGGGAATATTCAATTATTTTGAGCCTTTAAAAACTAATTTTTATGTTCAAAATGTTTAATTCTCTTGAGTTCCAGTTTTAACTACTTTCTGAAAGAATTAAAAAAAACTTTTTGCATTAGTCTTCTGTGATAGAAGACTTATTTTTTGCTTTTTTTCCTTTTAAGGATTTGGCTACGCTGCTTCGTCTGGACCGAAAGGATTTTCTTAGGCTTCAAACGTTACTGGAGAACTACAAGCAAGAAAACGCTGAAACCCCTGAAACTGCTGTTCAGTTTGCTGATGAGAAAGATTGTGTCCTGTCTGTGAAAACCTTCTTAGAGTATCTAGAGTATGAAAAGGATACAATTAATGTGAAAAACATGGAAGATAGAGAGTATGTGGCTTTAGGTAAGAACCACTGAGCTGCTTGTGAGGTTACCTTAAAGCCTGGGCATGTTCTAAAAAACAAAACAAAAGATATTTCAGGGAGGTTTCCAAGCAGTACCATTGCAGAGCGGGATGTGAAGTGGTAGATCCTGCTGCTACGGCGAGTTGTAGGACAAGTCTTTCTGCCTAGGTACCAGTAACTACCTCTGCAGATAGGTTTACTCTAAAGCTTCGTTACCACTCTTCATTTACTGATTAACTGATCCACTAGTAACTGGTACCTAGGTACTCTATGGAATGGCTCTGTCCCGCTCTTGTCTTCCTTCCTGGTGACACTTGAGCAGTTGTCAGGGACAGGACTGGAACTTGGACCCCCTCTAAGGGCGGCCAGGCCGGCCAGAGGCAGCATGGGGAAGGGAGCACAGGAGCAGCAGGGGATGAAATACTCCACAAATGAGGGATGCTTATAGGAGGTTTGTGACAGCACTGAACTGAATTTTTGATAATGGGGAGAGGTCATGAGCCTCTTGGAGATGTCTGTGTGTGTCCAGGATCAGATTACTTTAGTTAGCAAATCTGTTCCTGACTTGAGGGGCTCTTAGGAAAAAGCTGGTGGGAACAGGCTGAGATATATCCGTTCAAAAGGCAGACTGTTTCCAAATGGCCTCTTTCCTGGAGAAATTTTGGTGCAAACAGGGAATTCTGTAGATGGTGCTGTGTAGTTTACAAACTACAACTTCTGCTTGTTTTGGTCTTAAATGTCCAGCTTGGAGAGGAATTGGGACTGAAAAGTTAAGCAAAAGAGCTTGACTTTCATCTATATGAAGATCAAAGGGTTTTTTCAAAGTAGTTTAAGTCTGCTTAAGTAAATTTGCATTTTTTTCTTCCATGAAATTATACTTGGCTTTAAGAATTGGGATAAAAGTGCTCCTCTTTCCACCCTTTTGGACTGGAATCATGAGTAGCTTAACAGGGTATTCAGCTCTATGCAGGTGGCCTGAAAATAATTGAAACATAAGTGTCATGCTGAGCAGCTTAGATGGTTTTGTGAATATCATGTTTTTCCAATTTCCTTCTGCCTCAAAGGGACATTTGGGCTTTTTATAGCATTGGTAAGGTATAAATTATGCGGTTGTGGCTCTTAGCATGCTGTACAAAATGCAACATGCTGCCACATAGTTATGCGTCACTTGTTGGATCACCTTGTCTGATACTTCAAACCATTGTAGGGATTGAACTAAGTGTATAGTCAAAGCAGTACAATAATCTTTATTTTAAGTTCATTTTCCGCTTGCGTTCTATAGCAGTTGGAGCTCTAGTGTCCATTGTGGCAAGAGTTGCCTGTTGGTGGGACAGCACCATTGTATGGGAGCAATGAAATGTGTGCTCTATTGTGTGGAGCAATTGAAACTTTTAAAATCAGTAATCTTTTCAACCACAGATGCTCTGTTTACTGTTATTTTCCAAAATACAGTGTTTTCGTCCTGTTCCTGGCTAGTAGGTGGAAGGCTGAGTTTGTACAATCCCTCTCCAATAAGGATAAAGTGTCAGGGTATCTTATATGTAACTTAGTCCTTTGTGCTACAGTCATTGCGACCAGATCAGTAAGGTGGACCGCATCAGTAAGGTGTTAGTATGTGAGAAGAGTGACTTTTGAAGGTACTCCCAATTTTGACTCGTATTTTGCTCCAGGCAGCTTTTTCTTCTGGAAATGTTTGCATGGAGAGAGTTCCACTGAAGAAATGTGTCACACACTGGAGTCAGCTGGTTTCAGCCCTCAGACCTTGTTGGTAAGATGCTTATTAAGTACTTTTAAACTTTCCGACTTAGTATTTTAAAGGCAAAACCCTGATAGGAAAACTCCTAATATTGATCTTTGGATTAATGCTGCACTCGGACTATCTTTCATGTTTTTATGTCCCCGCATTCAATTTTCTGGATGCTCATATTTCCCGCTTAATATATGTAAAAGAAAGAAAATAAAAATCGAGTAAGAAATATCGGTAGGTATGCTAATGGGGATGTGTAAAGTGTGCTTTTAGAACTACAAATACTCTACTGTAATCCTCAATACTTTTCCAAAGGGAAACAAAATTATATAGTAGTTAAGTTCAGATAGACTGCATCAATAACTTGAGTAGTTTTAATGGGATGGGAATTGGTACTGAGACTCCTTTTTTACAGTTCCTTATTGCAAGCAAGCAAGAAAGTGTAAAAGAAAGAACAGAGAGTAAATGTGTCAAACCTTTCTAATAGTGTTCAGACCATCATCTACCTCTAATTTTGGTACTTGGATACTCTTCTCCCAGCCACTACCTAATGACTGAAACGCTTATTTCAATATTATTTGGCTGTGTTAAGATTTTCATCTGAAACACTGATAACGGTACCAGTTTTTACAAAGTGATGACTCAGGAATTATCTGCCTGTGCCTTTAAAAGTGTGTGGTGGGTTTTTGTTTTCTTAGTGTGTAGGATTTTTTTTCTTAATTGGAAGATGTTTTAGTGTTTCATTTCACTCTTGGTCACAGGATGCCATTTGCAACATGTTTATAACTTTCTACTTCAACAAGATTTTATGGGTAAAACAGTTCAGCTCTGCGACATAATGTTTTCAAGCAAGTGCTAATTACATATTTCTTTTCTCTCCTCAGTCACTCCTCCTCAATCTTTGGCTTTCCAAGGAAAAGGATATTCTAGATAAACCAGACTCTATCAGCTGCCTTCACACTATGCTGTCACTTCTGAGCAAAATGAAAGGTGAAACGTGCATTTGGAACATTAATGATTTAGACATGACTGACTGAATTAGACAGTTACACATTTACTCTGGCCAGACTGACTAAGAATAAGTTATATCTAGGTTACCTGATTACTATCAGGGTTTTTTTACCTAACAAGTTATCTAAGAGCTAAATATTGAATGTTAATAATAAAAGGAAATGACTGAAAAATAGAGGCAAAGTGGTTGTTCAAGTCCCATGTCATAGCCTACCGTTTCACTCACCACTAAGTTGACACAGCTGCTTTTGCCATTAGAGGATGGGCATGTCCAGCTCCCCTTCCTCTCTGTTTTGGGTGTGTAGTCCTGCGCCTCTCCCTCGTGCTGATGGGTGCTCAGAAATCCTTCAGATTGGGTTAAACACTGGTTGAGTCACAGTTATTATGGCAGCAGTTGTTTACACACATACAGTGTCTGGAAATAACAGAAGATGCCTTGTTTGTGTTGTGAGGTGTCACTTTGTGACATTCCTTAGATACAGTAAGTGTGCAGCCAGTTTTACGGCCTAGTGATTCAGATTTACTGCCTGCGTCATACATATGAAACTTTCGAGTCCATGTAATTCATATTCTGGCTCTCCCATTTCGAGTTGTGATCTATAAATTGTAGGGTAAAAATCTAGAAAAAAAAGACAATATATATCAGTGTAGAGTAATTAGAAATTGCTACTTAACATAGACTGAATTAATGCAGCTTTCTGTTTTGCGAGTTTAACACCCCCTGACTTGAGCTGCCTGTCCCGCTTGTCCCTCCCGTGCAGTTGCCATAGACGAGTCGTGGGACACTCAGTCGGTGTCCCCCTGGTGGCAGCAGATGCGCTCGGCTTGTGTTCAGTCGGAGCACAACGCGGCTGCCCTGCTCTCTGCCCACGTCGGGCACGCCGTCACCGCAGAGATCATCGACAGCGTGGCCGAGAAAAAGGCAAGTGGTCCGAGTGGTCGTGCCCCGCTCTCCTCCGCTTTATTTACTGCCTCGCGGTCATGCAGGGCATTGGATCCTCAGCGGGGCAGTGTCCTCGGCGCTCATTCATTGTCGTTCTGATACCGGCACGGTCATGCTATCCTGCAAGCATTAAAAAACCCTGAATTTTAAGAGTATTATGCAGAGGTAAATGAATGATATATTAGAACTGTACACTTAAGTATTTAAAGTGAACTGTATAGTGAGTTTTTTCTTGATAGCAAGCACTTTCGTGTAAGCAAAGTTGTGCGTTTTCCAAATTTGTCTAAAAAGTTCAGTGAACTTTGGATAGCAAACTTTTACTAGATTTGCAGTTCTTATTTTTTCATAGACAGGTGAAATCTCTTAGGCCTTATTTTGCTATGGCTTTAATGTGGCTTTTTTTTTTTCTTTTTTTGACATTAACTGCTTCTTCACAAAATTGTAATTAATCCTGTGAAACTGCATGCAACATTGTGGTGTAAAAGAGTAAAAACTATTCCATACTGCAATAGTACCAGGCCTGTGTATTTTTTTGTTAATTGTCTTAAGGTGCTATATGGAATTTAGGGGATGTATGGGCTTGTGAATATTATAACTAGGTTGTGAGGAAGTGTTGATTTCTAGGCAAAACTGTGCTACTTTAGGTGAACCGACCTAAAACAGCCTGCATGTTCTGTTAGTTTTCCCAAATAATTGTAGGTTCAGATACGGACTCATGGGAGGCACTTTCTCTTGATACTGAATACTGGAAACTTTTGCTGAAACAGTTAGAGGATTGTCTAATACTTCAAACACTGCTGCAGAGCAAAGTGAGCAAGAAGACAAAGAGAATTCCATCTCTACAGACTGAGCCTTTGGGCAGACTTTCTGTCAAGAAACTGCTTGAAGGTGGAAAAGGTACTTTCCCCCCCTGCCTCCCTGGAAAGACAGTTGGCTGTCTAATAGGCTTCTGCGTTATTCTTAGCTTGCTTTGTGAAAATTGTTCTACTGGTTACTTCTCTTAGCTTTTCTGAGCTTTATAATTGTAAAAGATGATTATTGTAAAGATGGCATTGTGACATTTAACAAGTCAATTAGAAAATTTTCTAATCGACAGAGCTGTTGTATACTTACTGGGTCAGTTAACAGTCACGAGTATCTCTTCACTTGTCCTTTTGCTTCTGAACTGTAATTCATCTGGGGTACACAAACCACATACACTTTTTTATGTTTTAGGAGGCTTTGCTGACGCTGTTGCAAAATGGGTTTTTAAGCAAGGCTTCAGCCCTATCGTACTGAATTTGGCAAAGCACAAAGAAGATGCTGACAGTACTGAGGAATCGGTGGACACATATAGTAACATCTTTCTTGAGGAACCAGAAGCACTTGCAGGCTTGGAACCAATCCTAGGTAAAAACAAAACGTTGTTTTTTCCCGTATAAAATATCTTCAAAAGTGTTTTGATAAGAAATGTTCTGAAGTACCAAAATTATAGTGGGGAAAACATCTGTGCTGTAACTTAAGGGTGGTGTTTTTTTTTTTTTTTTTTTTTTTTTTGCTCTTCCCCTAGAATTGCTGCAACTGGCATATGAGCAATTTCCTTGCAGTCTTGAACTGGATGTACTCCATGCGCATTGCTGTTGGGAATATGTAGTGCAATGGAATAAGGACCCAGAGGTAAAACAGTTTCATCCTGAGGAGAGTAAGGACTAAGAAATCTCACTAGAAACAGTTTCCAAAATTCATTTTAATTCATAAAAATTTCCATTAGGAAGACATTGACTGTAAAGCATAGTTGTGTGTGTGTGTGTGTGTATATATATATATGTGTGTGTGTGTGTATATATATATATGTGTGTGTATATCCTGTGGGAAGTGGCAAGCATAAATATAATTGAGAGAATGAGAAGTACTAAGGTTGTGTGACACCTCAAAAAGACCGGACAGTGTGTTCCTAAGCTACCAGATTCTGAAAACTGAAGCTACAGATCCTGGATTTGTGCCACTTCAAGTGTCATCAATGGTTTGCTTGCGTTTTGCGTAAATAGAAAAATGTATTAATTATTGCAAAACAGAGATGAACTTTTCATGTGTTTGGTATGTACTAAAACAGATCATAGAATTTTGTTAGACTATAATCCATACCGTTTAAAGAATGAAGAGAGATTTCTTGCACTTTTCTCCAAGATTTTTTTTTCAAGCCTTGAACTCTCATTTAAAAAAAAAAAAAAGTTACTTGCATCGAGTTCGTTCTGCTGCTTTCTGCTAGCTTCTCTACATTAGAAAATGTCGTCTTAAGTTCTTATGCTATCAGAATTTTTACATGATCTTAAAATTTAGGTATGTTGTGTGTGTATGTGTGTTTATGACATAGTAGCAGAGAAGATTACAGTGTTGACATAGTTTTCTCACAAGTTCTATAACTATATATATATATAAAAAAAAAGACCAATATGTCCTTTAGGAATTAACAGCTTACATTTAAAACAAACTTTGAATAATAACTTTCTCTTACTTTTTTTATTTGTTTTGCATAAGGAAGCATGTTTTCTCATTAGGTCTATAGATCATCTTAGGTGTATCATTAACGCCCACGTTCAACATGGTAAGTACAAAGCGCTCATTAAAGATGATCTCAAACTGTAAAACAATTCACTGTATTTAGACTAGGATAAGTGCATGCAGTTTAGTAGGAGTGGTGACTATCTCGTGTGGAAAGACTTTGTGCTAACATTCAGACTCTTTGTTTTTGAAACGATATTTCCATAACTCTGATGGAAATTAAGTTGGGTAGTTAAAACTAACCTATATGTAGCTTAAAAAAATAGAAAAAATCCTGTGAAGATTAGAAAAAGAATTAGTCAAAACAGTGGTGGGCAGTCCTTGCAGATAATTACATTTCACATTTTTTGTGATAATCTGTATATCAGAGTATGTGATGAGAATTGTCCTTTTTGTAGTCTATTTATATATGAAAATATAGTGCGTGCTGTAGCAAAAGCAACAGTTTTAAACCTTACCACCAAAGTTACAGTATCCCTACAGTGTTTAACTCGGTATGTATAATAATTTCAGTGAAATATTTCTTCCATTTATAACTGTGTTAGGGTGTGGGTCCTGTGTCAAGGAACAGGGGCTAAAAGCTGATGGTCAATAGCAATTTTATTGGGTTACAACCTCCTATTTATAAGCAAACAACGCAGTACATGTGTCTTACATGCACCCCGATAGCCAATCCAGCCTCATCCGAGGCTGCATAACTCGAGATCCCCAGTCACAGGAAAGGTCTGCTTTAACTTGTTCTTGGGCCTAGTCAGCAAGCCGCATCCAACCAGAGCTGGGTTCGGTCCGTTCTTGTTTTTGCCAATTTGGTACCTTTTGCTCTTTCCCTTACATTAGGGCACCAAAGTAGTCTACTCCCAAGAAATCTGAAATCTAAATTTCAAGGGTAAATCAACCAGGATAACTGTTGTTACCTTCTTGTTTCACTCAAAATCTATTTTTAATTCCTCACCATTAAAAGAATTTTACTAGTTTTACTCTCTGCTTCTGCTACATAAGATGTTTTGTTCTATTTGCTTGGAGTTCACAAGTATGTGGTCATTCTAGGTATCGCTCTGATGATGTGGAATACATTCATAGTAAAAAGGCTTTCTTCTGCTACTTATCTAATGGACAAGGTGAGTGTCACATCATGACAGTGGTTTCTAGGTTGGCTTTCATTAACTGCTTTATTAATGTCCATTTTAAAATATCATATCTGGTTTTGGAATGGCCAACCATAGGTAGCTTTGAGCAGCAGGAGAGATTGGCTGATGTAACAAAGGCTCTTAAGCAGTGCACATTGCAAAAATGCACTCATTGGTACGAGAAAAATACTTGCAAAACCATTTATCCTAAATCTCCTTTTAATAATGATTTTTATTGTTAAAATCCTTTATTTTAAGGAGATTATACTTCATTTTTTTTGTGTGTGCGTATATATAAATTCATTGTATAAAGTAACTTAGTGTTTTCCATATACTTGTTTACTGCACTGATGGTTATTGCCATGAACCCTTAAGGCTTCCACAAGCAGTAGCTTTCCGGCCTCCTGGGACCTGGGTTTTGAGTGTATGAGCGCTTACTCTTCCAGGTGCAGAATGCTGCTTTGGGGATGCTGTTGAGTATTTTTAACTCTCAGCAGCTTGAGAGTTTCTATTTATCAGTTTCTATTACGTGCAGCTTGTTAGTGATGAGTTTTATTACACTCATTCCTGCTAAACTTCAGTTTTGCATGTATGTAATAGACTTGTCTGGTAGAAATCGGTCCTGTTTAGGACAGGAAGATGCATAAAAGAATCTGTCTATTGGTTTGACAGATGTAGGGAGTAGCTAAGTGGGGTTGTTGTTGTTGTTGCTAGCATGAAAGTCCAGAAGAGTAAACTGGAGAAGTGTTGACCATGATTTTAAAAACACAAGGACTGGCTGCCTCACTCCCCTCTGCTTTGTGCTTCTCATTTTCTCCCTTTCTCCTTAGCTGGGAAAGAATTAGAGAATATCGTTATCTTTGTTCCTTTCCATAAATAGGCTCAGGGAAACAGGCTTAGAATTTTAGTAGGTATTTCTTTTGGGGAAAAAAAAAAAAACCAAAACATTCTTCATGCCTTCATTTAGACTTAATACAATTATTTCTGCCTACGTTAACACCCGTGGGAGAAAAGATAAAGGTTTTCTGCTTTATTTATTTTTAGCTATTTTTTGCATACATCATCTTTCACCTGATGCTGGCACTTACTCTGTTCCAAAAGGGACAGCGGAAAGTTGTCCTGGTCGGACTGTGAAACTGTCTCCTGGATCACCTGATGTCAAGTTTAACTAGTTCTGTGGTTCAGAACTGTGGCCTCTCTCCCCAGCTGCTGTTTAGACTTTGCTGTGGTCTTGTAAACATTAGTTTAATTTCTTTCTCCTGTGGAAGAGGTGGCTTCCATGGATGCAGCTTTCTCATAGTCTGTAGAATGTGATTTCTTTTTTTTTTTTGTAGTTGTGGAAGTTGGATCTCAGCAGCACCTTACTAACTTGATTCTAAACAGGAAATGATGGAGGTGTATCTTTTTAAGGAATTTAGACCAGAAAGCATGAAAACTTAACTATTTCTTATCCTAGTGGTTATTCTTGAGCATTCATTTTTTCCTTCCGCCCGTTTACTAATGTTTCTTTTTAATCTCATGCTTGATACAGTCTTGTATTATAGAAATCACTGATAATTTTTTAGTTGCCTTCAGGCTTTGAGGACTTCTGGGCATTATTTCTAAATCTAGATGAATTCACCCAAAGAAGGGTGAACAAAACTGTACCGGCATCAGCAATGCTCATTTCTATGTTGTATGATCTGTATCAAATCATCCTGTTTTCAAAGGAAAGCTTTGAAAAGTAATGTCTTATGTAGTTGTAATGAACTGTTTTTTTGTTTTAGGAAAATGCTAAGTATTAGTTTAAATTGAGTGCAGTACCTACTCTATCTACTTTATAATGAAAATTATTTAATTGTGCTGGTTATTATTTTATCAACAGGTTGGAAAAGCTCCCAAGGACAGATTGTGCAGAAGGGCAAGTAATACTATTTTTGTCTAAATGGGGAAAAATAAATAAAAACTACTTATTTTCAGTACTAGTTTGATTTGGTTTTCAAAGTGATAGTGTGTTATGAAATATATAAAAACTCAAATGAAGTCCTAAGACAATGTTACGAATTTTAGAAAATAAAAATTAATCTGACAAAGCAAATTGGAAAGGTATAGCAATCCTAATAGGTAGATCTTTTTTTATTTTTTTTTTAAAGCTTAATTAATATGTTCAGAAAATGAAGTTTACTAGATACGATGACTTGAGGAATTCAGTCTCATTTAGGAATAGTCTTGTGAATGGGTTAAGCTATTTTAAATTACAATCTTATAAGATATTAGAAAGAAATGTGTATGTGTTATTTCTAAATCATTGTCCTCAGTTGTAGTTGTGAGCTGTGCTCATTTGTGTAGCTTTAAATACTGGTAAATAAGGTGAGCTGAACACTATATTCTGTGTAAACAATTGTATTTTCAAACATACCGAGTTGTTAAAGGGTACTTTCAAATCTAACTACAAAAAATTAAGTCATCCTTTGCTACAGGATGTAGGTATGGGTGACACTGCTATGACATCTTTTCTTGGCTGCTGTTCAGATCTTCTACAGACATTACTAGAGGTAAAAGTTTATATTTTTCCAGTATAAAATAGGGAACTTAAGAATTAATATTTATTTTTAATTCTTACGGTTAAATTAGTAATTACACTATTCACTTCACGCAGATAAACCCTACTAGAAAACACGAAATTATGTTTTTAATGGTCCTTAATGGTGTTTAGCGCGTGTAACGTTGTGCCTTCCGCTGCCTCACGCGCGGCCGCGGTGTCGCTGCGCAGGCCGACGTGGGCAGCGATGAAATGGCGGCGCCCGCGCTGGGCACCGAGGACGCCTGGCTGGCGGCCGAAGGACCCGTGTCCATCGTGGAACTCGCCCTCGAGCAGAAGCGCGTCCACTACCCGCTGGTGGAGCATCAGTTTGTGTTGTGTACTGTCCTGCACCTCATCATGAGGTTCGCTCTGAAGAGTGTGAAGCCCCTCTCACTTTTTGACAGTAAGGTATGGCTTCTGACACGTGCGTGCACGCATCTAAGCATCCCACCTGCCTTACAGGTATATAAGGTGTTAGCTTCCCCCCTTAGATCAGTGCCTGCAGACTTCTGTGAAAGTCATTTAGACAGGGCAGGGTTCAGCCGCTGAGTTGTCACCAGGTGGAGACCCAACAGTGGGCCGTGTGTCTTAGGGATAAAGGATTTGTAGTGGCCTCAGGTTCATAAAAATCAGCTCCTGACTGGCGAGGTGGCCTCAAAGTACTGCGTGATGAGACTGCAGGTGCAGTCTGGAAGCCAGGTTTCTATAGTTGTTTGGAGAGGAACCAGATCAGAGAAAACATAAATATTTGAATACAGAAATGTTAGAGAGCTGCTGTTGTATGTGTTACTGCTGATGCTCCTTCTATAATTCAGAGCCTCTCAAGGAGAACAAACAGCTTGTCATGTAAATGCATATAATACGTATAAATATAAATAAATATAAAAATGCATATATTAAAGAGAACTCAGGGTGGCCAAAATACAGTATATTTCCCATTAGTGTCTGACCCTGGTATAAAGAAGTTTTCCTTGTCACTCTGTAAAATAAAACTTTGTGTTTTATATAAAGTGCTTTGTAGACCTATACCTACCATGTTGTACCATGTACCTACCATGTTCCAGGGTCTGTAACACAGTTCTGTGTAATTCCATGAGTAGGGTGCAATCCCTCTAAGTATTTCTCTATTGGCTGTTCTCTCAATCTGGAGGCAAACCCCGAAACTATGAGGATTTTTGTCTTCTAACAGAAGCTTTCTAGTGTGTGTCATATTCCCTCTTTCCTGATGCAGCGCAGAGCAGGGCTGCCAGGGCTATCGGTGCTGCGTGGGTCACTGCTGCAGCACCGTGGGCTCACACAAGGGCTGAACAGACAGGGCAGCTCTGTCTGTTTCTGAGTACAGCCAGGTTGAGGGCTGGCAAAACAGGGGTGGTTGTCATTCAGATTTTAGCTGCAATTTAATTAGTGATAGTCCAAGCGACCTGCAAAGTAGAGCACTGTCAACTGCTTTTCAGTAGATAACAGTTAAAAAATTATTTTTGTGTCAGCTACTATCCATTTCTTATTAAATGTCACACTTGGCATTTTGATCTGGCATAATAAGCTAGAGACAAGAAAATATATGCAAATTTAAGCTGCAGCTGGTAGTATATCACATATCTAAGTTGGTAGGCAGGTGTTCCTACGTGAAAGCAAATTCTCAATGTTAGGACTATATGAAGAAATGTGTTCCTTTTGTTCCCTAGCTTTAACTTCACTGTGTCCATTTCCATCTCCAAGATAAATAGAAGATGCAATACAATTTAAATGGAAGGATGCTTTGGCTCAAAAAATTGATAACTTCTCTCCTTATCTCAATTTTAGGGCAAAAATGCCTTTTTCAAAGACCTTACTTCAATTCAGCTTTTACCCAGTGGAGATATGGATCCAAATATTTTATCCATACGACAACAGGTAGGTGCAAATTTGCTCCTGAGAGTTCTAGAACTTCTAAAACTTCAAATAAAACTGAAGTAACTTTTAATTTTTCCTTCCAAGTTCTTGGCGAAAGTTGTGAGTGCAGTGGTTCAAAGCCTGTGTTCATCACAGAAGGCCAAAGGAGCCCTGGAAGAGGAGTTGTTTCCTTTCGAAAAGGAGAAGGATTGGCCAACGTTGGCTGTGGATCTGGCTCAGCATCTTCAAATCTGTGAGGATACGGTTCGAAGGCTTTATGTATGTGAACTGTATAATTATGGAATGGATCATCTCGGTGAAGAGGTAATACCACCTTTTAGTATTTTTTAATTATTACAGGATTATGTCTGAATATCTTCAAGATTACTCTTTCACCTACTCGTAACATATAAAAATATTCCTAGTATGAGCTGTTACCAACAGAATAGAGTAAAACTGAAGTCTTGGCAGAATGTACTCATATGAGAGGAGCACTGATATCCACGTTGGCAGATTTCATAGGTGAGAGGTAAAACTGCCTGTTTTTTTTTAAATCCCTAAGTTTAAGTTTCTTAGGCATAGATAAAAATGTGCATGACCATTTGTGTCTTCTGATCACAATTTCACGAAATGTTTATCAGTCTGCATGCAGAAAATCCTTTTTTGTTCTTGAGGAGAAAAGCAAACAATTTAAGAAATTATCCTGAAGCTTGGAATATGCTGTTGAACTTCAGAACAGATCTCTCAGCCTTTGTTCACTCTGCTGCTGTTGTCAGGCTTTTAGTAACATGTTTTATCACAGTAGCAGATAACCCAAAAAACAGTCCCCAAACCAATTTTCCTTTGAGTGTCTGAAGGTGTCTGAGAAAGGAGAGGAAAAAAAGAAATCAAAAGATGGTTTTCTAAGGGAGTTTTTGTCATGCTCAAAGAGTATCTAACTCCTTGTGTATTCCTGTTTTCAGGCCTTTCTTCAGGTGGCTGACAAGGAAGTGCTTGCATCTCAGCTCCTCATACTGACTGGACAGAGACTGGCCTTTGTTTTACTTCACATGCAGACGAAGGAGGGGATGGAGCTCCTTGCAAGGCTTCCTCCAATGCTCTGTACTTGGCTTAAAGCTATGGTAAGTCGAGCCTCGTTTAGGAAGACGCCTTCCTTCCACAGAGGCTGTTCACCAGCTGAAACAAAGGATCGGTTTTCACGCTTCAAAATGAAGTCACTTGGAGAGTGCAGCTTTGCTACATGTTTTTGCTGGTTCAGACTGTAATGTTCATGCCTTCAAGTAAATTTGGGAGAGACTTGCTTGTCTTTACCCATAGCATGACCCTGTAATATGAAGAATGAGAGCTGTGTGTGTTGGATGGAGAAGTGCCCTTGTGTCTTTGTGAAACACTTTCTTATGACATTGTGTTAGATTTGTTCTTGCTTTGAACAGACTATTGACAATCTCTTCTTGTGGCACTACTCAGAAATCAGTGCCTTGTGCTTATCCAGATTAGAGGTGTGATGTTTTGCTTGCATCAACAAACTTGCAGCAAAAGCATCAGTAGTATGAGCTGAAGCAGCAGCTTACAGCTCAAATACTAGCTTGGCTCATAAAAGCTCACCAGGAAGGACCTGCAGGAGATCATCTGTGACTCCAGTGCTCTGTTTATTCTTTTCTAGGACCCCCAGGACCTTCAAAATCCGGACGTGCCAATTGCAACAACAGCTAAACTGGTTAACAAAGTAATAGAGCACTTACCAGAGAACCATGGGCAGTACAGCCTTGCCTTGAACCTGATAGAGGCTGTAGAAGCAATCTCATCATGACCTTGCAGGCCTGCGATACAGTGCTGTTCTGCATGACCTGACACCGTAAGGCCGAACTTGAGAGAGGAAACCTTTGTAAAACAACCAAAAGAACAACCCTCCCCACCCCAGAGTTTCAGAAGATAATTTTAAAAATGGAATTTATTTTAAATGCTACACTAGCACAAAGATGGTTAGTTTCTAGTATATTTGTCAGTATCTGAAATGCTTTGTTATTTATTTCTCACTTGAGCGCTTCTTGAGGTAGTGTAAATGGGATAGATTTGACAGCAGTTTTAGTCTATTTACAAAATTACATTTTGTGAAATTCTGTATTTCATACTAGTGGTAACTGCTGCAGTTTGTGTCCCATGTATGATTAGTTTATCAAAGCAAGCTGTAGAATTACATCTGAGAAACTTCAGCAACTGAAGTTATCTTGTAAAACCAGTACTGCTTTTTCTGAGCTAGAACTGGTGTTGGGCTCACATCTTTTAACTGCATTATACCTGAGAATGATGGTGGCACGAGAGAGAGGAGAGAATGTGCTGGGGCCTGAGGCAAGGGGAGAACCTCCCACTCCTCTAGACTCAAGTATGGACTCATCTTTTAATCCAAATCTCTGGGCACTGCTTCCAGGGGTATTGGGCCTCAGTTAAAACTGCATTTACATCCTTTAAGTATTAACCTCTTTTGAGTTTCAGTGAGTCAAGGAAAGTTGTACTGTACAGTTGCCCACCCACATCTTATCACTGTAGAAGATGTAGTACCTTGTAAGCCACTGCACATGTTAACTGATAGTCAAAAGCTGCTTAAATAGTTGACCCAACTTTACTGAATACCTTAGCCTTAAATTAAAAAAAAAAAAAAAAGCTTATATTAACTACAGGGAAATATATAGTGAATATCTTCACTATTGGAGTGGTATATTAAACAGACAATTATCTTGCATCAGTTAATACTGTTTATTTTCTACTTAAAGGAATATTTCCTGGAAAAAGCCAGGAGGGAAGAAAAATATCGGTGTAAAAGACAAAAAACCAGTTAAGTCAGTTGAAATTACTAGTTCAGTCCTATAACTTGCTTTTCTTGCATTATATGTAAGAAACGTCCATAGAATTATGCCTTTTTTTAAGACAGAATTCGGTCTTACCTGTCTGAAGTATGTGCTGCTGTCATCCAAGGGTTACGCTTCCCCCAAAAAAAGGGTTTTGGAGGGAGCTTGTTCTGCACAAACTCCTTCACCTCTTTCAAGAACTGTGCACGTAAGTGCTGCACTTCAGTGTAGCTGACTAAGGCTCTTCGAAAAGTTTTTGTGCTAAGTGTCTGACTTTCTTCAACTGTATGAGATGGATTACAGCAAAGACCCCTAAAAATTCTACTGAGAATAACTGGCCATCCACTATCTATGCTTTCACTAACTTCAGTTATAAAACTATAGAATTAAAACAGCTCTAGGAAGGAAAAGGGTAGTTTATACAGTGAACTTTACCCTCTTGCCTGACAGCACTTCAAACTTCTGCAGAAATGAGAGAGTGAGTAATCATGAAAATTAAGGAAAAAAACAAAAGGCTTTTTTTTCTTAGTTGCATTACATTCCTGTATTGTGGTACAGCTGTGTAAAGGATTTTACTGTAACAGGGATTATGGCAGAGCTCACACTCTACACCAATCAAATCTGTAATGTACTGTAAGTAATATTATGTATATAGTGCTATTTTGTGTCTTACTTGCTGTGTATTTGTGTAAATTGATTAAATAAATTTGAGGTTTGATTGTATCTTGTGTTTTCTAGGGGATGATGTTGGCCCTTTTTTTCTTTCTTTGTAAGTACTCTGAGCCCTTGTACTTCTACAACAGTATTTCATGCCAGGAGAGAAATGTAAAAAATTCACTTAAAGGAAATTCCACAACAAGACTACCAGGGTTAGTCTTACTAACCACAGAGCACAGGTTACTCTTATTTTGAACAGCCTTTTTAATTAAGCTTAAAAGTGATATACACAATTGGGTATAATACAGAAAGCTCCCCCTATTCACAATAGAATTCTGCTCAATCTGGGCCATTGCCCTGTGTTTCTGCAGTCACCCCCCTTGCCCCGTCACTCCCCTGCCCTGTTGTCTGTGGCTGTGCACCAGCCGGTCCCCCGTCCCCCTCAGCCGCTGCCTTTTCCCGCGAGGACGGCGCTGCAGCGGGCGCAGGGAGCGCTGGGGGACGCGGCCGTGTGGCGCCTGCAGCGCGGGCACTTGGCTTGGGCAGCTGGTAGGACGATCACTTCATAGGATGACTCTTCACGAATATCACCCCCTGTTAAGGCAAGCATCACTCTTGAGAACGCCGGGGGGAGGTGCAGTAGCATTCCCTTTCATAAAGGGCTGCTCAACACAGGGTGCTGCAATGCAGAAAGCCAGACACTGCGTAGAGGAAGAGCATGTCTGGAAGAGGTCGCTTACCTTCCAAGTTGATCAAAAAGGTCCCCCTGACGATATTTGCATCTGCAGGTGTTTCTTTGGGAAATTCACTCACCAGCGTGGTCTGGGAGGCCATCATTATTTCATTCAGCTGGGACACACTAGAAGATTCCTCAGCCTGCAGTACCTAGGCAAGAGCATTAACTTTCAGACCCACAGCCTGTTTTTATTCCTCAGCTGCTTTTGAAGTGCAGCTTCCTGCTAGCAGCAGTTAAAGCAAATACAGAACTGTGGTGTGTGGGTGCCATTCACAGCCCTAGTTCCAGATGTCCTTGGGGCCACTAAAGGAATGAAACTTGTCAGAAGGATAGTACAAGTTATAAAAAATGAATATATATTTTATGTATCTATACACTTAGGTATTTATAAATAAATACATGCACACACCAGATCTATGGGGTATGCATATATGTTCAAATCTGGCCTCAAAAGTGAGATCTACCCTATAAGCTCTAAGATTATCTGGTCCTTAAAATTATAAATGCTAAGATTAACACCAGGGTTACTACAAATCAACAAGTTTCTTTGATAATGAATCAGTAGAGATGTTCAACCACAAGTCCAACCTGATGACTCCTATGAGGAAACCCCTCTACTCCTACACACTTGAATTTCAGTGTCTAAAGCACCCCTGTGCAGACAGATGTTTTCAAGTTTCCTTGACACATCAAGCATAAAGCTTTCTATTGAAGCAGAGGAGTGTTTATAGAAGTTAAGAGATGGAAAAGAAGTTATGTAGAAGTTAAAGAAGTTAAGAGATGGACAGCCTCACAGTTGTGGCTGTAGTTGTGTCTTTTACCTCCATTAATTCAAATAGCAGTCCAGGCTCAATGACGATGACAACTTCATATTCCAAAGCATTCTTGCCAGAGATGGACCCAAGGAAAGAGTCTCTTATTGCACAGGCACCTTCTATTGCCTCCTCAGTCCCAGGTTTCTTCCATCCTGAGCTTGCTTTAATCCAGCCACTACGAAACACACCTTCTGAGTCTTGAAAGCAAAGGAAACAGCAATTGTGAATGCAGTGCCTGCCTGCTCACGTGCTTACTAAACGAGTAACAGAGAATGGTGCACGTCTCTATTTGCATTCTCTCTAACTGTGCAATTAGACAGTGTCTCAACTCCTTAGTCCTACGCACGCTTTACCCTTTTTGTACGGGAGGTACTGGAAAACCTCTTCTGCCAAGTGAGGAAGAATCGGTGCAAATGATCGGACCACGATGTCCAAGGCCTCCGCTAGCACAGTCTGACAGGAGCGCCGCTTGGGATCCTTCTCCTCTTCGCAATAGAGCCTGCGGGACACACACACACAAACACACACGGAAGCTGCGGAGGATCCTCGCGGTGTGGCCACGGCAGGGCTCTTGCTCTGGGGCCATCGTTCCAAGGCTGCCAGTGCCACCTTTCACGTAAAGGGTAAAAGCCTAACGCAGCCTTTCTAAGAAAAGCTTTTCCCCTGTGCCCCCCCTTGGAAGGCACAGTGGGGTGAGGGAACAGGAATATTTACACAAGCAGCCACATTCTGTTCTTGGAAAGAAGCTTTCGTGCCATGCCTGTTAATTTGCTTCACTTGCACAGAAGAGAATCTCTTCTCAGGAAGGTGAGTCTGCTGTCTCCTTATTTGAGTTCATTTATTAAACTCAGTATTCACCCCCATTTATTTCAGTCTGGAAACCAAAGAGCATGCAGCACCATCCCCTAAGCTACAGACAGCATCCTCGCTTAGGAGGCCCAGCCCTAAGGATTCTTTGCCTTTTGGACCCATAGGACTTCAGATCACCCAGGTAACTGCTGTAGCCTTTCCCCATGCCCCCCATCTCACAGACACATACTTCTGTACGTAGAAAAACAGATTTAAGAATCTCTCTCTACCACTTCATTTAGTTCTAAGTGTGTACAATCTTGACCATCTTTCAAAAGGACTCAGCACCCCTAGTGGAGAGAATAAACTTAGCACATCCCTGACAAAAACAACTATCCTGATAGCTACTGAGAGCAGCTGAGCTTCCACCTGGGTGCTTTGGCTCCCTAGAGCACAAGACATAGTTGTTAAACGCTCTCAAAGGTACTTGTGTTCACTCGACATTTCCCTGGAGCATTTCAAAATGATTAACTTGATTTTTTCCCCCCCACCATTTCCATGATAGCTTAAAGGCAGCAGAAATATCCTTACCTGTCTTTGATTATGCTGAAATAAAAGTTAGACAAATTTCTGGAGCAGAAAGCTTGCAGTAATCGAACAACTTTGCTATAATCATATTGTTTGTAGGCTTCGGTAACCTGGGATGGGGAGCAGAGAGAGGTAAGTACCAATTTGATCACCCTGGATCCAATTAATACTCCTTATAAACCTGAATTTACACAAACTGTGCTGAGTGACAAGTCTGGGGTAATCTTTTCCTTAATAGTCATTGGAGGAGGAAGTGTTAATTCAGTTAATCAGGACAAGAAAGTCAGTTTGAGTATGGACGGGTAGAGGAGAGGGGGCACCACAGAAACTACATCCATTCAGCAGAATGGTTCTGGGTGATAAAAAGAAGTGCTCCATTCCACGGAATATAGGAGATTTCCAAAGCTCTCAAACACTTTGATTCTTTAGCTCCTACTTCACGTATCCTACAAAATTTCTATTAGTGGCCTGGGGGACAGGGGCACAGGAGAGGGGCAAAGGGCAGGTTCATGTCAAAACCAAGCTGAGACTATTAAAAAGCAAAGACTTCCTCCCAAGAGCTAAAATTCTTCGTGGTCATAATGTGCCCGTTTGATACATACTCTTTACTCTGATAGCTTTAACGGAAGTTGCGTACCTACGCCAGGGGGAAAGCTTAGTACTTAGATATTCAGAGGAAAGGTTTATTTTTCCCTTTCCTTTTTTTAAATGAAAGTTATTAAGTCCTAACAGCCTTTAAACAACTCTAGTATTCTGAAACTTAAGTCATATTTTTCTTATCACAGGTGTTAATGAGAACATTTATTTATTTACTGCAGCACAGAAAAAAAAAATCTTACTAGTCTGAACAGTTAGAATGACCCAAATGTCAAATTTTCTTCTTTACAATAACACAACACTCAGAATTAAAGCTTTCCACCTCGGGCATATATCCAGGGAAAATGAAAACAATTTACCTTGCTGCCATAATCTTGCAATAAATGTAGCATGTATTGATCTATTATGTACATCTCTGAAGCAGGAACGGCATCAGTTTCTGGATTGAAGCCATCTATATTTCCCAAGATAAAGCGTAGCGTATTCCGAAGCTAGGAATAAACCACATGAGTTAAACGCAATATTTTGCACTTCAGATTAAGCATGAGATGATGATGTTCTACCATGAATTAACTAAGCGTGCTTGTTTTCCAAACTGATTGCTTCAATAATCACAGAATACCATGTATAACATTTGCCACAAAAACCTACAGAAGAACAAAAACCAGACTGTGGCTATTATCTAAGCATGCCACAGGGTATCTTTTGCATAGTTCATATTCCTATTTGATCCGTGTGTAAAAGCCAGTTTGCAAAATTGGTTCTGGAGTTTGGAAAAGCTCTTTTAGTTTAGAGTGAATCACTTTACAACGACTTCCACGCAGCCGACACAAAGCCAAGAGGCCCTGTGACCAGCACGCAGAGCGTTGGCGTGTTTGGCTCTCACCTTGTTGATATCGTCTCTCGCCGCGTTAAGTACGACGGGTCCAACGAGCACCTCCGTGAAGACGTTCGATTCTGCCACCCACCAGCGCAGAACGTCGGCGCCATACGGGGGGTCCCTGCTGTGATCCTAGGGGGGGGTGACACGACAAAACCTGACGGGCCCGGAGCTTGGAGAACAGCGCGATTCCAGGCCTTAACGATACTTGCAACTGTGACCACAAAGTTGCTCTATTTGGAGGCCTTCACCCCTCTTTTAAGCAAGATTCCTGCTGAGCCCAGACTGCAACACACACCCGCAGCAGTCTGCATACAGGCAGTGCTAGAACACAGGGAAATTAAGTCAAACCCATCTCACAGTCCTGAATCCTTTTCATATGCAACGTTGATGCTCATAGCTGAAGACATTTTGTGCACGAACATGGGTTAATAGGTTAATTCTTTCCCTGCCGCAATCACTGCATCCACGGTGTTCCCAAATCAAAAGCACCATTCTGCATCTTCTATATAATTTAATTTCTTTTCTCTTAGCACAGACCACAGAGCAAAGTCTACTACAGCTGAAGTAAAACAACTCCAAGTTGCTAATCCAGCCCAGGAGAACTGCAAGTCATGCCCAAGTCATAAGAAAACCTTTCTAAACTTCTGCTACAAGGAAGCAATATAGCGAAAAACACACTGAAAGATGGGGACAATGAAAAATTGCAACCAGAAATCGAGGCACTCAGCATTTTCACTTACTTCACCTCCATTGATTACCACGTCAGGGTCAACCACATTGCCAATAGATTTCGACATCTTTTCCCCTTTTTCACCAAGGGTGAATCCATGAACAACCAGAGTCCTGGAGAAAAAGTTTTAGTGAAAACAAGACTAAGTAAAGCAAACAAACAAAAAACCCTACTGCTAAAAATAGATTTCCAATAGGATATTCGCACATCAAAACATATGGACATCCACTACTCTAATAAGTCTGGAGCTTGGCCTGTGGCGCTCAACCAACCATATATTGTGCAGCCATCTCAGCAGCACATACATCTTTAATATGTTTTACTCATTTCATTTTCTAAGTGACCAATACAATGTTTACAGACATGTAAGGCACATGTTTTTTCAACTCGAGCACTTACTTATATGGTGATTTTTTCCTTGTTGCCACACTAGTTAGCAGAGAAGACTGAAACCATCCTCCTAGCTGGTCTTTTCCTTCAAGGTAAACATCTGCTCTTTGCTCTGCATCTTTGAAGACAGAAAATTTGTGCTTATATTTTTAATATCAATCTATGTTAGATCCTCAAGTGATTAACAGACACACACATCCAGAGAAAAAAAAAAATCAATCACAAGAGTAGATGAGTTGCTAGATGAGAGATGTATGATTTCTTCAATACGATACAAATGATCCATCAGTAACACAAAATTTAAATCATTAAAACCCAAGACTTGATGAACTGAGCTTAACTTTAGGCTTTTGAAGTCAAGATAAGCTTTGTTCGGAGGAAGGCACGCTTAAAGGAATGACACTAAGCAATCACTTATGAGAAGAGGAGCCATGACACTTGGAGCCCTTCCCACAAGGTTCTAAAAGTGCTTTCCAAATACTCAAAACCAGACCGAAGGCTTCAGGACAGGATCACGCGCTTGGGAACTGGTAGAGAACAAACGCAGTGAGTGGAGACATCACCCGCTGGGACTCGCTCCAGATGCAATAGATTCACCGGGCTCCGTAAAACCCCGGGTATTTTCAGGTAAGACCAGGAAGGGTCAACAGCGCCGCGGTGACCCGAGCTCACCTGGCACGGCGGCTCTATGGGGTGAACTGCAAGCACGGCACAGCAAGGGACGGGGCTCTTGACTCAGCAGGTCCCTCCTGGCCCTGCAAAGGCCCGGGCAGCGCGAGAGCAGCGCAGCGGGAGCAGAAGGTGCGAGGCACCAAACCCATAAAGCCACGAAATGGGAAGGGTGGGGGCAGCCACAAGGGGCAGGGGGAGGAACTGACTGGTGTTTCTACAAGCTGGCGGGGTGATTTTCCAGGTGTTCAGACAAAATTCAGACCCAAGTTCTTCTGCTCCATTTTGTCCAATAGCTCCTTTCCTGCTCGTCCTAGGACCCCGGGACAATTCTGCTTTCTGCTGCTGACACACTCAATTTATTTGCTTAACTTAATGGAAGTTTCGATATTTAGATCCATCCTGCAATAAAGTGAAGTTCAACATTACAAAGGTCAAGGCCAAGCAGTTACTGCTGCCACAGGGGGAAGGAAAAAAAAAAACAGGGCGAGTGGATGATATGTTTTCAGCACACTTGTTTATTCCTTCAGCAAAATCTGCAAAACATCTTGATGTTTTTAAACGCAGAGTGAAAACGGATCAACCTTTGGATCAGACTGCAAAAATATTTGTGAGGATAAGATAAAAAAAACAACCATAAGAATACTTGTGGTGAGGAATAAAATAACACAGAAAACACATAAAACAGCAGCAACATGTTCTTTAGTTACTGCCAGTTTACCAGACACACTGGTTGTTTAATGTGACCTTTTCACATTTGGTGCAACTTCTGGCAACTAGAAAAACAAAACAAAAAGCCTTAAAATAAGATGACTAAATCTGGACAAATGAAGAATTTGAACAAACAACTGGTGCCAAACAGCAAACTGAATAGGTGTCTTCTGGCAGGAACTGCTCTGGCCGACAGGCAGTCTGCTACAACATGAGTTTAAGGGGAGACTAGACACTTTATCTTTGTAAAATACAGCATAATCATTGCATCTACAGAAAACTGCTTTTTAAGTTTGCTAGTAGCTCTCTTGCCTCGGTTCTATTGAAATTGCAATTGTCAATTAATAAATTAATAAATTAATTGACAACACTGTACATATTCTTCCACTTATGAAGTAGTATGTTCAACAACCCAGAAGAGACTTTTCAGTTCTTTATTTTACATTGAGTTATAGTACATAGGTCATTAAAGAGTATTAACATTTATGATCCTTCTGGTTTGGATTTCAAGATTCTCTATCTTTGATCTTACAGACTTTGACTTTTAGATTAAACATATTGCATTTTAATGCCAGGAATGAATCAGCTAAGATAAATTTAAGTCTCCCAGTCAGCATAAAAGTTTAAGCACTTAGATAGGTAAGTTGTAAAATAATTACACCCATACAGTTAAATATTATCTAATAAGATAGGGAAAGAATTATGATGCTGAAAACTACCATCATTCTAGTGGAACTATGGGTCATGTGCTGCTTGATTTTTTTTAAACCAACAGCACATCACATTTTGGTTCAGTGCATTTTTACTTAACATTTTCAAAAATAATAACCTCATGTTTCTAGTGTATGTGATGCGGAAAAGGAAATTTTAGAAAACAGTTAAAATGAAACAGTTTTTTTTTCTAAAACGGATTCTCCAAAGACAGCTCCTGAAACGAGTCTGTCAAAGAGGAACAAAGTTGCTACAGAAGTTCCTCAATGATCAGTCTTGAGAATGTCTCTACTTAAATACTTAAGGACTGATATTGTCATTAAATATAGAAACCTGCTGACAAAAATGAACAGACCCAGAATTCACCAAGGCAATTCACCCAACTTTGGCATTTATGAACTTCTGCAGTTGTTTGTCTGCCCTTAATCCACCACCCTGTCTACATTATGAAACAGTTACACAGTTGTTGAAAATACAGTATACCGCTTTTAGATATCAGTAAGGGCTATGCACTTAAGAAAACTTGTCTATGACAACTCATTTACAGCAGAATTTAGGAAAAAAATGAATACAGGAAGACAATGTCTGCAGAGCACACGGGCTGATAAAGTTAAAGCAAGTAAATAAGGACCCAGAGTGCAGCCCTGCTGCACCATGGAAAGCCCATGTGCTGATTTGCAAGTCATTTAAATCCAAATTTACAAATTTATTTCACTTTTTTGTGTGTGTGTGTGTCTGACTTTAGCCTCTGGATTTCCAGTTCTATTAAAAACTTATTGTAGATATAGCTGAACCCAAACTAAACTGAACCTTGAAGAAAAGAAATAACACAGTCCTAGGAACCACAAAGTTCTGTATTCAAAATTATCAGATGCTTTAGAACAAAATTTTACCTTTACTACACATTCAGTTTGCAGGTAGCAGATTAAAGCTACCTCACAGTGGTAGCATTAATTTTTTAATTAAAATAATTAATTTATCACTACATGAAGTGTTCAGATATTACACATTTTAACCCTTTATAAAAGAAGTGGAAAAAGCTGCTTTTCCAAAGAAAAAAAAAAAATGAGGCATTTGCAGTAAGAAACTGGATTAGACAGCACAGCAAGTCCATAACACTAACTTCACTTATCAGTGAATACAGAGCATTGGTGAAATAAATATCACCATAAATATTTTAGTAGCATGTTGCAATAATGTGATGCGGGTTTGCTCTCAATGCTGCAAATAGTTTAACATTTATTTTGTACACAAAATAATTTTAACTACAGAAATTTTGGTTTTGTGACTCTAGTAACCAAATCATCCATCTTAATTTGCTAGAAGCACCTTCTTGTCACAATGCTGACATATAATGGCATGCTAACTTCAAGTCTGGGTAAAGCTACTTTTCATCCAGAATCAAAACCTTTGATATCTCTAGCCTGGAAAAAAAGGAAGGAAATGCTAATTTAATGCAACAAAGTCTGTTCCCATATTTCATATATATGGTATGCATGGCCATTAGCTAAAGTGATGAGTTTAAGAACCGTTGCATCTCATTTAATAACTATTTTGCTCCAACATGGCTAGTTCAAGTCAGGTCCACATTGCCCAGGGTAGATGTCACACAGTTATTGAAGAAAACTGCTTATTTTTGTAAGACTGGAATTGACAGGAAAACCAGTAACAGTGTTTTTTCCTGGTGGCTACTGATAGAAAGATTGTTGACTTGTAATTTCCAATAACTTGAGTTCACAGTAGACTGCAACAATTATGTACATTAGTGTCTCAGTTACAGCAATATATTAAATCCTCCAGCAGCTCTGAAATCACCTCACATGCTCCTGTCCTTTGTAAGATCCACTACCCAACATGCCTCCATAACCATGTGAGAGCAAGCAGCACCTTCCGTCAGCAGCACCTTCCACACATTGAAGAGACAGCACTTCACAGGTAGCAACTCAGCCCCATAGGGCAAGATGTTTTCAGGAGTTTAAGCCACAGGGAGTTTTGCTTTCTGTTGTGACATTCCCTAAGCAATTTTGGATTTTTCCATGAGCCTCCTCCTACAGGAGCATTTTGGAAGGCAAGTCCATCATTTAGTACATTAATAAATGCTGTCAGTTATTACTATTTATGTAGAAAGAAGCTCTGCATCAGGTTGTAAATGCTGGTGTATACTTTGAAAATGCAAGAGGAAGCTATTCATTCAACAGATCTTGCAAAAGGCATTTTTCAAAAACAGTAAAGTTGAACCAGCCATTTCATCTGAATCGGACTCTGTACTTCCACTCTGGGCAGCAAATGGGAGCCTCAATTACCCTGAGCCAAAGGCAAGGCAACTTTAGCCTGGTTTCTGCAGATAAAGAGGCTTTTGAGATCACACTGCCTGTTAGTTGTGTCCCTCCCTAACTCTTGAACCTGTTGGGCCAATCCATTCAAGTCTGAGAGCAAGATAACAAGTCTTAAACACACCAAATCCCAGCAATTTAATGAAACTAGGCAACTGGCCAGGGAGGAAGGGGCATTTTTAAGAGTTCAGCAAAAGAGGAATCTGTACTGTGAAAGACCCAACACACAACAGACTTCACAGAAACCATACGGGACTCTGATAAATTAACAGGGAGCCAAAAGTATTAATTCTGCTACTGCCTGTTAAATATGGTCTCTTTCTTTCTATATAGGACAGAAGTAGTTTCCATAGAAGATGCTTAAGCCCTTAAAGAACACAAGCACATATTTGTGCATGTAGAATACCATCACTACATGGCCTTTCGAAAACCAAACCAAACCAGAAACATTTTTAAAGAGAATGAACTTTAGCGTATGTAAAGGTCCTTTAGAAACTGTTTGCTGATGGTACTGTTGCCTGACCGTGTTGCTAGGAAATAAAACCTCTGGTACTAACGTGTTTTATAATTCAACAAGATTGTTATCACACAATTGTGTGCTGAGGGTTTAAAGTCCAGACTTCATGCTCTGCACAGGACTCCTTCCTTTGGAAAGGTCTCCTGACTCCGGATCACTCTCCGGGCAAACAGTATATGTATATATGCATATGCACACACATACATGTGCACAAGTGTATATATAGACACCTGTGTGTGTGTGTACATATATGACTACAAATTCACGATGATTTTTCTATCATCATGCTCCTGTTTTACAGCATGGGAGATGCTATAAATGACAGAGCAAGTATGAGCATTTTAAACCACGACAAACTCCTTTCACTTCTGATAACTTTCAGTAAGTAAAAAGGGCTAAGGTACACATATTCTGCTAAAAACGATTAAACTTTTGAAAATTCAGCAGCCAATCTCAATTTTGTCCTGTTTCAAATAGCATGCACTAGTGCAAACCAAAATGCGTTAATTGAAAGTCATCTAAAGCATCAGGTAACATTGAAAGGCCTCAGCCTTTCATAAAAATTCTACAGGAAAAAAAAAAAATCACATTCTGATTAGGAGACAAAACGCATGCCATATGGCCAATAAGGTCTGTGCATTAGAAAAATCTCAACTTCAATTATACTGAGAATGAGGTTGCCAACATTAAATCTTATTCCTTACAAGCATAAGCAAAAATCTTTACAAAGAAATGACCACCAGTTTGCTGCTCATTTTTTTCCTGATACCAACAGCATTATACAAAATGGTTACATTGGTTCCCCAGGTGTTATAGAACCATTATCAACATATTAATTTCATACCTTCCAAAACATGGGCCCAGGAAGTTCCACTATCAAACCAGATGTCCAGAACATCCTGTCCCTTTACATAATCTGAAGTATCGTGACCACCAGCCTATTGGAAAAACAATTATTAAATAATGCAAACAGAATATTCCATATCATTAATGCTATTCAAAGCTATAAATAAAGCAGATCTGATTTCTGGACCAGTTTTGTACATGTTCTGCCAGCCATGTTGCATGCAAACACAAAATAACTTAAATAATTATTAACAATAGTTTTTAAGATCATCAGCCACAAGAAAAAAAAAAAAAAGGCCTAAAAATGTCAATGCTAGATTCACACTACTGTTTGTTTGTAAGCTTAAGAACCTAACTATTAATGGAACAATAGAAGGTAGGACAAAAAAATCCTGTTTTAATGACAAAAAAAAAAAAAAAAAAAGACTTAATACATGATCTGGCTCATAACTTGCTTCTAGAAGAAACTGGCATCCTCCTTGACTAAAAGGAGGAAAATAGAGACTCCATGACCTGAATTAAGGGCACAAATCTGCTTGTACGTGCTTTGTCACACTTGGCTCTTACCATCTCATAAATGTAGGAGACACTGGAAAAGTGTTCCAAGGATATGTGAAGGTTTTACACTACTTCCCATCACTCAACCACCTCATTCTCTATTTGAGGTCAAAAAATTACCTTTGCTACAGCCTCTTTTGATAGTAGCTGTTCAATAGGAAGAGTCCACCATGCATCTGTCCCTTGCTGCTCCACTATTTTAATGATATTTGTGACGGTTTCGCTGGGTTAGAAGGAAAAATGGATTGTATGAATTGGTAAATTAGCACACATTTCTTCAAGCACCTGAGACCCAAGTGGTAAAGTATACTGATAAAGAGATCAACCTATTTAAACCTGGGATTTATCAGCTTCCCAACCCCCAACAGCTTTCTACTTTCGCCTTCCAAGATGCTAGCCATAGGGTTGTGTAAAATCCTGGGTATACAGAAACCTATATTCGGGCTAGCTGTTCTGCAAACCATCAACAGCTTGGACACTCAGCTTGAAGCCTTCCAAAACCCATTTCACTTGTTATTTCTTGGCCTTGGAATGAAACAAAGCAACTATTCTCCCCCACAATACTGCCTCTTTTTGATAACAAGTTTCTCTTTTCCCCTTTATTGAGACCTTGAAAACTCACCTGGAAATAGAACTACCAAATACCAGCGTTTCAAATGTACACACCTCATATTACATTAGCAGCTGCCTGGATTCCTCTTTTGGCAATACATTTTTTAAAATATACTTTATACACGTTATATAAATATAAATACAGGTATATACTACAGATATCATTCCCAATAATGGAGCAAACTGTAGTTCTTGTACCCAGAAGTGATGTTATCAACCACTCTGAGGGCAAAGTATCAGTCAATACAGTATAGCACCAGCAAGGACAAAGATTCTGAAACAAATAGATACTATGGGGAAAAAATATTTTTTAAACTAAGCATTTTTTCCTGATATGAACAGATAACGCAACAGAAAGGCCTGCAGTTCTCTATACTGTTTATGACAAATTCAGTTGTGGTCCACAGTAGGCAAGGCTAGAAGAAACTGATTTTGCATATAAGGTCAGGTCTAGATTAAAAAACAAAAACAAAGAAAAAGCAAAACTCCCTTCATCTCACGGAACATCCACTAAATGCTCAGTGTGCTCTTACAGAAAATGCGTAAGTATGAAAACTTAGATTCTTCAAGAAGATATAAAACAAATGACTCTGCAGTAACACAGCATGAAATAGGAATTCATGAGGATAACACCATTTTGCTGATGATTGCAAGGATAAAATTGCAGTGTCAGACCAATGATTTTGTATTAACTAGTCCTGGTCTTTTCAAAGTAAGTCCATTTAGATCATCCCAGTACATTTTCTGGAGGGAAACCACATTAGCACTAGTCAGTATCCCTTAGAGAACCAGAGCTAACAGGCATGCACTGGAGTTGTCACCCCTGTAGGCCATAAGAGACGGCAGTCATTGTCTCCTGAAATTGTCAAGGGACACAGTCTGTGGCTTATAGCAATATCTGCTAACAACTATTTTGGTAAAACAAAACTTAGGAATGCCAGTTCTCAATGGTGTCTTCTCCCTCCAGAAATATTACAGAGGCCTATCTGCAAAAAGACACTTCTGGTGTGTTACTTCCTCCAAACAGAAGAAAACAACAAATGCAGCCCTGATGGAGTGTCCTAGACTAGCCAAGAAATATCTTTTGGGCCTTCCTTCCTTCAGGCAAAATACCTGTAAAATCAGAAGCTTCTCAGGAAAAAGCATATAAGCCAAAACCAAAATTATTTTGATTGTCTCAGGCCAGACTAAATTATTCCACCAAATCTGATTCTCCTCTGTGGCACGAGCCCCTTCTACTGAAGGTTTGGAGGTAGGACCTTGGAACATTTTGGAAAAAGCAATATACAACATTATGCTCCACTGCTTGCTGCAAGAAGGCTCCACCTTTGACTCTTTCCAGGAAGTGTCTTTAATTCCAACCATGGGTAAATACTCCTCCTCAGCTGAGTCCTTCAAGAGCTCTCTCAATGGTCTCAAGAGTTATGGACGAACTCTCACCCTGTGAAAGTGACTGGCAGCATTTCTATTTTCAGGAGAGAAGCACCATACCAGAACACAATCATGACTCACACTGGCAAAGGTCTTACAAGACCAAATAGCTGTGAACCAAGAGGTCAAGGCAAACAAAACTATCGGGTTTAATGCTGACCTTTCACAGACTTCAGAGTGTTCCTAAATTAAAAGAGAATGATTAAAATTTGATTGGGCAAGTGTTCCTATCACACTCTTATTAACAAGTAAAATTTGGGTGCATTGATTCACACACACACACACACACAATAAAAAAGGTGCTTGAATAATGGCTCTAGTACCAAGTTTGAATCTAAAACCTTTTCCAATTGAGAATCATACTGATTATCAGCACAAATTCAAGCAGAAAAATCTTAAAGAAGTCTATAAAGTCTAAAAACAAGTGTCTAAAACAAGTAGAAAAAATTACACAGAAACTAAGCTTGTCTTCCATGTCACTTGCCCATACTGTATATATACATGGTGAGAAATTCATTCTTAGTCTGTACATTTTCAAAGCATTGAACAGATATTTAACGAAACCACTGTTTTTAGAGATTCTTATAGCAGAGAAAGTCTCACCAACATTCAATCAATATTGACATTGCAACTGTCAATTTAGCCTAGAGTTTCCTACAAGAAGAGGACTCACAAAAAAAAGGATTCCAAAACCAGTAACTCCAAAACCCCTTTGAGTGCTCTAGGCTCACACTGAGTCATGTCAGAGCTGCTCTCAACATAGCCCCCATCTTCCTTTAGGTTCAAAGCAACCAACCAAACAAGCAGTGCAGGGGAAGACCAACCACCACTAGCATGAGAAGATTTACCATAAAGATCAGCACATTTCTGTGCCACGTCTGCCCTGCTGAATTTCTGGAGGCTGATGAGTTGGATGAGTTAGACTAGTCGTTCCTGATAAAAACTTAACAGCCCTTAGGGAATAACCATGACATATGCCATGTTTGCTGACAGGGGTGTTTTAAAGTTACGATTGCTATTAGTTCCACTTGGTAATCGTTTCACTTTCCACAAAGCAAACTGTGTGACAGCACTTATTAAAATACTAGTCTCTAACTAAAATTTGTTTGTTTTTTTTAAATTATGTATATAGACACATGCATACAAATGCATACATAAGCTTTTAATATGCAGCATTTCCCTTACAATCTCCCAGGAATTGACTACTGTCCTACCAACCCGAGAAAAGAAGATTATATTTAAATTAGGTTACTGACTGTCTCTTCATGGGTGGGAAGCAGCATTTTCTTGCAATCCTACGTGGCTGGAAAGTGGCCATCAGACAGGCATGGGAAAACCAGCAGGGCGGGGGAGAGGCAGCTCTACGCAGGGCAAACCATGGCGCTTGGAGCAAGGACACAGCGTCCCCCTTTCCGTCCCAGCAAGGGGAAGGGCGAGAAGGAAACAGCCCTTGTTCTCAGGCTGCCTTGGGGAACCTTGTAAAAACGGCTGCCTTCATTTACAGTAAGTGGGGCCGACACCGCACAGCAACGAGCTGCCACTCTGGGTGAACTGCTTCTGCAAAGCACGCCGTCGCGGCCTAGCCTTCGCCAGGCCTGCTGCTCTGCAGCATAAAAGCTTACACTGTTATTGTATGGGGAACAGAACGGTTTTAAAGGTGTATTTCTGTGACGTGAACACAAACAAACAAATATGATTATGCTACAGAAGAAAGTTCTCGGGCAGAACTCAAATTTAAAAAGCACAGGAAAAGTTAGGACTGTCATCTTCTTACGGATCAAGATTCTCAAAACTTGATCAGTTTCAAATCAAGGAATAAAAGCACATTTTAGCAGTTTTTTTCTTCTTCATGACATTTAGCTTCCCTACTCAAAGCAAGTGTACTGATAAATATTAATAGTCAACCAATCCAGTATTTTAAAGAGAAGATAACCAAAGATAATTGTTTCGAAGGCTTTTTTCCTCCTACAGTTTCAAAATAAACCCTGTTTCTCTGATCTTTCCCTAGCATAATATTACCTCCAAAGAGAGGAAAAAGATTATATTTAAAGTATCTATGTTTTAAGAAGGAATTTTTTTTAAAAAAAAAAAACAAACCAAAATGACATTTACAGAAGGTGCAAAGGAAAACCACCTTTCTCAAATAAGTACTCATCACTTTATAATCTGTGGGCTTCAATGCGAGCAGGATAATTCCCAGAGCGAGCAATAAACACCATTGTAAAACTTTGCCCCGTATTCATTCGCCGTATCTAGAAGAACTTGCGCTACGTGTCACTTGCTACGTTTTTAACACGGGAACCTCTACGGCATTTCACGCTACCACGACACCAGCCAATCACTCTGAAGTCCAATATCGATTACGTTGAACACTTATTTAATGTGTTAACAGAAATTAGGCAGCATTAAGATACAGCCAGGAGGAGAGGAAAACAGTTCCTCTTGTTCTCTCGCCTTCTTTTCGACCAACTGAAAAGAGGACAAGTTACCTTCCTCGATATCCTGAGAGTAAGTATTTAGGCTACGGTAAGCTTCTATTGCTTTTAAATCAATGAACCATATTTTACTACTTTAGATAGCAAATTAGATGCAATGTAGACCTGCTTCAAAACTGAGGGTTTCTTCAGTGGGACAAATTTAAGTTAATTGTTAATCTGAGTCACCAAAAGAGAATAAGATATTAGATCAACCTTTGCAGTAATAGTTACTATCGATACAGTGAAATTGTAAATTTGAGAAGTAATTTCCTGAGGTCATATTAATGCATGCACTAAACTTCATAGTTAAATTCATAGGACTTGGTGTGAATTAGCAACAGAATCAGAAATCTGTTTTTAGCTTTGATCTCTCTTCACTTTCAAGAGTTGCAAAATTTCCTAAAATTAGATTCCTCTTATAAGAAATCAACTTCAAAAGTTGACAGGCAAAACAAATAGATCAAATGTTTATTTAATTTTTTTCCTCCTATTTCTTCATTAAAGAAATCGCACACAATGTTCTCTATATTCTATATAGTTTTCTATAATCTATTTGTATAATTCCCATTGGAAAACTGCAGTAGTGATGATGCATGCTCCTTTTTCGACGCCATACTATTTTGTTATTTTATAGTTATCTGACACTAATTTTTAATACCTGCTTGCATGATACATATGATGAGGTACAGCCTACATAATGGATCTAGTCTTCAGCAGAATATTCTTATAACCTTAGAAAACTGTTTTGTTCAACCCAATGTCTTTTAGGGCTACGTGGCATCGCAGCGGCAAGCAGGAAGACTCTCATGGAGATCTGGTATTAAACTTACTGCATCCAAGATTACAACCTAGCTCTTGTTTTTGAAGTTAGAAAGACAGAATTTTTAATGTCTGGAAACTGCTCTGTTGGGGACAAGCAGTAACACTGCAAAAGAGAAATTTTCACTACTTTTAAATGACAAAGCGAAGGGAAACTGACTGATTTACAGAGGGAAACTGCTTTAAAAAAATATTTTACAGGTGATTAATAGAGGGGATCACTCAAGACCAATGATCAGTGCTCTCATATGTAACAGCAACTCCATGTGGACTACACTAACTTCCAGTGGAGATGCTGTTACTTTTGATAGTCACTCAAAAACGCCGGAGCTGCTGCTACTAGAAGCAAATTCACCCAGCATTCAAGTTAAGAAAACAGCCTTTGTTGGAAATGCAAGTTATCTGTTGTTGTTTTCAATGATTTTGAATTATTCACACGATCTACGATTTTCTGATACTAGTTTCGTATGTCATCATCCCACTGTGCTATATTTTCAAAATAACAAACGGAAACAGAACATTTAAGTTTACTTGTTTATTCCAGTAAGAACTGGTGTCCAGGAAAATGACCTATGAATTGACAGACTGCTTTCTAAATTTGCCTGTCATTTCTATAGGCCAATATTCTGTACACTTCCCCAATACCTGTTCCAGGAGCTTGGTACAGCCAAGGAGTGCTTTACTCCTTTGTTTTAAAGTTTCATCTTTGCTGTAAAATAACTTGAATTATGGACTGCTGATAATAAGTGGGCATCAGAAGCTGTCGGTCAAGTTAAATAAAGCTACTTTTCCAGCTTATAACATATACGTTGTCTTTTTTTTTTTTTTTCCCCCCCACCTGGATCAATTCTAATCCAACATGCCACACTGTCCCTTTGTCCCCTTGCCTACACGCATTCCTGGTAGGCCAGTATCTAAATACACAAAGGTAGGGCTCTTATTCTACCACAAAGTTTATCACCCGATCGCTGTACATCATATAACTCCAGCAGTAATCACAGACACAGAAGGGTTTAAAAAGACATCCCATTTGATACAAGCTTTTAAGGTAACTTTAATACCACCTAGAAGAGCTCCCATATATCCATTTAAGTATTTTCTGCACCAGCTGCATCTGTTGTACTGGGTCCATTCTACATCCTGAAGTAGCTATTTAACTGCCAACTGCTAAACTATATTTAACTACATTCTTGTTTTGTTGTTAAACTCCATGTTTAGCATAATTTTAAACAAATACAAGTAACATACTGAAGGATACAGCTCAGAAAATCTGCAAATGAGTATTCTCCCCAAATTGTAACTCATGATGTGAATTATATACTCAACTTTTTTCCGTTTTTGCAGACAAAATGGTTTCACAGCCCACAGAGCTCTCATCCATGTTTTCTGGTGTGCCTCAGCATTATCTGAGTACTAAAAACAACTGTTAACTGTTGCTACTCAGAGCAGCAAAGTACACAGCTGTGCCCCTACACGCAGTCACGCTAGGTGAAGTCATGGAGTAACTTTGTCCCACGTCCCCTCCCTGCTCCCCACCCCACAAGCCTGACCACCTTCCACACTCATTTACCCAGTCAGGACTCTGCAAAACAAGCTGGACTCTTTGCAGTCTGTTTGTCATCAAAAGCAAAATGGTCTGCCATTCAAGTTTGTTTCCTTCTCATTACCCTAATGAAATTGCACAAGTATCACTGAGATTAAAACTTGTAAAATGGAGTTACACAGGTTACCTTCAGACAGAAAACAATTAAGGAAATAGACAAAGGTGGAACTCCACAACACCTCTTTTCCAAGCTTTTGGAAAACCTCTGTTCCCTAAACTGGTAAAAGCAGCTCCCTATTACTCCTCAAAGTAAATAAATAAATAAAATCATATTTGATTGAGGTTTCATATATAAAATAATATAGCTCAGGATTTCTTCTGCATCACATGGTAGACAGTTACTGCAAAAAGGCATTTCAGGAATTTGTGACTATCTGACTTCACCAAAGTAAGAGTAAGGTTGGAATGCAAAACTTCGGGCATACCTATTCATATGGCTAAAAACCTCAATGAGTGAGTGGTTTTGGGTTTTTTTTTGACGAAAAGAACAAACCAAACCAATAACAACAACAACAAAAAAATCCACCCTGTAACTTTACTCTGAACCAAAGCCTAAGTTATATTCTGCAACTGACTTTGTTATTCCACTTCAGATTTTTCATTGTTAGCTACTCAATTTCAAAGCCCATTTTAACAAGTATCTGCCTTGTTCCATTCATAATGCTAAGACCACGTTCACAATCTCTACCCATAACTCATGTTTTCCCCCTTATTTAAGCCATACAAGCCTGTGACTACTGCCAGCTCACTGAACTTGAATAAGAGGGAAGAAACTGTCAACCACTATCTTGAGGGACTCACGAGGTAACGTAAGTACGTAGGTAAGCTGCCTTCAATCATCTGCATAAATGTCATGTTAAGCAAGTTATCACTTTATATAACTAATTACAAGCAAGAACATGTTCAGTTATGAGTTTTATGACATACTGCAAAACTGCAGAGCAACAGTAAGTGCTCTTGTCCTTTCACTTCCTAGTGCATATAAAGCTAGACAATTACCTGTTTATCAGGCACTCTCCTGTGTCCTTCTGGTAGAAAACAGGAATTGGAACACCCCAGCTTCTTTGCCGTGATATACACCAAAACGTCCTTCTGTCCAGCATTTCCAGCATTCTGTTTACTGCAGATGTGGGAATAACTTTCACTTTTTTTAGTGCTTCCTAAAAAGCAAACAATAAATTGTTGAACAAGAATCAGCACTCAGGTAAACAGTATCAGTGAAAAAGGTAGAGGCCTGAACTTGCATTACGAAACATGTTTTTGGGCAGACAAAACATTTGTTTCATTTACCTAACTGCACTCTGCTCTTCAGTAATAGTCTAATACCACCATATAGACTGTATGTGTTCACACAGCGCAGCCTTTTTGCCAGCTCTGACACTGTAGCAGACACACACAAAGGTGAGGCAGAAATGGTTTCTGTAGCTCCACTCAGTGTTTAGCTGTTTATTGTGCCTTGTGCTGTTGTTGACTTCAAAACTGCATCTTGAGACATATTTCCTGAATTCCAGCTTACACTCCCAATCATGCTGAATAACTGGCATGTTTTTCACCATGCTAGATGAAACATAGAATAACATGGAATAACCTCATGCCTTAACTAGAAGGAAATCACTATCACCCCAACACAGCCTAATGTGTTGTTCTGAATTTTTTTCATGGAAGCATGTAATTTCAATCAGCATTGCATTAAAAAAAAAGTTTTTTTAAAACACTAGAAATGTGGATGTGGTTATTATTCAAGCAGAACAAATATGGGAGGAAATACAGATGTATAGCCATGTATGGCTATCACATATGCAAAGGTAACCTTTAGAGTGATAAAATTCTAAAAAATACAGTGATAAATTTATCACTCTAAAAAATAGAGTGATAAATTTCCTTTCAGGAAGGAAATTCAGTAGCTCTAAGAAATTTATGCATCTCCTGTAAGTGCAATAATCAGACATCTCAGGATCAATGCATTTATGCTGCATTGTATCAATATTGACAAAAACTAAATTGACAACATTCGTCACTTCCACAATTTAGTAACACTGTCACATAGATAGATGTCATATAGGCAGCATTTGTAAACAGTAGAGAAGACAATAACCTTGAGATACATAATAAAACTGTTTTACTGATTCCAGTGGCATCATCAGCCTTTAAGCTGCCCACAAAACAAAAGTGACTTACCTGGGCTGTAGCCTTTATACTTGCAGTGTTTACAAACCACTGTTTGCTGGCACGAATAATCATTGGCTTTTTAGTCCTCCAGTCATATGGGTAACTATGTACATATTTCTCCTCTTTTAATAAACTCCCTGCTGCTTGAAGCATCTGAATGACTGAGAGGGGAAAAAAAAAAAAATTAGACTCAAACATACTGTTACTGCTAGCTTCAGTTCTTCCCTTTCCATGATCTGCACTGTAAGAAGTGATGCCTGTATCTTACCCATATTCAAAATGTGTTCAGATTTATAACAATCGGAAAATATATTTGAAAAAATGTACCTAATAAAGTAAAAATTGACTAAGTACTCACTAGCTTCATTTCCCTCCTCAAGCACGTTCTTTTTTTGCAGTTCAGGACCTGCAGCTTCTGTAAAAAATCCACCCTCATCCACAAGGCAATCCTGAAAATTAACATATTAATTGTGTCAATATAATCCTATGTGGTAATTAATCATCTTTCGATATTCAAGAGTGAGTTAAGTACTCTGCTAAGTAACATTTTTTTCTGATGAAAAACAAAGTATGCCATATGTAAGTACACTTTAGATTTAACAAACTGCAATATAGTAATTAACCAACAGACAAGTGAATTTGATCCGTCAGAAGAAATGAGCAATGCTAAATTTGAAAATACATCACAGCTGTGTTACTGCAAGTCACTGCTTAGGATTTTAATTAATTTTCAAACTAACAGCAAAACAAACAAAAGGAATCAACAGAAATATGGGCACACTCAGGTTTTGGAAGATCAAGAGTTACCTCTTTAAAAAGGTAAAAGAGAAAAAACACCCTGCATTTTCATTTCCAAACATGTACTGATCATGCATAACGAAATGTATATATATACATACACGTATATAAATTTATATGTATTTAAGTAAATATTATTCTTACAAATGCATATATATACACATGTGCACAATGTTCTTTTAAAGTCACTGACATTCAAGGTATATTTAACGAAGATATGAGTTAAGTCCTTATTCCATATCTTTTTTTCTTATTCAAGAATCCCCCAGGCTTTGCTGAAAATCGTAATAATGACCTGTATACCTGTTAATTTTTAGATGAAGCTTTATAATGGGTTCCGAGTATAGACAGAGGAGTACTGTGTTATTCTCAAAAAAAAAAAAACACACCTTCTGTTCTACCACTACAGTGGCAACTTTGATTAACTGGATGAGAAACACGGGACTCTTCATCCTTTTATTTGGGAATACATGCTCTTTGAAGTTTAGTTCTGCATATGGCCATTCTGCAGGCTATTAAAGATACTCACTTATCTACATGCTTCAAGGTTTACACATAAATTACAACAGTCGCTTTAGTGGCATGTGATTAAACAATTGCAAGAAAATAGAAGCTAAAGCTGAAGAAAATAAAGTACCATGGGTAGTTGATGGTGGGAAGCTACACTGTAGTCTTCCATACCATGAGCTGGGGCTGTATGAACTAATCCTGTTCCTTTTGTCATTGTCACGTGATTTGCAGGTAACAAAGGAGAGACTTTGCCAGGAATTGTGGGATGAGCACAAGAACCATCCGCTAAGTCGGCACCTGGAAACGAAAAAGATAATCTGAGGAGAAAGTAGAAAAACAATTCATGCTCTCAGCTTCTCTTATCAGAGAACAGAAATGCAAATCAACAGTAGTACAGAGAGGATATTATTCAGATAAAATTTTATCTTCTTTGTGGTTTCCCATTCAAACGCTTACAAATTCTTTGCATTGTTACTGCTGCAATGTCCTGGGAGGTGATGGGAAGGCGGGGGAGATTTTCTCCTATGCTGCACAACAGTAGCCTATTGTGGGTGGTGTCATTCCACCCTGAGACACACAGCACGTAGCCACTCTTCAGGGTCCACTACCTCAGTGCTCCAGAAACCGGTCTCGGATTAAGACAAAAGTTAAATTGTAACTCAAAACACTGAATCAGAAGTGGGCCTATTGCCACTACTGTGCTGTGTGTGAGGATGCAAACTTTACTGCATTAGCTGTAAGTGTGAGCCCAGAATCATATAGGACACCTCAATAGTCTTCATGGTTATAGTGATTGCTTAAGACACTAGAAAATCATGAAAATCTTGAACAGTAACATCAGACAACAATAGTGGCTGATGTTTCTGCTGATTCTGCTACATTACGTGGTTTCATCAATTTAGGAAGACTTTAGCAGTCATGAAGACAACAAGCAAACTTAAAATTAAGCACTTCTTGCATTAGCAAAGACATTAGCAAGAGAAACAAACTGCATTCAGTATAGCTAAAGTTTTTATACTAAAAAGACTCCAACTTCATATTCAAATGTTGTAAACCCAAAACCAGATTTTAAAATGTAGTTTGAAACCTATGGTTGAAAAAATACACTTACAATACACTATGTGACCAAATCTAACAGAATCTGACAGGAAAATTTACCTTTACATGTTGATATAACCTCAAACTGTGTGTCCAAAGCTGCAGCTGAAGATTCAACTCTATCTGTAGCCAAAATGAAGTATTCACCAGTAGTTGTGCATTTCACAATAGAATACCTACAGTGCAAATAAATATTTACGATACTACGTATGACAAACTGTAAAGCTAAAACAGTTTAATCCTCCAAACTCTAGAAGAGGACAACATAGAGCTTCTTTTAGTCTATCCAATTTGCTTTTAAATCTCCGAAGAACTTCCAGAAAACAATACATCAGGAAAAATAAATAAGTTTAGATGGGCTAAAAATGAAAGCAAAAACTAATACATTATTAGAGAAATAGAACAAAACTGACAATAATGTCACTTAATTTTTTTTTTCTGCTAAATACTGATAAAGACAGAAACAGATCAGTGAACTGAGTTAAAGACACATACGCTGCATCTGGCATGTAGCAAATTGCTTGATTGGCTGGCACAGTCCAAGGCTGCGTGGTCCACACTAACACACTAGCAGGGGATGATCCACCTACAGATAAAAGTTAGAAGTATTTTAGTCATAAAAAATGACAATAGAAAATAAATCTACCTGTCTCTAAGAACTAAATGTAAGTCATACCTAATACAGAGGCCAGTTTAGGTGGTGGCTTCAGCAGGGGAAATTTCATATACACAGAGCGACTGACATGCTGCTCATTGTATTCAAGTTCTGCTTCAGCCAAGGCTGTACTGGGTACACATCAAACACAGGTTAACATATGTGAACATAAAAAGCCATTGGTGTTTGTTAAGCTTGCAAAGATACAATAGTAAGCTGGTTCTTACTTTGCTGAAGGAGACCAAAACACGGGTTTATAGTCCCGATAAATGAAACCCTAAAGCAGAAGAGGAAAGAGAGTTAAGAGAATCAAAACTCCTAACAAGCTAGAACATACTTCAATAAAAGCTCTACATACCTTATCATACATTTTGTAGAAGACTTTCAGTTGGTTTGCTTCATACTTTCCATCAAATGTACGATAGCAGTTAGCCCAATCTGCCATTATGCCCCAACGAATGAAGGCAGATTTCTGCTTCTCAATTGCTCTTTCTGCAAATTCTCTGGCTGGAAAATTAAGAACAAGGTTTAACCTACCATGGTTAATATCAATAGCATATTTTAAATGAAATTATATTTTTGAGAAGAAAGAGCTGGGGTTGAATAAAGTGAAACTTCATACTAAGAGACCATTAAGGCTCAAAAATATATTCCACAGAAGTAGTTATATAAAATAACTGTCAAGGGCAGAAAGAGCCAGGAGAGAAACTTCTTTACTAACACGAGGACATACAGCACACATGCCTCTAGAACACACATCTTCTTCAGTGGGAAGAAAAAAAAAAATCAAGTATTTCCAGCTATGAAGATAGTTTCTCAAAATGCAAGCTATCTAAATGAAATTGAGGCTAGAGTTTCACTGATGCTGTTTCAGGCTGAAGCAGTTTAAATTGTTCATTACGAATAGCTTGTAGGTGAATACTAATGCCATTCAGCAAACTTGGAAACTGTTTTGAAAAAGATATTTCAAATACCATCTAACACAGAATTACATTCTCAGGAAGCCTGTAGTTTTGTGCTGCAATTAGAAACAGAATGTCCATAAATACATTTCTAATCATGATATTCGAGCCAGCCTGAAGAAAGGAAATGGCATGATTTTTATGTGCTTCTTTTTAGTTTGTAATTAAGTTCAACTGCTCTGCCTGGAATTCAAAGGCACCAAAACCAGACCAATGTAATAAATACTACTTTCACGCTGTCACACAGTTGAGAGAAAGTCTAAATCCCCTGTCCTCTTGTTCCTTAAATCCATGGTCAACACTATGCAAGCTCATTACAACAACAATTTAAGCATCTGTTCAGTTATCCCACTTGATGAGATTACATTGTACTCCATCTGCTTTGCAAACAGAGTACCAGTAAGGTGGTCCTAGAAAGTGTCACCTAACAGAAACAGGCACAAAAAGCATAAAAGCTATTTATAAATCATAACATTCAAAATATGACGACTAGGACAAACAAATACTTAAACCAACTTCCCAAATCATAGTTTACCTTTCCGTCTGATTTCCATCGGTGAAAGATTTGCAGTTTCCTTGACTTCCGATAACGCTTTCAGCTCGATCGGCAAACCGTGACAGTCCCACCCTGGCACGTAATGCACCTTGTAGCCTCTCATCATGTGGAAACGGTTAGTGATGTCTTTCAAAATCTGGGAGGACACGCGGGCCAGTTACCACTGCAGCTCCCCGACATGGAATAGCTACATATTGCCTAAGAGCTTCCTGCAAGGCCTGTCTTAGCAGAAGGCCTGATGAATTGCATGCTAGCCTGCAGGCGGGCTCTCTCTTTGCCCACTCTTTTGCACCTCGGCAGAATCTCACCAAAAGACCCTTGATCAAAGGAAATCACATTTGGGACAACTGAAAGATGCAGTTTATAAATGTGCAGGGCTTGAAGTGATCAAATCCTACCCGTGCTCGTTGTTAAACATAGAGGTCACTAACGAGCTTAGCACAGCTTGCTGTGTCTCAGTAAAGCGCTCATTTACAAAAACCTTTGGTTTTCAGAAGCCCACACTTCTCTGTTAGATCCTGTCAGTAGGTGTGAGGGGCCTTCTTATTCTTTCCTGCTCTGCAGGATACAAAATACCATTGCTCCCATGGCTGAATCTAAATACATCCATATGAAGCAGTTTTATTAAAAAAAAAAACTGTACTTTAAAAAACATCAACACTTCATCATTGTTTTTGCAGTGATGATAGCCAGATAAAAGTAAAAAAGTGCAATATAACAAACTTCTCAAACATAAATATACACACAGGCATGTAATGATTTTTGTGCACTCACAAACTGTGTATTTATACTTCTTAGGGGTGAATTACACACAGGATTTTCAAAGATTTATTATCCCTTCAAAGAGGCATCATGTCCAGCCTCACAACTGAGCAGCCAGCAAAGAGACACCCCATTCTGCCCTGTCATTTTCTATTATCCGGAGAAGGAAAACCAAGAGGGCTACTTCCCAAAATGCCAAACACTGGGAGTGCTACCAATTTAAGGGGGAATGGGGAATACCCAGCACATCGCAGAGCGTGTCCACCACATGAAGGCAGGGACCGCTACTGACTAACGACTGAGCACCTACTTTATTCAGCGCGTGGCCCACGTGGGGGTCTCCGTTGGCATAAGGCGGCCCATCGTGAAGGCAAAACTCCTGCTTCGCTTTCCGCTGCCTTTGCCATGAATACAGCTCTGAAAAGCCGCATTTCTGCGGAGACAACAGGAAAAAAAAATAGCACAAACCCCGTTTTCCGCTACACAGTAAAAAATAACCAATAAATAAATAAATATATTCACAATAACAAACGCGCCCCTCCCCTCCCCTCCCCCGCCCAGCACGGGCTCTGCCCCTGCCCCCCCGTGCCGCCCTCCCGACCTGCTGCGTCTCGAGCTCGGTCTGTGGCTGCAGCCGCCCCGGCAGCTGCGCGGGGAAGCGGCTGCGCGGCAGCAGCACCGAGTGCCGGTAACGCGGCTCCTCGCCGCTCTCCTCCGCCTGCTGCTGCCGGCTGTTGGCCCCGGAGGCGGCCGAGCGCGCCCGGGCGGCGGGGCCGGGGCCGGCGCGCGGCAGCGGGGGCCGCAGCGGGAGGCGCGCGGCGAGCGGCGGCGCCCGCAAGGCCCACGCCATCCTCGGCGAGACGCGGGCAGCGCGCACTGCTTCCGCCTTCACTACGGAGCGCGGCCGGGCGGCGCCGACGGCGCGCGCGAAGGGACACGCTGCGCCACAACGCGTTTCCCGCGGCGAGCAGGAAGGAGCGGGGCCGCTTCCGCGTTTCCAGCGCGGTTCCGCGGCGCCTGCGGCCGAGGTAACGTAGCGCGCCGCTCTCGAGACCCCTTCCCGCGCGGAGAGGGTTCCTGGCAGCACGAGCGGAATTAAAGGCCTGGGAGTAGGAGGAAGCCCTTTAAGGCTGCGTGTTGCTTAACTCAGGCTTAAGTAACAGTGAATAGGACTGAACTGCAGACGGTTTAGCGCTGGGAATGCCAGCGGTAAAAGCGCTGGGCAGAGGCATTTTAATATTTTTAAAGGGAAGAGAAATGGTGATGTTAAGGACCCTGTGCTGTGGTGTCCTTACCCCAGGGACTTGCTGGAGCCGAGCGAAGGGGAGAAGGGCAGTTGTTCCTGCCGAGCGGTCAGATTGCGCGGGAAATGATTCAGACTTTAGTAACTAAGAACCGCTTACAAGAGAGGAGCACTTTTGTGTCCTTAGTGACTAAAAATGGAGCAGTCTGGTTTTATATGATGGCTTTTTAAATCCCCGTTGAAAACTCTAAAAGCCAGGCTAGCGGGTCAACGCTGTTACTTCCTTAAGCTAAGCGATATGCAGAGCGAGCAGGTCGTCTTTTAAATAGTGTGAGCCGAAGGTTATTGCAAGGAAACGGACGCTCTGGTGCCTCACGCGTAGAATACCTCGGGGACAGGCACCTTCCCGAGCCCGCTGTCCCAGAGCGCCATGGGGATGGTGCCTGGTGTCCCAGAGCGCCATGGGGATGGTGCCCGGTGTCCCAGAGCACCGTGCGGATGGTGCCCGGTGTCCCAGAGCGCCATGGGGATGGTGCCCGGTGTCCCAGAGCACCGTGCGGATGGTGCCCGGTGTCCCAGAGCGCCATGGGGATGGTGCCCGGTGTCCCAGAGCGCCATGGGGATGATGCCTGGTGCCCCAGAGCGCCATGAGGATGGTGCCCGGTGTCCCAGAGCACCGTGCGGATGGTGCCCGGTGTCCCAGAGCGCCATGGGGATGGTGCCCGGTGTCCCAGAGCACCGTGCGGATGGTGCCCGGTGTCCCAGAGCGCCATGGGGATGGTGCCCGGTGTCCCAGAGCGCCGTGCGGATGGTGCCCGGTGTCCCAGAGCGCCATGGGGATGGTGCCCGGTGTCCCAGAGCACCATGAGGATGGTGCCCGGTGTCCCAGAGCGCCATGGGGATGGTGCCCGGTGTCCCAGAGCACCATGGGGATGGTGCCCGGTGTCCCAGAGCACCATGAGGATGGTGCCCGGTGTCCCAGAGCGCCGTGCGGATGGTGCCCGGTGTCCCAGAGCGCCATGGGGATGGTGCCCGGTGTCCCAGAGCGCCCGCGGATGGTGCCCGGTGTCCCAGAGCGCCATGGGGATGGTGCCCGGTGTCCCAGAGCGCCGTGCGGATGGTGCCCGGTGTCCCAGAGCGCCATGGGGATGGTGCCTGGTGTCCCAGAGCGCCATGAGGATGGTGCCTGGTGTCCCAGAGCGCCATGGGGATGGTGCCCGGTGTCCCAGAGCACCATGAGGATGGTGCCCGGTGTCCCAGAGCGCCGTGCGGATGGTGCCCGGTGTCCCAGAGCGCCATGGGGATGGTGCCCGGTGTCCCAGAGCGCCCGCGGATGGTGCCCGGTGTCCCAGAGCGCCATGGGGATGGTGCCCGGTGTCCCAGAGCGCCGTGCGGATGGTGCCCGGTGTCCCAGAGCGCCATGGGGATGGTGCCCGGTGTCCCAGAGCGCCCGCGGATGGTGCCCGGTGTCCCAGAGCGCCATGGGGATGGTGCCCGGTGTCCCAGAGCGCCGTGCGGATGGTGCCCGGTGTCCCAGAGCGCCATGGGGATGGTGCCCGGTGTCCCAGAGCGCCATGGGGATGGTGCCCGGTGTCCCAGAGCGCCGTGCGGATGGTGCCCGGTGTCCCAGAGCACCGTGCGGATGGTGCCCGGTGTCCCAGAGCGCCATGGGGATGGTGCCCGGTGTCCCAGAGCACCATGAGGATGGTGCCCGGTGTCCCAGAGCGCCGTGCGGATGGTGCCCGGTGTCCCAGAGCGCCATGGGGATGGTGCCCGGTGTCCCAGAGCACCATGAGGATGGTGCCCGGTGTCCCAGAGCGCCGTGCGGATGGTGCCCGGTGTCCCAGAGCACCATGAGGATGGTGCCCGGTGTCCCAGAGCGCCGTGCGGATGGTGCCCGGTGTCCCAGAGTGCCCGCGGATGGTGCCCGGTGTCCCAGAGCGCCATGGGGATGGTGCCCGCTTGCTTCTCGCATCACGGGAACGTGCAGCTGAAACGAGTGTGCCTTTCTGTAAAGGCAGTGCGATGCCGACATCCCCAGGCAGTCCATGCCTGTCTTGGTAAACTAATAGCAGCCATCTCAACAAGAATTGGAGAACTCATTTATTTGAAATGTAGGTTTGTTTTTTTTATGTGCTCTCCTACTTTCAGTTATTTTAAGAGCTGCTTTTTGCCACAAATAGTGTTTTCAAGATTTCCCCTGTAACCATTGCTGTCTATCCAGGATCGACTGCGTGTGCTTTGGGCATGGACCTTGGTTGCTTTACATGGCTCCAGAGCACTTTGCTGCCTTCCACGAGCAATAAAAAACTATTAACATTAGCACTTAGCGGCTGTGCTTTTGAATGCGCTTATAAAATCAACCTACTCTTTTAGCTTTAGTGCTCTTCTGACTTCCAGAGAAGCTCGTGCAGTGTTTCCAAATATGTTCGAAAAGGTGGTTAAATCACCCAAGTTTGGGATTTTGATGCCTACAGCACTGCCATTTGAGTTTGCTTTAAACAATCATTAACTTGCTGTCACCTTAACAGCATCTACAGTAGCTGGACTTAATCACCTCATTATATGATACTTTCCTATATTGATTAGATTTCTTAAACAATAAAGGAGCTGTTATTATATAATGACCAACTGCTGCTTATGCAATCCTTGCTGCAATTGCTCAGATACTAGGTGACTGTGAGGGAATATATCATCTTTGATCTGCTGATTAATGATTTCTTTATTTTTTTTCTAGCTATGTGCTCAAGTAATTACTTTGAAGTATATCATGTATATAAGTGCAGTCCAAAAGTAGGCAGTCTCCATATATATATATTTTTTAAAGACAGGAAAATGGTGAAAAGCAATTAACTCTGCACTTTAAAAATATAGAGGAGTTGTGAATAATTCTTTTTCTTGAGGTAAAGGAAAGGAGGGAGGAATGGAGATTTATTGGTGTTTTGCAAGAGGGATAGTTACTCTTTTATTTGAGACTTAAAGGCATAGTAAACTACACCGAACTGCCCAGAGGAACAAATCAAGAGCAGTTTAAAGTAATACAGAAAAGTGTGGTGTTTGCAGTATCTGCAGATTATCTACAAAAGTCTATTTCCTTCTTTTTTTAAAAAGTAAAGCTGCTCATGTCATGTTTTCTCCTAGCTTTGTGTTTGAATTTGAACAGAAACCAACTCTGTAGATCAGTTTAGAAAAAAAAAGAATTGCTATAAAAGAATATATATTACTATTGATGCACAATAATTCACTATTCTCTTTCTATTAAGAGAATAGTTAAATAATAGTTAAATTACATAAATAGTTAAATAGTTAATAGTTAAATAACATACACGTGCTTGGAATGTTATTTATGTAAAGTATTTTCCTTCTTTCCCTTTCTGAAGTCAAGGGAGGCTTACATGTTTGCTTTTTGTTTGTTTTCAGCAATCAGGATGGCTTCTTCTCCAACTTTGCTCATGCGAGTGGTGGCCTCTGCGTATTCAGTTGCAGAGAAAGCTGCAAGAATTGTTAGAAATATAATGGCTACAGGAGATCTGGGGATAGTGGAAAAGGTATTTATTTTGCTCCCATTTCATATCATTTATTAATGCTGAGTTAGATACAGGTCAAGGAGGTATTTTTTAAGACCAGACTATTCTTATGCAACTGGGGAAGGAAAAACAATCAAATCAAGGAGATCAACCTTACCCCTTTGATGCCAGGAATAATCCTTATTAAAGGATATAGGGGCGTGGTAGAAGTAATGTATTTTGACCAATATTTCTAAAGGATATTAAAACAGCTAAAGGAACACCCTGTAATTTTGTCTTGATTCCCAAATGGAATACGTCATAATTTTTTTCGATTCCCTTTACAGAACACAGATTTTGGATAGAATGTCAGAATTCATAATAAGGTATATTTCCAGTAAATTCCCGTACCTGTATTCTAGTATCTATAGCGTAGCATTTAGTAGTGTGCTTTAATCATTTTGAATTAAGATTAATTTGTGTTTTGTTTCTTAAATATAGAATCTTAGATTTTATTTCAAATCAGGCTTTTCAGCTTTAATCTGCAACTTCCTATTTGTTTCTGAGCTTGCAACCATCTGCATTAAATTGTTAACTTACTATAAGTTAGTATGCTGCTCTGGTGACCAAAGTCCTTGGTTTTGACTACAGTACTAGTGAAATAAACTTGGAAGGTTAATTCAAGCTTTATAGGTATGTCACACTTTTATGGACTACCTTAGGTATCTATATTGTTTTCAGTATTTATTTTGACGTAATTATTCATATTTACGTTTTTCAAATAGTTAGTACTTTAGCAAAGTGGATTGAGAACTGGCTGAATGGCAGAGCTCAGAGGGTTGTGATTAGTGGCACTCTTTTTTTTTTTTTTCCCTAAGCAAATACAATTAGTCATGTGGGAAACAGAATTTGGAAGACTTTGAAGGTAATGATCTGTGTTTTCAAAAGCATAGCAGGATTCTCAGAACTCAGAGACCAAACTCTCAAACTGTATCATGTAAGGTAGCCGCATTAGTATTCTTTAAAGTACTTTTGTCTACAGGCCCAAATGAAACGGTGTAGTTATCTTGATTAACCAGTTAATTTTAAATGCATAAAGAAGTATTCTTTAGAAACTTTAAAGTACATCTTTAGAAAGGCTTTTAGTCGTTGTTTCAAGTAATCTTGAGATAGCAAATCCGTGGTTTCCTCTAGAGTATTTTTTCTGGAAGAATGTTTAGGAGGTACAATGTAGTATAACTTCTCTGGTTAATTTCTGATATTTCTAAAGTCTTCTCTGCTAGAGCAAGGAACAGTTTATATATCATAATTGTTTCCATTCCTTTTAACAAGCTAGATTAATTGGACTTTTTAATCCCTCACTGTATCTATTGACCTCAAATATCTTTAGGGTTTTTCAGGGTTTTTCATATTGCAGTTTTTACATCTTTGCCCTGGGAACATGAGAACAGATATTTCCATGCCAGTTTCAAAATCTGTTTGAAAATTCCTATCTTTCCTTTGACAGAGTGGAGCCAATGACTTACAGACCAAAGCTGATCGACTGGTACAAATGAGCATTTGTGCATCACTGGCACGCAAGTTCCCCAAAGTGACAATCATAGGAGAAGAGGTAAGGACCTAACTTATGTCATACTAACAATGTAACTTGCTATACAATTTGCATTAGCAGGTTTTAGGAAACCATCTCTCTCTCTCTCTTTTTTTTTTTTTAAGTTTATTTCCATCCCAATCGTCTTTTCATTGCATTAGCTCTGTCAAGTGAGCTGCAAGCAAATCCGCAGTTCTCCAGCAAGTTGAGGTGCAACCCAGCACCTTTTTCTAATGATTTGGAGTATCTTTTTGTTAGGAACTGCCCCCTCATGATGTAGCTGAGGAATTGATTGAAGATGGCCACTATGAAGAAATACTGAAGAAACCTTGTCCGCCTCAGTACACAGGAATTAAAGAGGAAGAGGTGATGTTACATGTCTTCATATTTTTACCCTCATCTATCAATATTTCTTACTAATTTTAACTAAAAGTATTAAGGAAAAAAAGAAATGATTTCAGTATTGACAGTTTCTCTTTTTGCATTTGTAACTAAAATGTAGTCATGAGAATCACAGCCCAAAAGCTGGAAATGCTGTGTGCATTGCACACATGGGAAATGGAAATCTGCTTCCTTTGTGATTCAAATGTGTTCATATGGAGCCAACTTTGGATTTAAGAAAGTAATGTCATTTCCATGTTTAATTGAAGCTTTTATCTCGACAAGATCCACTCCATTTGTGCATTTTTATTTAATGTGCATTTTTATTTAATTAATTAATAATCGTATACCATAATACTAAAAAATTATAATGTCTTTTTTTTGTGTCATCATTATTCACAAGTGTTTAAAAAAAAACTCTTTTGCATCTTAATTTATATGATTTGCATTTGTTCATGCGGTTTCTTCTTGTAGCTTGTAATATGGGTTGATCCTCTGGATGGGACCAAAGAGTACACCGAAGGTTGGTTTCTCTTTTAGTTCTACTCATTAATAAAGTGGCATATATGTGTAGATGGTTTTGTAGATGACAGAAGTTAAATACAATATTTTTGGTAAGGCTGATGTTGCTTGTGTACTTTATGTTCTATGGATTTTATTTTTTTAATACTTTCATTTGGTTACCAGTTCTGAATATTCCCAAAGGGCTGCTGAGTGCTCACCAGTTTTATTGTTTCAGGGAACAGAAGGGCTTCAGCATTTCCTGCAGGAGAAAATATTTGCTGTTTTTAATTGCTAGCAGGGTGCCTTTAAAAGTTTGTAGTAAATAAATTGAGTATTTTGTGTATGCTTTTTATTGGGGAATTAAATCTTCTCTTTGCATGGGAACATGCAAATATTTACATCTCCATCTCAAACTACCTAAATTCTGTAGCTGTATTTATAGACATTTTAAAATAGAACAAAAACTTCCCCTAAAATAGTAATTCTTTGGTCATGGAAAGAAACCATTTTCAGCAAGGCCTAATTTGTGTCCATAGACAAACTGGCATGCTAAAAACTTGCTTCAGCATCTTGTTGCGTCTTGCATTACGGTGTGTTTTTTGCTTTGATTTTTTTTTTTGTTCTTTCTTCAGAGAAAGAGTGAGTACAACTACTGTGAATTACTTGTCTTTGAGTACTACTAGTGGATTCAGGCCCCAGTTTAGAACATCATCCATATATTACCATTTAGTTGTATCTTTGAATTTCATTTTTATTATGTGTAATTTATTATAATGTAGTTTGAATTCACTTAATAGGAACTATTCAGGGTATTTTTTATTTTTTTGGAAGAACCTAAATGAATAATTTTTGCACAGCAAAATGACTAAAAAAAAGCACATCGAGCAATGTGTTACACCTGTTAAATATGAAAATCCTGATTAGTAATTGCATCATAAGACCTTCTACATACCTCCCCCCTGCACCTTTTTTTAATTATCTTTAGTTTCTTGTTTTCGAGCATAATTAATTATGTATTGTCTCTGTACAGGTCTCCTTGACCATGTAACAGTTCTTATTGGAATTGCTTATGGAGGCAAAGCAATAGCAGGAGTTATCAACCAGCCATATTACAACTATGAGGTATTAAATTTACTGAACTGCTTGAGAGCATTACGTGATTTGAAAGTGTCACTTCTAAGACATTTCTAGTTAGAAACTGAAAAGCAGTGTGTTTTGGATTTTGTAATGGAAGGATAGCTGTTATATATACAATTTTGAAAAGTGGTTTCCAGAACCTGAGCGTCAAGGACCTCCGGGCATTCCTAGTGAGTCCCAAGGCTTGTGTAATAGTACAGCATGTGTGAAACAGTGTCACTTTGTGAAACGCTTGCAGGTTAGTGCTTTTGTACTGTAGGATGAAGTAATGTAAAGCTCATTGTCAGCTGTTGCTGCATGTTCCGTGTGGCATATATGATGAAACATGCAGCAATGGCAATGAAGGTATTTTCCATTAAGAATTGTGCCTGAGGTAGAGAAATGTGCCGACATGGATTTGGCACAATCTTTGGAGGCAGGAAGTAATGCATCACTACAGTTGCACAGATGAAAAACAGTAAATGATCTACTGAAGGTTTTACAAGTCGTTATTTTAGAGGGAAAGAGATGAAGCGTCTTGATTTTTCACTCTGCACTTAGAATCATAGAATCATAGAATGCTTAAGGTTGGAAGGGACCTCTAGAGGTCATCTAGTCCAACCCCCCTGCACACGCAAGGTCACCTAGAGCACGTGGCACAGGACTGCGTCCAAGCGGGTTTTGAAGATCTCCAGAGAAGGAGACTCCACAACCTCTCTGGGCAGCCTGTTCCAGGGCTCTGTCACCCTCACTAAAATTTTTTCCTTAAGTTCATGTGGAACTTTCAGTGCTTCAGTTTGTGGCCATTACCTCTAGTTCTGTCGGTGGCCAGCACTGAAAAGAGGCCAGCACCATCCTCCTCACTCCCTCCCTTGAGGTACTTATAGACACTGATTAGATCCCCTCTCAGCCTTCTCTTCTCCAGGCTGAACAGGCCCAGCTCCCTCAGTCTCTCCTCATAGGGCAGATGTTCCAGGCCTCTGATCATCCTTGTAGCCCTGCGCTGGACTCTCTCCAGCAGCTCCACATCCCTCTTGTACTGTGGAGCCCAGAACTGGACACAATACTCCAGATGTGGCCTCACTAGGGCTGAGTAGAGGGGCAGGATCACCTCCCTCGACCTGCTGGAGACACACTTCTTAACGCACCCCAGGATCCCATTGGCCTCCTTGGCCACGAGGGCACACTGCTGCCTCATGGTCAGCTTGTCGTCCACCATGACACCCAGGTCCCTCTCTGCAGAGCTGCTCTCCAGAAGGTCAGTCCCCAGCCTGTACTGGTGTCTGGGGTTATTCCTCCCCAGGTGCAGGACCTTGCACTTGGCCTTGTTGAATTTCATGGGGTTTTTCACCGCCCACTTGTCCAGTCTGTCCAGGTCCCTCTGGATGGCAGCGCAGCCCTCTGGGGTGTCAGCTCCTCCTCCCAGTTTGGTATCATCAGCAAACTTGCTGAGGGAGCACTCTGTGCCTTCATCCAGGTCATTGATGAATAAATTGAACAGGACTGGACTGAGGACTGACCCCTGGGGGACCCCGCTAGCTACGGGCCTCCAACTAGACTCTGCACCGCTGATCACCACCCTCTGAGCTCTGCCATCCAGCCAGTTCCTAATCCACCTCACTGTGCACTCATCTATCCCACACTTCTGGAGCTTGCCCAGGAGGAAGTTGTGAGGGACGGTGTCAAAAGCCTTGGTGAAGTCGAGATAGACGACATCCACCGCTCTCCCCTCGTCTATCCAGCCGGTCATTTCATCATAGAAGGCTATCAGGTTAGTCAGGCAAGATTTCCCCTTGGTGAATCCATGCTGACTACTCTTGAGCACTTCAGAATGCTTCTTTTTTAACTGACGATGTTTAAATTTATATCTCAATATTAATATTGTACTCCCTAAGATGCAAAGGTGTCTTGTGCTATTCCTTTACTTTCATACTTTAAACTAAACGCTGGTCACTGCCTCTTTCCCTCCTACACAGGCAGGAGCTGATGCTGTACTGGGTAGGACGATCTGGGGAGTGCTGGGCATGGGCGCCTTTGGATTTGAGCTCACAGAAGCACCTGCTGGGAAACACATCATTGTTACCACCCGTTCTCACAGCAGTGCCCTGGTAAATGACTGCATTACTGCCTTGAACCCGGACACTGTCATCAGAGTTGGAGGAGCAGGAAACAAGGTATGGCAACTCCAAGTCTGCTTTTGGTTGGAGGCAGTATGTTGGGAAAAAAAGTGAAGAATTTTGAGAGAAATGTTTACTGCATGAATGTCCAGGGGACTTATTCCTCTGGTACAAATTCTCTTACTAGCACTCACTCTGCTATGAGGTAGTCAGAATTTCTTACATGTATGTATCTAAGAGTGGCCATTCTGGTCGTAGCTATGGTCCATTTCTCTAGTACACTCTCTTTGGGTGGGGGAGAAGGAAAACATTATTAAAAACCCAGAATGACTAAGTGGGAGTTGAATTTAATCACCATTATTAAACTTTTCCTGCTCTTCAGGTTAATAGGTGTTTTGCTCTGACTATCTAGCAGCAGATATTAAGTGATAGAAATAGAACCATCCCACAGTGGTATTTCTTTTGCAGACCTCTCAGTATCCAGGGATTACTCTTTTGCTACAGAATGTGGAGCTTAGTTTTATCATGCTTCTTCATGTAGGAAAAACTGGAGGCTCCAAGTCCCTCCCTTTTTTTTCTCCAGCATATATAAGGGCCATATTCACTGTGATACAATATGGAAAGAGTTTCCACTTTAATTTACTTCGTATTTCAAGATGCAAAATCTTATCTTTGAAACTGAGTAGATTCTCATTCTATAGACTGTATTTATAACAATCTAAGATAGATCATAGTTTTTTAAATCTTAGTAAGACTTTTTTTTTTCAGTAATCTAGAGGGGGGATGGTTCATGCTCCTTTTCTAACAATACACATATAGAATAATCACTGCTCCTGTTTTTTTTTTTCCCGACTTCTGAAGGCCTGTGCAATGATAACTACTCTATTCACAACAGGTCATCCAGCTTATAGAAGGCAAGGCATCTGCTTATGTATATGCCAGTCCTGGGTGCAAGAAATGGGATACATGTGCACCTGAAGCTATTCTACATGCTGTGGGAGGTAAATAAATAAATACACACACACACACATATATATTTCTCTCAGATAAGGGAAACTGTAGCAGTTTCAAGTTCTTAATATCTTTTGTGAAAAGTAAGATTTTCATACAATGTCTTTGGAAGGAAATTAGACTTTTATTACTCATGATATGCTAGGGGCCTTGAGTCCTTTGAGATCAGCAGTAACTCAAGAGGGGCAGAAAATTAGGCCCCGAAAAGCATTATATAATCTTTTGCCCTGGAGTAATATCATTAGTAACTGTCAAATAATACAAAAGGCCAACCTGCAAATTTTTGAGCACATTGATATTTTCACACTAATGGCTTCTTTTTTCCATTGGCTGCTATTTTACACTAAAATCATATTGTCTTACTAACTGGATGTAGGAGCTCATTATTAACAAACATACTACTGTGTAACAACATGTGGGCACTGTACTCTTGAGAGCACAAACAGGCCATATGCAGTCATTGCTCAGATGTATAAACTCTAAAATGGAGTCATTTCTATGATTGAGTAAAGAGAAGGGCTTTCAGCCAGCATAAACCACTTAATCTGGGGATTGAGGGGTTAGAAAAGTAGGAAAAGCCTGACTAACAAGAATTGATGATTATCATACTTTTTCTGATGTTCAGGTTGGCAGATCTTGCACAGCAACTAAAATGAAGTTGTATTAATTCCTGAATTCTGACAAGCAAACTTAATAGGCTTGGTGTGATTTATCTATCTACTCTGCAGTCTACAGCATAGTGTTGCTAACTGGCATAGCTTTAAACAGGTTAGCTCAGGCATGAGAAACAGCCAATCTGGGGCAGCCCAGTGCTTTATTTAGCCCCTTCATTATGTAGATACCTCTTGGTTAAATTAGCTTGCCTAAAAATTTCTGTTGTTCCATTTTAGGTGGTATCTAGAAACTCATTTGAAATCAGCTGTTTTATTTTTACATCATGGTGGCTTTTACACGAACGAAAGATTGTGCTTTCCTTTCCTTCTTGTCAATAGTCAATGTGTAAAAGTCACAGGAAGAGTTTTAATTAACGTGTAAGAGATGCAGGTTATTTTTCTTTTCTGAAATATGAGGAATTTAAGTATTGCTTAAAGAAAAGAAAGCCCTAAATTGTTTGATTTTTAACCAAGAAAAGGCTGCTGTGCTTAAAAAAAGGAGCAGAAAATGTATTGTACATATGAAGACCTTCTGTGTTTTTGTTACATTACTTGTAGTAGTACCTTATCTGTCAGCAAATCCTGTTTGTTGGAATAAAATGTTTTCCTTTTTTGCAGGCAAGATAACTGATATCCATGGAAATTCATTCCAATATAACAAAGAAGTGAAACATATGAATTCAGCTGGGGTTCTTGCCACTTTGAGGAACTATGATTATTATGCAAGTCGCATTCCTAACACTGTTAAACAAGCTCTTGTGCCTTAAAGCAAGAATGGGTCTTCACTTGTCCTGGAAAGCTGATCAAGCAAGCTTGGAGGAAAAAGAAGAAAGAAGATACTGAGATTGAAAGTTCATTTTATAGAATCTGAGCCTAATTCTTACATTAAACTGTTCAATAATTTCACAATTCAATAGAAGTTCTCTAGGTATATTATTGGATCAGTTTGTTTAGCTGTGTTCAGCAGGTACATCATAAAGGTGACACTTTTCTTCAATAGCTGTTTTCCATATTTTTTTGGAAGCAGGATATCATTCTTCATGTGATGTGATTGTGTAGAATCCACTGCTACCCATAATGCAGCCATACAAAAGTCATCTGTAATGTACAGAGCACAAAATCATGCTAAGTCATTCACCTGATTTTGCTTAATGGATGCTTTATGTAGTCAGCAAAGGTTGTGTTAAATGCAAGGACTGAGAATTTTTGTTAATAGATTAGCCCTTTATAATAAAATGATAGTTTTGAGTCTTAGAAGTGAAATGTATTCTTTTGTAAGCAGGAGGAGCTTGAGGAGCAAATAGGGTTGGTTTGGTTTGGTTTTGGCTTCCTTTAGTACTATAGGACAAGAATGTTTTACATACAACACGGAGACAATTTATTTCCTGCAGGACTTCTGCCATACATATATAGCAATATTTAGATTAATTCTTTGCAAGGAATTTACAAGAATTATCCTGTTGTAGAGCTAGGAAAAGTAAGGTTGGTCTGATCTTAGCTAGTTTTTTGAAACAGTCTGGCTGAATTCTTAAAAGCAATATTTTGTAGCATAAGAAATTTATTTGACCAGTGACAGAAGAGTGGCATCTGTTGAGTCCTCAGATTAGAGAGAGCTCCAGAACTTGGTGCTTATTTTCTTAAAGGCTGGAGGCTTAAGTTCTCCCTGCATGGCTTTATTTTTTTTTCCCTGACATAACCTCTGCTGACAAAACCTAAATGACAGAGTAGTTCTGCAGGTTGCACTGAATCCAAGTTCTTCCTCCCTTCCTGGCCACCAAATTAAGCTCCCTGAATCTCTGTAGATTTGGCAGTCTTGGTGTGCTCAAAAATGTCTTTAAGCTAGCATTGAACTTCAAGATTCAATTTTCAACCAAGTGTGTCCAAGCCATGCTCATTTCTTCCTACTTTCAAGACACAACATGTTTAATAACTCTAATTTACTTCTCAAACTTGTTGGATCTGATCCTTTCCCCACATTAAGGTAGCACCGGGGTGACTTCATGGGAGCGCTTCCAGGCTTGCCTGGGTGAATTTAAGCTGCTCTTAAAGCCAGCATAGACCCCGGCTGCTTTTCCAGCAAGCAGGAACATCCAGACCGTGGAGGATACTAACAAGACAAATGCCGATTAAGCGTCCCCAGCTTCTCCATCTGCAGACACAGAGCTGGATCTGGCAAAGCTCTTTCCTCGCTGAGGTCAATTTACCCTTGTAACACTTGCAGATAAATTACCAAGACTATCACTTTGTTCTATCATTGTCCAGCCTGTGCAATGCTGTCATTAGTCTGGATTAAAGCTGTGTATATATAGGAAGGACATGTGCTTTTAATCCTTTTATCCACAGCCTGCCTTCCTATTGCCTGTAGCTTCCTAGCCGTACACTTTTCTCGAGTATATGACCAGCAAGACCTTGCGAGACAGATTCAACCTGCTTTATTTACAGCCTTCAAATTTTGGTTCATTGTTGAGTTTGTCCAAATATTGATCATGTAACCGAAGTCTGAAAAACCTAACAAATACAGTTTGTTTTTCCCTGACTCAGCTATACATCACCCCTTTCCCCCGTCCTCTCCAGCATTCTTGGCGGTGGGAGCTCCAGCATCCACATCAAAATCTGTGTGTGGTTTTGCCAAGTGCTTTCTTTAATAGCACTGGGGTGGAGGTAGGACAACTTAAAGACAGCAAGAAAACTGTCTTAATAAGTCTTTTCACGTAGTAAACACTAAAGCATAAAGTCAAATAGAAAGCCTTATGCTGATGAAGTTTATTTATGTCTGTCCTCGGTTTCACACAGAGCCTCCTGCGCACTGAGAATTTCTTCGCCGCGGCTGCGCAGGAGGGCGGGCGGCGGCGCGGTGACCCCGCGTTGTCCTTGCGGCAGTGGGAGCCGGTCCCGCTCCCGGGACGGACGCGGTGTTTGCGCCGCCCGCCCGCAGGACGCGCGCGGCCTTCCCGCGCCCCCGACCCGCCGCACGGCCCCGCTCCGGCGCGGAACCTCCGCCCGCGGCCTCGGCTCCAGGGAGGGCGCTGGGGTGGGGCGCCGCCGCTTCGTTCTGACCCGCCTGCCAAGCCCGGAAGTGACGGCGGCGGTGCGCGGCCTTTCCCCTTCCCCCTCTGCGTGGCCGGAGGAAGCTGGCGGCGCCGCGCCCCGCCCTCTGCGCGTGCTCGCTCGCGGCGGCGCTGAGCGGCACCGGCGGCGGCGGCGGCACCGGGATGGCGGCGCTCAGCCTCACCGTGAGCGCGGGGAGCCCCCCGCTCGGTACGTGCCGCCGCTGCCCCCATCGCCGCGCCCGGGCGGCCTCGGGTCTTCCGCCCGCGCCGCCGCGTGGCCGCCGCGTTGCATCATGCGGCGTGGCCGTGGCGGCCGTTGGCGGCCGTTGGCGGCATTCCCGTCTCCGGGGAAGCCGATGGCGGTGCGGGCGGGCAGCGGGGACGCGTCGCGGCGAGCGAGGGGCGGCCGAGGCGGGATGCAGCGTGGCCGGCGGCCGCCCGTGGCCTCCGTGCGTTTTCTGCCGTCTGGAAGCAGCGTTTTGTGCTGCCCGGGCTTGTTCCATAGTCAGTCGGTTCATGGTATTGGTCCATGATTCCAATTTCCTCATTGAAAATACTCGTTCTTCCCCTTCGTCGTAGTTCACTGGTTGCTTTTTTTGCAGTCGAGTACACGTTGCATTTTCTTCCAATACTTGTTTCTACTGATTCATTAGAGAACGTGTTATTCAGCGTGAATTATAATTAACATGGGCCTAGGGACTATGGAACATTCTGGTTTTTGTTTGTTTGCTTATTTTGTGTTTGTTTGTTTTTTGTTTGTTTTGATTTTTGGTTATCAGAACTGAAGAGTGGGTGCAGAAGATTATTTAATTATGTCAGTAATATTAGATACTGCAAAAGACCCCTTTCTGCAAACACTTGTGTGCAAGCATGCTCATCACGCTCATTCCTCCACCATATGTTCATCGGTGCTGTGCACGGGGAAGAGCACAGTAGCCATTAATGTCACTGGTGTTAATTACCTGTTTGGGTGTGCGTGATACGTGTTATTTTCAAAGCGTTTTCATCCCTTAATTAAAGCACTTGCATGTCTCGCAAACATGCAGCATGAGTGATGTCACCCTGACTTTGACAGGTAAACAGGGGGTGGGAAGAAACTACTGATTTACTGTGGACATAAGCTTGATGTTGTGAGAAGGGCTTGTAGCTGAAGAGAGGAACCAGCTTAGGGAATTCCTAGCTCCAATGCATTGTATTTAGGCCAGGGTATTAATAACTTAATAACACTACCTACCTTGGGTCCGTACGTTGCTCTTAAGGAGACTGGCTGCAGTGCGGGGCGCACTGTGCAACGGTAACAGGTTAGTCGCCTGGCACTACCCGGGGTATAGTGCTTTGGCTGGTTTCATTTAAGTAACACAGGCCTAAGCAAAAGCTTGCTGTTTTTATACGTGCTTCTGAGCAGAGCTCCTCTTATGCTCTGCTTCTCTGGTTATGTTCAGCTGGCTGGACCTGGATCAGAGCCAATCCAGAAATAATGCAGCCAAGTTAGCTTGATGCTTTGCTTGAGCTAATGTGTCATGCTGTAGAGCACTGGGATCAGAGCATGCTTGCATCAGGCCACTTGGAATCTGGGCAGAGCTCTTTTCTATTTGCAGATGTAGCCTAAAAGCCTCAATACTTCTCCATTTTTAGAGGCTGCCCTTTACTGTCAAAGACAAACTACTCCGCAAACCCTATGTAAGCTCTCTGTACTTTGTCATAGGGAGGGTTTCTTGGTCTGGGCACCTAGTCTTTTTAATAAACATTAAGTCTGGTTGAGAAGTAGACTCATCCTTATTCAGAAAATATCAAGGAATTCAGTAGCTGCATTTTTTGGGGGTGTGAGTACCACCAAATACAGTATTTTGAGTCTGTTCTCTTAGTATATTGGGGGATAGGATTAATTTTTGCAATACCCTTTTGTTATTGCTGACACTTGCAGATTGCAGATTCAAATCAGATTGCTAGGCATTGTCAATTTAAGATAATCACAAAGATTGCCAAGAATAAGAAATCTCCTGCATATAAGATTGAACATTGATTTCTTCTCTGGGTGAGCGCGTTTGAAGGAGCCAGGTAGGACACATTGTCCTATTTCATTTAAAAATGTGACTCTCTTGTTGCTATAAAAATGCAAGTTTCTTGAAAGAAAAATCAGTGTCTGTCTATCTATTTTTTTTAAGGAGCTCTGTTGACGGTGGAGCATGTGAAGAATGATGTCAAAATTTCAGTGGAAGAAGGCAAGGAAACCATACTCCGAGTATCTGAGTAAGTGACTCTGCATCTCCCCTCTCCTGCTCTTGGTCAGCAGTTTTGAAAGTCACATGGTTGCACCATTAACAGTAACCTTTTTAGGAAGGAGGAAAAATATGATTTTATTAATTACTGCATTACTGTTCTTTCTTTGTAGCATAGACAGAACATTTACAACGTACACTTCATATTCATGGAGAGCTTTGTCATTTGCACTCACTTGTGTCTGTCTGCTCTAGTCACTTAGTTAATACCTTTCATTTTGTTGTCTGGTTGTTTTCCTTTTCCCCGCGCTGTGGATTAGGCCAAAGGAAAGTCCTTTTGTATTAAACAAGACAGTGTTCAAGTCTGCATGATTGCTTAGATTTGCACTTGTGTGATAGGATGACTTTGAAAGGTTTTTAAGGCATTGTTTTAGGTTGACTGTTCCATAAAAGATGTGAAGGCAGTGACATTTCAAAAAAGTGCCAGTTAGCTCTGTCTTGCTCTTCTGTATATCCATCTGCATTCTCTAGATATAAATCTACAACATTTTGTAGAAAACCCAGCTTCACACTACTAAAAACAGACTGTCACTGGAATAAATATTTTCACATTTGGAGCATGAGGGTTTGTGTGTAGGTTCATATGCATATCAGCAAAACAGCAATGATTGTTAGTTTTAAGGAAGCTGCATTGTCATCTTAGATTCCTTCTCATTTAAGATATCCAGACATTATTAAGAGAAGAGTTCCCAATAACTCAAATCCCACTGACACATCACTTAAATCAGTGGAAATTTCTCATGTCTAAGATCTTTAGCAAGGGGCACACATGAACATCACAGTTATAACTTAAATTACTTTTACACTGTGATGAGTTCAGAATTATATATTATAATCAAGTACCTGATTGTGTTTGGGAAAGAAAGGACAAAAAATTCTATGGTAAGTAATGTTAAGTAGATGCAGTTGTTCACTCACTGGCAAACTTATTGTGAGCTACTGTAATAATAAATTCTGTTGAAGTCATTTAGGCAATATGAATCTGTGTTCCTGCACAGGTGTAGAATGATTGTAAGAATAACACTATTTTTGTGTAGCATTATCGAGATTCTAATGTATTATTCATAAATTAATGCTTATTGAGCTTTTCTGCTCTCTCATGACCTTAGAGAGCAAGCCTGTCCCTGCATACATATTTCTGCAAGCAATCGAAGCACCAACGATGATTCAGTCTTGCAAAAAGTTGTTTTCTGCTTAATATGTTAAGCTTGGCCTCGGATATGAGTCTTCTTACTGCACTCTCAAATCATGTATGTTGCCTTTTGCTGTGTCTAGTGATAGCGTTAAATTTGTGGTTCTGAATTACAACTGAAGCAGATAAATGTGTCAGATTGTACTGGGATTTATGTTGTCCAGCCCCGGTTATTTTCAGCGTGTGTTATATACATGGGGAGATTTAACATATATAAAAAACTTTAATTGCATGATGCTTTGCACTTTCGTAAGTGAGTTTTCCACTGAAGTATTCTTAGTCAATTTTTGGTTTAATTTTCCTTTCTCAGAGTAGATTTTGTGTATATGCACATATTCTTTGTGTGACAGATGGAAATGATCTTGAAATGATATACATTTGGGTACTTAACTCTGAAATAATCTACTATTTTATTATATTAAATAATTTTATATTAACATTCCTTATTACAACTGCAATAGCACTTATTTTAACTTTGATAGGAAGGGTTCAAAATGCAAACTCTCCTGCACTTCAGTCCCAGGTGGATAAGATCTAGAATCCTGATTCCATCAGATGAGGGTTTTATGTATCATCTCAACCTTGGTCACAGATTATGTTTAAGAAGTTATTTCATCCCTCGGTAATGCATTAATCTTCTTTTGCTCACTTCTACAATCATTGTAGAAATTGATTTTCTATTTTAAATTCTCTTACGATTGTGTTTGTAATTTGAAAAGCATCAAATGAACTGATATCTCAACTAATGCTTTGGGTAAATGGATCTTGTGGCATCAATTCTGCTGAAGCTATCTTACTTTGGCATGGCTTGAAATTCACTTGGGGTAGCCTAGACTTTGATTTTCACAAAACCATTATTTTCTATGAAATCAGTAAGAAAGAACATTTTGTTTGATCTTTTAAAAGTAGTGCTTTGAGGTGCAGTTAAGCATCTAACTAGGTGAAAAGCTTGTCGCTAATTTGAGGTGCTGAATTGTGTTTTAAGTCTTGTTTTGATGCCTTAGCTTCAAAACCCCGTGCAGAAATAGCTCTTAAGCAAGTAAGCATTCCTGGCTTTATAGAATGCTTTAATATACCTGCAGCTAACAGGTAACAAGCTGCAGTCTGGCTTTTCTGTTTTGTGTCATGACTGTGTGCATCCTTCAGAGTAATGTGGTGCTTAGAGAGGCAAATGGATTCAACCACAGAACCATTCTGCAGTGCTTTATACAAATGAGTTCAAAAAAAGATTTACTGCAATCAGAGACCCTCTGAGTTTGCCTTTTATCTTATATGTTGGTGTGGGGGGGCGTTTATATTCCTTTTCCTATTTTGCTTCTCCTTGAATATCTGGCCCATGAGTGTAAAAAATGTTGTGTTTTAGTCTGTAGCAGTTTACATCATTATCTATAGAAACCTAGTCTTTTCCTTGCCTATACTTGCTTCTGTAGTTAGCAGTCACTAAGCAAATCCTTAATGTGTTGTACCCTTTTTGGAGAAGGGAAGCCATGTAGTGTTTTATTTAGGTTGAATGGGAAATAACTTTCTAGGCACAGGTAACGTTTTACTCGGAGTAACACTTCCCTTTCTCATATTTATTCAGTTTTGCTGGTGAAGTGTATTTCCTTCAATATGAACTAGTGAAAACAATAAAGACACATTCCACAGGCTTAAGCTTTATTTATACATGTTGACCCCTTATTAGCTTTTGTTTTTAATAATAGTGTAAGGATCTAAGGATCTTCTGTATACTAGAGCCTAGAAGCTTGAAAAGTTAAAGAAGATTAAAAAAAAAAGCAGCAATGAACTGTGATCTTGTAAATTTCAATTCAGTTAATCTAATGAGACTGGCTAATCCTTTTATGCTAAAAATTGGATTCATTATAATGGTTCATGTATCAAGAAGGCTTTTATAACTTTTCCAGGACTTTCATTGATCTTTGCAAGGACTTTTTGAGGCCACTCAAAAATCTTTTTTCATTTTATAAAGGACACGATGGGTGCAGCAGGAAGAAAATAACTTGCTTGAGGTTGTTCAGCGAAACAGTGGCTGAGGCAGAAATGAAACCTTGTCTGGACGAATTCCAGAGTAATGTTCAGGCCATTAAACTGAGTGGATGGATAGAACACTTAAATCTTCTATTGATGTTGATGCTTGTTTAGAAGCTACCCCTGTGCAAGACTGTGGAGATGAGAATGATCTGCAGAATTAAAGATTGTGATGCTGCTTTCTTCCAAAGCTCTTTAGAAAATATTAAAGATCTACCTTAAATGGTTTTGAAGGTGGATTTCTCACAGTATGCAGCTTTTGATAATACCGTATGTAAGGTGAAAAAGGGAGATTAAAACAGACAGAAGTGAGAATTCTGTAGAGCTGAATGGGGAAAGCCTTAAAAGTCTTTCTCTAACTGGAATCAGAAAGGGTACCACCTGATTTTAAGCAGAGATGGCAAATGTAACTGTGGACAGCTCATTTTACAGCTTAAATCAGAAAAAAAGGCATAGAAAGTGATATGGGTAGGGGCTGTGTTTGTGCAGGGTACTTTAAGATCTTCAGCTGTTGTTATAATGCCGCATATGTACATTTATCGTAGGTAGTACCATTAGATTACTGTGCTTGGAATAATTAGTTTTCTTTGTGGAGGGAAGACTGAGTAAAAATAAACATACACACAGCCACATCTATTTAAAAGGAGGACAGAAAACATATATAAATATTTTTTTTCTCTTTGACTTAGAGCTGGGATTCCGTTCCTCTGTGGATTCTCTGGGAATCCTCTTCAAAGTCATCTTTTGGTACAAGAATGTCAATGCTCCTTATGCTCTGCAAGATGCATATAGCTCAAGTTATACTTATGTATTCTCTTAGATGTGGAGAAGGGAGAGTTTTAACTTTGAAAGAACAGTCAAAGTTTTATTGTCCTTTGTTTCTTTCTCTTTAAAGAAAAAGTGTTTAATGTTTAAAAGCTTATTGTTGCCAGCCGTAAAAACAAACCTGTGCCTATTGGCTTACTCAGAAATGATTTTTCATTAGCTTTACACTTCTTTTAAACTATGTCTGTATAGTATAGTTAAAATTGAACTCTAAGGAGTAAGTTAATGTACCTTTATTTTACCTCTTTCTTCCTCTAGCCATGTTGCATTTACGGATGTGAATTCTATAGCCCGTTATTTGGCCAGAGTTGCAAGTTCCGCTGGGTTGTATGGTTCAAATCTCTTGGAACACACAGAGGTGAGAAGCCCTTTTTTCTTCTCTCTTTTTTTTTTTTTTCTTCTCCCTTTGTCATTTTTCCCCTCTTACGGCCAAAGTGTTTTTGTTTGAGGAATTTGTTTCTTGTTTTGCATTTTATTATTAGATTGAAGGTTTAATTATTTGGGATGCTATTTTTTTTCCCTTCCCTCTTAAGATTTCTCCTTCTCTGGAGAGTCATAAATCTGAACTTAGAAAGGATTATCCTTGTTGTCACCCTTAACTATTTCTAACTCGACAAATCACTAACATCACAGGGTAATTCAGGTTAAAGGAGATGTCTGTTTCACCTTTCCACTTTGTTCGGGTGTGGTGCCCTCAGTTACTAGCATGTATTACCGCAGTGCACCCAGTAGCACTGTTGTTTTAAATATTGGATATAATTTGAAATAAGAAATCCTTCCCAAGTCCAGCACAGAGTAGTCATATGATGAATTTTAAATTTTAATTGCTGCCTGAAAATGTAGTTGGTCTCACAGCTGGCCTCAAGAGGAGTGTTGCCTTGTATATTGCTTATATAGCATTTACAAAGTAAGAGCTCTGTGGCCATTTACATTTTCTAACTGAGAATATTCTTTCTAAATTAAGTCCTAAGACATTAACAAGCAGGCTTTCACGATAGGTAATTCTGATTAAAATGCTTCTTTTCACTTTTGCATCTTTCAAAAATAAAGTTGCACTCTGAGAACTACAGTGACAGCTGCATTTGCAGTGGAAATATTTTGGGACATAACTGCAAGTTACTGAACCGAATTTCATGGCAGTGTAATTACATCTGCGCCTGCCACGTTGGCTTGAATACTGGAAGGATTCCTAAAGCAGCTTACAGATCACTTGCACATGAAATAGAGAGGGATGACTGCAAGAGATAGTTAAAGGCTCTTGTAGCATTGAGGGATTTCTTTTATAGGAGTCGCTATATATCAACTAAAAGTCTCATTCTTAACATTATTAACTTTTTTTTATGCACTAAGCAGTATTTCCTTTCAGAAAATACAGAAGATTGTTTTGCAGGGGTGAGGGAGGATTGTTTCTTCAAAGCAAGAAGGAGATGAGGTAGAGTAGCCAGGGAGCAAGGGATATGTGTATATATATGTGTATATATAATATATATATAAAGGGATGTATAGTGTGTATATATAATATATACACACACACACACACAGACAAACCGTGTGTGTGATAAGTACCAAAGAATTGCTGTCTTCCCCTCCACCCTGTCATCCCTGCATAATGAGGATAGCTTCAGCAAAGTCAGTGTAGTTTCAGCATTTTGTATACATCTTGAAGGAGGAAATTGGATTAATCACTTAATATAGGTTTGGGTGAAAGTTTAAGTGTATTTTATTTTGAAGTCAAGTCTCATTGAATGTATATTTTGCTTTATTGTCTAATGTATTTAACGCTTGTTTTTCAGTTGCTATTTTCTATTCAACTATCAATTCATTGTACATCACCTCTGAATTTTTAACAAAATATCTTTCTGATTCCTTTGCTAACTTTGAATGTTTTGTCTCTTACAACCAGATTGACCATTGGCTGGAATTCAGTGCTTCCAAGTTATCTACTGCAAGTTCGTTTCTTTCAGCAGTCCAAGAGCTCAACCACTGTCTGTCTCTGAGAACCTACTTGGTTGGAAACTCTCTGAGTCTTGCAGATTTGTGCGTCTGGGCTGTACTAAAAGGTACAAGAGGTGTTCTCTTTTTCATTGATATGCTATTGTAGTAGATGAGGATTTTTTATTTCTTTTTTTTTATTTCTTTTTTTTTTTTTCTTTTTGCAGCTGCTTTTGGCAGCTCTCAGCTGTGGGCCAGACTCTATACTGCTTTGCTTGCTACTTTGGTCTGTGCATCACCAGTGATGGAAACAGTGTAGTTTAGGTAACCCTGTGATTCTGGTTTTTTAATCCCGTAGTTTTAATGTGGAATATTTAGGATATAGTTATAGATGGATCAGTGTAAGAGCTTTCTTGCTGAGTAAAACTTTTAAATAAAACCTGTAGCTTGTCTAACTTTCTCTTTTTAAACTATAAGAAGGTCTTTTTGTCATCTTTTTCCTAAAAAGGAGATTTTTGCCCTGGTCTGAAATTTTGGATTTATCAAGTAAATTGTTTTGTAATATAGAGTAAAAACACATATTGTTTTGTTATGTTAGCAGAAGAATACATTTCTTTGTTTTTTACTTTGGATTTGGGTTATTCAAGGAGGTATATCCTAACCTTTGAAGAGTATTAGATAAAGCAAGCTTTGGGCTTGTTTTTTAAATTTAGGTGCATGTCCAAAACTTAGCCTTAAATCAATCAGTCAGCTATGTGCAAATTCAACTTTAAAAAATACTAAATGTCAACCTTTCATCTTGAAATATAAATATATATAAATGTATATATATGGGTCTGGTTTTTATGTCAAGTTGCAGTTCTTGGAAGTCAAGAAAGTGCCCTCATTTTTAAGTTTTCTACCTTTTCCCAATAAGGATCTTCCTAGTGAAGTGTGTACTTGTCTTGGATGATAAGCATACAGCCCTCAGTAGTGAAGGATAGCATTAAAATGTGCTTCACTTTCAGTAAGTTAAAAGGTATCAAATATAAACACCTTAGAGGGACACCTTTAGTTACATGTTGAAAAGAATTGTTATTATTTTTAAGGTGTGTGATACAAAGTAAAAACATATGTTCCTCATCTCTTTGTTTTCCCATTGGGTGAATCTGGAAAAGGAATACAATATGTTTTTGCTTTGAGATTTTTCTTCAAAACCTGTATGCGTCCTCATAGATGTCGTCTTTACAAAGCAAAAATAAGCAGAGTTTTTGTTTTCTTTCTTGGTTTAAAAAATTACTTTTGGTAACCATTTTATTTTCATAAATTAATAGCTTGAAAAATTATTTGCCAACAGATAATAATATATGGCAAGAGCAGTTACAGCAGAGTGAAGCTCCTGTCCATGTAAAGCGATGGTATGGTTTTCTTGAGGCACAGGGCACTTTTCAATCAGTAGGAGCCAAGTGGAGTACCAGTGCACCAAAGATTAAAATGGTAAGCTCTATGCAGGCTCCCTAAAGAGGGCCTTTTTTTTTTTTTTTTTTTTTTTTTCTGTAGCTCTTTTTTATGTTAGAGAATTAAAAGGAAATCTGCTGTACATTAAATGAAAACTTTTGTAAACTCTTGTTTAAAAAAAAACCCAAAACATGTAAATTCATTTTCACAAATGCACCTGTGGTATATTCCAACACTTGAATCATGTGAAAATGGCAATTTTCAGTGCTGTTCTCTTGCAATATTTTTTTTCTAACAAGGATTTTAAGATCCTGTAAGACCTGAAAGAAGAGCAGTCTTTGACTGAATTTATTAATCTCTATAATTCAAATTTGGCTAGTAGCAGTTTTCTTGATATCTAATAAATTAAACATCTTTTCAGTCCTGGATTAAATTTGAAGATAGAGTATCTTAAAGCCCCAGAATTAATCTTGTTTTGATGTGTTATGAGTAATGTAAAAGTTGTAAAAGTGTGAATTTGGGACCTATTTGTGGCAACTGTTTTCTTTGTCTATTCTGGCGGGAGACCTTGGAGGAGAAGCTTGTATCTGAAGCTGGTTATACAGGTATTGTGACCTGTTATGATGTCTCTTAATTTTTTAAGGCAACAGAAAAGAAAGCAGATGTTGGCAAGTTTGTTGAACTCCCTGGTGCAGAGATGGGAAAGGTCATCGTAAGGTTTCCTCCTGAAGCAAGTGGGTAAGAAACCTAAGTGCTTTAAGAAGATTGTGGGGGTTTTTTGGTTGTTTGTTTGTTTTTTTCTGTCCTTGGAATGCAACAAGTGCTTTGGTGAGGATGATAATCTGCTTATCAGGCAAGATTTCTAAGTTGAAAGACTATGTACAGCTTTGTCCACATGCAGTTTAGAGACGTACATTTGCTTTTGTGTGGCACATCGCAGTGTGTCACCAAAGCTGGTCATAAGGAGGTGAGTTGACAGCAGACACGGGGCTGCTGCTTAGAAGTGGAATAAAGAGAAGTGCCAGGAAGGCAGTTGCATGGATAATGGAGGCATGTGCACCTATGGTATGTGCTGTATAAATACAGTCCTGGTGAGCTGTTTGCAAGGATGCATAGTGCTTCCTAGGGGATCTGAGAAAGGGAGGGCACACGGGGATAACCTCCTTCCAGTAAGCTTAACAGCATGTGTGTACTGGGGCCTTGTTGCAGGGGTCTAGACTAGCCATGGTCCAAAATAACACCCTTTTTAGGGCTGCATGATAAGCTATAAAAATGCTGTAGGTGCTTTTCTTGTACAGTTCAGCATCATCTGACTTCTACAGTAGTGTTTCTTATTCTAGTAGTTCAATATAAGGAGACTCTCAAATAATGCATTATGTGTGTAACATGTACACCCTTTAGTCATGTGAGAACAATGTAAAAAACACCTTTAGTGTCTTAATTTGGATATTTTATTTAAAACATTGTTTTTAGGGGCCTGTATATTTATATATTTTTATATTTTTTCTTTTGAGGATTTCAGATTTTTATATTGTCTTTAAATTCACAATACTATTTTGCTCATTACAAATTTAAAATAAGCAGCATTTCAGAAAATTCCACTTTTGAACATGAGGTTCAGCTTAACAGGTAGCTACTACTGAGTGTCAACACCACAAGTAGGTAATCAGTAAAACTGCAGATAATAATTGCTGTCCTATCTGTATATCCATAGTGACATACTGATTTGAGACTTTAGATATTTTTAACAGATACTTACTGAGATTGTAGTAGGAAAATATAACCTGATTTCATAAATACTGAGTATTTCAACAAATAGCCTGATTTCTGTTTTGATGTAACTAATGCTTTCCATTCCAAGCTTTCCTTCACCACCTCCTCCCCCTCAAACAAACAAACAATCAAACAGGAATAGTGTTGATGTACATTTTTCTTTCATTTCTTTGCAGATATCTGCATATTGGTCATGCAAAAGCTGCCCTGCTCAATCAGCACTACCAAGTTAACTTTAAAGGAAAACTTATTATGAGGTTTGATGACACAAATCCAGAAAAAGAGAAAGAGGACTTTGAAAAGGTATGATAATAGAAATCATTTACTGTGTAAGTTAAATCAAAATTAAATGGGAGATCTGCTTTTGCACTGTAATCTACTTTGCCGGATAGCAGTGTTGCACTTACAAACCTATGGCAAGAAATTTCATTGTTTACTGTAATAAAGCTTAAAACCCTTTGATAGCTTATTTATTCTTCCTCCGGTATTTATTTTATGGTATGTTAGGTGTAAGCCTCTAAGAATATGCTGTTGACTGCATTTTGTAAATACCACTGTCTTAGAAAGAAGAAGTATAGAAAATGTGAAATATCTCAAGTGCTTAAGTTGAATGCATTTTAAAAACATTTAAAATATTTTCTTGTTGGCATTAATGTGATTTTTTTTTCCTTTGTGCAAGCTCTTTCTCGAAGTTGCCTGTCTGATCTCTTTTAGTTAGAGTCTGCAAATTAAGTACATCTATTTTCCTTCATGCATGTCATATTATTCTTATGCCTTTATCCTTCCTGGAGTATTTTAAAACACCAGATCTGGCACAAAGAGGATGGAGGTTTTAAGAAAATTTGCATACCTGAATATTACAGGATACACTTTGACACTTTGCAGGTTATTCTTGAAGATGTTGCAATGCTTCACATCAAACCGGATCAATTTACATATACCTCAGATCACTTTGAAACAATAATGAAATATGCCGAGAAGCTTATTCAGGAAGGAAAGGCATATGTGGATGACACTCCTGCAGAACAAATGAAAGCAGAGCGTGAGCAAAGAATGGAATCTAAACACAGAAATAACTGTAAGATATTTTGTGGTTCCCATTATGCTTTCATATATTTTTAATTTAGCAAGAAAACTTGTTTTTTTATTAACAAAGGTATATCTCTAAGGTACTCTAGAATCTTGGAAGTGTTCAATACAGTTCAGGGAAAATAAGTGTATATTTAGACAGATATAGTAGCTTGTGTGTGTATGAATTTGTCATTCAGTCATCACAATTTTTAAAATATTCAAGATCTGAAATGTGTGAAAATGAATTCCAAGGTCTAAACAAGGAGTGACATTGCTCTTTGTTGCTATAATAAAACATGATTCTCTAGGCAAGTTCATTATACCATTAAAAGTAACTTATTTTTATTGTTCCTAGCTGTTGAGAAAAACATGCAAATGTGGGAAGAAATGAAAAAGGGAACAGAATTTGGACAAACTTGTTGTCTACGAGCAAAAATAGATATGAATAGTAACAATGGATGTATGAGGGATCCAACCCTATATCGCTGCAAAAACCAGCCTCACCCACGCACTGGAAGCACTTACAAGTATGTTCACTTCCTTTTGGGTGGTCTGTGTTGTTCTCTTTTCTTTCCAGGGTATTTACAATTCTGTAGTATACTAGCTTCTTTTTCTACTTGGAACCTGCTAGCATTTTTCAGACACAGTGTATGAGTTCCTTACTTTCTGAAGTATCTGTGAATGATTTTTAAAAAGTGAAAATTAGCCATTGCAGTCATCAATGTTTATTATTTCAATTTTGGTCCATAAATACATTGTGTGTCAGTAAGTCAGGTGTACATAGACTTCATGACTGTATTTCAGGCATCAGAACTGTTCTGATTAGTTATTGGAACTTAAGTCTAACCTTGACCTTTTAGATTATTGCTGCAAAATGTCCTTGGGCTACCCAACTCTGGGGTGGCCTCCTTTTTCACGGCAACTGCTTTCTATGTGTGGAATGAATTGCATTGAAATAAGCCTGCCCAGCTGCTGGAGGGGATGGTTCAATGCCTATTTGAAGCTTCTATTTCCAGCCACACAACTGAGTTCTAGTAGAGTTGACAACATGAAAACATTGATTATAATAAGTTTATAATACTAAAATGATGGATGTGAGTAGAGGTTTGTTTTTAAAGACAGAAATTTTGCCCATTGTTTGGCTAACTGATGCTACAGTCTGTTTTTGATACTGAAGTAGGGAGATCTTTAAGACTGCATTTTATATTTTTGAAAAAAAAAAAGCAGCTGTAATGTAGGGTTTTTAAAATTTATTTTAAATTTATTTTTGAATGCTGTGATCAGTTAATTTCTTGAAGGCTTTGCGTTTGCTTTAAAAATGTATTTTCCTCCATTTGGATTTGTTTTTATGGATGGTCTCTGTGGTGTACATTCACCACATTCGCTATTTCAAATAAGTCTTGGTGTGAAAGCCTTGATAAAAATCATAGATTATAAGTACATAGAGGGGTGCTTTGAAGGTTTAAATATGAGGGAAGTGTTCTGTCCTGCCTTGCTAATTGAAGTTCTTTATTCTCAGGGTTTACCCAACGTATGACTTTGCCTGCCCCATTGTTGACAGCATCGAAGGTGTCACACATGCGTTGAGAACCACTGAATACCATGACAGAGATGAGCAGTTTTACTGGATCATTGAGGCACTGGGCATAAGGAAACCATATATCTGGGAGTACAGCCGGCTAAACCTCAACAACACTGTGCTTTCTAAAAGAAAGCTTACGTGGTTTGTCAACGAAGGGCTTGTAGATGGCTGGTATGTTAAATGCTGGCAGTTCAGCATCATTCCTTAAAATACTTGTGGCTGATGCAAGCATTTTTTTGCTTTGAACGGTGCTTCAACAATAGAACAGCATGAATGAATATTTAAGCAGTGTAAGAACACCAATTGCAATGGGCAGACTGGCTAGTGAACATCCACTGTATCTGTCTACTATTCTGTGACGGTATGTGCATACTCATGTCCTGTAGTAAACATGAGTTTGCTTATCTCCGGGCTCTGGCTTTTACTACAAGAGTTACTCCATACATATGTAGGTATATAGTTTCCACCCTAAAAGTCATGGAATAAATGCCTGAACAGTGCCACAGGGGGATCTGGTCCCACACATCTAGTCAAATCCATTGCATTTCCTTCCCTTTCTTCTCTGCCACCCTTCTGTTCCTATTTTCTATATTCTCCCACAGAGACCTAGCTGTGAGATCATGCCTGCTGCTATTCTCTCATGTTAGTACAGGAGTCTAAAGAACTTTAGGGCTGATGCTAAATCAGACATTTGATTACCTGATTGTGTTGGAAGCCTAGATTCCAACTAAGTGTGGAGAAAAGATTCACTTGAGGAGATGAATTCCCTGCCAGGGCTGAAGCAGAAGGAAGTCTGCATTATGCATATTTGATTGATAAGAGCTTAGCCTTTACAGTTAGACTAGCTCTTCTCATCTATCTCTAAACTCACTCAAACAAAATAAAGCAAAGCTGTGCTATTTGTATGGTACCACTACTAAAGCTTTTGATCAGACTGACAGGTACATTCCATGTGTAATACTGATGAATCTTCCTTTTTTTTCCCAGGGATGACCCAAGATTTCCCACTGTACGTGGTGTCCTGAGAAGAGGAATGACAGTTGAAGGGCTAAAACAGTTTATTGCTGCTCAGGTGGAAGATTTTTTCTTTTCCTCATGATTCTTTGAGTCTCAGTTGCTCGGAAAAAGTTTACATGAACTTCCAGTTAAAGTATTTGTCATTTTGAAGTTTCCTTTTTTGAAGGCTTGCTGCTCTAATGCTTAAGTTTTCAACAATATTAGCACATATGAAAAAGTACTGGTAAAACAGGGTGGCAGGTTTCTTATTTAAATGTTTTGCTAGCTGAAGATTCCTTTCTAAACTGTTCTGATGAGTACTTATGGTCTGTAGTCTTTAAAGGTCTTTGTAAAGTGAATCTAATCGCTAATTTTTATATATCTATTTTATATATATCTGTTTTCTTTTTCTTTTTCCCGCAGGGCTCCTCTCGATCTGTCGTGAATATGGAATGGGATAAAATTTGGTCTTTTAACAAAAAGGTATGTGCTTATTTGACTTTGATGCCACCCTTAATATCCTTCTTTCTGGGATACATAGTATATCCAGTGTTCATGGAGTGCTTCCCACGACAAGTAGCAGTGGCAATGTGTTGCATCATTTGGCACACTCTCAGGAAAATGGAATGTTGCCCCTCTCTGACTTGAACTCACACTAATCCTGCTGATTCTCCTCTACCAGTATTTACTTGCTTTACTTATTAGTATGGGGAAAGGTAATTATATTTGCTGTAAATGTGATATGAAAACTGCATTTCATTTTTCTGCTTTCAAGCTGCGAGCTATCTGCAAGAAGGTACTATTAATGCTTTTTACCTTAGCATATAGCTTACAGTGCTGTAAGCATATGTAGCATAAGTTATCATTTTGCAGCTTCATAGCACAGTCATATTTGCTGATATAACAGGAGCTCTACAAACTCACTGAAAATGCATTATTCCTAGTTTTAAAATGCTGTCCAGTTCTGGTTTGGCATATTTGTTAACATAAAAGCAAATCTTACTCAATTTGACTCATGCTGGCCACTTTTCCTTTCGGTGGCAGAAGGGCTAAGGTGCTGGGTGTCCTCCCTCTGTAGATAAAGACAGCACTGCTGATATTTCGGACTGAAAGTCAAATAAGGAATACTGCATCATGATATGGTTGGTTGCTTTTTGGCAGCGGATGCTTGGACACTATAATAAGGCGAATTCTTAGAATGCTGACTGCATATTTTGTGTGATTGTGGAAACACCTGTTATCTTGCACTGGGATTCCTGCTTGTTTTCGCTTAGACTCTACCCAGGTCTCTTCATTTAAGTAGCATTGCTTGTCTGGCATGTCTTGAATTCTTTCATATATTTTGCACTTGGTCTGCTAAGTACACAAAGGTTTATGAATTGGTTCTTTCTGTTGCTGCATATATAAACTTAAGACTAAAAATTGGGTTTGAGGAAGGCTACATAGTGGTTAGTGCTGACTTCTTACATTGGCTTTTAAATTGACTCTCTCCCATCTCAGACTCCTTGGACAGCACCATATTTACTAGGCAATCATATTTGCATCTGCCTGTGCAGGCAGTTTATCTGTACTATCATCTGTAATCTTTAATACAAACATTTTTTCGGGTTTTTTTTTTTTTTTAGGCAGGTTTTCTTCTGAACTTGAAGACTTTCATAGTGGGAGAACTCTTATTTCTTTCCCTTTCCTAGAGTCTAACATTTGTGTCTAATACTTAAGAGTGCAACTTCAGCATTTACTGATTTATTAATGCGTGGCTTCTTAAAGGGTATCATCATATTGTCTTACTTGTTATACTCAAATAATTACATATTAGGTATTTTTTCAAAAAAATCACTGTGTAGTTTTTTGCATAAGCATGAATAAACCCCCAAAACAAAGTCACTGCATATTAATAAAAGCAGGTGTTTTCCTTTGTTTTAGCTTCCAGCTTAACTGGTAGGCTTCTGAGAATCCTTTTAAACTCTAGGCTACTGTTATACTTGAATTAGTGTTTTTTTTTTTTTTTTTAATGCCTTCAAACAATTAGCAAATAGATTATTTAAGACCAGAAAAATGCTGCGTAAAAAAACAATGATTGACTCTGAAAATGAACAACAAAATAAAGGAGGACACTGTGATATCTTTTCCTTACTAAACTTGAAATCCTTGATGAAGTCAGTGTTACGGTGTTGCCTTATTATAGTATCTAATGCTACTGTTTAAAAATTGCAGACTTGATTGGTGCTTCCTATATGGCTAAATCTGCCCCTGATTCTGCTGGAGTACTGCTCTGGGAAATGAGTATGGGAGCAGGTCCTGTGCTGTCAAAGCGTGCTGATAAATTACTTTAAATTTAGCTATTTAAAAAAGAACATGATCAGGATAAAATAGTGTATGTGCACAATAAAACTATATCATAGTACATTTTACTATATTTTTCCTGTGAGGCATTAGCCCATAATTTTGGGTGCTTCTGGCATTGGTAGTATGGAATCCATAGTTTTTACTCAAAGTATTTCAGTAAAGGTGGGAAATAGGGAAATACTACTTCTCTTTTCTCACTTGTCTTTTTTATAGTTTTGGATTCAGTTAACATTAAAGCAAACAATAAAACAATGCAGTAACACAAAGAATACCAATTAATACTCCTTTTGTTGTTTTTTCTATAACTTTTTATTTCTGACACTGTCCTAGTCAAGATTCTCCTCACTCTTTTTTTTTTTTTTTTTTTTTTTTGGTAGGTTATAGACCCAGTAGCTCCTCGGTACACTGCTTTACTGAAAGATGCAGTGGTCCCAGTAAATGTTCCTGAAGCTCAAGAGGAGATGAAAGAAGTGGCAAAACATCCAAAGGTTCTCATTTTACTCTACGTTTAACTCTCCTGTACTGCAGAACAGTAAGGGTGGAAGTACCTTGGGTTAGAGCAGTCAGCAAGTTTTAACTTGCTTGGACCACATGAGGTGAAAACAGGCTGCATTTTCCTTAGAAAACTGTCAAAAAATATACAATTAAACATGTGTGCTCAGTTAGGAGAATGATAGAGGAAATTGCTTTTGCAAATGTATACAGTTTGCATAGACAAAGCTATGTTGAAAGGTGCCTCTAGGGGGTTGCAGAGGAAATTGAGTGTACAGTGATTTTCGTGACTGATTTTATTACTGTTTGTATTTGTAAATAGTGCCAGAGAGAAGTTTAAATATAAAATGTAAATCAAGTTTATGGTTATCATGCAGTAGATACTGCTTATCAGTAAGAGCAAGTCATTAGTGGAGTTTTTCCTTAATAGCTTATAGAATTAGACTTGTGTAGGGAAGTGAAGTATTAAATATTGACACTCTGAAAAGAAGTTCAGTAAACAGAATGATACCTCTTAAGGAGGAGGATGTGTTACTGATGCAAATTTATTTGATTAGGAAGGATGTTTTCCTATGAGCATGACATCTCAAATTACACTTCACTGAAAGCCTCTCTTGGGTATCATACCTCTACTGAGAAACAAGTAAATGTTACTGAGTTTTTATCCTGCTTCACTGATTGTCACAGTTTGTTATGTCTGGGAGGTAAAAGCCTAGATTGCCTTTTTTCCTGTGGCAGATTAGCAAGGGGAAAGGTTTTGAATAGTTACAGGTGTGAATAGCACTTCCTTAAGAAGCAAAAGATCAAAAGGTTTTGTCAAATGCAAACTTGCATGTTCAAGTATTGAGATATTGAAAATGCTGCTTCCTGTGCTTAATGAAATAAGTTATGACCGGAATAAACAACCTTCAAACTCCTAATTGTTGCTGTTTAACTGAAATTGCCCACAGAAAACTCCTAGCTGTTTTCCTTATTCTTAAAAATAATCACCTCCATTGTTTTAGTGCGTTAAAGCTGAATATTTTTGATGTTTTAACTGCTAATCATTTTGAAATATTACCTTAAAAATCTATGCAGTTAAAAGAAGGTGATTGTTATACCTGGTTTTGTATTAGCTATGTAAAGAAAAAAATGAAAATGAGAGTTATGATGCTTCTTTTTAAAGAGAATTTGCAAAGTGAAATGAAAACTTGAGTTAAACTTGCTTAGTTTTTACTTGTGAAATCTTAAATATGTGTGGACCTTAAAGAAACAGGACTTGCTATGAATTGTCTTGGTTTTAGCACAGGATATATATATATATATGTATATATATGTGTGTGTGTGTGTGTATATGTGTATATATATATTAATTTTTGAGTGAACTGTCAGATCTAGGCATGCAGGGCACGTTAACAAGATGCCTAAGAGAATATTTAGAACGACTACTCTACTGTAGCTTTCCATGACTGTTTCCATTCCTGTTATTCCTAAACTTTATTCATAAATAACAATTTTTAAACTTTCACAAGTTTTTAACAAGTCTGTGTTAAGTATGGCCGGCTTACCTAGTAACAGTGTCTCCTTTGAAATCAAAATCTTTATTTGCAGAATGCTGATGTTGGCTTGAAACCTGTGTGGTACGGCTCCAGAGTGCTGATTGAGGGGGCAGATGCAGAGACGCTAGCAGAGGGGGAAGTGGTTACATTCATTAACTGGGGCAACATTATCATCACTAAATTAAACAGGTAACAAATACTGGAAGTTAAATTTGAATTTGCTTTTCCTCTTTTTTATTTTTAAGAGGTAATTTGTAACTGTACAACACTCTTATATATCCTGTAGCATGTATATCCTATATAGCTTGAAACATAGCACAAAATACAGCATATTTTGCTGCTGATATGAGTCTGATATCACCAGCCGATCCTGATACTGAATGTACCTCTCATCCATTTTTCTACACCAGTTCCATTGGTCCTTACAGTGTGAAATAACATTTTCAGGCAGAAAAAAACCATTGGGAATATAATGAATTCCTTCCTGTAATGTTCAACCTGTAATGTACCTGCTTCTGTATACTGAGAATCGAAGCCTGTCAACAATTTCAGTTAGAGAGCTGTTTAAGGGGAGAGGGGCAATGTCCTCATAAGTATCTTGGAAACGGTCATGTGTGTAAACACTGGCAGAATGAGGTGAGCTTGGATAGAGAACATAAACCAAACTAGCAGAGATTTTTTTCCATGTTCTTTACTGTCTTGTGATATCAGGGAAAACCATACTAAGTGAGCATTTCAACAACACACCTTATGATTTCCTGCGTCTCCCATATTTCAAAAATGAACAGTTAACAACTGTTTTTATTTGTTGTTTTGATGATCTGTAGTATGGAATGAGATTAAATTACCTAGGTTTTGCTCTTGTTATTTATATCTTCTGATAGGAATTCAAGTGGAAAAATTGTGTCCATTGATGCCAAGTTGAACTTAGAAAATAAGGACTTCAAAAAAACCACCAAGATCACTTGGTTAGCAGAAACTCCACGTGCACCTCTCATCCCAACTGTCTGTGTTAATTATGAGCATCTGATCACTAAGCCAGTTCTAGGTAAAGATGAAGATTTCAAGCAATTTATCAACCGAAATAGCAAGGTAACTTTTCTTCCCTTTATTGCCCAAAGATTAGTTTTCTTTTGCCATCACTATCTCTGATAACTTTTCAGACAGTAAGATTTTGTTTGTCAAACATGCAAATCATGTTCTGATATTTCTAGCTTCTATATCTTCAATTTAACCTTTCATAATTACTAAACGAAAATGTAATTGATACTTATCCAGGCATTACCTGACCTGCATTCTTGTGATACAGTGTCTCCATAGAATTAATTGTTCTGCTTCCCTTGGGATTAACCAGCACTTAAGACTAGCACTTTTCTTCAACAACTCTACCTTATTTCTTACAATTTCTTGTGCTCAGTTAGATTTGTACTGATTTCTTTTAACTTTTATAGCAAGAAGAACTGATGTTAGGTGATCCTTGCCTTAAGGAGTTAAAAAAAGGAGACATCATACAGCTTCAGAGGAGAGGATTCTTTATTTGTGATCAACCCTATGAGCCAGTGAGGTAAGCTGCCTAAGAATGGCTTGTGCGGATACAGAGTTTGCCTTTAGTTGCTTGTTTTAATGTTTTCACACATGTATTGGCAGGAGTAATATTGCCTACAGACAATTTCCCATTTATCCCCTTTCTCTGGATTATTCTTCTGAACTGGCATGGCTTTTGGTTTGTATGATCCTGTCTCTTCCAACTGACTAAACTGAGCATAGCGCTAAAGGGAAAAGGTTTCCTTGTTATGATTTTAAGTATGTGAACTTAAAAATAATGTTACGTAATGAACAGATGTTTGTCCAATTAAAGCATACACATACTGTTTCATTTTAACAGCTCTCTTGCAAGCTACCAAACATTTAAATCACACTGCAGTTTTGCACAGTGCTACAATATTAATTCCTGTACATAACAGAAATCAATGCAAATCCTCAATTAACTAAAGTCTGGTGACTACAGTTGTGTACAAAGATAAATCAGGAACATCTTATAGGAAGTGTAGAACATTTGTTTCAAACATTGTGTCTTGTTTTTCTCTTACTGCTGTGGCATAATGTATCAGGTGTGAGGTTTTTAATTTCTTTTTAGTCCCTATAGCTGTAAAGAGGCCCCGTGCATTTTGATTTACATCCCTGATGGGCACACTAAGGAGATGCCAACATCTGGGTCAAAAGAGAAGAGCAAAGCTGAGACTGCGAAGAAAGAGGTAGACTTGCTTTTTAGGAAAGTGTCATAAAATGTGTTACTGTAAAAGATTGTCATGCTTAATACAATTTTTATTTTATGTTTTTCTTCTTTGAAGGCTAGCTCAGCTGTTAAAGGAAAGTCTGTTCAACTTGATAATGCCTCTACTCCAAGCTGTACTGCACCTGAAGATCCCTTGGTCATTTACAACAGAGTGGCTGCACAGGGAGATGCAGTTCGTGACTTGAAAGCTAAGAAGGCAGCAAAGGAAGATATTGATAAAGCTGTGAAACAGTTGCTGGCCTTGAAAGCAGAATACAAAGAGAAGACAGGCCAGGAGTATAAGCCTGGGAATCCTCCAGCATCTGTATCTGAACAGAGTGTTTCTTCAAAGCTTGAGATCTCTGGTACCATGGATAGCAAAGCTCTGTATGATAAAGTAGCAGAGCAAGGAGAAGTGGTCCGAAAACTGAAGGCCGAGAAAGCATCTAAGGTGTTTGGTTAAACCAATATTTTTGTTTGGGTTTTCTGTAGCCACTTGTCCTCTGCTTCTGGAGGTGAATGGGTGCATGTGGCTCCATAGTGATGGTTATGTTGACTGGGCTGTTTTCTGTCATTACCTGTTTGGTTTTTCTTTTCCAATTGTCATCTTTTGGCTGGTCACATATGACAAAATTACTGTTAGTACAGATGAAGATGTAAGTAAATACCTACGTTGCTTTAGGCAGCTGTTCTGAAATGTGGACAGGACTTGCCCCACAATGTGAGTTTAAGCATTTGAATTTGGTCCTTGAAATTGAAACATTTTGCAATATTTTTTTAAAGTTTTTTAACAGTGAGGGTGACAGAGCACTGGAACAGGCTGCCCAGAGAGGTTGTGGAGTCTCCTTCTCTGGAGATCTTCAAAACCCGCTTGGATGCAGTCCTGTGCCACGTGCTCTAGGTGACCCTGCGTGTGCAGGGGGGTTGGACTAGATGACCTCTAGAGGTCCCTTCCAACCTTAAGCATTCTATGATTCTATGATTTTACTGAATATGGTCAAACTGTGAGACTTCACAGGAGTGACTTGCTATTTGAAACTTTTTTTTTTTTTTTTACACTTAAAAAAAAAAAGTATGTGTTTATATACACACTCATGATATGATATATAGACATTCTGAAGACATCATCATGGCCAAAGAATTTATTGAGCACATGAAACACTAAGCATAGGAACCATAGCTCCCAATAGATGTTTTTTCTGCTCTTTCCAATGCAGAGCAAGAAAAGACATGAACTAATAAACATGTGCGAACACGTGCTTGGTGCTTACATACTTTTATGATGCCACCAAGAGACTGTTGTCAAAAATCTCTGTAAAGGGAGAACCTAAACTAATTAGTGTTGAAATTTTGTTTAGACCAATTACAGTTGTGTATCACAATATCACATAACAGGGCATACTTGGTTATAATTTGCAAATAGTAGAGAAAACATCTTTAAACATCTAAATGGTAAAGAAAATGGAATAGGTGTCCATAAACTGAGAGTCTTTTCATGGAAATACTTAAGGTGTACTTCAGAGTCGCATGTGTCTACATCCATGCCATGTTCTTTCTTCTTTTTCCCCCCCCTTTCCTTTTTCTTTCTGCTTCAGGATCAGATAGGTGCTGCTGTGGAAGTCCTTTTATCCCTAAAAGCAGAATATAAACAACAGACAGGCCAGGAATATAAACCTGGAAACCCACCTGTGGTATTTGTCCCTGCTCAGTCTTCTCCTGTTTGTACCTCTCCATCCGCGTGTCTGGTAGAGAGCAAATCTCTGTACAGCAAAGTGGCTGAACAAGGCGACGTAGTCCGCAAGCTGAAATCAGAGAAGGCTTCCAAGGTACAATGACAGGGAATGTTTCTGAGGGGAATGTTCTCAGGGTAAACTGAACCCTCAGTGTAGCCTTTATGAAATTTGAAGAGCAAGGTATAAACTTAACTTTTATGAAGTGCCTGCACTAATTCTCCTAAGCTGTTATGGCTGCTTTCACCACTTTTGCAATAGTGCATGGAGAACCCAGAGAGGAGTTTTGGGTGTTGTTTTTAATGGTACAAGCGGAGTGAAGGGGTATGTGTGCAGTAACTTGGAAAAAAGAGCTGTAACTTGAAGACTAGGTGGACAGGAATGAGTATGATAGTTCGATAGTGTCCAGAAATAATACTTGATTCAGAATCTGAATCTTTGCTCCCTTTCTTCAGGGTAGAAATCCATGACTGCTGTAACTGCATGGAACTAAGCTGCATGGGAGCTTAGGGCACAGAAGCCAGTCCCTACCTATACTGCCAGATTAGGTCCTTCAGTATGGAACTTGCAGGTATTTTGGTTAAAAAGTTAAGTTACAGAGTTCAGTACTTGACCATCCAGAGCTAACATGTTAGCAGGAGTTGAATTGCAGCGGCTGTTAGTGCTGTTCCTAGTAAAGGTTGTGTTATCACAGCTGTTGTGTTGCATCTATGTTGTTTCTATATTTGTCTACAACTGCTTTTTTTTTTTTTATCCTCTTTCTTGCTTCAGGAACAAATAGATGAGGCTGTGAAAGTTCTTTTAAATCTAAAAGCAGAATATAAACAAAAGACAGGTCAAGAATACAAGCCTGGAAATCCACCTTCAGCTCTTCCCTGTGCACCTTCTCCTGCACTTCTGTCTTCTGTATGCTGCAGTAACTTGGCATCCTGTAGCTTAGTGGATGACAGAGCACTTTATGATAACGTAGCTGAACAAGGGGAAGTGGTACGCAGGCTCAAAGCAGAGAAAGCTTCCAAGGTACAATAGGAAAGAGTCATCAGTTGAAAGTGTTACCACGTTTTGCCACTGGGTGGAAATCTTTCACCAACTAATGATCAAACACTGTCCAAACACCCTTCATGTCATAGCTCAGTTGTCAAACTTGCATACTCTGGTGTGGAAGCGAGCGTGAGACGAATCTGTTTTCAGGAGCTGCTGATTTTTGTCTGTAAAATTTATATTTTGCAGAATTAATTTTTCTGAAGGAGGAGGAAAAAAGAAAACTTAAAATGTTCTCGAATGTAGATTCTGCTGTAATTGTCATTAAGAAATTGAAGCTAGCCAGGCGGGGCAAGGAGAGAGTTCTGCTAGAATGCGATAGCTCCCAAGCATGCTTCTGTTGTTTGGGGGAAAGCTTCCTTTAACTACACAGAGATAGCTGTTACCACCGTCCTCCTTCTGTTTTGAAGCACTATTCCTAGAGTGTGGTGTTTGTTTGTGTTGTGGGTTTTTTTTGTGTGTGTGTGTGTTTCCAGTGTTCTGGCTAAGTGTTCTTAGCCAGAAAACTTTTTTTTTTTTTTTTTAAGTCGACTGTCTTTTCAATACTCACCAGTGCATCTTCCTATTTGTCCTCCATATAGGATGAAATAGATGAAGCAGTAAAACTCCTTCTTTCTCTAAAAGCTGACTATAAGGAAAAGACTGGCCAGGACTACAAGCCAGGACATCCACCAGTGGCCCAAGCTGCTTTGCCCCAAAAATCAACCGTAGAACCTGGTGGTGCAGACACAGCTGAAGCTAAAGCTCTGTTTAATAAGGTAGCTCTTCAAGGAGAAGAAGTCAGGAGGCTGAAATCAGAGAAAGTGGAAAAGGTAAAGATATAATTATACTATAATAAAAAATGTAATATATTCAGTTCTAAAATCTGTCTGAGATTAACCATCATTATAGGAATTAGAAGTCATCATTCAGAATAGGTAACACTTGGATTCTGCGATGCAAAATGTACTTTAAAAAAAAAATTGGTCAAAAGTGAACATCAAAATGTTAATGTTCTTAAATACATAGTAACTTGTACAAAGATTTCTTCTCCAACACTGTATAGATGTCCGTAATACCATGCATAGGTCCCTTTTATTCTCATGACAGATTTATTTTATTCCTGAGATTGCTATATAGATTTCTCTCCTTTTGTATGTTCTTCAAGGATAAGATAGATGCTGCTGTTAAGGAACTTCTTCAGTTGAAGGCCCAGTACAAGTCTCTTACTGGAGTTGATTATAAACCAGTGTCAACTAGTAGTGCTGATGACAAAGACAAGAAGAAGAAAGAGAAAGAGAACAAGTCTGAAAAGCAGAGTAAGCAACAGAAGCAAAATGATGGCCCCAAAAAAGAGCCTTTGCAAGGACCAAGTGGTAGTGAGCTCTCCTCAAGTGGATCAGGAGAAGGTCAAGGCCCTAAGAAACAAACCAGGTAAAGATTTGATCTTTAATCTGTTCACTAGAAACCTAAACCATTTACCTCTATTTAGGTTTAGAGAGCTTTGTAAGCCTCTAATTTCGGCTGAAAGCATGGACAGCAAGCAAAAGCAAGTTACCAGCATTTAGTTAGTCAGCTGCATCTCAGTGTCCTACTGAGGAAAATAGACATAGCCTGTAGAAAAGGCAAAACACAGCCTGTTATTGAGGCTCAGCTCGCTGTATATTAGGATCTTGGTATGATTCACTGTTTCCTTCAGCAAATGAGCTGTTTTGTCTTGGAGAATAAAACCCTGGGGAAAACGAAGCCTTATGTTAGTTTTATTTTACCAGGGTTTGCAAAATATATCCTGCAAACACCATATGTATGTGTCCCAGCTCAGAGCAGGGCTGTTGTTGCTTGTCTTGGAATTCTCCAGTGGTGTTTCCAGTGCATCCCCTTTCCTGCTCTCATCCCAAAAGTTTAGCAACTTGCTGTTTCAGATAGGGTTATTATATGTTAGAGGCAGAGATGTTACTTTATACAGAAATTATGCAAGTAAAATTCATTTCATGCCCTTAAAACTTATATAGATACAGAGTTATGTAAGCTTTACTTTTGCCTATTGTTATTTGTTAAAAGTAGAGGCACCTTAGGCAACTACAAGATGGCAAGATCTTGTAGTTTTACTAGTTCTCTTTATTTTGATGGTAGGGTCAGTCTTCTGTCTTAAACAGAATGACTGACATATTTAAACAAACAGCAAATTCAAGTTGCATGTGTTTCCTGAAACTGTAGCAACAGGTTAGATAAGAGATTTTAAACATACAGAGTGAAAGAGCTTGCACACAGGTCTGGCAGCCTTATGTTCTTATTGGAGGTACCTCCTGTTTTTTTTTTTTTTTTTTTTTTTTTTTTAAAGCATCAGCATGAAGTTCTTGATGTAGCAATTATGAGAGGAATTAGCAGAGTCCAAGCAGAAATTAAGCTGTTTTTTTCGGAAATACTCCTGTAAGCCACGACAAGCAAATACTAGCATACATGACCTAATTCATACTGAACTGTCATTAAAAAATGCGAGGGCTGATGAGAAGAATTTCGTTTTATGAAGTAAAATGTTCCATTTCCACACCATCCCCTCCTCATCCTCCCTATTTCTTTTTAATATAAATTACACTGGTAAATGCTCTACACAGCACAGATCTGGTTCTTTTTCAATATCCCCAGGCTGGGTCTAGAAGCTAAAAAGGAAGAAAATCTTGCAGACTGGTTCTCTCAGGTAAGTGAACATGAGTTTGAATTAAATAATTTATTGTCTTATGCATTCAGGTCAGTTTTGTCTTTTTTTACTGTAAAACAAAGTGCTGCTTCTTTTTTTATTTCTTTTCTTGCTATTGTGGTCTTAAATAGAAAATCCTAGATTGAAGCAGTGAATAAATTTAGGAAGCTGTGAAAAGGATAAGTGGCATCTACTTCACACACACACCCTTCTATCTCCCCTCTCCCTTACATTCATGAGAATTTATCTTTCATTAAGTGTACATAACTGTAGTGGAGTGATAGGAATTTCACAGACTTGGAGGTTTTATTCCACCTCAAGATGGCGTATAATAAAAGTTAGTATCTGTTAGTATTGAGTGAGTTTAGTGTCTCACGAGGGGTGTATCAACCAAGTATATTTATGAAGGAGTGGTAGGCAGATATTAGTCATGTACATTACCTCTTACTAATAAGATCTTTGCATATACCCAAAGAAAGTAAAATCTTTTCTGACACAAGCTAGAAACAGTTCATAGGAAGGAACATTTTGATGGGTATGGAAATTAGCTTCTATTGCTTACTTGGATTCATTAAATTGAATTTTAATTTAGGAGTTTAAATTATCCAAATATATTATTAAGCTTAGTATTTCTGTTTAACTTTTCTCAGTTATGGATGGCAATCATGTTCTGAAAGCATATCTTTGCTAACTTTCGCAGCATAAAGAGTCTACTTATAGCTAGGAAACATTTCTTGTGTTGCATGCCATCAGACTTGAAGTATTGAATGTTTTTTGTGCCTGAAATTGAAGCTTCATTATCTAAATAACATTTTGAAAGGTGATCACAAAAGCGGAGATGATTGAATACTATGATGTGAGCGGCTGCTATGTTCTTCGCCCTTGGGCCCATTCTATTTGGGAAGCTATCAAGGACTTCTTTGATGCAGAGATTAAGAAACTTGGAGTGGAAAACTGTTACTTCCCCATGTTTGTGTCCCAGGCTGCACTGGAGAAGGAGAAGTCTCATATTGCTGACTTCGCTCCTGAGGTACATTTCAAAATATTTCTTCAGTCTGAATACAAGAAAATTTAGTCTGCAAATGAGTATGAAAGCAAATTTTCTATAAACTTGTTTTGTTTTGTTTTTCCTTTAGGTTGCTTGGGTCACAAGATCTGGGAAAACAGAGCTGGCTGAACCTATTGCCATACGTCCCACAAGTGAAACAGGTAGACTTCTTTTGATGCTTTTTGCTTGTAAAGAAAACAGTAGCTGGTATAGCATGACTAAATACAACTTTTCCACTGCTAAACAGGAATTCCTTTTGAAAAGTAGAAGCACAGAATGTAGAATGTTCTCTACACTTTATCAAAATGTTCTAAAAAAAAAAAAAACGCTACTTGCTACAAATTTCAAATACACTATAAATTCCCTCAAATCTACTTTTATCTTGTATTTCAGAATCACTCTAGGAATTTATCCATTAGAATACTGAAGTCTGACTTCCTTTAAATGAAAAAAATGTTTGGTTTTAGTATTGTTATAAGAAAATCTCTTCATCTCATAATTCATTTCATTTTTTCCATGTATTTTATCTACTGCTGTGAAGCTAACTTCTTTAAACTTTCCTTTAAGAAATAAATATTTCAAGACATTTAGTGGGTGAGTTTATTTGAAACAGATATGATATAGTGTCCTCAAATCTCTTGAGGTCAGAGAATTTTTATCTGTAAACCTAGACATATTTACAAACTCTAAGAACTGATTCAAATGTAGCATTGTAAGATACTAAGCTTCAGAGTGTGCTTGGATCTACTCCCTTTATCAAGCCAAAACCAAGTAAACTGTTTTTCAGGATGAATATACAGGATGAAATTAAAATATCACTTTTAGTGACTGTGTGTCAAGACAAAGTATGCTTTAAATGGAAGTAAAATGTAGAAGTGTAATGTTAAGGTTCTGTGTAACAAAAGAAAGTTTTGGGATAAACTGTCCATGTTGTAGAGAAAACCAAAATATGCTTTCTTTTTGCAGTGATGTATCCTGCCTATGCAAAGTGGGTGCAGTCACACAGGGACCTTCCTATCAAGCTTAACCAGTGGTGCAGTGTCGTGGTATGTCAGTATGCTCTCACTGAACTGGTCTACTGTAAGGGCAACCCAGAAAAATTATTCCGTGAGAATATAGCACGGGGGTAGTCATAACCTATGTTTCATGGCAAAAATATGAAGTGACTTATGTGATTTTTTTTTCCACTGTTTTTATTGAAGTGCCCTTTTGTTTTTAAGGGGATATTATTATAGTAAATACAAGTCTGTAAATAATCCCCTTTTTTAACCTTATGAAGAACTTTATAATTTCTGAGCAACATATTTACAGAGGTAGTTTTAAATAATAACAAAGAAACACTTCTGTGTTGAACACACGTTTTAATGATTTGTTTCCCTTTTGCAGCGTTGGGAATTCAAGCATCCCCAGCCTTTCCTTCGCACCCGTGAGTTCCTTTGGCAAGAAGGTCACACAGCATTTGCAACTTATGAAGAAGCAGCAGAGGAGGTAAAAATTAGTGAATATGTTGGCACTTTTGCTTTCAGAAAGTTATCTTACTTTATAGTAACACAAGCAAATCCTTTTACTAGGAACTGGTGGAAATCTATTTCTTTTTCTTTGGGCAGCCTCCTACAAAAAGGAGTTAAGTGAAAGGTTTTCCTTTAAACAAACTTAAATCCAAGGCTTTTTCTCTGTGTGACACTGAAGTGTTTTGGCTGACAGTCTTAACAATTGGATGCAACCAGAACTCAGTTTTTCTTAAATGTAACCTAATGCAGATTTTAGTCAGTTCAAACGACATGCAGTTTGAAGACTGTGATCTTTATAAAGGATGCTTACTTCCCTTAAAAATCAAAATAACTAGTCCACTTCATACTTTTTAGAAATTTTAACACTTCCTTTTCCCAAAGACGTATGTTTCAGAGAATATAATGGAATATCCTTATTTACCTACCATTTATTCAAACATTTAGATGGAAACTAAAACTCAATATAAATTTTGATAGCATAGCATTTCTACAGTGACTCTCTTAGGTTGGATTTATAGTTGCAAATATTTGATTCACAGCATGTAGCTGAAGTTTAAAACTATTGAAGGCTTTTTTTTTAATCAAAATCATGAGAGAATTTTTGATTGTTAAGTATTTCAGTGTCTATTTTTTGTGCTAATGCTTTGTATGTGAAGATATTTCATGATTTAGCAAATGCAAAATGCAAAGTAATTCTTAAGATAGAATGTTCCTCATAGGTAATGCAGATACTTGATCTGTATGCTCAAGTGTATGAAGATCTCCTAGCAATACCTGTTGTGAAAGGAAGGAAGACCGAAAAGGAGAAATTTGCTGGTGGTGACTACACAACCACTGTAGAGGCATTTATATCTGCCAGTGGAAGAGCTATTCAGGTACATTCAGGTGTTAAGAGTATCTGTTTCAGTAAATAGAGCAGGATGAAACCCTTAGACTGATACTTGATAGGCTTAACTTTTCTTTGTGCAACTATTTCAGGGAGCAACCTCACATCATCTGGGACAGAATTTCTCAAAGATGTTTGAAATTGTATTTGAAGATCCCAAAAAACCAGGAGAAAAACAGTTTGCATATCAGAACTCCTGGGGCCTAACAACTCGAACAATTGGTGTAATGACAATGATCCACGGAGATAACATGGGGTTGGTGCTCCCTCCTCGGGTAGCTTCTGTTCAGGTATGTAAAAATGTTCCATAGTGAGTTAAACTATTGTTTCATTTCCCTTCCTGGCTTGGAATTAATGAATATTTCATATTGGGCACCTAGTAGGGATTCTAGGGATGCGCCTAGGGATTAGAGGTATTAGTAGTTGTCTAGTTACAAAAAAGGCAGTGTAAAGTTAATGCACATTATTAGGTTAGCTGCAGATCTCAGGTGCTAGTGGCAGCCTTTGTATTGCATCCATTTAAAATAATGTTAATTATTTCAGTTGGACGAAAAGGGAAACGTGTTACTTCTCAGATCTTGAAAGATATGGCTTGGCTATAGGGCCACAATATTACTTTTAGGTTTTTATAGTAAATAGGAGCTAATTTTCTTATAATGTAAAGTAGATGCCGTGTTATATTGCAGGTTGTAATTATTCCCTGTGGTATCACAAATTCCCTTTCTGAAGAGGACAGAGAGGCTCTGTTGAAGAAATGTAATGAATATCGTAGTAGGCTTCTGAGTGTTAATATCCGTGTACGTGCTGATTTGAGAGACAATTATTCACCTGGCTGGAAGTTCAACCACTGGGAACTTAAGGTATGTTTCTTCTGGCAAATCTTAGAAGCCTGTGTATGGCTACATACACAGATGTGTGTGCTGGGCAGAATAACTTGTGTTTTTCAATTAAATTAAACATATTCAAACAAACAAACAGATTATCTTATACCAGATAATCAGTGATCACCTCTATTAAGGTATTATTTCCTTTAATAGCAATGAAAAAAAGAAAATACCCTGTCTCTACTAGGATATGTGTGTTCAGATTTCCCTTGCCTGTACGTAGGAGACAAGAAATCTGATGGTTTTTATCACCAAAGTTTACAAAGCATGAAGGCTTTACATAAGAAGGCAACTGCCTGTTTACTGTGAAGCTGTCTATGCAATTAATAATGTTCAACAGAACTTGGCTTTAAAATTTATTGCTGATACCCTTGAAAGTGTTTCATACAGGCAGAATTAAAAGGGATTGTTGGATGGACTAGGCTTTTAAATGGTCATGAAAGTCTTAATAAACATTTTGATTTTAAAATTGGATTTGCGCTGTCTGGGATTACTGTATTATTTTTGGTTGTGTTTTAACAGTATGAATTATGTGTTGGCAGAGAGACTGTCTCCAAGCTAGTGAAACAAGCATGAAGTAAAGGTGTAATGCGCAAATAGAAAGAAGAGTGTTCAGATGGGCTGTTTTTTTAAAGACTGCTAAGTTTTGAGAATAAGCATATGAACGTTGTGTTTTAACTGTTTGATATTTTTGTTCATTTGCTTTTTAACAAAGGGTGTTCCAGTCAGGGTTGAAGTGGGACCACGGGACATGAAAAGCCAACAGTTTGTAGCTGTCAGGAGAGACACAGGACAGAAGTTGACTCTTTCTGAACATGAAGCAGAGGACAAACTCAAAGAGATTTTGGAGGAAATCCATGCTAACCTTTACAACAGGTAGGTTGAGAAGTATAGTAAACTGCTGTGCTAGTAGTGCTGTAGTAAAGTGCTGATGCACTTTGCCTATCAGAATAATTTCTCCTTTCTTTGATTCAGAAAGCATATCCTTTCTGCAAAGAAAGGCAAGTTTGGCCTATCTCTTTTGCGATGTTTCATTTTCTTGATTTTTTTTTAATCTATCTGCACTTGGTCAGTATTGAACTGACATGCACAACGCGGTAAATAACGTGAAATCGGCAAGCAGCAGTGTGGAGAACAGTCAGTCTGAAATTATCAAAATTTTATCATTTTGAGGGCAAAACTGATTGAAAGCCATCAGATGCTTAAGAAAGTTCTAATTAATACATGGCTTCACTTGTTGTGACTTAAATTTTATCAATCTGAAACCTTCGTTTATTGCTGAGTGGGGTTATGTGCCTGAAACTATCTCGGCTCGTTGTTTTCTTTCCTTAGAGCTTCTGCAGACCTAAAAAGTCATATGGTGGTGGCTAACAATATGGAAGATTTTCAGAGAGCGCTAGATTCAGGAAAGGTAAGGAAATTCTCCTCATTCCAAAGTCCTGGAAAATGCCTTCACACACTCTGGCCCTTGCAGCTTATCGGGGCTAGAAATTTTACAGCCTATCTATATAATAGTGTTGTTGCCTTTTATTGAATTTTCCCCTCATAATTGGAAAAGGCTCTCTTGTAGAGCTGTCAGATGTTTTTGTGAGGAATGGCATAGGAACAGAAAGCCTTTTCCAGGGTGGCAGCATTCAAAATTCTTAATTGTACATGGCAGATAACAACAGAATGCCTTGAACGACTAAATGCAAAGCGTGAAACGGCAGCATTAAGTGCTGCATTTTTATGAGAAAGCACTTTTTGGAGAGATCAACATAGATATTAAGATAAACTACTGTCATTATTCTAATACAAACAGTGCAAAACACTTGCCAAATCATGTCATAGAGTCCAAGTAAGAGTCTAAAGTACGCCGTACTTACGTCAAAGCTGTTTTACCTTTATGACCTTAGTAGAAGTCATGGGGTTCTTTGAGAGTTGCTGGGAACCAGCAACCTCCTTGGGTTGATGGAAATATAACTGATATGGTGAACAACTGAGCTCTATTGAGCTGTTTTCACAGGGGTGCTGGCATAAGATCTTAACCTTGAAATGTCACCACCCATTGCTTATGAAACTGTATTTATTCAAGTAGAAGCCCCAGGATTGATCATTAAGGCTTTATGTTTTATAAAGAGAGGTTAGGATTTGTATGTACGAATTAGGTCTGCTCTGAAAATTTCAGAATTTTTGATTGACATCCCTTGAGTGCCACTAAATTCAGGGTTATTTTTGTTGAATTTCTAAGAGCTTAATGTGTAAACGATGGTTAGTCTTGACCTTCCATCATACTCTTTTCTCCTTTATTGCACTTTTGAGTCTTTCTGAGTATAGATTGCATCTGATTGTGAACCTCGGAGGAGGAACTAATTTGTCATGGTTATGAAGTTGAGGATAAAGACTTTTTAGATATTCTTGTGCGTAGGTCCTGAAGAAAGAAAGAGCACTGCCTTGTTTTCTTCTGCAAAACTCAGTATAAGTAAAATACTCTGTTTTCAAAGTATGTTTCCATTCCAAGTTAAGGAAACTGAACTCACTTTAGTAATTAATAATCCGTGAACCTAAATTGGGGGAAAAAAAAAAAAGAGGTATGTCACGTTGTGACTGTTTATCTACTCGTATGTGTTGTATGGACAACACTTTGTGGCATCTATTCTGTGACTTCTTCAAACCATACAATATTAGCATTGGCTACAATGTGAGAAGAAATTTGTAAGCTCAGCTACCACTGCTTAATTTCCTGTTGTTGTTTTCTCCATCATATAATTACAACACAAACAATCAGCTCTTTTGAAGTGTGGAGCTGTATGTATAGTTTAGCTCAAGCTGTAAGAAAATTGCAGCAGTATTTATACAAAGTTCTCGAGTAAGTATGAGATCTTAAGGTTTACGAATCTTCCTGAGAAAAAGGATATTTTTAGGTGTATAATTGATTTTTTCCATTTCAGATTGTGCAAATTCCTTTTTGTGGGGAAATCGAGTGTGAGGATTGGATCAAGAAGACCACTGCCAGGTAAAATGTTACTGAACTAGAGGGGATCTACCAAGATCAAACCCAAATGGTTTGAATATAAAACATGAATGTAAGATTCTTTTAGGTGTAACACTTGCATATAGTCCATAAACAAGTAAAGTGCCTTAGTTCTAAAGCTTTCAGACCCGTTAGCATGCTTTGGGGATTTTTTTTTTAATAATACACTTTATTGTACCTTTATTTTAGAATAAATTTATTTATATGTCTTTATGCTGTCATTTCAGGGATCAAGATCTTGAGCCCGGTGCTCCCTCCATGGGAGCAAAAAGCCTCTGCATACCTTTTCAGCCTCTCTGTGAACTGCAGTCCGGGACAAAATGCGTCTGTAGCAAAAACCCTGCTAAGTTCTACACTCTATTTGGTCGTAGTTACTAAATTACTAGTGAAACCACCCTTTCCTTTATCTCTGAATTAAACTTTTTTTAATAAGACTGGAATAGCCCCCAAACTTATCGGTTTTGCAACTTTTTAAATGACTCAAAAAACAAAGCCATAAACCATAAAACCCCTGGTTGTCAGTCTTAGACTAGCAGTAATTCACAGATTTTTCTGTAAACATCTCTAATAAACATGTATTGTGAGCTGTAATGTACCTTGGTCTTTTTTTTTTTTTTTTTTTTTTCTCTGTGTTGCTCAATGGGAAGGATAGAATATTCTTTGCTCTTATCTGTTTTGTTTCTTCTTTTGGGTGTATATAATGTTCTTTTAACTCTGAGGAAGATATATGACATTTTCTCCATCTTCTAGATATGTTTTACAGTACAATATAGGGCATCTACATAAACCGAATAAAACATCTGCTTTTAATTTTGGCTTAAAAGCTTGTATGTTTTTCATTTTTTCAGCCTAGCCACACTGCTATTCTTTTAGGCAAAATGGAAGCTGGATTTCAAAGAGGATAGAATTCAAGAAATATATTAATCCCAACCTAAAACACATTTCAAGGGCGATCTTTAACTAAATGCCAAGTTGGTAGCAAAATATAGGTTAATGTCATTTCTGGTAGACAATTTGCCTGCTCTGTTTCTCTTATCTTACTGACTGGCAGTTACAGCTGTCTCACGGTGATACTGCAATGAGTAAGGCAAAGACAATCTGAAAGGAGGTATTTGCAGTGATAAACTTCTTGTCTGTGGTTGTACGTATACCAAGTTCCATAAAACCCTTTTGCTTTTCCTTCCCTTACTTTGTGTTACTTGAGGAGAAAAGGCTGAGGTTGCAGAGGTACAAAATTATTTGGAAGAAAAAAAAAAGAAAATATGAGATACTGCAGGCAATAAATGCTGCAGTAGCTTGTCAGTAGTACAGGCTTAACTTGTTCTCTGCTTTCCTGTATATTTGGACGCTGTCTACCTAAACCTTTTCCCTGAGGACGTGCGTGAAAACTGAGCAATCAAAAAGTTGAGCCAGTAGAATCATCTCCAGCCTTTTTTCTCTGGACGTTTGTTTAATACCTTCCTGACTTATATATCATTCCCAGATCTTTGGATTTCTCTACTCTTTACAAGTCTGTAAAATGTTTGCCCTTGCATAGATGCATGTGGCCAGCCTTCCTAGTGAAAATGCTGAATATCAACTTGAAGCAGTGGCCTGTCCAGCTTAGGATCACACATCTTGGGATAGTACCACAATGTTTCAAGTGCAAAAATATGAACTAATTTAGATCAACTTGCTCAGAAAGCTCGAGTACTTGGAAATGCCTTGTCCTGAAACATTTTCCTGTTGCATCTCAATCTCATGTTCATCTATCTAGATATTTTTTAACTCTCTAGGCAAAGTCTCCTGGGTGTTTTGGGGGGTGATACTGCAATGCGCACATACATTGTTAACTGAGAAAGAAAGATGAAAGAGGGGTGCTAAAGCTCTTCCAGGCTTGCACCTCGTCTCCAGCACTACCTGGAAGCATGCTTTGAGAAGGAGGGCAAGCAGCAAGGACAACGATGTTGTCCCGCACTCCGCTGCGGCCTTGCCTCCTGCCGCACCTCCCACTGGGTGCTGCAGCAGCTTCCATGAGCTGAGGAACAAGGGACCAAAGAGTACCAAGAAGATAGAGCAGGAAACTGTAATGAGAACTTGAAAGCATTTTTACCTCTCATTAAAACGCTCTGCAACACTGGTCTTTTAAAAATGAGATGCGGAAGCTTGCTAATATGCACAGAACAGGGAAAGGCAAAACTAAATGCAGTCTCTAAAGCTGCAAGCTCATCAACTTGATCAAACAGACAACCTTGAACTGGTTGACTTGATCAAATACAGGGGTAAACATGGTGACAGTGGTGTTTTTTTTTTGTTTGTTTGTTTTGTTTTTTTTTTTTTTAGAACACTTGCTCTCATTCTGCCATGAGTTTATTTGAAGGTAGGGTTTTCAAGGAGGGATAAACATGTTTTCCCTGCCTTTGGAATATTTCCTCCTTCATTTTCCTCCCCCCACCATGTTTTTTCCAAATTATAGTAGGGCTGGAAACATCTGGAATGCTGATGAATCGCCTCCAGATCTGTCTAGTGGCTGAGGAGAGAGATTTTGATTTCAAATACTTGTCCCCCAGAAACACAATCTGAGCTGTCTGTAAAGCCTTATAGAAACACTATTACACTTGCATGAAAACTTCAAAGATCTGTTAGTAAACTGTCCTTGAAAAATTTAATAAATCAATAATTCATTAGAATTAACTAAATTGTGCTTGTTTATAATAGCCCCTTTAGGACTCTCTCTTTCTTACAGTTGCACACTAGCAAATCTTGGTTAAAGAACATAGTACAGTAGCAATGCCTTATAATCTGCTGCTCCCTATTGGCAAAAACGAGCACAGCTCTTCGTTTTGCTGCAGAGGGATTCCTTCGTGTCTCTTGAGCTCGAATTTCGGTAATTTGCAAGACTGGAGTGCTACATCCAACAGGATTTTTGAGAGCTCTGAATGTTGACCTTAGCTTGTTCCCATTAAAGGTAGTGAGAATTTTTTTTAAAAAAATCTCACTTCCCATGCTCTGTAATTCCAGTAATAAAATAATAAAGCAGTTGAGCATCACCCATAGTACATGAGTGAAGAGAAGCAGCAAGTACAGCTCGAGGAAAGTAGTTATGTAGCTGGGGGAGGATGAGGGTGATTCAAACACAAACAAGGGACAGTCTGAGTGCTCTAATTAGCTGTAGCATGTTGCCTTGCTATGCATTCGTTACCAGGACTGCTGGTTTCTTAAAACTGGCCCAAAATTCAAAGCAGATTCTGAAGCTGAAATAGAAGTAGTCATAACTCAGGTGAAAAAAGAAACCTCACGTGCCACCGCTGTAGCACTTTAGCAGTCAAATGAATGGATATTAAATGTTGCAGCTGCAGGCAGGCATTGTTTCTAACAGGCTAGAGTTTGAACATAAGTATTTTGGCCAATTAATCGCCATGAGCAAAAAGAAATAAATAGAAAATTAGGGATGGGAGGTTGAATTTTTGACCTTAAGTGAATTTACCTTGGGAAGTCTAAGGCCAGGAGGGACACTTGGTTGACTCGGGTTATCGCTATCACTTTCTTATCCTTCTGTGGCTGTGCTTTATGTCATTTCCTTCCGCTTTATCTTGTAACTAACTGTATGCATCTGTGTACCCAGGTGGACGTTTCAAACAAAAACTTCATCATAAACTTTTCAAGGAAGGCACCTGGTCTTATCATCCATACTGCCTAGCGTGCTACCAGCAACCTTATTTCCTTAACCAGAATTTGTGTTGCCACATAAATGTATAGTTTTGTACACCAGAGCATAGCAGTTACTGCGTGTCTGACTGAAAAAGCTTAACTGTTTTATGTTCTCACTGTGGTCCAGAAGTGGCACAAAGTATAAGCTAGGACTTTTGCATTTCACACTTTTCCTTTAATTTCTTGTCATGCTTTACCTAAATCTCTGTATCTGTTCCTTGCAAATATAAGGGGATTGCTTTGGGAATTTTGAGATAGGCAGGGATTTCTAAACAGCAAATAAAGAATACACTTTGGGTTTAATGTCATGGCTCACCTTTCATGTCTAGTAGTCATATATTCAGGGAATGGTCTCCAACTCTGCTCCGTATCCATGGGAAATCCTTAAAACTTGCAAAGAAGACGAACACCAGAGAACACTCTGCTTGATAGAATGGAATATCAGTTTGGTTATCTTTAAAACTAGTGCTCTAGCTGCCATTCTTGGCAACCCTGTCAGCCAGTTCATCCTTACTCTGCCATTGAAAGTCATGTCAACCCAACACAGATTGCAATTTCTGTTCCTGAAGATCTGTAGTATTTTCTCAGTACTAAAGGTACTGGCAACAGAAATGGCTGAAATGTCACAAAAAATTTATGCAAAAGAAATGCTTTCTCCAGCATCTCAAAATTCTGGGCCACCTTCTTACACTCTCCCGTGTGGCCCTTGGTCTGTTTTTGAGGGGTGATGTCGTTTGCTGGCACTTCTGCTACTCTGTATTGGTTTTATATTATTTTTGTTAAAAAAAAAATCCTTCTATGGGTGGAGCTCTTACAGGAGTAGAGATAGAATTTTCAAGTTGTCTTCACATGATAAATCTTGCTTAACTGCCCTTTAAACTGATTTATTGTTTTACTGCTTCCTATAAAAGTGGCTGCCACATGTGAGCCACGCTGAGAGGCGAAGGGCAGAAGTGTCGCGGTCGGGTTGCTGCTCGCACAGCTCGGTCTTGCCGAACCTCAGGGTAGGAAAGAGCGCTAGAGATGGGCCGCTACTCAGGGAGGAGCAGCAGGCTCATCCTGATGTGTGTCGTGAGCCTGGTGCTTTTCGCCATTGAGATCTCGGTAGCGTACCTTGGCAATTCGCTGAGCTTAACCTCAGACGCCTTCGCTGTTCTGTCTCACTTCATCTCCATGATCATCGGCTTGGTTGGCGTCAGGGTCAGCCACATCAGGTGGCACAAGGCCAGCACATACGGCTTCTACCGGGCAGATGTGCTGGGAGCCTTTGGCAACTCCGTTTTTGCCACCGCTTTGATGCTCAGCATGTTCATTGAGGCAATCAAGAGGTATATCAATCCTCAGAAGACGGAAAAAGCATTGCTTGTCCTCGTTATTGGGATTGTAGGTCTGTTCTTCAATGTGTTGAACTATGTTATCTTCATGGACTGCTGCTACTGCCATGAACCCCAAGGAGACACTGAAACAGGTAAATAATCTAACGCAGTTACTCAATGTAACTCCAGCTTAACAGCTTGCCTGTTTTGCTCTTCCTCTGAGATGGGTGAGTAATGTGTTGCTGTTTTCTTCATTCTAATGTGAGCAAGAGTAGTGGATTTTATGGTTTAACCTAACCAGCTCTCCTACTTACCCTGCAAGGCAGCTATCGGTACATGTGTTTCTCAGGGATAAGCGCGCCAGTAGTGTATGCAAGGACTTTCTAAAGAGACAGTGATCTACAAGGAAAATTTACTACCTAATCCTCTGACAGGCCAGACAGGGATAAAGGTGCAGCAGCATCTTAAATTGATACTTCATAGAAAGTACCTTATCCCAAAGCATCAACCACCCACAATTGATAACTCTCGGTGCTTTAGTACTTCCGCGGTCTTTTTAGTTCAGGACAGGATTATCTTCTGTGAAGTGCTTGCAGTTTATATGAGGCAGAAGGTAGGTAAAGGCAAAGCAGGAATGTCAACTTTCCTTCATTCGAGCATACACAGATAAAGAAAGCTGTTCTGAGACTATTTCAAAGCTGACCAAAAAACTTGCAAATGCAGAGCTGAGATATTCTTTGTTAATATTTGCTAAGACATGTTTTGCAGAGACGTAGAGGAGAAATAGTGATACCCTGCTATGTAAATTGTTCCTCCATACAATGCCTACAAAAATCACATGGACTGCACACAACCCATAAACTTCTGTGAAGAATTTGCAGAGGGTTTTACTGAATGCCCAGGAGTTTAGTCTTAGAAGTTAGTTTTTTGGCATATAATTTTCAAATTTTTACACTTAGCAGGAAGGACAGAACTGTTATTTCTGGAGAAGATATCTTACTTTATATGTCATAAGGTGCATGTGCTCACATTCTTGCACAAACTCTATGTGTGTACATAAAAATCTATATTTATTAATATATATATGCGTATATCTGTTTCTTAAAAACAAATATTTCATTTGGGAAAGGAACTAGACATTCGCCAAACATTAACTGGATACCCTGGGAGGAAGGGTGAGAGAACCTGTACAATAAAGCACGTGCTTTTATATACTGTTTAGCGGAGGTAAGATAAGATTTCTATTTGACTTTGAGGCTGGACAGGGTTTTGGAGTTTGTTACCCTCCTGTGCTAGAAAATGAAGTTTGTTTGTTTATGTTTCAGCATTCTATGCATTCCTTGTAGGACTTAAAAGCGGAAAACATTTCCATTCGTTGCTGAATCCATCTCCAGGTGATACTGGCGGCTTAACCTCCCTAGTGAGTATCACCAAGACAATATGCACAGCTTTGCCTGCCTGCCTGACTGTTCGCAGGTCCAGGGCTTTAAAATCTGAGCTGCTTTTAGGCAGAAGTTGTGCTGGCGTGTAGGTAGCAGGGGAGCTAATGGGCCCTTCCGTTAGGAACTGCCTTGGCCTCTGTCTCAGAGGGGCTCTGGAAGAGGGACTACTTCATCCTGGCAGCAAATTGTGCGTGGATGAAGTCAGGGAGTGCAGCAGCACTCAAAGCCAAAGATGAGGAGTGCTGGGTAAGCAGGAGATTAGCTAAAATCCATGGCAGCGGCCTAGCAGCAGCCTGACATACCATGGCCACCATCCATTTGTCTCATGGCCACCAGCCTAGGTCCCACCTCTCTTCGGAAAAACACAGGGCAGCTTTAGGGCAGGTTTGAGTCACAGAAACAGCAATGAGTTTTGTCCTGCCCCATAAACACAGTGTGGATTTGTCTGATCCCTTCGTAGAGGGATTTGGGAGTCCTGGTTGACAACAAATTAACCATGAGTCACCAATGTGCCACTGTGGCCAAGGAGGCCAATGGGATCCTGGATTTCATCAGGAGGAGTCCTGCCAGCAGGTCGAGGGAGGGGGTCCTGCCCCTCTCCTCAGCAATGGTGAGGCTGCACCTGGAGTACTGGGTGCAGTTCTGGACTCCCCAGTACAAGAAGGACATTTAGCTTCTAGAGAGGGTCCAGCGTAGGACCACGAAAATGATTAAGGGACTGGAGCATCCTGTCTGAGGAAAGACTAAGCAAGCTGAGCCTGTTAGCCTGGAGAAGAGAAGACTGAGAGGAGATCTGATCAACATCTACAAGTACCTTAGGGGTGGATGATGAGGCCAAGCTCTTCTCCATGGTGGGCAGTGACAGGACAAGGGGTAATCATAGAATCATAGAATGCTTAAGGTTGGAAGGGATCTCTAGAGGTCATCTAGTCCAACCCCCCTGCATACGCAGTAATGGCTGCAAATTGAAAGTTCCACCTCCATGTGAGGAAGAACTTCACTGTGAGGGTGACAGAGCCCTGGAACAGGCTGTCCATAGAGGTTGTGGAGTCTGCTTCTCTGGAGATCTTCAAAATCCGCCTGGATGTGACTGTGTGTCACATCTAGGGTCTCCTTGCTTGAGCAGGGGGGTTGGACTAGATGATCTCCAGAGGTCCCTTCCAACCTTAACCATTCTGTGATTCTTTGATTCTGTGTGATTCTGTGGTTTTGTCTTCTCATTTTCAGTAAGGTGAACACATTCATTTCCTCTAGTTCTCCAAATCTAACCTGACTGGGACTTTTATTATGTTTCTTTTAAAAGAACATTATTTCTAAATAACTATACTCTGAAAAGCATATATATGTATATGCATACACATATATGCATGTATGAAGGAAAATAACCTGCGTTTCCATCTCTTGTTATCCTGATTTTGAGGAGAAGATGCTTTTTTCCCTCAAGCTTAGGAGGCAGAAGTCAAATCAAACTTTTTAATGTGTCAACGTCACTAGCAGAAACTCAGCTGGATGAAGCTGATGTCTGAATTTCGCTCATGCAGGCCAGCACAGCCCCCACATTGACAACAGGGAAAGCTCCCTGCAGGCGCCAGGGTCTATCGCATAGCCCTCGGAGGGCCAGGCTGGCTCCGTATCCCCGTCCTGTAAGCACTCTCTCCTCGCTTGCAGGGGAAGTGCCCTCTTACACCTTCTGTGCGATTGCTTGGTATGACTTTGGAAAAAAAACAAATGAAGGGAGTAGTTCGCTCATCTACGTGCTGCACTGCGGGCACTGGGAGCGGTGGGAGTCTCCACATCCACAGAAGTTATTGTGTGTGCGTTAGTGCCATTACGCAGTTCAGCAGTTCTCAGGAGCAGTTCACGCAGTTCAGCTGTTCTCAGGAGCAACGGGCAGGTGCCCATGGCTCTCCTGGGCGTTGCCAGAAGCCCCAGGGGGAACCTTGGCCCACGGGACATGGCCAAGCTAGGCCAGCGGGCACAGACAGCCCTGCTCGCACGTCTTGATCCAATTCCCGACTCCATTTCATTTCATTTCATTTCATTTCATTTCATTTCATTTCATTTCATTTCCAGGATCTACTCCCCAGATTCTCCTTTGTCCAAATACGTTCCCTGGTTCTCATTGCTCTGTGCTACCTCAGTGCTAGCGCAGTCAGCAGGTGCAGGGTGGCGAGGACATGCTCCCTTCCCTCTTCTGGTGCTGGCCCAAAGCAGCATGACAGATATGAAATACTTCCACACTCTCTGTGGAAACCACCATGTGGAGTTACCTAGGCCAGCCAGGACATCCACAGCAGCAGAGAGAGCAGCACAGACTAGGTTTTGCTTTGACTTAACAAATATTTCCTAGACTCATAAAAACATAGAAATATGAAGGCCTCCCTTAGAAACATATGCTAGAGCATAAGCATTCACAAGACACTAGTCTTGTGGTGGGAAATGACAGAGCAGCTTCAGCCAAGGTTTTCTGGCAGTTCTGAGGTGCTTTATCTCACACAGAGAATTCTGGCAAAAAAATTAAGAGTAATTAGGAATCAAGGTAATAAGCAGCTGAACAAAAGAATCAGACTCTTAAAATAGATACCAGACAACTTTAACATAGGCCATGGCTTCTATAGTTCATAGGAAAAATACAGAAGCTTGTTTTATTGCACATAGGGATCAGCTTATTCTTATGTCTCATATTCAGTGTAAAAATCTTTTACTCATCTAGATGTCATTTAGAACTGTTAGTACAGAGAAAGCACCTCAGTGGTCTGATTACAATAATTCTTTGCTTTTTGTCTTGAGAAAACTAATAAAGATTTAACGTGGAGAACATTTGATCTGTCATTTTGTGGTCTGTGCTGGGGATGGGGACTAGAGAATTAAGGAGATGCAGCCCAGCCCAAGCTCTTGGATTTTAAGCCATGCACAAAATGGTTGGAGCCATGAGAAACAAGTCTGTTTTTCTAATGAAAGACCTGATGGTCTTCACAGTTTCCTTTTCCTTAAATAAGACACATTTTGTGCCTGCAACCAAGCAGCTTGTAAGTGCAATTGAGCAGGCAAGAGCATGAGCTTCACGTGTGATGAAACCTTTGGGTCTTTATTTTTTTATCTCACTGTACACCAGTAACCTGCCTCTAAGATAAGCGGTGACATGTAAACAAGCAGTCAGTTAACTGGAAAATAGCTTCTTCCTCCTTCTGGGACTAACAGAGTGAGCGTGCTTATTCTGAGGCTTGCTGTGAGGCTTAACTATTTCTCCAGACTTTTGTGGTAGGACTGGGTTGAGAGTAAGTGTGTGAAAGAACCAAGATAAAGAGAGACCCAAGCTTTAGCTGGCAGAGTGATTTGGGAAGGCTTTGCTGCTGGCATATTAAGAACTCAATTTTGTGTCTGTCACTGCAAATCTATAGATTCCATGGGAAGGGAGGACACCTAGACACCAAAATAAGCAGGCATATTACTGCTTGACCTATATCATAATGCAGTGGAGACCAGGAAAGTGGAAGCATGTACATGTTGGAAAGCAGTTGTATTTTTAGCTGTGTTCCTTGATTGAACAGATCGAGCAATCAGTCCTGCAGCAGACAAAAGTACTCTAGGGATCAGAAATAATTTTAAAATGCTTAAAACTCTACTTCAAATGAGCACCTAGAGGTGTACTGCTGCATGACCACGGTTGTGCTAGGGCAAAGGGAAACACATGATCTGACAGTAAGTTAAAGGGAACAGACAGTAGAAAGGGAAATGGCTTGATATCCCACTTAGCTTCTTTTCCATCCTCTTTCCATTAAAACTGCCTTACAAATCAGCTTCATCTACAGATATCAAAGCAGGTCCCACAAGGAAGTCTTCCTTCATGCCCCTTTTCGGTGACAAAGAAACTATGACTTGACTGTCTTTCTGCAAGAATTTAAGGAGGAAATAAGCCTGTGCCCAGGCCATGGGTTTGCTCTGTTCTTTCATCCTCTGTTTCCACGTCAAAGCTTAAAACCAGGCTCAGATGAACGATATTCTGCAGTGCTCTGTATGACAGTATGGAAGAAGCCAGCTAAGGATGAGAAGCACTATAAGGCCCAGTGCACATTGCAAAGTGCTGGTTGCAGGTGTGTAGGAACATCTGTAGATGATGTCCAGCAATGGTGTCTTTCCTGCCTACTAGGTATCCACACAACTGTTGACTGTTTGGCACCTCCAGGGATGGTCTTGGACGAAGGGCAGTGGCGCTCTAGGTCACAGCGGGAATGCGCAGTAAGAACAGGCATCTCTCCACAATACAAGATTTCAGTTTCTCAGACTGACATTTTTCACAGTTGCTTAATTCACTCTGTAAGAAAAGAAAAATAACTTCCCTGGTCTGGATACATTTCTCTCTCAAAGGCACTGACTGTGCCAGTACCATGGCTTGGAAATGTGAATCATAGATGAATAGGAAAAAGTCCTAGGCATAGCACTTGCAGTAACAAACTTATAGCTCACTGGGCTTTTCTCACACAGGTTTGAAAGCATCTTCTCAAGATCAGTTTTACTACTAATTATTACTATTTTACCTCTAGTTCAAATATGTCTTCATTGTGCAGATGCTACTTTTCCCTAAAAGTAACAACCCTTTTGTAAATGCTTCATGACAATCCATTCATAGGAGGATATTTGTCAAACACACAGCACCTGGGTTCACCAGCAAATCTTTGCAGGATTCATAGTGCACCCTCATGTGTTTCTGTTCCCACTATTGCGCACCACGACATCTAAAGCCTAACTGCAGTATGTATCAATGTGGGGACATATGCACTTGTTTCCATGCCCCAGAGGTATTAGTCTGTTGACATGCACATAACCAAAGCTAACGCTAATCAAGAATTCAGATTTTCTAGCTAACGCTAATCAAGAATTCAGATTTTCTAGTTTTTGATAGCATTACTGGAGGCAGTCATCTCAAAAATAATTAAAAAAAAGAAAGAAACAAGGGAAACTCTCAAAGTCATTTTAAGTGTTTATCAGATACCAAAGATTGAACACCTATAGTTTCTCCAGGTAGTCTTTATTTTGATAACATGCCAAATTATCCTCACCAAATTATTCCGGAGCTTTTATCTTAATATACCTCTTTCTAAGCAGGTAACTAGAAAGCTGACCAGATCTATGTTACCTATGACATCTAAAAGCTCAAGTCCACAATCTTAAAGGAAGACAAGAAAGATGGGAAGTAACTGTGAAAGTCTATTAATTATTATTTTTTTTCTTTTGTGAAATCCTTGTTCTTTTTAAATCAACCTCAAAAGCTAACCTAAGGTAATCTACATTTTATTTTCCTCAACTGTGTTAAAGGAGAAAAATTCTACATCAAAACAAGCAAAAACTAATGTTTTGGGGCTATTCTTTGGCCAAGATGAAATGTACAGAAGGAAAATTTTTGGGTCTGCACGTAAAGAGCTCCAAGCATCTCTGAATGGCAGATACGATAGCAAGGGAGTAAGATCAAAACTTATGGACCAACATTCCAACAATACCAGTACTCTTGAACTTTGGGTAACTGCATTTGCATTCAACCTTGAACCAATTTCATACTAATGGCAAAGGCAGTTACATCACTGTATCTGTTGTAAGTTGCAAGGACTATGAGATAGCTAGGTTCAAAGTCATAAACAGCTTTATTACATTGGAGAACTTCAAGGCTGATTTGTTACATAAATTAATTCAAATGGTTTTATTTGGACACTATTCTGCAAAGAGTTGCTTAGAGACAGAGCTTTGATATGAGCTGCATACTAGAATTGCTGCTGGGACAGATTTTTTTTTTTTTTTTTTTTTTTTGCCATAGGACTCAATATAACTTAGAATGATGAAATCAATGACTTGCTGTCTCCTCACTATACTCCTTGTGCCATGTTTTGGTACCTCTTATTAAGGAATTTTGGATTAAGTCATCTAACATTCATCATTTCAGACTGGCTTACTGGCATATTTCAGCCTGTTTGGATAGGAACAACAAAATCTGTTTTTAAGGTCTGGACAGCTCCAGGTCTCATTCTGGGAGAGTTTCAGGGCTGTTGTGGGGGGGTCATCACTGTAACCGTGACCCTCCCCTCTGCTCTCCGCAGAGGAGGCCAGGGAGGCTTCTCAACAACTACACGCTCTTGGCTGGGTCAAAGCAGTCCTAAGGAACTGGCTTCCCAATCCCTCAGCCCCGCAGTGTGCGCCCAGAAACTCTCTCTTCCCCTTTCAGGTAAGTTTCTGCGTAAAATTAGAGGATGAAATAAATAAAATGAACAACTAGGAACAACAACAAAAAAGGCAGTACTCTTGTACTAATCATATTCTAAAGGAAGGTCTGCTGATGTTTATCTTTGTGATTCATCTAGTCATATTTGTCTGCTATGGAAGTGGATCATACTGTTTCCATGTATGGTAGATAGGAATTTGGTCCGGTAATCCTAATTTAAAGAAATGAGCTTTGCAAAAAGATTTTCACCGTACAAATCTCTGCAGAACAATTTGCTGCCTCAAATGGAAATGAGTTTCTCAGTGCTTCTTTCTTTCACTTTTCAGTTTATTGCAGACCATGCCTGAAATCTCTTTCATAAATCATTTGACTTTTATGATGGATTGAAAAGTAATCTCTAGCAGGAATTAGATAAGCAGGATGAAGAGTGAACCCGCTTAATCATAGTGTCTTAAATTAGTTCTTTATTATCACAATGTTTTGTTACTATAAAAATTATTCTATTTACTTTCTGTAGCAACGTCAGGTTATGAGTAATTTATTTTCTTTCTTCATCCAATGCTATCGCTACTGTTGTTTAATTTTGTAAAATATTGGACATAATATTAGAGAGAGATCCTTTTTCTTTCAAAGCCTGGTGATGGCTTCTCTATAAGGAACAACTAAGTAGATTTAACTTGTAAATGGATAACTTTAGGAGAATGCAACAGCTATCTTCAGTAACATAGATAAAGCCAATGCTCATTAACTGTTCATTCTGCCCCCTAATACAAGACCTAGAGGATATCAAATGAAGTGAGCAGAATCAAGGTTTAAAACAAAGAAAAAGACCCCACACCACAGGTAAAAGATATTGGATCTTGTGGCCAAACAACATTAAAAGTTTGCTGTGGTGCGTGGAAGCCTGGGCAAGTACAAATGCAAGAGAAAAGTGCAAGAGAAATCCACTGAATGCTACAAAAAATTGAAATACCTGGCTTAGAAACTCACTTCATCTAAAAATTCTTGAAAGGCGGAAGGATATTTGGGGAAAGTATCATATACATTTACCCTCTTGTTACTGTTACCTAAGCATCCCTCGAGCTGAGCTCTGGCTAGACAAATGTCTGAGGTAGAAATGTTAACAGTTAGTGTGCAGAGAACCTTCAAACCTTGGCCCACAAAAATTTGGGAGCTTATAGGACCGCTTTGGGTTTTTAGTGTTCAAAATAAAACTAGCAGGATCAAGGCTCTTATGCAGACTATGTGGACGAGGATCAAAGTCCTAGAGAGTTATAGGTAGGGATAACATTCTTTGTTCTGAAGGTTGAGTTAAATTAGTTTTGTCATATTACTTTACTGTAAATGGCTTGACTAACCAGACAAGAAAGAATGACTGAGGTGACTTTGATCAGATGATGGCTTTGAGAGTCACTTGTGTGAGGTAGTTGTGGCACTTTGACAAATAACGCCAGGGGAGACTTGTTTGCATGATAGTGTGAGTGAAAAATGAGAGACCAAATGCTGATCAAACATTAGCACTGCAAAAGGAACAGCAGATGCAGTAGGGAACACTTACACTCTGGTACAAATCTGTGCATCACCTGTGGTTTGGATCCTCATTTCCAAACCACAGACTAGAACTGCAGAGGCAAACCACTTGGTCCAACCCAGTAAAGATACTCTTTGGCCATGCATGTCAAGGTGTGAATTTCACACTAATGCCAGGTCTTGAGAAGCAGACCAAGATGCATAAACTTGCCATGCAGAACAAGGAAAAATCAATGGCTCAACAGAAGAGGTTCAGAGCGGAGGGTCTGACCGTGTGCTGCTGCTGAATGCACACTGCTTCTGGCTTAGCTGTGCTCTGTGCAAGAGGGCTTAACAGGGTCTCTTACAGGTCTTGAGTTATTTGTTGAAAATAATATTTCTAGTACTGTTTCTTGAAAATAACTAATATATTTCAATATGTTTTTGAAATGAGTGTCATGCTATGACGTGACTTGGTTTCAAAGAGAATTAATGTATATTTTGCACAAGAGGATGAATGATGTTCCAGGAACTGCATTATGCATGTTCCTAAAATCAGATCCATTGGTAATTCATTTCAGTTTCATGCAGCTGTAAAGAGGTAACCTCAATGAATTTTCTGACTGCAAGTGAAATGCCACAGTCAGCATTTGGTATTATTAATTATACTAAAGAAGATATAGAACCATAGAATCCTTAAGGACCTCTAGGGATCATCTAGTCCAACCCCCCTGCACACACAGGGTTACATAGAGCACGTGGCACAGGACTGCATCCAAGCAGCCCTTGGAGATCTCCAGAAATGGAGACTCCACAACTTCTGTGGGCAGCCTGTTCCAGTGCTCTGTCACCCTCACTGCTAATACATTTTTCCTTATATAGTCCAGCATTTTAAAGTTTTTTTTATCTAATAACTCTAGTTTAGCTTTCTATAATTCATGTGTTTCTGCTCTTTGTTCCAGTTGTGTCATACAGCTTTTTATTTGACAGTACTGTTTACATTTTCTCATTGTATGTTGGTGGATTTGTTGTTAAAGCTGAAACATGCATTGATTCAGTTACTTTCTCCCATTCTTGTGTTTGTTGTTGGCGCGAGGTTTTCTTTTAAGTGTTCTTTTCAATACAGTAAGTCTTACTTATTCAGAACTTTTGAACATGGCCAGATACTTTTATTGGTTGGGCACTGAATGTGTGAAGAACGTTAACTCTTAACTGGGAGCTGTGCGTGTGAACTCCTGCGAAGAGGGAGGTTATGCCCTGAACGGCTCCGTATGTTCACTCAAGCAGCTATGTCCTGGGCATACGTATGCAACCCTTGTGTACATATGCTGGCTGCACACTCTGCGGTTCGGATGGGCTTAAGGTGGAAATTCCAGACATTGTTTTCTTCAGTTCTTGTGTCTTTTATTCATGTTCACTCTTCTTGAGCTCAGTACTGATTTACTTACTTATTTCTGGCAAGAAACACACTGAAAGTCCAGTTTGGCGTCTGTGAAGTTGTTGTCTGAACTGCTCAGTCTCTTAGCAGGCTTAATTCCTGGCAACTCCTTTAGTTGCCCTGTTGCTCTCATCTTCCCAAAACGTTGTTTTAAGTGACTGTGCTCTGCCCCTTTGCTTTGCCTTGCATTGCAAAGAACGACAAAAATCCACAAGCGCGGGGTAGCGGCGCTCCCATTCCTTCTGCTTCCCCAGCCTCCGCGGGGGAGCATCGGGGCATGGCAGGAACTATCCCCCGCCTCGGCTGGAGCCAGGAGCGACTCGCGTGTTCGCGGGCACGGCCCGGGCACGGCGCTGCAGCAGACGGCAGCCTCCCCGGCCCTTGACACCCGGGCCACCCGGCACTTGGATGCCGGGCGGCGCGCGTGCCGCGCCGTCCCGCGGGGAGGCGAGGGGCGCCCGCGGCCTCTCCGCGAGGGAGCGCGAGCGACACCGCCCTCCCCGGCCGCGGATCCGCGTGCGCGGATCCCTGCGCGGGGGCGGGCAGCGGGCGGAGCCTGGCGGCGGCGGCGCCGTTAAGGGCGGGCGAGCGGCCAGGGTCGGGTTCCTCCTCGGCGGCGGCAGCGGCACCGGCACGGGCACCGGCAGCGGCACCGGCATGACCCGGCGCTAGCAGCCGTCAGAGCGGCGCCGCCATGGGGCGGTACTCGGGCAAGACGTGCCGCCTCATCTTCATGCTCGTGCTCACCGTGGGCTTCTTCGTGGCCGAGCTGGTGTCGGGCTACCTGGGCAACTCCATCGCGCTCGTGTCCGACTCCTTCAACATGCTCTCGGACCTCATCTCGCTCTGCGTGGGGCTCTCCACGGGCCGCATCGCGCGGCGCAGCCGCCGCGGGCCCCGCGCCACCTACGGCTACAGCCGCGCCGAGGCGGTGGGCGCGCTCAGCAACGCGGTCTTCCTCACGGCGCTCTGCTTCACCATCTGCATGGAGGCCGCGCTGCGCCTCGCGCGGCCCGAGCGCATCGACGACGCGCAGCTCGTGCTCATCGTGGGCGCGCTCGGCCTCGCCGTCAACGTCGTGGGGCTCCTCGTCTTCCAGGACTGGGCCGCCTGCTGCCGCCGCCGCCCGCCGCCCCACGCCGCCGCGGGCCCCGCCGCCGCCGCCGCGGAGCCCCCCGATGTCGGCGATGTCGGCGCAGCAGGTGCCCTTCGGCTGCAGCCTCGCCCCGGCCCGGCCCGCTCTCCCCCGCCCTCCTCCTTTTCCCTCTCCTCCTCCTCCGCCACCCAAGGCCATTTCCGAGCCCCAGACCCCGCCGTTTCCCCGGCCTTTGGGGGGGTGTTTGGGGGTTGCCTGGGAAAGCACTGCAAAACGCCGCTGTTGTCATCGCCGCGTGATGTGTGTGTTTCTTTTTATTTTTTCTTGTTCTTTCATATATGCTGGTTTTGAGAAGGCCGATGTTTTTTTCTGTTTGTAGAACTTATACACAACACAGCGTTTCTTCTTTGAATGCAGGTGATTCCCCAAATGACCAAAAGCAGCCTGAGGAGAGGTCTGAGAGGAAAATGGAGAAAAAGTCCGAAGCCTTGAACATCCGAGGTATGATGAACATCCGCCCATAAGCTAGTGCTATGTTAACTGTACGCATCTCCTGTTTTCTCCTTCACGATATTATTATTTTTTTTCAAATGTCTGCAAATGTGTAGGACATTTTCTATGTGTTTGTAGCCTGTATGTCCTTAACATATAGGTTTTGATTGTGGGAAGTTGTATGGATATGAGCCACAGAATAGGGTGATGCTGGTGTAAACCATATGCTGATCTGGTTCTTTGCATCTGCTCATGCTTTGATTTTAATCCTTTCAAGAGCTGCAGGTGAAGCTTTTGGAAGGATGCAGAGCCTCTCACACTAGGATGCAATGACTAAAGACTTTATAAGGAATAAGCATCTGCCTGAGAGATGGTTTTTTTGAATGTCTCTTCCCTAGTTTGTAGCCAGTGTTCAACTTATATGTGCATTTAGGCAGAAAACAGCATTTCTCTAAATCTTGAGGTTAGTAATGTTATTGTGGTCAACAAGAGGAAAAAAGTGCTGAGAACTGAACCCCCAGCACAGGCTTTCCAGGGCCTTGAACTGTGAACCCTTCCCTGGGAGAGGCTGTCACAGTCAGCCCTTTACAGCAAGGACTTTGGCAGGTCTTTGGGTAGATGCAGAGAGAAACAGTAGGGCTGTTTTAGGGATAAACTAAACAAAATCTCTGTATATGTGTGTAAGCATACATATTTACATACCTGTTCCACACAGGGTCACAGTTGGGTATCTTTGAGTATATTAATCAGTAACTTTGCTCTTCAGGGCAAGGACCACTAACAATGTGCAACAGGAATAGTAGTTTCAGGTTTCTTATGGACACACATCTGCCTCTGAGAAGTTGTGATGCTCCTCCAAAGTCATGTACATGGCATTACATGAGCTCAACTGAGTGGTCCCATTTTTAACACCAGGTTTTAGTGTATTTATAAAGACTTCAGTGTTTATGTAAAGATCTTCAGTGCAGATATGCGTGTGCATGGGGGAGAGAAGACACGTGGCAAGTTGAATGGCATGCTGCTACAACAAAATGCACTTGCTTGAATATCTAGAAATCCTAAAATCAGAGGATTTTGTCTGAAAGCTTAGGCAACTGTATTGGAGCAGGACAAGCAATATGTCCTCTTGAAGGGTGGAGGAGGTAAGGATAAACCCCAGCAACTCAAGTGTGCTTTGAAGAAAGGTTTCCTTGCCTACATGGTAGTGCTTGGGCATAGGGATGACTGAAGGGTAAGGAGTTTTGAATCAGTTATTTTAAGGTACATTTAAAACTTCATAATCATCTATAAAAAATGATGTACATTATAGAACTAGTGTCTACCTGGAGAATTAAGCTAGACAAAGCGGACAGTGAGAGAAGCTTTTCTCTATCCTTCTTGTCAGGGCTAGCATGCTGAAGCCCATGTTACATATAAATAAAGAGCAATCCTGCTACTGTGTCGCAACAAGCCAAACTGCACAGGAGTTTGCCAATCAGACAAAATACTCTTGACTCCAGCAGAAAGAGCTGGATTGCTGAAAGTTTGTACTTGCTTATCTTGCTCAAATGATCCCGGGAGCTTGGGTTGACTATCGATTTCACTTTGTACACAGAGGGTCAGTGTCGGGCACAAAGCTGCCACGGAGCCGTGGCACCGACGGGTCCAGCCTCGCTGGGCTGGGCTGGCAGTGGGTTTCGGGGGGAGCGTCTGCATCTTTGCTGGGCTGGAGGAAGGGATTGAATTGGGGCGAGGCCTTGGAAAATGTTCTCACAGGCATGTTAAAGGAAAGTGGCCTCATTTTGGTCTCTCATGTGCTCCAAATGAAAAGGAAAAAGTTGACAAAGGAGTTAACTTTATATATTTAGACTATATATTTAGAGACATTACAAAGTGAGCATGGGTTGAAGCAAAATTTGAGTATAAGTAGTAAAGGCTGACAAAATTGGAGTGCTTCCTAGTAATGACAGGAAGAGGAAAGGCTATTCAAAGTAGTAAGAAAGCAGTGAAGGGACTCAGATTATTGTAACAGGTTAGCAAGAACTGTGCTTGGCCATGCTAGTTAAGTGAGACTAAAAATGAGTTATTGCCAAGACTCTCTTGTGTCTTTTTGTTACCTTGAATGCAAAGACATATGTACAGGTGTAAAAACTTATATGCAGCCTTCCTTTCCACTTAAAGTAGTATGGACAGTTTTTTTTTTTTTTTTTTTTTTAAATTGGACCATATTCAGAACCTCTTTGAGTCTGGAGGCAGGTAGCATTGGTGAGGCAAAGATTAATTTGCTAAGTAATCAAGCTTAATCAAAAAATCAGAATTTGAGACATTGGGAACCATAAGACTGAGCGCTCCTCAGCTTATGCTAGGTAACTTTTCAGATTTCAGCAAAGTCACAGAAGCTGAGTTGGGAGAATATTACCTGTTAGGGGTAGTTTGTGGCGCTCTCAACTTCAGGATAGACCTGATAGATTTAACTGTTACTTCCTAACTGTGAGGCCATTTAAATGTACCCAGATCTCTGAATACTTGGCAGGCATTAAGCGAGCATGTTCACATTGCCATGGTGCTGCAGGGGACCAGAGTTGCAGGGAAACCCCAACCATTTAATAATGAATCTCCCCGGTGCTGCTGGGACTCACCTCTCTTCTGTGCTCTGAAAGCTGCTGTTGAAAACTTTGCTCATAGCTGGTGTCTGAAGTACATCTGCTTTTTCATATCTGCTTTACTTTACATGAAACACTTTGTTACACACCGTTCCCTCTTTGTATCTAAAAGGCTAATATAAGTCTTTATTGTGTTGTTTGTTTTCAGGTGTTCTTTTGCATGTTATGGGAGATGCACTTGGCTCTGTGGTTGTGGTAGTTGCAGCTGCAATCTTTCACCTGCTTCCTCTGAGTGCGGATGCTCCATGTAACTGGCAGTGCTATATTGATCCAAGCCTGACCATCGTTATGGTGATCATCATTTTGTCTTCTGCATTCCCGCTTATCAAAGAGACCTCAATCATTTTGCTGCAGATGGTTCCCAAAGGTGTTAATATGCAGCTATTGAGTAAGTCCAATTTGTTGTTGAAATGCTATTAAGTGCTATATTACAATGCATATGTTGTTTCTGAAATGGCACGTTTGGATTATGTACTCATAGCAGCTCTAAATTCTCAAGAACTGTGAGAAATGGTCACATGCCTGTGTCCTAGCAACATGACTCAAATCTCTCTGGATTAGTTAAAGCATGCATTTTGGGAATGTGGTACTCCAGCAAGACACAAAAAGCACCAGATCTTGAAGCGCTAATGCTTTGCGTGGGGTGCTGGTGAAAGAAGCAACATTGAATTTTAATATTTCGCAGCCCTGCAGTGCTTCCTTCTAAAGACTTCAAAAACACTCTAAAAATTTGGTTTAAGATCAGTTGATTATGCAGTGCGAATGATGCCAGGCTTTCTGGCATGGTTGAGTAGCCCCTTGGCTAATTACAGGGCAACACCACCTATTTCTGGAAGCCTGTCACACTCAACGCTGAGCAGAGGTGTCCCATGGGGAAATGCTAGTCTCGGGGTGAATGGATCTTCCAGACAGTGCTGATTAGTTGCCACGAGGGAGTTGGCAAGAGTCTGTGAAGGCAAAGATGTAGAAAGCCCTGCTTGTCTGGCAGCTGGGAGCCTGAGCTGCTCAGCTGGGAGCAGAGATGCTGATAAAGTGCAGCTCTTTAAGAGACACTGCTGCTTTCAGATAAGCTGCTTCATCAGACTGGGACAGCTGCTCCCTAGCCCATACACTGAGCCATCTCATGTCTTTCTCTTGTGTTTTCCAGCTGACAGTCTAGCTCACGTACCGGGGGTTATCAGCCTGCACGAGGTGCACGTCTGGGAGCTGGCAGGTGGGAAGAACATCGCTACTCTACATGTCAAGTGCCAAACCCCTACTGATTACCAAGATGCTGCTTATAAAATACGGAAGCTTTTCCACGAAGCGGGGATCCACTCGGTGACCATCCAGCCCGAGTATCTGGAGCACAAGAGCTCGACGCTGCTCTGCAGCTCACCCTGCATCTCCAGGGAGTGCGACCCTCAGCTCTGCTGCAGTCAGCAGGAGGCTTCGCTGCCCAAAAGCAACGGCTGTGTGGAGAAGAGGAAGAGGTGCCTCCCTGCACCGCCGAAGGACAATGGTGCAAGTAAAAATGATGTTGAGATCCCAATAGAGTGCCCTGTGTCAGAAGATAGCATTAATAATGTGAAAAAATGTACCATGTCTGATAAAAAGTCACAGTTGAGCAGCACACGATTTTAAGCAGCTCCCTCTGTGCAACTTGTTCACAAGAGCAAAAGTGCCCTGACCGTAGAGTGGGCCTCAGTGCATGGGGTGCAGCTGGGGTCGCAAAAAGAAATCTGGGCTTTAGCTGCAAACCAAAATACACTTAAAGCTTGTGTCTGAAATAAGGATTAATAGTTTCATGAAGAGCCTTGCATTTGCCTAAGGCTTTTCTAATATAGCCTAACACAGTTCCTTATCAAACTCTGTGTGCACTTCTGTTCTTAAGGGGAATCAGGTGTATTGTTGTCTACACTGACACTTGCAGTTTATGGCCAGTGGCACTACAAATTCATTTTGGCCTTTTCTACTGAGTGGGGCTGTTTCCTGAAAGCCCTGTAATGAGTAAGTGCAGTGAGTGCTGGGCTGAAGTACTGTATATTTATAAAGGACTTGAGTAGTTTTGTTGATCCTTAAAGCCTATTTTGTATAGACAGGAGTTCATTTCTTAATAATAACTCTTGTGCATTTGTACTGTGAGTGTTTGAGTGAATCTGAAAATGTCTAATGGGGAGAGAAAGCACTTGGGAAAGTTTGACTTGCATTGCTTTCTTGATTGCTCTGTCCCTAAATACAAAAGTCAGTACTAATAGTAGTGGAGCCTTAGCTTAATCAGATAAGTGTGCTAAAGAATATACTTCCTACCATGAAAGCTAAGGAATCCTTACTGGCTAATATTGTCTCTGCTGATTCAGGTAAAAGAAAATACAGGCAGTCATCAACTTGCTTTGTTCACTTTTGTGATTATACAACTCTTTTTTTTTTTAATGACATCAGAAATAGTAAGAGTCAGACTTAATTCATTATCATGTGGAATGATTGCAGCATCTTCAACACTGAATAACACTATCTGTCATTATTCATGATGAATAAACAAGCTAATATATCTACTGGGAATAGTTAAAATTCTGCAAATCTATAATTAAAAGACAATTCAATATTGCATTAATTAAGAAAATCCCTTTAGAATTTTGTCTGCAATGTTACTGCTTAAAGGGAACTGTTTAGAGTGAAGAGTTTTTTCTTGTTTTGGTCTAGATTCTCTTGCAGATTTGTTTTAAACATTCAAACCTTCTTCTCCCTGCCAATGTATATTTTTAAGCGTATTTAGTGAAGCAGTTCCATTATCTTTTTGCTACTTCTACTTCTTGAAGACATGCTAGGGTGCTCTAAGGAAAACAGCATGACTTGCCCTGTCACCACCAAATGTTCACCACCTGTCTAGGTATGTAGGACCTTTGAAATGCATTTTGGTATCAAGAGCAACCTTTCAGATCTGCATGAAGCCTGGACAAGCTATTTATTTGTTTACAAGGACACCTTTATGAAATAGTGGTGTCTTTACCTCAATGGCACCTTAGCAGAAAGGGCAAAGAGAATTCCTGCTTGGGCTGGGAAAATACATGACTTTCTTGTAAGTCTAGCTTGACAGTAGTCAGCGCCTTATTAATAAGGATAATTACATTAAGTCAATGAATATTAAAAGACACAACAGGCTATTTTGCTGCTTGGTAAATGATATTTACTGAAGGAATGATTGCGATCTAAGTAGCACATTTCTAGATTTGTATTTACCCCTTTTGAGCAGAGTCTTGGGTAAATGAATGTATTTTTCATAACCTTCCATGGTAGGTTCGTATTAAATATGTTAAGCTATATGCTAATAGCACTAAAAGCTTGATCCTGCAGTCTCTTTGACCCTGTTGGCAGCAACAGAGGTGAAAGCAGTGGGATTTGCTTCGCAGTTGAACAAATAAATATAAATCAGGAAACACTAGAATCATTCTGACATTTAAAAGTATGAGGCATGAGGTAAGGCAGCCTTTGCTTCAGTTTTGGTTTTCTGTCTTTTATTTTCGGCTGTGGTGATGTTTAAATGTAGGGTTTTAGATCTATATAGCATGTATTTATAGGCTTGTGTACTTTTTTCTGTCCTTTGAGAATTGGAAGAGAAGGCTCTCAGAATGATAACAAAGTAAATGGGTGAACTTGCCTCAGCTCCCAGATGGCCTTTAAAACAAACACTCGTTTCATACTTGTGCATTTGTGTCTTAAATCAGGTAGCCTTTTTTTCTGTATTAAATTGTTGGAAGATTTAATGGCAGTATTTTACTCTGGAATTAGAGGTGTTTAATGTTGAGGTATTTGATAAAATGGATTGTCTTTTTCTTTATTCTTCCAATATTTGTTAAAACAGTGGTTATCTATTTCTTAAGTCTTTAAAAGTGTTAAAACTGGAATATGCAATGAAGTAACATGCTTAAACTTTTTTGCCTGTTTGGTTGAATGTACTATAATTATGTACTGAATGTACTGTAGCCTGTGAATAAATAGGAAAATACCAGGGGTTATAGAAATCTTCAGGTTTAGAAAACAAATATATTCAAACTTTGCTTTATTGGATCAAATCAATGTTCAAACTACCCAAGCAAGCAAGACCAACAGAACAGTGTTACTGAGTAGGTGAACCTTGCTTTGTCTGTGGAGGGGCTTCTAAGGTATCCCACAAACATCCCTGTCCCAGTATCCTTGTTTTTATTTGAATCCCACAACAAACATTTTTTTTCCCCTCTTCTTGATTTAAATATGTCAAAACTAGTCTGTAAGGGATGGTTGCTTGATGCTTTTGTAGAAGATGTCATTCCAACCACTCTGTAAAATTTATTGGCTTGGGATACTCGTTCTGGATTCAGTTCTCTAGCATATTACAATTTCCTAAATTCTTTTTTGGCCTTTTCCATTTCTGCCCTGCAAGCCCCCCTCCCAATAATGTAAAATTTCTGTTAAGGTGCCTGGTTATGCTGTCCTGTTCTCCTGGACATTTCCTCTCCGTGTGCCCAGGGTGGCCCTGTTTCCCTTGCAGTATTCCCCTTTTATGGCCATCACAGTTGTGCGTAGCAAAGCAGGTTGCTTAAAATGCAGGTGACTTTAACCCCTTGTTCAGCTTGCGCGGCCCTCTGATCCATAACCAGTCACACACGTGGCCAAGTCATATGAGCGTGACACATGCCCTAGCCAAGGCAGGGAGTGCTTGGACCAAGAGTAGGTAGCTGGGATATATTATCATGACTTTGCAAAAGCAGTTTCCTGGATTTCGTCAGCTGTGGGCCTCTTGGGCCAGCTTTTCATATGTTAGCCTTTGACGAAGCATACAAATTAAACTTCTTATTTTTCATTCTTCTGTATATCCATTAATGCAGATTTTGCCTTTGCTCTTCTCTCAAGTTATTTTTAGCTGTTTCCTATGCTTTACCAAGTGATCAGCTACCTTTCTTTTCTTTATATCTCTTACTGATACTTAATTTGATTTCTAGTGCAACCATTTTTCCTTTTAATATTTCTAATTAGGGAAGGAATTTCTAATTCCTTTTAATATTTTCCTTTCTAATATTTCTTAATATTCTTTCTATTTTTGTTAAAGACAGTAAGATTTCACTAGCCTCCTGGTACCTATATATATTATGTACCTGTATTACAGTTTACAAATACCTTTTTTTTTTTTTTTTTTTTTTGCACTGGTTTAAATTTTGCACTCCATTTTATTCAAATCAGTCTGCTTTCTAGTCTTGCTCAGAGATACGCTTTACCATTGCAAACTACTCTTTGACCATGTTTACTTCTATCTGCTCTCTGTTTTCTCTTGTTTCTTTACTCCCTCACTGGATTGTAATATTCACAGTCCTGAGTGTTACCTTTATCCTGAACTTTGAAGGTGACGAGATGGCACCCATGTTTTCCGTGAGGTGAAAATCACTGCTCAAAGTGGGGTGTAGCCTGGCTTGAGGTGAGCTACCCCCAGCACTGTTTTATGTGCTTTGGACTATGTAGAGGTGGTCAGCCTGATGTGTATGATTTGAGCATCCCACCTGAGCCAGCTTTTAAAGGAAGTTGGTTTCTAAACCAGAGAAGGTTTAATGAAATCAGTAGAGTTGGTTTGGTTTAACACCTTGGGGGAAAACTTGGCAAGCCACTTGGAACATGGGTAAAAGGGACATTTCAGAAAAAAATAATCAAAATGCTAGGAGGATTTCTTCAGATTCTGCTACTTACTCTGCTCTTCAGTGGAAGCACTTTCAGTGGTAAATACTCATTTGAACTCTGATACCTTGATATGAGGATGTCATTGTATAAAGTTGTTACATTTATGGAGTTTTGTTGCTTAAGTTTCTTCCAGGATTTTCTGATCATTGTGTGATTTTAAATAATGTGCCAAAATATAATTTCCATGATCACTGAATCAACAAATTGCAAACCTCATTGTGTTTTTATTAACTATGAGTGGAAAAATTCCTTGAAGTTTTATGTACAGTCATTTTTTTCCAAAATGAAATTTGAATGTGCTGTAAATAAAGTGTATTTTTAAATAAGAACTGGTTGTACTGAGCTTGCAGCTGCGGGGTGCTGGCCGCAGCCTGATGTGGTGTTTGCAGACTGCACAACTCTGCCTGTTCACCCCTGCTTGCTGCTCGCTTTCTGCTGGCCAGCTCCTCTGCTTTCCCTGCCAGGGTTTGCAGAGCAGGTCTGTGTCGTGCAGGTGTCGCTGAGGATGCCCCTGTGTATGGAGGAAGATGCGCTTGTGTGTATCTTGGCTCTTGGGTCTGGGTTTCACAGCCTGCACAGGCCATCCCAAGTGAGCCCTTCCTAGCAGTGCAAGCTGCAGGGGCTGGAGTGGCATGAGGTCCCTGGCAGTGACTGCTGAGGCTCCCAGCTGCCTCCAGCTGAGTGGGGGCTCTGGGAACTGCAGTTGTGGAGGGGCCCTCACACCTTCCTCTCTCCCACCCTGTCATGGCTCATTCTCTACTTGCCCATATAACGATTTATTTTCTCCTACTAATAGGTTACTCCTGCTAATAGGTTACAAGTGGGCATCTGGTAGTTTGGATGACAGAAGTGAGAAGCTATACACCAATTGCTACAAATTTTTTTTTTTTTTAAAAAAGAAAAGCCCATTCTGTATGTCCAACCAAAAGAAGGAAGAATTAAGAAGAGCAAACAAATTTTGAGAGTTCAACCTAGCAATTACTGGTTGCATGTGAAAGCCATGGTAGCAGTGGTGTCCTGAGGTTTCTTTTCAAAGAAAAAGGTAATGCTTGGATTAACAAAGGCTGAAAAATACAGTTTCCAGGGCGAGAGGACCAAAGGCTGAGATGCAGAGTGTATGGTTTTAATACTGGCATTTAACAGTTTCCCGGCTGTGCAGGCTGGCCCAAGGCACTTAAATTTCAAGGCCTTCCTCTCTGTATGGAGGCCTTATTTGTATCCTCTTTTAGAGCAGGAGACACTTTCATCATTAGAGGATGGCTGCTGTTCACATACTTCCTACCTTCCTAGAAACACAGAACTAGGGTGAGTTTGGATAGGACATAAAAGGCCACATTTTTAAAAGCAGCTTCTAAAGAAATCCATAAATTATGTTTTTTAATATAAAGCTAATATTTGTTCATGCAGAATTATTTTTATGCATTCAAATTATATACATAAAACTACGGTTTATCGAACTCTCAAAATGTGATTTATAACAAACTTTTAAAAGAATGTTTTAGGAGGGTATTAAATGTTGTGCACTTGCTTGTGAATCCATATGTCCTGAAAGCTAATACTTCCTATTTTGGTGAAGATCCTGTTTTGATCTAAGGTTATACTAAAAAATTTAGAAATAATGGTGGTCATAAATGGATGAGTGAACTGTTTGCTAAATTTAGAAATTTAGAATTTACCCTTTTTCTCTGTGATATACTTTATCATTGCATATTACATTTTAACATTAAAATTAAGTTAGGTACCCTCCCATTTAGAGCAAGGTGCATGTTTAATAAATTTGAGGGCAAGAGGCACTTGATGAAATGCAGAGGGAAGTTAATGAAGTATCGACTGGGGCAAGCCTCTGTCTCCGCAGGTATGCAAGCATTGCCCTCTGATGCAAAGTTGGAGTTTTATTGTGGAATCCTACCTTTATTTTACAGAGAGAGAGTAATTTTGCTATAAAATTCTGGGTGGAGGGGGATAATTGCAATGTTTGCCATCAACCCATCAACTCTCCAGAGAAGTTTAGAAGTCCCTAAAACAGTCTTGTAGACTTGTGGCTGAATTTGTCTTTGTTGCAGTGTGGTAAGCTTAAGACTTCCCTGAAATGGTGTATTTGTCTTTTTTCTTTTCTTTCTTTCTTTTTTTTTTTTTTGAGATAACTAATGTGTTAGTTATCTGATGAGAAAAATGCATCCTGTATCCTGTGGTCAAGGGGGACTTTAATGTAGCCTTGGACATGCAGCAGTAGATGGGTTGAGACCTGGCTGAATGTCAGAGCTCGGGGGGTTGTGATCAGTAGCATGGAGCCTAGCTGGAGGCCTGTAGCTAGCAGTGTCGCCCAGGGGTCAATACTGGGTCCAGGATTGTTTAACTTCATTGACCTGGATGAAGGCACAGAGTGCACTCTCAGCAGGTTTGCTGGTGATACCAAACTGGGAGCAGTGGCTGATATTCCAGGGCTGTGGAGGGGCTCTGCTGCCACTCAGAGAGACCCTGACAGGCTGGGAGACGGACAGAAAGGAACCTCATGAAGTTCAAAGAAGGCAAGTGCAGGGTCCTGCACCTGAGAAGAATAATCCCATGCATCAGCACAGGCTGGGGGCTGACCTGCTGGAGAACAGCTTTGCAGAGAAGGACCTGGGATGGGCAGCAAGTTGACTGTGATCCAGCAATGTGCCTTTGTGGCCAAGAAGGCCAGTGATATTGTGGGCTACATTAGGCAGAGCATTGCCAGCAGTTGAGGGATCCTCTCGCTCTTCTCCGACCTGGTGAGGCTGCGCCTTGAACCTTGCTGTGTCCATTTCTCGACTCCCCAGTGCAGGAGAGACATGGAGCTACTAAGAGAGTCCGGTGAGGAGTAAATAAGATGATTAAGGGACTGGAGTCTCTCTCATACGAGAGAGGCTGAGAGAATCAAAGAATCATAGAATGCTTAAGGACTCCACAACCTCTCTGGGCAGCCTGTTCCAGGGCTCTGTCACCCTCACTGTTAAGAATTTTTTCCTTAAGTTCCTGTGGAACTTTTGGTATTTCAGTTTGTGGCCATTACCTCTAGTTCTGACGGTGGCCAGCACTGAAAAGAGGCCAGCACCATTCTCCTCACTGCCTCCCTGGAGGTACTTATAGACACTGATTAGATCCCCTCTCAGCCTTCTCTTCTCCAGGCTGAACAGGCCCAGCTCCCTCAGCCTCTCCTCGTAGGGCAGATGTTCCAGGCCCCTGATCATCCTTGTGGCCCTGCACTGGACTCTCTCCAGCAGCTCCACATCCCTCTTGTACTGTGTGGCCCAGAACTGGACACAATACTCCAGATGTGGCCTCACCAGGGCTGAGAAGAGGGGCAGGATCCCCTCCCTCAACCTGCTGGAGACGCTCTTCTTAACACACCCCAGGATCCCATTGGCCTTCTTGGCCACGAGGGCACACTGCTGCCTTATGGTCAACTTGTCATCCACCATGACACCCAGGTCCCTCTCTGCAGAGCTGCTCTCCAGAAGGTCAGTCCCCAGCCTGTACTGGTGTCTGGGGTTATTCCTCCCCAGGTGCAGGACCTTGCACTTGGCCTTGTTGAATTGCATGAGGTTTTTCACCGCCCACTTGTCCAGTCTGTCCAGGTCCCTCTGGATGGCAGCACAGTCCTCTGGGGTAACTCCTCCCAGTTTGGTATCATCAGCAAACTTGCTGAGGGAGCACTCTGTGCCTTCATCCAGGTCATTGATGAATAAATTGAACAGGACTGGACTGAGGACTGACCCCTGGGGGACACCGCTAGCTACGGGCCTCCAACTAGACTCTGCACTTCTTATCACTACCCTTTGAGCTCTTCCATCCAGCCAATTCCTAATCCGCCTCACTGTCCACTCATCTGTCCCACACTTCTGGAGCTTGCCCAGGAGGACGCTGTGAGGGACAATGTCAAAAGCCTTACTGAAACCCAGATATTTGACTGCTCCACTGCATCCACCACTCTCACCTCATCTACCCAGCCCGTCATTCCATCATAGAAGGCTATCAGGTTAGTCAAGCATGATTTCCCCTTGGTGAATCCATGCTGACTACTCTTGAGCACCTTCTTGTCCTCCGTGTGCCTGGAGACAACGGCCAGTAGGAGCCGTTCCATCATGTTTCCGGGGACGGAGGTGAGGCTCACTGGCCTGTAGTTGCCTGGGTCCTCCTTCTTGCTTCTTTTGAAGACTGGCGTGACATTGGCCTTCTTACAGTCCTCCGGCACCTCCCCTGTTCTCCAGGATATTTCAAATGTGATGGAGAGCGGCTTAGCTATGACATCTGCCAGCTCACGCAGCACTCTGGGGTGCATCCCATCAGGACCCATGGATTTGTGGGTATCGAGTTTCCTTAGGTGCTCTCTGACCCAATCTTCCTCTACCTAGGGCAGGTCTTCCTCTCTCCAGGCTTCTTCTGTTGTCCCTAGGGCCTGGAACTCTAAAGGCTGCCCATGGTAAACACCGAAGCAAAGAAGGCATTCAGCAACTCTGCTTTTTCTGTGTTATTTGTAACCAGGGTGACCATCTCGTCCGCCAGCGGACCCACATTTTCCCTGATCTTCCTTTTGCTGTTAATATATTTGAAGATGTTTTTCTTTTTATTTTTAACATCCCTTGCCAGATTGTGTTCCAAATGTGCCTTTGCTTTCCTTGTCGCATCTCTGCATTCCCTGACTACGTTCCTGTATTTCTCCCAGGGGGCCTGTCCTTTTTTCCACATTCTGTATACCGCTGCCTTCTGCTTGAGCATTGCCACAAGCTCCCTGCTCATCCACGAGGTCTCCTCCCCCCTCTGCCTGACTTCTTGCACACAGGGGTGCACTGTTGCTGGGCGTGGAGGAAGTGCCGCTTGAAAACTAACCAGCTCTCTTGGGCCCCCCTGCCTTCTAGAGCTCTAGCCCATGGGATTCTTCCGAGGAGGTCCCTGAAGAGGCTAAAGTTGGCCCTCCTCAAGTCCATGGTTGCAAGGCTACTTACAGCCCTGCCACCTCCTCATTGGATCCTGAACTCCACCAACTCACGGTCACTGCAGCCAAGGCTGCGCATCTCCTACAAGTCCCTCTCTATTTGATAGCACGAGGTCCAGTAGCCCACCTCTCCTCGTCGGCTCCTCCACAACCTGCGTCAAAAAGTTATCATCAATGCACTGCAGGAACCTCCAGGGCTGTTTGTGCCTGGCTGTGTTGTCCTTCCAATTGATGTCAGGGTAGTTGAAGTCCCCCATGAGAACCAGGGCCTGTGACCGTGAAGCAACATCCAGCTGACTATAGAAGACCTCATCCTTCTATAGACAGAGCTGGGCCTGTTCAGTCTGGAGTCAGGAGGCATCTTATTGGTGCATGCAAGTATCTGAATGGAAGGTATAGAGAGACCAGATTCTTCTCAGTGGTGCCCAGTGGCAGGACAAGAGGCAACAGGCACAAAATGAAACACATGGAATTCTGTCTGAATGTGAGGAAAAAATTCTTCAGTGTGAGGGTGAATGAGCACAGGACCAGGTTGCCCAGAGAGGTTGTGGAGTCTCCTTCCTTGGAGATACTGAAAAGCCATCTGGACAGTGTTTGAACAGCTAGACTAGCTTGTCTCTAAAAGTCCTTCCACCCTCAGCCATTTTGTGATTCTGTGATCTGGGGAAAATTAAGTATCACTGATTGCATCTGTGTTCATAAATCAAACATACCTAGGAATATTCCAGGGCATAGAGACCAACTGTCATGGAAGAGTTTGCATCTACACTAGTAAAATACCATCCACTTCAGAAGAAAGGAGCTGCATACTAATGGCTGATTGGAAATGTGTCCTCCATTCTGCAGCTGAGTGGGAGGGTGCCAATTGGCACAGGCCATGAAACGTTCGAACACTTTACTAACACAGAGAATCCTGCTTCAACGCCTGGAAGTGTTACCAGCTGAATGTTCCCAGGACTCTTCAGTTTGCTAGTATTGATGAGGTCTTCAGTTCCTGAGCCTCTGCTCCATTTTTCAAGCTACCAGCATCCTCAGATAGAAGAGGACATGAGATGGGGAGCGCTCCCTTGGGACATGAACAACTGTGGTGCCTACTGGGGCCAAAATGTTTCCTCTCCTTCCACATCTATCCTGTGTGGTATCAGTGCACAAGGCAAACTGGGAGGGGAAAGGCTGCCCGGAGCAGCCAGCAGATAACGCTGTCATCAAAGGCACTTGCATACCTTTGAAAACAAGAAGTGCAAGACCAGTGGCACGTTCGTTCCAGCATTGCACTTTACCTTCTTGCTCCACTACATTTACTTTTTTGCTTTTCAGTGTTCATTCATGCTTATTAAAGCTCTGCATTTGTTTAGCCACGTATAATTGATCACCTTGTTATGAAAAGATGGAAACAGAACTACAGACGGACACGCTGGAGTAGGTATGAAAAACGAACCCATCAAGACATTATACAAGTCACAATATTATATAGTGACAGAGGAGTTCCACAGCCTGGTATACAGAAAGTTTTGTATTTAAGATATTGTATAATTCAGAGAAAGAAGACACATTCTTTTGCAATATAAACCTTAAAAGTAAATCTTGGGAAAAGTATTTGAAGAACAGATCCCTCAGTTTTTAAACAGGAAGTATAACAGGCTGAGTTTCATGAATTTTGTGAAATCTTACAGGTCAGCACTTGCTCTAAGAAGAGATTTCTCTTTAAAATGGACATATGAGGTGGGGATGTTGATATTTCTAGACACTGTTTCCTTTGTTTTGCTCAGGTTGTTTCTGGAAGGTGTGGAGGGTGCTAAGCTTGTTGCCTGCCCTCAACTGGGACTCGCCCGAATTGCCTCCCCGAGTCAGGCCGTTGCTGCCCTTGGGGTATATGCAAACCTGTCCCTGTGCTGCAGCAAAGCCAAGGACAACTGAGTGCAGCTGCTGCCAGGGATGCCCTGCTGGCGCTTTTGGTGATGGCAGTGACTGCCTGGGCTTCTCCTGAGCAGCTCTAGAGACCCTCTGGACACCAGCTGCCTTCCCAAGCACAGTTTCTGAGTGCATCCAGAAGTGGGCAGTGGTGCTTACACTGTCTTTGTGGCTCCTGCTCCCTGATACTTTTAACAAGGAGAGACTGTCAATGTGGTGAGAGTTTGCTAGGATTCCCGTTAATTTCTTTTGTTTCCAGATACAGTTTTTTTTTTTTGCTTGTTTGTTTGCAGTAACTCTGTTTCTGCCACCTTTACTCTTCAGTAGCTGAACTACCAAATCTGAGACCAGCCTCCTATGCTCACAGACATAAGTGAGTCTGTCTATCCCTGAAATGAATAGTGGCTCTTGTTTAATGTGGTTATGCTAGGGCTGTATATGTATATTAGAAATAAAAAAAACAAAGCAAAAGAAAAAAATAATCTAAGCTACAGGTTCAAGACTGTGACTATAAACCACAGACCAGATGTGCTGCTCTGCTGGCTGCAGGATGGGACGTAGTTCCTTGGAGGAAGGAAGGGACAATTTTGGGTTGGTGGGCTAGGCTGGCGTGAAGGTTACACCAGCAGCCTGCCTTCAGCTGTGCTCGCTCTGCTGCCCGTGCTGCTCTTTCAGCCCTTGCCAGGCCAGGAAGGAAGGGATTCAGCTCCCAGTGCGGGAAAGTGTGGACAAATGCCCTGCCGTGGAGGCGGGTGCAGGTGCTGTGGCCAGAAAGGGCAGGATTTGGCCCTTTGCTCAGGTTCTCTCTGCGTGGTGGGCACAGCGCTGACAGCAGGACAAGGCAGAGGCACACAGGGCCTCGGCAGCCACCATTAGCAGATGAATATTTATTTTCCTTGTTAAAGTGGGGATTCCGAGGGTCAAGGAGCAGTGCTCCCCCTCTTGCTGACAGTGGCAGCCATGCTTATATGTTACTTCCACCAGGAGTCAAAAGCCTCTGATAATTATGCTATATATTTGCAACCTGTAACTAACACTTACGCTATGTTTCCTTCTGAAGCGCAGCTTGTGGATCTCTTTAGCACTCCGTGTCCTGGCCAAAGAATGATCATGTGAAACAAGAGCCACGGGAGACCAAGGGGAACAAAGAGGGTCCCAGCTCAGAGCTCTTTCAAAGTTGCTGTTCACTTGGCCAAAGCATTCGGCAGCTTGCCTGGGCCCGCTCTGAAGCCAGCATCTCTTGTGTGTGGTTTCCATGCTCAGTGCTGCCTGGGTGAGGGTCACCTTCTTTGTATGGGGGACACACATTTAGAGCAAAGAAAAAGGAAAAGCCCAGGCAGGTGTGGCCCTGGGACAACAAGACACAGAGAAGAGTGGAACACATTTTTCTCATAGTGTGGAAGTTGTTTCTACAGCTATTGCCAAGAGCAACTCTATTGCCTAAATGGGAGTCAGCAGAGGTGGTTTAAAGAAATATCTGTTGTTTGTCACACACATGTGCGCGTATGTGCACACCTATATACCTATGTGCACGTGCACTACCATTCAGCCAATGAGAATTTTTACTCAGTCCCAATGGAATATAAATACCAACTGCTGGGGTCATCTGATGCCTTCAGTTTAATACATCCTTCTTGCTAATCACTTTGAAAGTGTACCAGTTGAGTATCAAAGAATTAGATAATTGCCCTTTAAATAGTTGCACATCTGTCCTCAATTGCAGAAACTGCTGGGGTTTAGCAGGAGGATTCTGTGGGTATCTGGTATGTATAATTAATGAGTGCTGTTGTTTGGAAACCGGGGGTGTTAGGCAGCTTTCTGCCAGTTACTATAGTTGTATAAAGGGCAGAGGCCTGACATGTGGCCTTTCCTCATCATGAGATTCACACTCAATTTTGCAACCATGGTTGAGCTGAACAAAGGAGCATAAAATTAGTTTTGAAAAGTTAGCTATGCATCTGTGAGAAAAAAAAAGAAAAGGCCATGGCTGACAAAATACTGGTCACCGAGGGAAGTCCTTTCACTGCTTCATTCAGTTGGTAATTGCTGCTGCAATTCATTTTTTGTTCAGCAACTGCAGACATAATCTGCATGCCCTTATCGCCCTCCTCAAGTGTGCTGGCGTCTTGCTCCACCCAACCTCTATCTGCAGGCTCCAAACTTCTACTTGCCTAAATCCCTTGGTTATTTTCCTCCCCAGATCGCTTTCTCCCTTGTCACCCCAGGCCTCCCTAATGTCCTCCTTGCCCATTCATCCTGGAGGGCAATCTCTCCATGGCTGGTGTTACAGCCCCTGTATCCTCTCTTATCATCTTGCACTTGCTGTCTCTTGGTTACCTTTCAGACTCCTCTTCAGCTGAATCCTGGAAAAATCTAGAAGAGAGGTGTTCACAAGGGTCAGTCTATGTTTCAAACTAGTACTCATCTTGAAAAATAACTTGCTTTTTACAAAATTGCTGTTCAATTTTATTTCTAGACCTGGAAATTGAAAATACACTGCCTGCCAATTTTATCTTTCTTTCTTTATTTTTTATTTATTTCTTTTTTTTTTTTTTTGAAATCTAGGAATTTGCATGTTGGAGATTAAAAAGTTTGCACACATGAAAGTTAACTCAGCTACTGTGACTCAGTTGAGATGCTTTTTAATACTAATAGTTTAATACTATTAGTATTAAAACAGCAACCACATGAAAAGTAAAGGCTGCAATGTTTATTTGCAGGCAACTTGGAGACATGGATCAGCACAAAACTGCAGCCGTGGTAATCCAGAAAGTCTTTGTGATTGCTCCAAACTTTTGTGGCAAGCCACTTAAATGCAGGGATGCCGGAAGAATCCTTGAAGACCGTTCCTGAAAGCCTCACTGAGGGCCTCGCTCCTATGGCTGCCAACTGCTCTCACTGCAGAGCTCGCAGCTCTCCGCCAGGCCGGGTGATGAGGCCAGCCAGGCCAGCAGCACTGGCAAAACACTCCTTTTCTAAGCCTCATTTTCCTCCTTTTTGAGAGCCAGCCCCAGATGGAGCTGCACAGAGGCTGACCCCCCTTCAACCAATTCGGTTTTGCTTTCACTGTGTTGATCTGCTGCCTCCCAAGTGCTGCACTAAGAGAAAAACACATCACATCCTTCTGAGTACTGACTTGCTCAAGATATCTAAACCATTCAGAGAGCTTGAGGTGAATGTAAAATCAAGAGGGATGCATCTGTGGGTGTCTCTCATTCTTTATAAATTGTCTGGGTTCAGAAAGAAAAGGGCTTTGGGTTCAGCAGCAATAGAGATTTATTTGTGCTCTTTACTCCACGCTCTTAAGATTACGTGCCCTAGCATAAACCCTCTGAACCCATCTGACAACAGCTCTGCAGTTGTCATAACAAGCAGACATTATGAGTTAATGCTCCTAATAACATTTCATATGGTAAAAGATTTCTAAGTTTTACAACTTTGAACCTGTTATCCCATGCCAGATTAATACAACTGTCTCGGGAATATTTACCAAAGTGATTACAAGGGCACTTCTGTTGAGATAGGCAAATTTTATTGTTCAAATGATGAAACAATCCTGACTAATTTGACCACTAGTAGATATTTAAAAGAAAAAAAAACCAAACAGATCTAGAGTAAAGATTCCAGGCACTTAACCTTTCATTCTGATCAATTAAAAGGAACTGCTGATTTAAAAATCTGGTAGTTTTGCCTTCACTGAGACTACAGATATTGCAAAAGCTGGAGAAGTTTAACCTCATGAACCTCCACTGCGACACTCAACAGAAATGCTCTCAGACTCTTTCTTTTTTTGTATGTGTGTGCTTTCAATGATAAGGTTATGTTAAAAAAGCCAAATTTTATTTGCTCAGCCAAGCTTTGTAAAGAAACTCAGTGAAGTCTTATTTGAATCTGTACTAAGGAGTAAATATTTAAAAATGTTAATCTATATAGAAATGTCCTAGAGGTTATTGCTCTTAATATTACTAATTGTTTCTATATAAGGAGAGTATCTGAAAGCTGGTAAAGGTCAGAGCCCTGTTTTGCCAAGAATAGAGGGAACATAAAATGAATGGCACTTATGACCCTGAAGAGTTTAAACTCCACACAAAGGTTTAAGCTTCCTACACTGTTAATTCAGGGATTTTTTGATCTGAATTTTGCGTTTAGTGGAGTTTAGTGTAGTTTTTTAGTGGAGTTTAGTCTAAGTCTAGTCTAGCATAGTGTAGACCATGTGTAATTTTTGTTTCGTTTGCTCTGTCTTGACAACAGGCTTAGTGCTGTTTAATCCAATTACAGATTAGCAGACAAGAATATATACTTGTATTTTATCACTGAACTCATTGACTTCAGTGTGTCTAAAAGTAACTTAACCTGAATAAAGAGACCAAGAAGTCAATGTATTCATTCCTCAGCTCTTCTAGAGAAGTCCTCAGGGGGGCAGGCAGTCATGGTAGCTACCATCTCCGTCGAGGTCTGTGCTTCACCCCTGCATTTCAGAAAGGCATTTAATTGATCCCTGATCTCAGACTGGTGGCTGTCGGTTGATGGCATCCTTCTGTTGACTTTGCTTGGTCAATGTAATTCAATTAATGCATATTGGGAAATGTGTCATGAGGCCGTATGTGGAAGACAAACACAAGTATCCAGGAAACAACCTTACTTTTATGGAAGCGATGCTGAATTGGAGTTACTTGCGAGCATAGGCTCCATGTTATCTGATTTTTATTGTCTGCATAAGCTAGCCTTTATTCTTATCTCCTTACTGCGCTATATAACCAGAAATCTGCTAAGTTTGAATATCATACAAAGACAATTAAAGCATTTATTTTAAACAATGGTGGTTTCTTAATAAGCTAATATTTATCTAGCCCTTTAGAAGTAGGAACTTTGTATTTTATGCTGCACAGGGACCTTTGGGATCTGATGTTAGGTTTTGAATTGCGCACTGGGAATCCAAGCTTGAACGTATCACTGTGGGAGATGAGAGTTCTGAATGGGCCTTGAGTTTTCTAGCCAAATAATGAGTTTCAGTATGACAGCAAAGAGCATCAAGGCATGTAACTATGCCAAAGCTGGAGACCTTCTCCAAAGGTGAAGAGAAAAATGACTTAAAAGCTTAAAGGGCAGAGACAGTTCTCTGATGACAGCTTTCTGTGCTTAAGCTTCCTTGTTGAAGTTTAGCATATTGAAACCAATGACAGATTGTTCTCCATGTTTCAGAATAATACTAGGAAGGTGTTTTGTAAAGACAGCAGGGCTACTAAACAATGAGAATCTTGTTCCCTCCCCCCCGCTTTTTTTTTTGGTCAGTACAAGAAAGAAATCCATCTATACTGGCTCTGCTGCCCAGCGATAGTTTCTGTGGTTTAGCAGAACTGATCAGGTGGGGATCAACTTAGCCAGCTCAAGTCCAGCTGCACACAGAAAAGCTGAACTATTTCATACCAAAGAAATTTTTGGAGAAAGTAAGAAGCAACAAGCTCCTGGGATTTGACAGCTCCTGATGGGCTTGCTCTCTTGACCAACAGTTGTTTGGAGAAAAATACAAACCTTACACATAAATTTCCTGACAGTCTTGAACGAAATTGAAAGGTATTACCCCGATAAGTTGTCCCATACCTGCCATACACTTTCATTTAGACCCTGACATCTCAGAATCAAATAAACTGAATAAATCTAATCATAAACTTGGTCAATGTGAACATTACATATGCACATCTTCTTTAAATGTACAGTCAAGCTCAAAGAATAAGTTGGCATTGTGGATGGCAATCTCACAGGGTGAATTCATTATGTCATGACTCTCAAAAATCTTGTTCTTACTGGATCCTGCTAAGTAGATTACCAGCTAGGGTCCAATTTGCTGTTAGCTTAAAGACATTTAAAGCAACCTCCTTAGACTTTGGCTTATTTCTGGGGAAGGGAAGCTAACAGATACTCCTCTTTGCCATCTCTCATTTATACACTGAATCCGCTGAGGTGAAGGTGAGATTTCTGTAAAATGCAGAAATTAAGAGGGAAGTCATTGTATCTTGATGTCTCAGTAGCAGTGTAATCCAGAGCACAGTCCTACTGATCTTAGTAGGCATGGATCATGGTCAAAGGTAGGGTTTTCAGTGACATATTCATGTACCTTTGGCATCGACAGGTGGTTCACTTGTTTCTTGAGTCACAAATAGCTAATAATAATGGTTCGTTGAAAAGGCAGAAAGTGATGGTCAAAGGTGAGATGAATCATGCTCTCAGTAAAGGCCCATTTTGCTATCGATCCATGTCCTCTTAGGTCTTGGGGATTTGAACTTTCCAGAATTACTTGTCTGAAAACTAATCTGGAAAGCAGGGATTTTATGTTTATTAACTACTGATGTTTTATAAACAGAAGTGTTCTGCTCATGTTTAAAGTCACCATTTTTCCTCCTTGGGTCTATAGCCATACCTGTTGACTTCAGCCCCTGACAGCAGTAAGACTGGCAGTGCCATGCTGCCGACCCTTGGCTTGTTCCACCCGCCGTGCTCAGGAGCTGTGACGTGAAACGGCAATGCGTGCGCATTGGGAATTGTGGTAGCAGCCAACCTTGGGCCAGGAGGTAGGTGGCCCCAAAATATTTCTTGCTTGCTCTTCTTTTACACCTCTTTATTAATGGTTCTGCAAGCCAAATTGAGTTACATTACACAACTGCAATATTTTAGCTATAGGTAAGGCCACTCTGCCAAAACAATTTCAAGTCTTGGTGAAAATTACTTTAATTCTGTCTGATGAAGACCAAATTCCCTGAAGTCCTTGCGAGGAGTCACAGGGCATTACACAAATGGGGCTTTGGCTGTGGGAGGGACCTCTCTGAACTCCTCACTCATCACATGGTTCAACTCAATATTTGAGGAAAAAGATATTTGAAGAAAAAGATTTGTTCAAAGAACCGGCAGGTTAATGTGAAGCTGAAAGAAAAATCAAAAAACTGTGTACACTTATGTAAGTGTGTTCAGTGCATACAATCCTAAAATAATAAATGCAAATGTTTCAAGATGTTGTCAGATAAAAGCAGATTAACTGCAAGGAGGGGGAGGCAGGCGGTGCTGCTTGGCTATAAGCTGACTGGTGCATTATCTCATAGGATACAAGGAAATTATAGTGAATAAACTAGTGACCTTAGGCCCAACCTTCTGATGAAGTGTGCAGCAAGGCTTCAAGAAGCTTGTAAGGGACAATCTTTGCACAGTACATGTCTTTCTTAACTTCACTATCTCTGACAATATAATTTAAAAGCTTATTTACGGAAATTTCTTCCGAAGAAGCAAGTTCATTAGCAGTGTTATGGATCATAACGCAGTACCACACATATCTAGCAAGCAGAAGCATGTAGGGTTACTTAATAAAATATTTAATAAGCTTCTGTGAGTATAAGTCAGTAATACTGAAAGCAGGTAGTGTTAAAAATGTTTCCTAATGAAAGAAAAGGAAAGTTATAATTATATCACCTGAACACAATACATTTTAGGTCTAAAAATGTTACAATATCATTCAGCCAAGATAATCTTTGATAAATCAGATCTTTGCTGGAAAAAAATAGCCCTCAGGAACATACTTTCTCTTAGGAGAAATCTCTCTCTCCCCCCCCTTTTTTTTTTTTTTTTTGAATGTCTGTCCAATTACCACTGGATTCCAATAAGACACAGAGTTAAAATAATTTGCAATATACATTTTGGGAAGACAACATTAAAATTTAGGAGAGAGAAACATTTGCGATCCGAGAAAAGATATTTTAAATTTTAGTGGAGAAGACTATTGATCCTTGCTGATGGATCTAGATTTTAATTCTATATTCTTTACAATCATTGCTTTCCTTATGCTAATTTCTTAGAATATAGGAGGCTTTTATGCAGTATTAACCTTAGACCTCTAACAATTTTTCTTGGGTTAGCCTTCTAGCAAAGGATTAATCATCTCTAGTAGGACAAAGTTTGTGATGATGGAGGTGAAAATAAGGTTCAGGGAAGAAGTGGATTTTAAGAAGAAAATTCAAGAGAAAGTTAGAGTTCTTCTACAGCAACAGTAGTAGAATATTCCAGGTGTAGCAGTTAGTATTAGAAAGCAAGACATTTATAAAAATAATAAAAAAGAAAGGCTGAGATCTGTGCAAGAGAATAAGTGTAGGAAATTCTTATACAGAGGCCATCTCATCTGAAACTTTTCTCAAAATGTTTTCTTTTTGAAAAAACTTTTTTTTTTTTTTTCTCCAAACAGTTGTTCATCCTCTGTTCTGGAACACCCACCTCTGAGCCTAGAGAAACCTTGGTTGTTCCCAAAGGCCTAATACAATTATGAAGAAAATAACCTCGCCACCCCAAATACACTCACTTTGTCTGAAAATTCGTTAAAAATCTTCTCATAGGCTGTTGGAATTTATTTTTTACCCACTTATTCTCCAGTGTGTGTGATGTTGTACGTGACTGTCCTTGCTTCTTCTCCTTCTTGAGAGTTCTGTAAATTGGAAAAAAAAGTAGATTAGTTGTTATCATTGCTGTAGGTTACCAACAGTAGGCACAAAGGCAGCACTGTCTGTGATGCAGACGTCTGCAGGTATTTTTCAAGTTTCAGACACACTTAAATAAAACTGAGATATAGCAACTGGAGAGTAGATCAGCTCAAGCAGTAACTAGAGCAGTTTGAACCTGATAACTCTCATAAGAGTAATAGACGCATATTTTCCATGATACTTTTCCTGTACGATGAACTGTTTGTCTTTGTCTGTATTGCTGGCTGGATTTAAGATATTGCCCCTTTCCTCTGCAAGGAATGAGGAGCCCTGAACACAATTTACGTGTGTCTCCCGACCAGAGGACAAGCTGGCTCTTCACACGGAGGCTACACAAGTCCGTGCTTTAGTATCTCTTTTTGCCACTGCAGGACAGCTCCATAACTTAATTTTCTTAGTGTGCGTCAGGGTCAGCTTTGAATGGAAGGGAATTTCCCTTTCTGAAAGTCTTTTTTGCTTAACTAGGTAGAAGCTGAGAAAGGATGGCGGTTTATTTTACAGTGACCTGCAAGGAACCTGAGCCGTTCAGAGCCTTTCTCAAAAAAAAAAAAAGTGTTTACATTTCCTGAAAAAAAAAATAGTTGTAACACAGGAAGAAAGAAACATTTCTTACGGAATAGCAGGTGAGGAAACTCACCTACATGCAAGATACCATGACAAAACCCCTGCCTACGCAGCGCTTTTCAGATTCTGGTGACGCAAATCCTGGGGTCTGTGTGTGCGAGTTATCAGAGCGATTTGGTGACAATGAGTTTGCTCCTCTGCTATCAGCCTTTCCCAGTAGCAGCTGGGTTCACTTGATGGTTTGAGTTCACATTTGCAGCCTATATGAGGTGGCTAACAACCCTTTAAGAATTTGCTCTTTGTATGTAAAGATGAATTGTATACCCTGAACTCTCTTAATCTCCCTGTGCTGTAAATGCTCATTTGTCCTTGATGAACTTGTTGCTTTAATAAACAAGGCCTTCACCTTGGGCAAAGGCACCAGTCTCTGGGCTGTCTGCATCCATAGGTTCTTTTTCCATTCCTAGAGCAAAGCTCAACTGTAGAGAGATGGGCAGTATCCACCGACCCATTTCTGCCTTTGATGGTGTCATTTCCCAAGGTCCCAGATGAGGTTAAGCTCTTACTATATGGACAAGGATGAGGTTGTTTGCTCAAGGGTCAATCTCAGGCCTTACAGCCGGCCTGTTCACCTCATTTTACACATGTCAGCAAAACTTCTGAGGGCATTTTCTGAAAAGTCAGTTAAAATAACAAAATTGCTAGCAGATTTTGTGGCATTTCCTACCACTCAAGAAAAAAGAAAAGTCCTTTGCATGTCATTTCTATTTTCTTTTAAATAAATATCTTTTCACTGATGTTACTTCTTAAAATAACTTGTTTCTAAATATGCTCTACTCCTTTCTTAGAGGTTTGGAGTGCTGCATGGAGTTGCATGGGTGTGAATGTGCTTCTTAAGTGAAAAAAGGCCTCTCACCCCCTCCCTCAAATGATGCCATGGCTTGGACAGTCACCAAGGAGGGGAAAGGGGATTCCTTAGCCTGCAGGGTACACGTGCTGCAGGCTTGTAGGTCTTTGTAGGTGTAAAATACTTTGAAGGATAGAGTCTAATACTTCGCTGTCATAAATCAGGCAATAAACATGCTTTATAACAGTAAATGAACTGTTGCTGTTACTAAGTCATTAATATACAGTAGAGCCAAGGTGCAAGGGTGTTTGCAATGGCATGATTTGATTGACAGGGATTTGAATGCTTAAAACGAGCCTTCTGCGCAACTGAAGTCATATGGAAATGGGCCCTCTAGTGGGTTTGTGAACAATTACCCTGTGTTGCTACCTGACAATGCAGAAACCCTAAAAAAAGGAATGAATGAAAAAGATGCCTAAGATTTTCCCTCCCAAAAGAAAAAGAGATAGTCAGCTTTTTTAACCATTATCGTGTTGAACAGATTTAAAAAATGACTGTTATTTGAAGTGATAAGCATCACCAAAATGGTCATTCAAGGACTTTTTCAAAACTCTTAAAGTACTTTTATTTAAGTTTTTTTTTTTTTCATTGAAAATATCACTTCCTCAGTGAAATTGATTCAGTGCTTTTCTACCAGTGTCAGGCAATGGAGAATTATGCTTTTAGCCATTACAAAATTAATGTTGCGGAAGGTATTTCCTCTGACTATGGGACTTTTTGCTATGACCCTTTGATGCCACACACTGATGTCTGCAGTTTTACCTACAGCTTCCTCTTAAACCAGTGAGGTTAGACTGACCAAAAAGAGTTTAAATCTTATTCTGTGTGGATGTGCAATCTTGTTCTATCCACATACTACAACATATTGAAATGATAGAGTACTTTGGAAAAACTCAAGTATTTGAACGCTTTCGAATGCTGCTATACATTTAGGGAGATTAAGAAAACACCAAATGTGGATATACAACATGTCTGAAAATTTGATCCAGGATGCCTGTATAATCAAGCCAAAATTTGAGTCACTCAGTAACTTTAAGAACATATATAAAATTATTGGCCTATACTTTTAATGTGTGAAAAGACTCTGTAAAGAAAATGGCCCATCTTGATGTCTAAACAGCAAAGTGACTCCTAGATGTTTTAGGGAACTATATTCCCCAGAACTTCAGAGTTTGGCCCAGTATCTCACATTCTTTTGAATCAGTTCTTAATCTTTCATTTTGGTTAAAACAACATAAAACAGACAAACAGAATGGAATTGTTTGAGGCTTTGACAACTGTTATTTTCCTTGATATCAAACAAAATGTTGTTGTTTTGTGGCATTTTATTTTGGATTTAAATCGTGATTAATGAAAGAAGATTGTCATAATCAGGCTTGCTTTTCAAAAATAAGAAACCACTGAAATGTATGGAATTATTTCATTCTATCTATTCCTCACATGCCAAAAGTTTTAAATTGCTTATCCACAGCACTATTGTATAAAAGCAAAATGTCTGTGGAAAACTACCAGCTACTTTTTTTTTTTTTGAAAGAACAATTTAAAATATTCCATTAAGCTTTGACTTCAGAACACCTGTCCTTCATGGAATAACATGGAATGACATGACTGTACATCATGGGAACTGCATTTCCAGGGCTTTCCCTGAATTCGTCTGCTCTCCAAAACCTGTCACGAAACGAGTGGTGGTGGGGGTGAGTGACACAATACACTTCACTCGTGGGAAAGAAATAGGAATAGGTTTTATTGGTAATGACAATGGTTTCACGAGATTCCATGGCAAGGTCACTTATTAGTTACTGCATGGAGGTTCAAGATACACACAGGATTACCAAGGACACCCTCCCGTTGGGTCACGAGGTTCAGATTGGACCCCCTTGCTTTCCATACTCCTGAGGAATACATACTGAGAGGAGTCTGGGTGCGACTGGATCCAGTCCTAGTCCCAGACCTGGTCAACGGTTTATGGCTAAGGGATTTGTGCATAGTTACAAAGTAAGGTTTACAAATCCAGAAAGAGAAAGGCACGCTATAGTCACTTACCACAAATCTGTAGTGGGAAGGATCTCTTAACTTTGAGGAGTATCCTGGAGAGGTGTCCCTGCTCAAGGGGACATCCTGGCATGCAGCCCACTGCCATGCAAGGAGAGCTCAATGGGCTCTTGGGCTGTCCCCATATTTATAGGATAAGAAGATTGACTGATAGCCATTCTTTCAATTCAGAAATGACTGTTGGCTGGTGTACTCCCAGTTAGCCTTATCTCCCCATCAGGACTGTTATTGATGGTTAATGTCTGGGTGGGGGAAGAAATCAGGAAGACAACTACCAGGATCAGATAATGTGGTAGTTAACACCTGAACAGGGTTACCTGTGAGAAGTCAAGATGAGCTGGGGAAGGAGCATATCCATCACAAAACCCTGTAAAAGGCTGGGATAAGTTATGGAGAGCAGAATAATCTGAGTTCAGGTAGAAGAGAGAGTTATGGATGGGCAGGATCAAAATAGGCATCTTCTTTCCAGCTTGCTGCAGGTGGGTCTTGTAGGGATGCTCCCAAATGGGAAATCAAAATACGGTACAAAGGTGGAAGCTCCTTTGCTGTGTATGGAGAACTTATCATTTAGTCAATATTTGGTTTTATGTTCTGGTTATCTGTATTGCTTTTAATGGGTAAACTTAGCAGGAGCTTTTCCATTGTTGCTAGAAGCAACTGGATCAACTTCTCACAGATTTAAACTTGTCTGTTCAAGCTGCCTCTGGAAATCTCTATTTCTGTTAGAAGCAAGCATGAGATGCAGAATTTGGTTCCATATTTGCGTTCCTGATTCAGGGATGTTAAATCCTAATGCCATATCTTAGAATGTAATGGGTAAAGGGAACAGCAGTGGAGTTTAAAATGTAGCACCTGTTTATCTTCAGACTTGTAGCATGTCTATAGGAATTATGTACGGAAACTTCTGCAGTAATATTAATTGCCTCACTCAGTTATACAATCCTAAGTAATCAACATTAATGTGCCAACTACTCTAATGACACGTTCCCACTAAAGAACTGGGTATGTTGGTTAATGATGCCCAATCTCTACATTCTTTCAACGTTTGAGTTTCGTGTAGTGTACGAGAATTGAAAGCAATTTGTGCAATTATGTAGATCTCTTAAGTGATCGGTCCTGACAGACCACGGGTTTTGTGGGAGTGTTGTTACATGCCTCAGATATACTCTTAGGCAGGAGGTTGACTCTGGTAACCTCAAGGATCCATAAATTGCCCCCAAATGCACTACCCACCGGGTTTCACTGCTGGTGTGTGTGTGTGTGTCGTTATGGGTTATATCCTTGCAGTGGACTAGGAGTACAACACAACCTTGTATTTGGCAATCACAAACCTCTGTGCCTAGTGCTCTAAAACAATGTCAGAGCGTAAGCATCATATACTCCCAAGGTTATCATAAAGTGGATCTGACAAAGGGCTTTTGAAGTATATGTAAAATTTTGGGTTTAAATGCAAGTATTAGTTCAATTCTACCTTTAGCTGACCCAAGTCAAGTCTGTTCCTCCAGCTCCTTCATCTAGCTACTTTATTTCTCTTTCAGATTGAGTCTGTTATTTTCAAATCTGGCTTGGTGTGCAGCCAAACCGTGATGATATTGGCCTAAACAGAGAAGATGACCATGTTTCTGAGGTCATGATGCTCATGATACCTGAGCATCTTCAGCAGTGCTAATGTGTACTGTTTTACTGGAAAGTTTTAAGAGACTAGTGTAGAGTCTTTTACACTTGCTTAAGTTTAGCTGGGAGCCCCCGCCTTAAACAGAAGCTCTCAGTATTTTGAATTTCACCTTCCAAAGAAGTGGAGAATGTTTCTACAGAGGGCATGCTGAGCTGACCTTGGCTTCTGGCAGATCTTTGGCTTTGGGGTCACCTCAAGAAGCTTTCATTTCTGGAAGATATCAGGAGGGGTCCTCTGAGGAACCGAGGGGAGAGAGGAGCCAAAAACCAATTGCCTACTTAGAAAAAATCATTCCATTTCTTCCAAACAAAAGATACTAGAAAGTTCTATTCTTTTGAAAAAATCTCAATGTTGATTTTTTTTTCCAAATTGGAACCAACTCTTTTTCAACATAGAACAATTTCCAAGGAGTGTCACTGGGAAAAGGTAGGATATGGGTTATGCCTGTGTATAAAATTTATTTCCACTGCTTTCTGCTAAAGTGCACTGTTTAAATGTTAAAAAATTCAAGAAAAGCAACCAATATTTGTGACATGATTTTGCTGTTTATTATATGAAATGTGGGACATTCAAAGCAAGTATATTTTTGTAACAATGAAAAACATATTTTTAAAATATAGGTATGTATATAAAGTCCCTGTAAAATGTAGGTGTTAGAGACTTTATTCAAGTTGTTGGTTTGGTGTATTTATGAATGCATATGTATATACTTTAATTATTATATATATATATATATATATATATATATATATAAAAGGTTAATAGCTAGTCAGGATTTTCCTGTATTGTAATGTATATAACGTAAGGCTCTGCATGTGTCCCACATTCTATCCAAAACTGTATCTGGTTTGGACCAGATGGTGGTCTTTGTCCAAGAATGTGTGTACATTTATGGAGGGTGTGAGTTTTCTACGACTTCCTTGGCAACCTAGTAATATTTACACCACCTCGGTCTTCTTGTCCAATAAACACTTGCTGTCGAATAGGCCAGGGCATTCATCCTCTCTTCCTTTGCGCTGGGTGATTGGGCTGTCCCAGATGATGTGCAGATCTGCATGTGTGTTTCCTGGGCACATGCATAGGCAAACAGCCTGTTTGTCTCTGCCTTTTTTTGTTTAACGGCAACGTGAGCCACTGCTCCTTGTGTTCCTGTTGCATGTATGTCTGAGGCCCGGGATAGGGATATAAGAAAACTTTATGATGTCTGTCTGTCTGACTGTTGAGCTCATGCAGGGAACAAAAAGTGTAGATTCAGAAGGACCTGTCAGAAGCCGGTCCACCATGAATGGGTACACTAAGATTGTGGTGGCCTCTCTGCTGCCATGATTTTGGGAACTCGTATTTCCTCTGGCAGCTTCTTTGATGCTCCCAGGGGCATCGCAGGACTCGTGAGTGCCTGTGACTCCCTCTTTGTAGCTCTCTGACATGTGGATGCTCCTGTCGCAAGGCAGGGAAGGAAGGAGAATAGAGAGGCCTCCTCCCTGGCTCCTCACATCCTTGCTGGGACTTTGCCAACAAGTCCCAGTGCTTTGCGTTCCCCCCTGCTCTGCTTGGAGGACACGACCATCCTGAGAAGCCAGAATTAGTTGTTTTTCCAGGATTGTGCTCACATCACCATTGGTCAACAGATTGTTTAGAACTCCTTTTCACTTGCTCCTCTCTTTAGTACTTGCATGAGCTGTCAAGTGTCATGAGCGTTGTCTGGCTTCGAATGTTCATTGCAGGAGAGTGCAGTGTAGTTTTCCTCTGCATAATACAATGTTTATTTCTTACCAGCTCTTCCCATGTGTGAAGGTGTCTCAGTGCCCGGACACTGGCCCTTAATGCTTTCACTGTGTGACAAGAGGCATGTGTTGCACCAGAGAAATGTTTTAATTTAAGCATATCTCAAGTATGTTCTAGTCAATAGCTAAACTCACTACTTGGACCTCATAAGTCTAGTTTGCTGGCCACTGCTTCAGAGTTGCTACTCTGCATGGTTTCTCTTTCATACTACCTGGGATCCAGGCATAAGCAGATGTGACTTTTTGGCCATGCAAGAGGGTGCTTTTATTTCTAATTCGCAGAAACTGGAAATGACAGGCAAGCTTGGAACTGAAAACAAGAAAAATGAGAAAATGCTGTTCTTGCACAGAAAGAATGATTTAGAAATGGGAAAGATACTAGTCAGTGGTGATTTTTCTTTTGGAGTTTCCTAGCAGCTAGCCCTCTTTCTCCTCTGCTTGCATATGTTGCTTTAATTCAGGTTGTAATGAAAGTCTGCATTGCAATATAGATAACGGCTCCAGAAGATTACGGTTCTGCTGTCAGCATCAGTTTGCCCTGAATTAGTATGTATTATTGACCACACAGCACCAGCTTCTCTAGCCTTTTTCTCAGGGATCACTTGGTGCTGCTGAAGGAAACAAACAGAAATAAATCGTACTTTCTGGTGGGGAAACACATTTTTAACAAAGAGGTGCACAAAAGAAGGTCTACCTCAGTTGGCAGAGCAATGGTACCTGGGATTTTGGGTCGCCCCATGAATAAAAATGTCAAATAGCTTTCATAAATAGAGCACTGGTTTATAAAAACTGACAACTCCAAATGGGTAAAGCCAAATGGCCACAGGAGGGCACCAGAACCTAAATGATGAAGATAACCACAGTATATCCATATATAACTGCAGGATATCCATAAAGATATCTCTGAAAACTGTGCATGCCATCCATCTGAGAAAGCAAATCTGGCAATAACATTAGGTGGTCAAAGGGATAAACATGTCCCACAGTCATAATTGTAGATGGACTCAAATTCTGCTGCCTTTTGCTCTTGTTCCATGGGTCATTCTTTAATTATCTATACTCTGTCCATCCAAATTAGACTGTAAGGTCCTTGGGGTAGGGACTTGTCTAAACAATGTATTGCTGTGCACACCTATAGCACTGTGCAAATAATTAACTGCTGTAATTACTGTGCCCATAAAGCACTCTTATTTGACATTGCTACTGGGCAGTTGCTTTCATTTGAATGTGACTGAGTCAACCAGACTAAGACCTTGAATCTAAAACTGGAAGTGACTGAGTCCTCACTCACTAAAATGTTATATTACTTTAAAACATTTGTAGAAAGAAAAAGGAGTTTTACTAGTTATACACTTCCTTAAATATGTCCTGGGTAAGAATGACTCTATAGCCTGGGGATCTATGCTTCCCAGTGGGGAGTATCTGGGAGAACCAGGGCCTAGTCCACTCACTCCTGAACAGTAAAGATATTTTATGTCAGGTGAAAAGAAATGCAGCAGAGAGGACTGTTTTAAGAGGTGGTGAGCACCACCTTTTGTGTCACTTATTAGTGGAAGCAAGTTTCTAGGAATCGGCGCTCTGCCATGGTCCTTTGTGTGGGAAACTGAATGCTCTTGGGAACAGCCCAGGTCAGACCCAGCCTTGGCTGGCTTCTCATGGGCCATTAATTTCACGAGATAGCCAAATTGCTGTCTTACCTAGTTCCAGAAGAGCTGCCTGGGATGGTCTCCATCACTGAACAACCATGGGTTCAGTGGGACTGTGGGTCAGCCCTGCCACAGAGCTATATTTTTGTAGAACAGGAATCCTAAGCACCTACAGAAGGGAGTGAGGGATGGCTGATTTGAAAAGGCAGCTGTCAACAGAACAAACGAGCAGAAGTAACTTCATACCTAGAACACAGACAGATCCAACAAGATTAGTCTTGCAGAAAAACAATATGTGTGTGCGTGTGAATCTTTACCCATTTGAGAAAACACAGGCATTTCTCCCCCCCCCCCCCCAAAAAAAAAAAAAAAGCTGATGCAGTAGCATACTTAGCTATTTCAAGCTGCTGTTAAGGAAATGTTAAGCTATGGATTGGAGACTGAAACCAATACCCTCTATGCTTTAGCTGTGACCACAGATAGTAAATCTCATCAGTCAGATATGTATCCTGCAATTGTGTCCTATTTTATTGACAATTTAGGGCTGAAGAGTTTGCTCACTTTTAAGCACTTGATTTGAAAAGCCATTAAGCCTGTTGTTACAAATCTATACCAACCTGGCATTACCATGTGTGTTTTGTCTTTTCAGCTCTCCCAGGAAGCAGGTGGGTGTTACTCTCTCTTTAGAAACAAGAGCTGTTTAACTTCCTCCACACATGGCAGATTGTAGTTATGCATCATACTATGTAGTGATGTAGTGTGTTGTCCTCAGATTCGCTGTCTCCTTTCCTGTGTCTATTCTCTCCTCTGTGTAAAGACCAAAGAAAGCTCTCAGACATGTGTGCAGCTCTGACCTTAAAATGATCAGATATTAAGGAGAACAGATTTTGGTTTGAAAGATGCAGAAGATTTAAATAGATGGTTTGAGGCAGAAGGACAGGAGAGGGATTTCTGAAGAGTATGAAAGGTTGTGAAATTGCTAAGGGATTAAGTTGTTCGGATCATTGTTCCAGCACTGTTAAAAAAAGGTATAAATTCATTTCAATTCTTAGTGGATTTCAAGCTGCCAATTTCTGAGCTTTTAGAAGCCTTTGATGTGATTCCAGCATTCTGTGATGTAAGTGGATTATTTTTTCCTTAATTCTGAGGAGGCCGTTTCCTTCCCAGCCCCCTCCGAAAAACACTGCAGCAACCAGACTGTAACCAAACACTAATTTTGACCCATGGTGGGTATTAACCCACTCTATGCTGTGACCTATTTTCTGTACACTTCTTTCAAGACTTGAGTGTGAAATGAAGTGGTAAATGGCTATTTTAAATAACAATGATCCTAAAACACACAATGCACCATGTAGTCCAGTTCCAAACTGCATGCATAAAGAACAGTTAATCCATCCTTTAAAGGCAGCCAAGTTTGGGATGGAATATGGCAGCTTTTTAGCATGCAGAGCAGCAGAACACAATAATTTAGGCTGCAGCATGAGGAATTGTTTATCCAACTGAAAGCAAAGGGGAAATGTAGGCAGGAAGAATGCAATTATGTAACTGGACTTAATCCAAGACACCTGAGCTGACATGTCTCCTCTAACTGAAAGAGTTCCAGAACCCCTAAATGAGACTGAATAGTCAAGACTGTAGCTGTCCATGTTGTCCAGTGGCAAGGACTTCCACTGGTACTGATGAAGTGGGCAACTGGACCACTGCCAGGTCAGAAGACAGCTGCTCAGCGAGTGACCTGATTTCTAGCATACTAGATTTCTAGATACTTCCCATCTGCTTACTGACTGGATTTGGCAATACCCAGTGTGAGAACTGCTGAAATCACAGCTCAGGCAAGTGAGACTGAAGACATTACTACCTCTTTGGGGCCAAAATATGCATACAGCTTTTCTTGACAGAGAAATGCAAGGATGGGCTTTATATTTCTTGCATGGTGGACTGGTTGTTCTTTCTTACTGAGCAGGCAGTGTGTTTCACGTTGCACCAGCAACTGATGGCCTAAAGGGCCTGGAGAGTGTTCAGGAGCAGTGAGGTGCTGAAAACTGCAGATTGACAGTACGGAAAAATGATAGTTCTGTGCTGGGGTTGCAGGGGAAATGAACCTCCCTTTCAAGTGTTTGACATGCCTTGTTATGCACTGTACCATGAGCAGGATCTTGCTTATTACTCAGCCTAGACATGATTTAGTTTTGCAGCAAAGCATTCTCCTGAAGATCAAAATTCTGGAGTAGCCTGAAAGGAACTTGGGCCTTGGACAGATAAAATTAATTTGTATTAGTCTAGACCTAATTTTACAAACCATTGAAATCTTACATGTTGCAATGCAGGACCAACACTTAATTTTAATCTGTTTTTCTCTAGAAAAATGGTCGCTTAGTCTGATGCGCAGTATACACTAGATGGCAGTATTTTACAGCTCATGTACCAGTCATTTGTCTTGGGACCTGGTTTATTAATCAGCAGGGGAAGCTGGCCCTCAGATGGTTGTTCCAGTTAAAATCCTGATAAACAAAATCAAGGTATCTGATTATTGTCATTTAAGATACAAAGTGGCTCACAGCAAGATACTGAAATAGCACTTCGTGATTTTGGCCCTGAATCTAGGAACATACTCCACAGGTGAAACTTAAAATCAGTTCAGCCAAGCCAGAGCCCAGTAATGTTTTGGGAAGGTTTATGAGGACTTCTCACTCTCACAGATGGTCTCAGCCTTTGCTTTGAGTGGTCCTGGAAGCCGTGTGGGAGCACAGCGCTGGAGCGAAGGTAGCTCTTGACTTCCCATCTCTCCTGTAGAGAGTGCCATCTGGCTGAGGAGGCACATGGCCGAGAGGTAAAAATTCTCTGCTGAGCTGCAGTAAGGAGTAACTATTTGAGCTGCCTCTTGTTTGCAGTGAATGGTCTAAGTGTCCTTTGCCTGTTCCTGGGGAAAGAGGTTTCTCCGAGTCCTGGTAGTAGTCACAGAATCACAGAACAGCTGAGGTTAGAAGGGACCTCTAGAGATCGTCTAGTCCAACTCCCGTGCTCAAGCACCTAGAGCATGTGGCAAAGAGTCTCATCCAGGCAGGTTTTGAAGATCTCCAGAGAGAAGGAACCCTAACAACCTCTCTGGGCAGCCTGTTTCAGGGTTCTGTCACCCTCACAATAAAGAAGTTCTTCCTCACATGAAGATGACACTTCTTGTGTTTCAATTTGTACCCATTACCACTAGTCCTGCTGTTGGTCACCACTGAAAAGAGTTTAGCCCCACCCTGTTTGCATTCTCCTCCTCATGTATTTATACATATTAATCAGATTGCCTCTCAGTCTTCTCCAGGCTAAATAGGCCCAGCTGGCTTAGTCTTTCCTCATAGGATAGATGCTCCAGTCCCTTAATCATCTTTGTTGCTCTATGCTGGACCCTCTCTAGAAGTTCCACATCCCTCTTGTACTGTGGAGTCCAGAACTGCACCCAATACTCCAGGTGCGGCCTCACCAGAGCTGAGTAGAGAGGCAGGATCCCCTCCCTCGACCTGCTGGCAACACTCCTCCTAATGCTAGGGTTCCATCGGCCTTCTCGGCCGCAAGGCCACACTGCTGGCTCATGAGGGAGATGCTTTCCAGCAGATCAAATCTGTACTGGTGCCTGAGGTTATTCCTCCTCAGGTGTAGGGCCCTGCACTTTTTTTTGTTGAACCTCATGAGGTTCCTCTCTGCCCAGTGAGAAGAATTAGTGCCATGAGCACTGCAACACAGAGCAGTGCTCTTGTCCCTTCTGAGTGGCCCTTCTGAGGAGAAGAGCTGATCACTTTTAACAGGCATTTCACCTGCATTTTATGTCTGAATAACAAGGCAGGAGGTAACAATTTGTAAAAGAACTGCCACTGGGGTTGCCATCATGGTGATCACTAGGCCTTGAGTTTGCCTGAAAACACAGTATAAACATACTTGTAATGTCACAGGTCCCATCTATAAAATGAGGATATCTTTCCTTTCCCTCATATTTGATTAGACTGTAAATCTCAGCTATACTGAAACCTCCCTTTTTTTGGCTGGGGCCGACACCATTACGGTGAATAATGGTAAGTTTTCATTATGTGCTGTAGTACTGCTATTAGCATTGAGCCATTTGGCTGATAGTGCCAACATTATGTAGTGTGACTTGTCAGTCATGAAATACACACTCCAAGATCCTGATCTCCTTTTATTCTTCACTGTTTTGAGGAAATTTTGCACTATTTATGCAAATTTCTTCATGTTTTGTATTCCTGTACAGCATCTTCTTGGTGCTTGGAAAGAATTATCTTTCTGAGTTTGCTGTTCCAGGATAATATGATTCTGTTTTGAACAGTCCAAGTTGATATCAATCTCGGTAATGTTCTGATTCCCCATGCAGAGCAACAGGTACAAGATGTCTAAATTAAGTCCTATACATGTGAGCACAGAACAACTTTGTGTTGCTAATTGCTCTCTTGTACAGTTACTGCTTATGTCAGTTATGGGACCATGCAAAAGGAGGGTGGGATGTACCAGCTTTGTTTGCCTTGTAGTGCAGAACAGCTTTTGGTGGCTCTCAATAACCAGATCACAATCATTTTCAGTCCTTCTAGGACATGAAACTGGCAGTCCATCAGGAATGAATGAAAGCAATAACTGAATGAGCCACGAAGCCAATCCTCAGAGCCAGTTTCCAAGCACTTCTTAGGAGGCCAAGATCCATCTTCCTTCTTACTGTAGCAACACTTCAGTCTGTTTTTGTTCACTAGGTGGCACAAATGCATTAGAGATTGATTTGAAAATGTTTTCTCTGCAATTTCACGGTTAATGTTGTAAATGTATCTAAGGGTAAGTTTGAATGTGTTTTAGAATGGCTGGGGCTCCAAAGCTCATTTCTGAAGAAAGAAGCATAATAAGCTTGCCAGTGATGAGACACTGCCCCAGGCCTTAACTACCTGCACAATTGTGTTCCAACTGCTCTGTTTCCACTAGCTGATCTTGGTTGTGTCTCAGGTCATCAGAATCAGGAGCAGGGAAATTTTCAGCAGATCAACATTAGCATGAAGATGACAATACACACTTTACTCTTCTGAGGAGACAGTATTTTTGGGGAAAATAATTTAAATTTTATCTCAGCTTTTATATTCTTATCCACTGAAAACACAAAACCAAAGTTATTTCATGCAGATCATTATTTGGAATTTATCTCCCCCCATTCCTAATTTAGAACAGGGCCCGCCGCATGCCCACTTACTAGCAATGTGCTTGTCCAAGAGCAGGCGGAACTGGGCTGGAAATATGAACTGTAAATGCTTAATTAGTTTTTAACATTTTTTTTTTCGTTTGGTTTAGCAGTACTTCTTGGCTTTTAGAAACTGCTAGCATAAATTCCAAAAGATCTGTCTCTTTTTCCTTTTCCTCTAAGGATCTAACTTACTCTTTAAGATTTCCAGCGTTCTACCAAAACTTTACTTTTCAAGTATGACGCTCTCTATATAGACACATATATGTAAATATATTCATATAGGTGTGTGTATATATATATATTTGATTTATATATATAGGTATAAATATATATTTGATTTTCTGCCTTAATAAATTCCTTCTGTCAAGGAATAATGAGTTCTGGGTTATTCTCGCTACCTCCACTGCTTAACTCCAAGGATGACAGAAGTCATATGATTTCAAAGTCAAGGGTGAGTGCAAGACCTGCCGACTCATGAGGTTTGTGCTATGAATAAGGAGAGAGCCGGCAGTGGCAGGAAGCCACCACAGCCATTAAAATGCAAGTGGAGTACCAAAGGTAGGGAGGGCTCAGGCTTTGAAAGCAAGTAACCCAAACATTTTCTTTCCAAACATCTGCAAATTGTTAGCACAATTTATTTTGAATTAAAAGTCTTTTTTTACTAAACTGACAGCTTATTTTATTTTTCAGCTGTTAGACTTTTCAACCATTTGAATTAGATATTGCACAATGCCTTTGATGTTGGAGAAATATGCCTCTACTAGTCAGGTATACTTGGATCTTCTACTACTGGGCACTGTTTTTTTATTCCTGTGCGGAGATACCATTTTAATTTTTTTTAACTCCTTCTGGGCAAAGCCTTGGGGTTGTCTGTTACCCTTCTTGAGATTCTGATATGGTTTTCAGTTGCACTGAAGAAAAGCGACTTGTTTCCTAGCCCAGTGAAATAGAGTGTGGGTCTAAAATGACCTTGTCAAGAGGGTAACAAACACGAAAATTTGGTCTCTCTTCTTGGAATTATCCAACATAAAAAGTTCCAGGACTTAAAGTGCCCTTTCCCCCATTGTTCCCTCTCCACCTTTGTGTTATTGCATCTCGGTCAGATTTCCGTGCAACAGCTTGTGTCACACTTGGGCATTTTAGCTTTGTTACAGTGGTTATTGTTGCTCCTTGGTATTGTTTACTTGCTCTTTTTCTTTTTCTTTTTCTTTTTCTTTTTCTTTTTCTTTTTCTTTTTCTTTTTCTTTTTCTTTTTCTTTTTCTTTTTCTTTTTCTTTTTCTTTTTCTTTTTCTTTTTCTTTTTTTTTCTGGACATTCCAAGCTCAGCAGAGACTAGTTAAATGGTACCACACAGAAGCACTCTCACTTCCGATCATGAAAGCCTTGCAAAAACATGTTTGATGCTAGCTCTGTAGAACTCCCATTCACTTGAGTAGAATATGATGATCTAATTTGGAGATCAAATAAATGCTCGTGATACCAAATCTGATGCTCTGACAAGTTAAATAGAGGACTTGATTTTTTTGATCCATAGATGACTGAAAACCTCAGATAGTTCAGCTCTATGGCCAGCCTTGGCTTGCATGGCAAATAATAAGTTTACTGAAAAGTCAGTTCAAATATTAATCTGAATTTAATTCGGCTCATCTCTTGTTGAAATTACGAGGTAGGAAATAATTATTTCTATATATGATAAGGTTCTGCATCCCAATTGTAAACTTAAGTCACCTAAAACTGCTGAATTTTCCTTGTTTTCAGGCCCAAACCATAGATTTTCATATAGCTTTATCCCCACTTATAAAATTCTTCCTTAGCACTTGAAAACCTTCCAGATTTTACTTGAAAGTAGTAGCAAATCCATTGCAACTTTGGATGAGTTAGCATGTCCCAGAACTTGCTTATTTCTGATAAAAACCTGAACCTTCTATAACTGCACCCAGCTGAGGCTGCAGTAGTGACACTGTAGGATGCTTCATTGTGTTTATTATCAATTCCCTGTCACTCTACTAATATCAAACTTTGCTTCTAGGTTTCCTAAGTTAAAACTTCTATCATCTCATTACTTTTAGTGATTTCCATTCTTAGAAGAGTCTTTATTTCCTGTTGACCATGGCCAATGGATACTTCCAAGGGATGACTTGATCTGATCTGTTAGATCTGTACTTTATCATAACAAGCATGCGTTAATGTTCTTACATTCAGGACCCAGTTCCTGCAGACTTCCCTAGCTGTTTAAACTCGTAAGTAATATGGACAGCATCGCTCCAAAGGTTTCATTAGTTATAATATATTGAACATCTTTCTGGGTTTAGGGAAGTATTTGGTTAGTACGTATTAGAGCAAAAACCTCCCCCCCATCTCTACCCATTTCCTTTGAAAATTTGCTCAGGAATCTGTCAAAAAAAAATTTTTCAATCCTGCATGGCGATGTGTATCCTAACACATACTGTTTTCCTTGCTCTCTCCCTTGTTCTGGGAGGCCCCAAGGAATAAATCTAATGAGCCACTTCCGTCTGATACAAATGTAGCAAGTGCAAGATAAATCAGTGGAAATCCATGCAAAGATAACAGTGACAGGAACAAAATAGATTTTAAAAATGTACACTCATTTGCATTTTTAATTCTCTATTTTTACAGTGTTTTGGGAGTCCTCAGCATTGAGGAATTTTGGCAGTAAAAGATTACTGTTTATGGAAAGTGTTTAATGACAGGGCGTAAAATAAATACGTCATTATTGTTTGTCCAGCCTGCAAAGATTGGGTCTGGATAACTTTAGTCAGCTCTGTTGTACTGAAGATGGACTGAATGTTTTGCAAGATCAGGTTTTACCATATGATTTTATTTTCTCAATTCTTTTTCCCTTTAAATCAGGCTGTTCTAGCAGCTTTTCTGTCTTGCAGCTTTGTAGCTTTCCAGCTTTTTTTTTTTAATTATTATGTATTTATTTTTTATTCAGCTAACTTCTCTGGAAGCTGAAAAAGCATTTGATTTATGTACAGTTATGGTGAAGTATGGTATGGATTTGAATTAAGTAAGCTCCAATGGTTTTACAAGGCTATACTGGAAACTATGTCTTTGCAGTAAGTGGTGGATGAAGAGCATCTCATCAAATCAGAAGGAATCCTAGAACTTTCACCCCTGTTTGAGTGGGAGCTTGAGTGACTTTTCCACATTGTAAATGCCTGGCTATTCCTTTCTATTAGTCTCCCATTGGCCTTTCCAGCAATAGTGGTCTCCCTGGCCTCTGATACACTGACAAGATGATGTAAATTAAGGGCCCGGGGAAACCCACAATAGCTGTTGCAGTTTGTTCTTTCAGCTTAACTAATGGCTTGTGAAGTTGGAAATCCATGCCCTGAATTCGATGGATTTTGTCTGAAAATTGATCCCAGCAGATAATTCTTTTCCAAAACTTATCAGAGATCAGACACGTTCTGGGAAAACCTATTTAAAGAAAGACTCATCTCAATGAATAGGGCCAGCACAGAGAGACAAGAAATACGCATACATGATAAAAAGTCTCATGTATATTTAGTATATGCACAGTCATGCCGAATGATTTTTAAGGCCGTTGTCTTCCTTTTTTTTGAATTAATACATCAGCCTTTGAGCTGTCTTTGTACACTGTCTTTCCCATGGCACTTAGCCAAGAAAGAAGATACGGGGCTCCCCTATAATGGGAATCCAAGAGGAAAAGGTCAGCTGTTCTTAGCCCACAAAAGAGGACTTATCAATCAGTTGTCAGACCACGAGGCCAGAACCTCCAGCATTAAGGAATGGCTGAAATAGATCATCATAAACACCTCACAGCTCAGCTCTAAGAAGCGTGTGGAGGATGTGGGAGGAAATAGAGCTAGCTCTTTCTCCAGGTCTGAAAGAAAGTGTCATCTTTCAAAATCCTTTTGATAAACTGTCTTCCAGTTCCAGCAAAAACAATATGCAAAGACAACTGTCTGCAGCATAGTGTTGTCTCCCCATTTACTCTCTGGTTAGGAATGTCAGATCTGAAAGGCAGAAGATGCTTGGGGGAGGGTGGAGGGAAAAGAAAGCAAAGGGGTTTAGACTGGTTGTGTTCATTCTCCTCTGCACTGCTCTTCTGGTAAGTACTTTTCTTCCCCTACATGTGTCCACAATCTCACCACCAATTGCACAAATCGAAAAGGGCCTGGGAAGCACATATGAAGCACTGGTTGAAGCTATTAATTCTCTGAAGGTACTGGCACACCAAAGCTAGTGCGTAGTATGTAGGATTTTCAAGTGAGTTGGGTAAAACTAAAATTGAAGATACAAGCAATGTGAACAATTAACTCTGCGGAGGTACACATCTGTATCTGAAGTGTTCCAGCTGGCCTTTCCATGTGTACAAAACCTAAACCATAATGCTGGATCCAAACAGACGTAATCTGGGAATTCAATGCAACATGTAATCTTCCTTACTGGCAGCTATCTACTTGAAGAGAACAAAGAAGGAAATGTAGGACTACTATGGATGCTCATGATGGCAATATGCATTTTGTGTGAACTGTTCATTTCAGCTCTTTAACTCCTTTCTTCAAAAACTCTCTAAGCTGGTACTGTAACAGAAACTGCCTTCAAGGAAGCCTGTTGGCTGGAGTCAGACCTTGAATGGCTTCTTACTGAGTGTCATCTCCTGGGTTCATTAGTGATCATTTCAGTTCTTTAACACCCCATATTGAGATAGCCCAGAGGTGAATTACAAATGCTGCTAGCCTTGGATCTGGAAACGGACTTAAAAGCTCCAGTGCTCTGATGTGTGATGGGTGGAGGGCAACTTGGGCAATTACAAATATTCCAAGATGATGACTAAACAAAAGATAGATATTTTGATTTCATTCCATTTCTATTATCAGCTGCCAATTCTTTACAGTCCCCACCCTAACTACTATGTTAAAGCCAGACTACAGATTCATTGTCAACTTCCTCTTGACACTATTAGTTATGACAATTATTAGACTGAATCAATTTGCATTGCTGAGCTGTACCTTCCTCCAGCTGAAAATATTCAGGTAATATTTTTAATGCACTCTTGCAAAGAACAACAGAACCATTAGCCTCATGCAGGTGACATGTTGTGCTAAGCTATAGTGGGTTGAGGTGTACTTCTTGCTGATCTCCAGGGCTTCTTTGAAACAACCAACCCTAGCTATCTTCTAGAAGATGCCATATAATATTTATTTTTACTACCATTTCTGTCTTACCTGCTGGTGAAGTCATAGGTGGTGTCTTGCTAAGAAACCATTTAAGTACCCTCCTAAAGAAGAGCCACCTCAACCTTCTCTGCTTCCCAAAACAAACAAACAAAAACCACAAAGTAGAAAAAGAAAAAACAAGAAAAATAAGGAGCTGTGAAGGCACAAAGGTGTGTTTCTTCAAATATATCTCTGAGATTATTTGCAGGCAGACAAAAGGCTGTGCTCTGAACCAGCCAGATGGGAGCCAGCTGTAAACCAAGAACCTGGAGGTAGTCTAAACCTGCCTGTCAGCAGGGCTTGGGCTCACTGCTGTGCTAACTATGACTATATGATTTCAGTGTTGTATCTGGTTATGTCTGGCACGCTTGGAGCACAAGCAGAATGAACTTGTTTCAGCCCACCAAGTGCAGTGCAGATAGATATACCCATGTTCTGGTAGGAAATGCTGACAACATTTCTCCTTTTGACAATACGGAATTCACTGCCCAGAGTCATCTTTTAATACAAGTGGGCACACCACACTCTTTCATCCATAGGAGCTGGGGCATGTAAGAAGATCGCCCACAGTGTGAAAGATGGTGTTACACTCTAAATCTTGCTCCAGGCAAAAAGAAAACTCTTCTTACATGTAATTTCAAGAATTTATTATTTGTATGACAGAGTTAACAGTTTGATCAATGAATAAGTATTAGTCCAGATTGAAGTAATACAGAAAAAAGATAATATAGTACAATTATGGAAAATATCTCCATGATAGAGTTAAAAATGTTATTTTATCCTAGTACCTATCCCTTTCTCTGGTACTCTATGCATTCTTCTATTGCCACTGTGGGTCCTAATGCCAGATTCAGATTGAGAGAGAATATAAGTTGCCATTGGGATCCAAAATCCTTCAATGGGAGAAGTATGATGTTGATATTAAAAGCCTTTTTTTTTTTCCTTCTTACCCTATTTGCACAATAGGGTAAGGAGGCACTGTGCATCAGGTATTGTACATTGTATAATAGGTATTGCGCATTTTTCTCTGACACACTAATATTCTACTTTTTCATTGCTTTGCAACTCTAAATTATATCCAAATTTACTGTATGAGGTATGCGAGGTGTGTCTTAAATATAGATGGTTTATGTTTGATTCTCTTAAAACTGTTTTTGACCATTCTCTGCGTTTGCATTTCTTTAATTGAGCGTTGGGTTGAGTTGTTTGTATCTCTGGGGTCTCCTTTTGTGATCATCTCATGTCTGTACTCTGCTGCATTGCAATCTGAGTCCTCACATTCAAGCTCTCTGTTGCCATGCCTTGCCTGTGTACATTTACATTATAAAATCATAGAATCATAGAATGATTATATTTGGAAAAGACCTTCAAGATCATCAAGTCCAACCGTAAACCCATCACCACCGTGCCTGCTAAACCACATCCATAAGTGCCTCATTTACACGTTTCTTGAACACTGCCAGGGATGGTGACTCCACCACTTACAGGACAGCCTGTTCCAATGCTTCAGCACTCTTTCCATGTAGATTTTTTTCCTAATAGCTAATGTGTAACTCTCATGAAGAAACTAGAGCTCAATTCCTCTTGTTCTATCGTAGTTAATTTGGCAAAGACCGAACCTCACCTCTTCTCAGGTAGCTATAGAGAGCGATAATGTTTCCCCTTAGTCTCCTCAGCTCCAGACTAAACAACCCCAGCTCCCTCAGCCACTCCCCATAAGGTCTGTGCTCCATCCCCTTCACTATCTTCGTTGCCCTTCTTCAGACATGCTACAAATGTCTTTCTTGAAGTGAAGGGACCAAAACTCAACACAGTATCCGAGGCACTCCGTGTGGGGCTCTATGCCTTATCACCATTTGAACCCTATGCACTTATTATTCTACTTGGCTCATAAATATTTAATTCTACAAAGTAACCACTTGTCACAGCTGTTTCTATATAAGTTATGGTTATGCTGCATGAATAAATGAATGTAAGCAAATAAATGAAATTAGGCTAGAACCACCTGGTCATCAAAAAAAGCCTCATGGGTGAGATGGTTCTCCCTATAATAGTGGCTCAGTGATTCAGACAGGTAGGATTACAGGGAACTGAGTTTTGCTGTTAGTAGCAAAAGGCTTTTGACACACTTTGTGTGAATGAAGGGAATATTTTTCAGTTCCAACCACATGTACAGCTAGCATAAATCATCCAGGTTGTGTACAGAGCTAAAAAATGTGCACGTTGAATATAGAAACAAGAATTAGTTTTTCCATCTTAAGGTATATTTTACTTCAGGTAAATATACTTAAATATAAAATATAAATATACTTAAGGTATGTTTTACTTTATGTAGGAAAGCAACAGGATCTTCATCATATTTTTCTCTTTTCCAGATGTTTTGAGAGGGTACTTAATTAGTTTGCACATGCTCTAGGAAATGTCCAGATTAGAAAATTAGAAAAGGATAACTTGCAACAACCTCTGCATACTCCAGTTATGAGGGCAACACTTCTCCTTTCACTCTTCCTTTCTCAGGTGTACGGCTATTTTTCATATCTGGGACAGTTCCATTTCTCTGTTCAGTGAGGCACTCAACCATTTTGTCTAATTATATCTGATGTTTTACTCATACTATTATGCTCTTCTTCAGAGGAAATGAAAACCAGATTGTCTCCTTGGCAGCAAAGAATAACAAATGTGCTGCATCGAATAGCTCTTAGATGAAAAAGGGCTAAAATCTGCCTCCATGCCAACTGGTGTCGAAGACAGTCTGACAGACAAGCACTATCTATCTAAGCACTATACTGATTTGTGGCTCCCTTCACTTCTAAAAATGCTCTGAAGTAAAGTTGATGTTACATTTGGAGATGAGATTGCAGATATTGAAGAAAGAATTTTATTCTTTTATTTCAGTGTTTTTTCACTAAAAATAATAAAAATATATGATGCACTTTAAGGTTGAAAGACAGTATTTCTGTCTTGAACATTTATATTCTGTCACTTCTGAGGCAATTTTTATTTATTTATTATAGCTGTTGCAATTAAAAAAATTGTAATTAGTATCTTCCCTTGAAAGTAAATAAATAATATAGAAATTAAAGAATATTCAAAAAGCAAAATCAAGTGTAATACTTTGCCTTTACTAAAGCAGGATGTTTCAGTGGGCCTGAGTTTATTAATTATATACTGGAGATTTTGCCTCATGAAAAACTTCTGCATTTTGACTTTTCCCATGTTTGCTATGATACTGAATGGAGTTGCTAGAATTTGATTCGTTTTTTACTCTACTTGGGAATTAACATAGTGCTTACGTCATAGACAATAAGCATAAACATCATATACAATTTTATAGGGTTTTTCAGATTCTTCTTATCTATATTATTGAGAACCCATTTATTAAGCCTTTAAATTAAAGTAGGTGCATTTTATTGAGTGCAAATATCCAAAATTTGATTTACTACTTTTAACATTTGCAATTACTGAGTATTAGATCAATGGAACAAAGATCAAAGAATGAGCAGAAAATCTCTAAAAAAAAGTTACCTTGAGTTTGGGTAAAACTTTATTTTATTTCATCCTAGTCCATACTAGCTGTCAGGCTCTATTACCAAAATTGTATGAGAGCCTATGAGAATTTAACATGATTATTCATGGAGGGAATTGAACAATGAAAAGCCAGATGTCCGCCACTCTAGTGCTCACTGCAGACAATTTTGCTCTAAGTTTTTTTTTGGTGGATTGTATTAGAATTGCAAAAGCCTTGGTGTAGCATTTGTCATGATGTGCCTTGGGCACTGTACCTTGCCTGCTAGCCTTCCATTCTTTCCTAATTTCTGTGAGAAATGTGAAACATGTAATCACAATTATGGCATATTCTGCTGATTGCACTGATGCAACTGACACTTTTTTGCTACCTTGATATACAGTTCTGCTCACGACGAGCTCTGTTTCATATATCTGTGGTGTATATTGGGAACCCTATTTCAGATATCATGGAATTTGCATAGGAGGTCAGGAATTTGTAAGCCTTAGTATAAGAATCTGTGCAATTAGCCTTATCACCTGGGGATAGGCGATAATAGAGGTCTCTCTACTCTTACAAGGGATTTCTGGTTAAACTTGAGGAAAGGAAATGGAAAAAAAAATGTTATTGTACTAAGCTTCCCAAATATTTTGTGAAGAAGTGATGACTTTGGATATCATCAGTATAACTCTGCTGAGTTTCAAGAATGGTTGTTTAGTCTGTGATTGCTTGATTTGATTGGCTTAGTTTTTATTTCAGTACAGCATCTTCCATTACTAATTTTACCTGCTATGCCAGCTCACTGCTCAAGACAGTGCTGCTCACTTCTGTTTAACTTTCCCACTTGATAGACCTAGCCACAAATCTGCTTCCTAGAGATGATTTCAATGCCTGAGTTTTCTTTTAACACTCTGAAAAGCCTCTGGCTTTGTGCAAGACGGCATTGTCTTCTTTGTGCAAGGCTGCATTCTTAAACGATATAGCAACTCTGTGGTTTAGCCAATGTTTTGTTTAATTGGTGGGAGAAATTGTTAATATCAGAAAGAAAACAGTTCTCCTACATTCCACATAGGTAGATGTGATTTGCCACTTTTCAAAAACTGCAGGAATAATGATGATAATAATGATGAATAAAATTGCCATTTCAGTTATATGAGTCAAAACTGTGTCGCATGATAGCTGTGGGCTGACAAATAGATAAGTACAACCTATTTTGCAGAGTCAGGCATGCGATTAAGAATATGTCTTCTTGCTCAGCCTTTTTTAAAAGTAGAAATGATTTGTGGTAAGGATGTATTTCATTCTTATTGGAGAGCCACTTACTATATTCAGCTTCAGGAGAAGACGGTCTCTAACAGGACAAATCATTAGCTAAGTCCAGAACCCTGTAGGGATAATGAATTTTTGTTACCAGCAAAGGACATGACCCAGTATATCTGAAAGATGTATTTCTTGATGATAACCCTCCAAGACTGAGCTGACTGCAGGCTGTTATGAAAGGGGCTATTCCACTTTTGCCTCTGCTCCTAACCCTGTGTTCCCACCCATCCCTTGTTTTGGCACTCGTGATCATGCAGCAAGTTACCGACCTGAAAATGATTACATCTTTTGATAGAGTTCCCTTTCTGCCAGCTCAGTTTATTGATCTGGTGAATTGCAGGGCCACACAAGTGGTGGAACTGACACAGAGAAGGCAGCAGAAATGTGCATAGGGGAAAGGCAAGACCCCTCTTCCTATAGCAGCGCATGGACTGGCTTAAGCGATCTGTGAAAATACACTGTTAGATGTAGAGTTGCACACAGGGACCTTGCTCTTGCTGATATGGGCAGTAAAACTCCTGTGCAGTAGGACTGAACTATTGCTGGGCAAATCCGATGATGCTAGAAAGGAGATGTCTCTGTCTGTGGAAAAGGCATATATTGCTGGGGTGAGGAGAACAAGAAACAGACACAGTAAATTTATTTTATTATATAGTTATGGTTTCCAATGCTGAAGGATTAAATCAATTATAGATAACATACATTCTGGAAATGGAAGCGTGCAGTATATGGAATATGTGAAATGTCTTCACTGGCTGAGGAATCAGGAGTCAGAAGGGAATGAGGGAAGACATCTTTCGGTATTTGTTGGTTTCTGATCTTCAAAAAAATGTCTTATTGTAAGTGACATGCTCTGGCAAGAACAATTATCACTGGAAAAAATGCTGCCATTGAAGATGATTTGAAGTTCAGGGCTTAATATGTTACTTTTCCTAAGCTTAGAAACACGCCTTTATTTTTAAAGATAGCTCTCATGGAATATCAACTGTTTTTTTTTTTTTTTTTGGAACCAAGAAGAAATATTTCCAAAGCCAAATGAGGATATATTAGTTTTACCCAGGATGAACATGACATGAAAGAACATTTTCCTGCAAGAATGACCCTACGTGTTTGTCTTCTGCTCAGCAGTTTATCTGTTTTTACAATGATCCAAATAGATTCAAAGGGGAGGAGGGCTGATCCATTTGTTTTCTTCCCACACATCATGCATTTCAAGTATTTCATACTTCTGCAAATGTTGTGTAATCAATCTCATTCAAAGAATTGCAGCTCATAATATTTAGCTCTGCCAACTGTATGGACATGAAGAAAGAAGGTGCTGCTTTGTTGTTCTGAGTCATTTCACAAAGAGCAGCCAATCCAAACAGATTTATTTGGGTGTAAAGTTTTTTTGGTATTATTGCCAAGACAGCTTCATGCTCAATTAAAAACAAAACATGCTGAAGCCCTGAACCTTTTAGCAATTCCAAATCTGCTAATGATGTCAAATTGGGCAGTTCCTCACCAAGGAGACATTATTTATTACAGAGGCTGACATCAGTGAGAGGCAGTGGGCCGCTGTCAAGGCGCTTTACTGGGGCATGGGAGATCTAAACTCACCTTCCCCAGATGACCCTCATGTGACCTTGATAAAACCCCTCGTCTCTCTGGTTTGACCCTGTGATCGTTACGGAGTTTTTAATATGTTTGTATGATAGCTTATGTGTGGTGGCATATAGGTTTGTATGGTAGTTTCTGAAAAAAGTGGCTAGAATGCTGTGCAGGAGGGTTGCCGTGGTTAACAATGTGCTTTTGAAGTGTAGAAAGCCGTCTAACTTTAGGTTATGTGTAACAGGTAACATTTCACTAGATGTAATGCAAACTGAATGTATTGTTTTACACAAGGCAGTAAGTATGCTAAAGGACCAGAATGAAACAGAAATGTATCTGCTTCCTGGAGCCTTCTATTTATTCTTTACTGATGGTTTCCCTTAATTTGGGCAAGTTAACTTAATTTGGGCAACTCACCAAAAATGAGTTTTTCTTCATGCCATATTGGGATTTTATTGAGTCCTCTAATAACAGCCTCAGGTTGTCAAAAATTGCACGTTTTCAGGTGCACTATCTGTTAAAATGGGAAAAATCAAGTTGTTGATGGCGATGATGGTGAAGAACGACAGCCTCTGTGTTTTCTGAATTTCTTAGGTCGCCTTAGAGGGTGCAGTTCCTACGAGGTTTCCTCATTTTAAAGTACCCGTTGTGTCAGTGGGTGTGTGCCTTTCTTTCACGATACTTAATAACTAGATCTTTTTTTTTCCCTTAAAAATGATAAAGCATTCTGCCAAATGGCTGTGTAAAAAGTTACATTCTTAGAATGAAAAAAATAATCGAAGGAAGAAACATCATGTAGGTCAACCTGAAATGAAAGATTTACAGTTTTCCTAGAGAGATTACTTCTATTCAGATTTGTAACTGAATATTTATTTCACTCAGAATTAAACACATAAAAAGAAAAATTGTTTCAGTAAAAATAAATATAGGTAAGCTTGGTCTCAAAATATTGTTTCAATCTGGAAAATGGATTTTTTCCCCCATTTTTTGTCTTTCCTGAGGTCATCACTTTTTTTGGCTGTTCTCATGGCGTTGAGGAAAGTTCAGAAACTTCAGGAGACGGCCTCTTGTGAAATCATAGTCTAGTTTCCCAAGAAGAATAGGAAGAGCAGAAACACATGGTAACAGCAGGGAAGTTGCACTCTCCCAAAGTTTACTGGCTTCATATACTGGGTGAACATCCGTAGTCGTGTTCAGCACTAACACTTTTACAGAAAGCCCTGCTGAAACTGCTGGCAACAGTGTTTTACACCACAATGGGAGCTGCTGAAGGGTAGGAAGTGTGGGGAGTTAATCCGGGCAGCAAGTAGGATTGCCTTCTGCCCAGCAGTGGAGCTTATTGTGGAGCACATCTGCTATATGGACTGTCCCATTTTGAAAAGGTCTTCTAAGAAGACGCCAGGCTGCTGCCAGCATCTGGCAGTGGCCAAGCTGCTGTAGTTCCTTGACTACGACAAACACGGTCCTTGCTGGCTAGCAGGAGGCACAAATGGGTGCATGCTTTTGTGCCTGTGCTTGTTTCATGGCTCATGAGGTGTGCAACAAGCAATCCTCTCCTGTGTGCAGGTTCCCTCTTAAGCTCCGTTCTTTGAAGAGGCAACAGAGTGTCTCAGAGCATCGCACCTTATAGACTCTTTAACATCAAAGCTTTCCATAGCTTAGATGCTAAGCGAGGCCTGGATTGACTGTTTAATGGATGTGGTGAATGGAGTCAACGAGATCTCTTTGGCTATCATCATTCAAAATCATGGCTACACTGGGCCGTGAGAATCACCCTTGCTAAGTGCCCTACAGTGTGATCAAAGAAGTGGCAGTGAAGTTCTGCTTCAGAGGTGCTCAGGCAAGAAGCTAGTGTCATGCAGCATTGCCTGGGCAAGTGTGGGGTGCTTGTGCAGCCACAGCTTGCTGTGACAGCTCTGCATTTCTGTGTGCAGTTCAGTACCTTTGACCAGACACACTGCTAATAGAGTTAGTATGAGGTAAACCAGTTCTCTCAGGTGTATGTGCTGTGGATGTCAAGTCCTCAGGAACAGCTGGTTCAGTCTACAGAGCTGTTTCTCTTATTTTGAGCTGAGAGAGCTGCAATGATTGAGCTCCAGTGGGGCTAGAAAACTCAGCTACCCTCTGATTTACCTTGTGCAAACACACACCCATAGGTAGCCTCTGGTGCTGAAGAGAGGAGGAATAAAATGGGAAGTCTCAATATGGCAAGAGTGAACAAACAAAAGTAAAGGAAGACACAATATGCACTTGTTCAGGTTAATTCAATGTAGTGTTTGCCACAGGTTTTTCTTCAGCTCTAGCAAAATCTTGCACTTGCAAAAGCTGATGTGGGTCAGAAGATGAGAAAGATAAGTGAGTCTAGTGACACATGGTGGGGAAGGAATTGGATGTAAAGTAGGAATGTGGTGCTTGGACAAGAAATGTTACCGCACTGAGCCAAAGGAAAAGGCTCAAGATCAATCAGCCAGAAGACAAAAAGCTTTAAAGGCAGAAGAAATGCTAAAGTTAGCATGTGTGGCTTACTATAAATTGGGGTAATCTGAAACAGATATTCTCTGAAGAATTCTTCCAATGTTTCCTGGCTCTGCTCCAGCCACTTCAAAGCCGCGTTATCAGTGAATTGTGGTCCCAGTGTTAGGAAAGCTGGGCGATGTTCTGAGGAAATGTCAGCTTCAGATCACAGTTTCCTCTCATTTCTGTGAAAAGAGGTCAAATTAGCAAAAATGTTGCCCACACGCCACCTCTGTCACAGCCCTCTATGGCTTACTTTGTTAATGCTTGAGCTAATCCTCAGGCTGGGGAACAAAATTGCTTTGAATCAGTAGGATATTTGATTTAGGAAGCAAAGTTTAAAATAATACCCCAGCTATATGTGGTGCCAAAAATCTGCTAGGCGGTAATGTTCATTAGACACATGCAGAACAATTAAGGGAAGTTTTTAATACTCCTCCTCCACCTTAGGATCTTTCTCACCCTTTGGGATCACCTATGACATCGGATAAATCTGAACCTTGCTGTGTGGTTGCTCACTAATCAGAGGTTTGATTAGGTAACTGTGATGAATGGAAATATAACTCCTCTTGTGTCCTTTAGAGGCACCAATATAGGATATTTCTTTATATAAACAGTACCAATGCTGCTATAAATATTTTGATTCTGCACATTTTAAAAGACAGAGTTTGGAAGGTTTATTTTTCTGTTATTTAATGTAATATGTCTTCTTTACAAATTCGGGTGTTGCTTGTCTTAAACTGCTAAAATTCTTCAGTCTGCTGAGACTCAGTCAGGTTAGTTTCAGAAGAAACTAGTGCTCTACCCTGTATCAGAAACAGAAGGAAAAAATGTAATTAAAATCCATTCAGTATCTTATTCTGAAAATAATAGGTACATACTGAAAGGAAATCAAAAGATGACAGAGTTTTTGATGTATTTATTTTTGTTGGCATATGAATAATAGTAACTGATAGCAGAATCATTTGTTTTATTGATCAGAGATGGAGTCATAGTGTTACAGGTGACCTTGCAAAACCAACAGTGAACACATACACATTATGCAGTCTAGATCTGTCTGACATGTTAGATGGTGTCTTTCTCCATGTCACCAGGTAAGTACATGCCATCCTTGAGCAGGAATGAACACAAACGAGCAGTTTAGTTATCATACTATATATATCCAAAGTGTTTTGACTATATACTTTTAATAGGAACACCTACTCCATAGAAAGAGGTAAAATTATTTATTACACCATTATTCACCAACAGTTCCTCAGAATCACGAACTAGATTCATACGTGTTATGAAAGAGCAGGTTGGTAAGAAACCATCAGGCAAAGCATGTAAGAGATGAAGAGATTACAGTGACATATTGCTAAACTGGCATCGTGAATAATACTCAAGAACATCTCAAACATCCACTTTTGCATACTGTTTGGCAGAAGAGAATGGGTGAAATAAAAAAATTTTAGTGAGGTGCTTGTAATTGCTTGTGAGAATTGTTTGTTAGACACTTTGTTTACTGTGCTAATAAAAAATGTTAGATTCTCTATTGAGTCCACCCTAAGGACCTAGCCAGGTAGATTAAAGAGTAAGAAAGCTGAAGTAACTGGCAGAGATCCCTGTGGATTTGGAAACGCTCAGTTTGAACAGCGTCTTTATGTTTTTTTTATAGCTGGTGACAACTGATGATGCTTCTTGCCATGTTCCTTACCTCTGGCTCCCTGGTCCCACCTCTCCTCAAGGTCTGCATAAAGTAATTACAGCTCCAAACATCATCTACTGAGTTTGTTAAGATCAGATAACTTGTCTTTTGGCGTTTGTTTTGCTGTTTTAGTCACTCTTGCTTTTTTAAAAGGCAATAAGGAGGTCCTGGGCCCTAAAATACTAAATAACTTTTCAAAAGTTAGCCTTTTCTCTTTTTGTAAATTATTAGTATTAAGTATTAATACTAATAGTATTAATTAGTATTAATAGTATTAATACTAATCACTTAGTATTAAGCTTGTTCAGTTATTGTAAATTACTTCATTTCAGATTTGGAAGTTTGTCACGATCTTTTTGCTTTTATGCTCACGCAAACTATTTTGTGGGGTATGACTGCTCTGCAATTTTGCTGACTTGAGCACTCATACATGGAAGGAAGAAATTCAGAGCTTTGAAGATGACTGCTTTAACTCTAACATTCAAAATGTTTTCTGAGCAAACAGCGACAAAAATATTCACCGGACTTTCACTTGTAGAAAACATTCTGATGCACTACAAGTCACCTACCAACAGATGCAGAAAATTGCTAAATTGCTAAAGAGGCTTCTGAGTCCTGTAAAAGGGAATTCATGGTATCTCTTTGAACAAACGCTCAAGTATACAGTTCATTTGGTGAGCATGACGTATCCCATTTCATTGGGTGCAGAGGATGCTCCTTTTGTTTAATGTGGAGTGGTTGCTCTCTCATGAATATCTAATCCCTAGAGATTTAGTTTCCCAGAAATATAATTTCTTCCAAATCCATGCTCTCCTTTTCCCAGAAACTCATCCAAATAAGTAGAGCTCATGTAATTGAATAAATGACTGTGTCTATGAAACAGATTCATCTAAGTCCAGGTCTCAAATTTATCATAACAGTCCCCTCCTGAATTACAGCAGCAGATAAAAAAATCAGAGCTACACTGGTGAAAACAGTTTTCAAAGAGGAGTTGACCCACTGTCACAGTAAGTGAAGGCAGAATAGTTATTCCACTTTAAGTTTATGGGGAGAGTATGTTCATGATTTTTCTTTCTGGCCTTCTTGCATTTAACCCCAGCAGAAGTGTAGCAGACAGCAGTCTTTCAAATTTTGCTGTGTTTGGTATGAAAATGACTTTTGGCTTCTGGGATTATTCAGATTTCAGAAGTGGCAGAGACTGATTTCTTGGGGCATTACTGTGAGCTCTTTCCTTCAGCTCTTTGGCCTCATTAAAAATTCTAAAGACTTTTTTTTTTTCTTTTTTAAGCTTCTTTTCCAATACGAAGTTAAAGAACTTGCCCTCTTTCTTGTGAGGGAGGAGAATCCACAATCCACAATAGCAGATAAGCGATCTAGCCTACAAAATCCTGGACCACTGCTGCAGTTAAACAAAGGACAAGGGAAATACCTTTTGGACCACATGGTAGGACTATTCCCTTAGACTCTGCTGGGAGTCACTGGTTTTGAGCTGAGAACAGTCATTGATCTCACTGGAACTAGCTCTGTGGTAATGATTAATGACAGTACAGCACTCAGCTCTTGGTTATTAACAGCAATAGAGAAATCTTCTCCCTGTTAATGTGGCCATAGATAAGATTGTGTTGCCACTCAGTAATTATTAAAAAAAAAGGGAAAAATCTCCATACATTATCTCCTCACAAAGCAGAGGTATTTCTCCTTGCCTCTCCTGTCCTTCAGTTTGAACTTCCTTCCTCAGATGTGTCTTCAACATCACTTGCTGATAGTTACAAAGTGCTGTGAAGGGTCTGGATAGTGGAGCCTGTCGCTCGTCAAGGATGGCTACTGAAATACTCCAAAGGTCCCCGACTTCCCCTCTCATCTTATGAAAAAAAGATGATGTGGAGACAAGATGGTGAATGGGTATACATGTTTGGGGAGGGGAGAAGAGGTAATGTTTCCAGGAAAAGAGTTCACTAACCTTCTCTTGATGTGATGATGTGCTGTTTCACTAGCTAACTGATCAGCTGTGAAGGGCCCTGCGCACACCAAAAGGCAGAATTTCCATTCTAATCCTCACAGTCTCTCTGTGATATTACAGGCAATTTTGCTCCTATTTTTGTTGTCTTGATATTGAGGGAAATTTGCACAAAATCAATTTGAAAAAGTTGAAGTTGTGAGAAAAAAAAAAGACTAAAAATAAGGAAATCCTCAATGCTGGAGTTATTCCAGCAGCTATAATGGTGCAAGCTTTGATCTGCTACATATTTCATGGTTTGCATCACTAACAGAATTATATTTATGTTCAAATTAAAAACAGAAGCGAATTAAAAAAAATATATCATCCCAGTTTTACTCTTTAGATGGCTAAAGGTTCTATCTTTGACTTCAGTGGGAGCAGGTGGAGCCAAATAAGCACAAGACAGGAATTTTTAAGAAAGGGTAACTGTACCCTGAGGAATTCGCATGGCTTCTTTTATTGCTAAATTGATAAGATTTATCTTACAAAAGGATAGTTTTTGGTTTAGATGTTTTCCTGCATGATGGGAGGCGGTGTTTCTTAGAGCATTGCTGGATAACCTATGAGAGGCTTTCTTATCGCTATCACTGCTCTCCTCATGACCTCTTGCAAGTGGCTCAGTTCCATAGGTTCCTCCATTTACCCCATTCTAAAATGCAATAAAACAGCTTTTTTTTTTTTTTATCTGATTTGTAAAGTACTTTGAAACTTAAGATAGGGTAAGGATTTTATTCATAGACTTTTTGATTTAGAAAGAATGTGAGGCCAGAAGCTAGTTTATTCCTTGACCTTGTTAGTCTGCCCTCTTTTCTGCAAATGCTAGCAGCTGAGGCTGACAGTGATGATGCTTTTTGCAGTGAGAAACCTTGTTCCTGTCGTTCCAACTTCGGATCCTAGACACACACTTTACACGCTCTGAGCTCCTGAATAGCTCCATGAACAAGACACAATGTTGCTGTGGGTTATGATGAGGCCAGGATTTTACAAGCACATCTTTCTCTAAATAAGTCTGGAAAAAAAATGTACAAGCAGCCTCTTTTCTCTTGTCTTCCAGAGTCAGAGCTTCATATAAGCTCAGATAAATTTCTTAAAGTAATTGTTTGATTGTGTGTGTGGAGGGGGTAAAAATATATACAACTAATGTGACTCAGGCTTAGGTCAAAAGTCTGGGTTGACTATGACTGCGCTTCTTATTTCCCCCATCCTGTCATCTATTCTTTCTCTGACTCATTGTCCAGCAGACAGCTTCTAGTTTAAAATTAGAAAGCAGAATCACATACAGGGAGAAATGACTGGTGAGAATCCTGCAGGCCCAGCCTGCTTAAATTTCATGAGCTGATGTAGCAGGAGTTATGTGAAAGTATCCCCTCACTACTGCCTACCACAGATGCCCCTTAAGATTTTCAGAAATAATTCAGGTAGAGCATCTGCAGGTATATATAGCATGAAAGGCATTTTGAGCTGGTAAACGTACTCGCTGTTGGTGTTAAACAGCCGCTGCACAAATGCTCTGTGATTTTGCTCACTACAGAGCCACATGGCACCAGTCATCTCCCTCTGCAACGAGACATCATCATGGAGCACCCTGGGAGGATGAGCAAAGGCTACCTAACATCAGCAGTCACATTTGTCATGCACATAGGCCTTCCAGAGAGTAAATCTCCTTTCCTAGCGGTCTTTGGTACTCACCCATAAAGAAAGATTGGAAATGAGACTCTCATGAGTTTGAAAGGGAAACTGGAGATTTAAAGTGTTATAGAAGTGACAAGATATGACACTCTCCTGAGTCTCTCTAGTATTTACTGTAGCAGCTCAAGAGTTCCTTTCAATGACTAGGATGTGAAAAAGGTTATTAAAACCTAGATCACTTATCATACTACTGAACTACATACTCCTCTTAGTTATTTAAAAAACGTACAGTTAAAATGCTGGCACTCAAAAAGCAGGGTTGAATAATGCTGAGATCACTGCATACATAAATAAAAAGAGCACACGATCTATCATCAACGTATTTGGAAGGAGTTGAGAGAGTCTATTCTGATTGCTTAGATTTCTGCCTTGTGTAACTCCCTTGACTCCCTTTGCACTGCAGTCAGAAGGACTGGCTCATGGTGTCCACACCCTGCTCCCTTCTAATGGGCACCAGACTCACAGATGTTTTGTAATGCTATTTCTGTTATCACTGTGCATAGGAGATTAAGTAACAGAGAGGGACAAACAGTCTAACCAGGCTGGACTGTCTAGTTTTTTTCTCCGACTCTGTAAACAGTTTAGAGCAAAATACTTAACTAAGAAAATGTCAGATATGAGTCCATAAAGACTTCCATCAGTGACGTTCTTACACTATTGCCTTCCAATAAATTTAGGGAAATTAGTAACGGGAGAAAAGACACACCTCTATCTGAAAAACATGGAACATCTATGCATTACAAAAAAAAAAGTTTAAAATATTATTTAAGTGCTTAACATTTGGAATTGAACATGTAACCTCCCTATGTCTCAATTTCCAATTCTGTAAAAAGGATGACATTATTGACCATTTATGAAAATTATATAATTTAGCTGTTGTGGTCCCTGAAGATGCTCACATACAATGGTAATAGATGCAAAATCCTCAAGTGTCCCATTAAAGTTGCTGGAGTTTGGTATTTAACTTCATAAAGGTAAGATTTCTCCTAGAGAACAAGACACAAACAGAAAATGTTCTTGGTATGCTAAATATTATGATAAAAGTTCCAGATATTTAGCTGAAGCAGCCAAAGTCATTCAGCAGAAAGGCTTGAAGCTATCTGACAAACATCCTAAATTGAGGATAACTGAAATCCTATATAATCCGTTTAAAATTCCTGCATATGAAAAGCTAGATAATGTTCTTTGTGCTAGGCCAGGAAAGCAACATTTTGATTAAAGCAAACAGGTGAGGAGATAAGTCAGGCGTTACACTGGACCATAACAAACAGATAAATGGATGCTTTTATGGAGGAATAGAGCTGTTCTGAAAAGGTGTAATCTTTATTATTATTATTATTATTATTTTTACTCAGAATTGCAATCTAAAGGCATTTATCCCATTTGGATTTCCTAGGTAGGCACATTTCAACGGCTAATTGCTATATACACTGTTTTCTAGTGAAGCTTCAGCTGAACTACACAAATCCTTGGGGAACAGCATGCAGTTGAGAATGTAACCACCCTACATGCTTTGAAAAACCGAGTATCAGAGCTATGCGACTTCTGGAAGCATTTGACAGCATTAATTCTGCAAGAAGCAGTGCAATAGAACAAAATATAGGGTATGCCTAGTATATTCCCCATAAGGAGGTACTTTGTTGGAGGAGCAAAGTTCTGTTGCACACTTAATGCCACTTGGAACTGCTCTTAGGTCAAATAACTCACAAAGCATGTCCAATAACATGGTCAAAGATACTTTTATTTATGTACTGCATTTTTTTTGCTATATTTATATGATAAACAAAACAGTGAGCAAAAGAAGAAATTTCTAACTGCTAATATTTCTTTAATATAATTGCAGTTTTGAAGTGTATTAGGTGTTCTCCAGAATATCTTTCTCTCTCCTTCTGGTGAAGATTTACTACTTATGTTTCATCCATCAGAAAGAACTTTTTACAGAGAAGGAAAGAAAAGTATGACAAAATGGTGAAAGTGCACCTCAAAAACCCACAACTTCCAAGGCATTCAGGTGATGGTCTTGTCATAAAATCCTGACTGAGCAGGCTTTCAAGTAAAGTTAACTTTTTACTTATGAAAGTGTTTTTATAAAATGCTTAAACTTAAATTTCCTGCAACAGCATTTGCTGACCTAGCTGAAATGTCACAGGTTAGCTTTGCTGACCACAATTTTTATATACAGCATAGTAATAAATGTAAATTAAACTTTAAAGCACTAGAATGAAGCAGGAAATTATGCAGGGACAACTAACTCCTCAAGGAAAACACTTTGGGAATAGAGGCAAAGAGCAGTTTCACTGACAATAGTTATTTGGGCAGAAAATTAACATTTCCAACTAAGAAGCTCATGAAAAGGTAGAATTTACATTATCTGGACTGGAATTTATAAGATATCTTGAAATTAAAATTCTCTCAGTTTATACAAGGAGATATGGTGCTTTCAACAGCCATGGGGACCTGTATTTTGTTTTTTCTCTGGAAAAAAAGAGCCTCACTATCTGTACAACAAGGACTCCTGACTCTGCGATGGGTCACTGAATTAATAAAAGCTCATGTGGAAGACTGCCATCTACCCAATTAACCTCACTGCTTCCCCAAACACTGATAGGGTTCTTGGACATCTCTCCTCCCAGCATTTTACTGCTTATTTTGTGAGAAGGGGAAGGGGGGAGGGAGGTCTTGGAAAGGCATGCAATGAAATTTGTAATGATATTCCCTGCCACAGCTGCACGGGCAGCTGCAAAGCCACAGGAAAAGTGACACCTGCAAGGTAGTATTGCCCAAATGACTACACTGCAGGGTGATTTGACAGGCAGTCAAACCCGTGCCTGCTTTCCCGAATGGCAGGGTGATGCTGCAGGACTGGAGCAGCAGCCCTTGAGAATGTCCCATTTCCTCATGCCCTCATCTGCAGCAACATCTGAGATTCCTGTTGTTGAGCATGTTCCACCTTGCCGTAGAGGGCTTGCCACTTTTTTAGGAGTTAATAATCTGCATCTGGCCTGTCATTAAGAGTTTATACTTGCTCTTTAAGGAGATTTTATAATGCAACACTTGCTATATCAGACTGTTCCATGTTTTAAGCACTTCTTTTGAGGGCCTCGCACAAGGTAGCTACATCTCCTGCTTTTTCATGTTGCAAATAGGACCTTTCTTGCCTGCATGCTCCTGGAATGGTATCAGAAAGCTTATTTTGAACCAAAAGGACTAGTACATGTGCAACACCTCCAGCACCTGTTTTCAAGCTAACATTAAATGTACACGAATAAGGCACTACCCACAACCACAATACTGCTTAGGTAGCACTTCTGTTTTTTTTTATATGATTTTATTTAATGACATAGGAATTATATGTTGGAATAGACTACAGGTTAAACTTTTCCTATTTTCTTTCTGTGGTCTCAAATTCACTTTGGGAAAGACTTGTCATCTGATGTGAAACAAAGCATTAGTGAATTTTATAATTATGTTGCTTGCTTTTTTATGTTTACTGTGAGGAAAAACTTAGGCTTCCTCACTGTTCCCACATAACCTAACATGAATTTTATCACTTTACATGATTTTCCCCACTAAAGGTTCACTTCCTGAGAAGTCACGAGAAGGCACAAGAATCTCTATTATGAACAAATCCATAGGCAGTTTCTTCCAATATTTTCATGTAGAGTTGATGTAGACAGTGGAAAATGCAATTATTAATTTATTTCTTAGTTAGACAGTGTTATAGTTCAACTATTATCCATGTTGAACTAAGCCAGGACATGCTGCTCCTTGCCGTTATGTAGTGTGAAAATGTGTTTAACAAAAATTAAAGTTATTTTTTCTATCTAAAATTAAAAGAAAGAGGACACTAATAATCTTCGGATATTTGGACAGTTTCTACTGACTATTCCACAGCCAGTGCTGTCAGTGTAAGATATTGTCAACGATTTTTCACTTGCATCATATTATGCAGTCTAAATACCCTGAGGCTACTACATTAAGGATAGCCACCTCCAAGATAAAAGTGATAGGAAAATGTCCTTACAGTAGGTTTTCTTCACAGTTTTCTTAACTTTTAAGAAAGGTATGCTTAAATATATACCTACTTTTCAAATTGAAGAAATACACATCTATTTATTTTGCAAGACAAATAGAAGGACAACTTTTTCTTTAGAAGATTTTAAGCTGTTTTTTTCCTGTAGTACATTTAGGGACATTCTGAAGATAATTTTTATGCATGACCTTTAAAAAATGAATAAATAATCTGTGTCATATATCTGCAGAACAAAACAAGAAAAGACAACTTTGTGTAATTTGGCACCAAAAAATGACTGGAGGACACGGTCAGCACAATTTTATGACTTCTAGGGCATAACATTTCTTTCAGTCCATTCCATTCTGACATCTCAGTGCAAGCACTGTCCATGCCCTGCATGGCTTTATTCAATTAAAGCTATTTCCCAAGGTCTTCTATTCCCAAAACCAGAATCACACAGAGCTGACATGCATCTGCTGAACTCCAATAGTATCTGCTGCCAGCTCAGCAGCTTAGGGTCACTTAAATACTTTCTAAGAGGAAGAAATCACTCCAAAGCATTATCTGCTGACCTAACTCCTTCAGAAATGAAAGCCGCTATCTCTCTTTGCAGCCACACTTCTGCCAGAGCTTTTGTATGCGTTGCTTTAACTGGTGGTTACAAGTTGCATCCTGCTGGGTACAAGCTGCAACTTCCACTAGCTCTCTGCCAGCAGGTCATGCTGAAAGTGGCAAGGTGCTAGGTTTGGGTCGCCTCCCACATGTGAGCACCAGATGGGCAAGACAGCTCTGAAGTGACAGATGTCTCTCACAAAGCAAGACAGCACACAGTAAACACCCTTCTTTCAAAATTCACCTCTTTGTATATATGTGAGTCTGGCTTTCTACATGTCAAAGACCAGGAGTTAAGATTGAAATCAAATAAGATAAAATAAAAGACTGGAAGGAGGATGTGTTAGTAAAATTGGTATAGATGGTGTCTTTCAGAGGAAAAGTAGTCACACTTTGCTATAATTCGATTAAATCATATTGACTTAAAGCTATGTCAGCACTGAATGAAAGTTTAACGTACTTCCAGTTCACATAATTTATGAGTTTTTTTTTCCTGAGTGATCCTATTCACACAGCATTAATTGCCCACAACATAGAACCCACTAGTTCCTGTATACTTAATTTTACTACGTGAAAATTCAGAGCAGAGCTAGTTTTGAACAATAGCAAATCTTCCTAACTAACACAATGAAAACCAGAATGTCCCACTGTCTTTCTGACAGACTATTTAATCGCAGTGTAATTCAAGCCCTTTATCTTACAGACTTGGTCACAGCAAAAGCTGTTTTTCACTGGTTCATCAAAAAATATCATTGACCTAGGGTCAAATTTTAACTCTCTTCCACTTCCTGCTGAGATGCTGAGTTGTTCAAAATATAAAAGGTTACCAACATAAAAAAGGCAAATTTATACACACGCACACAGACACAGATACAAACTCTTCTGTCGGTCCTCTCAGAAACATTTTAACTGTTTGTGGTCCAACTTAGCACAAACAGTTGCCTCAAGCAAAAGCCAGGTATGACAACTTGCAGCCCTAAAGGATGATAAAACTGAGTAGCTGAAATTAAATATTTTAAAATGAAAATGCTCTGATAACCTGAACTCTGCTTTATCCCAGATATACAATCTAAAGCTGTATATTTTACCTTTTACCTACTGCCTCAGGTAGCTATAGTATTTGTCCTCACAATTTCCAGGGAGGGAAGAGGGCTGGAAGAGTGAGGAGCATTGCTGAGGCTGAAGGACTCAAGAAAGTACAAATCCATAGGCCGAGCCCAGGATCATCTGGCAGTAGGTGACCCAAAGGTCAGTCCCAAGTGAGGACTTGGCTGCGGCTTGGTGACCAAAATGCTGCGCGGGAGAGCTCTGAGTCTTGGTCTGCTGAAAGCTATTTTGCTTCTGTTCTGTGGCAAGATGACACTATTTTTCCAGCCTGCCAGTGTTTTAGCGTTTCTATTTAAGGTGAACAACCTCAGGAACTGTGTGTTTTCTTTAACTCCTCTGTGTCTTCATTTTCCTCGGTGGCCACAACGCTGTTGTTACTCACACGCACCGGGGCCTTTGCTCTTGTTTGGGCTCCTGCGTGCTGTCTGACAACTCCCATGGTGCGAGTGGCCCTGATGCTGCTGCGAGCCGTGTGGGCACGGTACTGCTGGGGTTCTTGGCTGGTAAAAATGGTAGAAAGTGGTAGTGACAGGCAAGATGTGGCAATCCTGATGAGCCCTGTTGTGACCCAAGCTCTGGGGAGGCGCGTGGCCTTGTTTCAGTCTGCCTCCCCCCAGGTCCTCAGGGGAATGACTCTATGTAGGACAGGCAATTATTGTCTTGGTCAGCATGGACACATCGGAGGGAAAAAGATAGCTACAGTCTGGTTGCTGCTGCGGCTCCTTGAGAGCCAAAGAGTCACTGTTACTAGCATGATACTGCCCAAAACATGCAGACTTCCAGGAGAGATGTGATCCTGGCTATGCTGTGCAGTCTTGGGCATCAAAAGGTAATTGCCACCATTACAAACAGGTCTGTTTCTGCCATAGTTGTGCTCTATGAACCCTGGCACTTTTTTTTTTTTTTTTCCTACAATTTGGGAATAACTGCAATGTCTAGAAAATGGTGGTGACACAATGGTTGTTGGAGTGACTGTCTTGGGGAAAGTCAGACTGTGGTTTAAAAGTAATCTTTAATCAAGCAGCCTTCACTGAACTCACTATAGGAGTAAGGAAAATCCCTTGCCTGGCTTTATAGAGGAGGTAGCCTGAATGACTCACTGGACTGATTGGCCTTTAAATAGTTAGTCATATTACTTATGTGAGTAGAGTATGCATCAGCAGACACACCCATGGGTATACACAATTTATTTTAAATCATGTTAGGCTGCTGAAAAATATGAAATTCAGGAGAATTTAGGTTTAGAGTGGTAATTTTCCTTAGGTTGTCAGCAGGAAGAAGCAAATACCTCCAAAGGCACTTCAGAGCTCCTAAGTGAGCTGGCTAGAAATGGAGTACTCTTCATCATCTCCACAGGCTGCTATAGGCCAAAGGAACTCCTCTATACCATATGTTGTACTTAAACTATCAATAGTATTATAATGTTTCTAGCGTTCTGGGAAGTCTACAGATTTCTCACTGTGAATGTAATAAATGATAGAAACCTCTGCTGTGATTTTCTATTGAAGTTTTAACTGAACATTGTAAGAGAGGCAAACCTCAAAGTGTAGATTATATTTTAGCATGATTTTAAGGAACGAGGTGTTCTTATAATCAGCAGTAAAATGGTGTAAAATATAAAATTGTCATGCGTTGTGAGCTACAAATATTAAGTATTCATGCACTATGAATTTACAGATTTGAGCCAAGTGTAAAATGTAGAAATCTTGATTTGTCTTAAAACAAAGACAGACTGTCTGTATCAGACAGACAATAGTATCTAACTTCATTCTGTATTTTGGGGTGTCAGCTTCAGCATTAAACTTTTCCTCAAAAGGGTAAATCCACAGATAGAAAGGACACCATGGTCCTGCAACTGCAAACCAAACTAAGAACACATAAACATCAGGCAGTAACTCTTGCTCTTAATCCCTCATCCAAAGTTAAAAAATGATCTATGTAAATAATTGTTTTGTGCTTTAGATTTTTATACCTTTCTTTGCATAATAGCAAATGTTAATGGTAATGACTCACAGAGTTATTCACCCTTCATAAAAGACCAAATTTTGTTTGACTGTGTGATCTCCCTTACAAGTGAATTTCAGAAGATGACTCCAGCATATGTCCATAAAGGAGTTTTTTATTTCCTTGTAATTCAGCAATAGCCTCCTTGTTATTGCCTCCTTGCCCAGTGGGCAAAAACATGAAGATGAGGAAGATGGACCAGTTTTTGCTCTTTTATTCTTTTGTCCAATATACCTTACTTAAAGTTCATGAATCAGGTCTTTAATGTGTAGATCTATTCTCATGAGTATGAAATATTTATAATTCAGGCTTAATAATAAGGTTTGCTACCTTAAGCTTTTTTTAAGCTGAAAATATGGATTTTGTTCCAAGATGTGAATCAACGTCCTTCCACATCATCTATTTTTGTCTTTTAATCTTTCTTTTATACCTTTATGAAAGAAGTGTGATTTTCCAGAGCCTTTCAGGGACAGGGTGGGAGCAACAATAGAGTATTATAAACACAGGTTTGTAGCATATAAACCTCCTGGCTTCATCCTCTCATTTGAGTTAGAAGCTAGGACACTCACTTGAAAGGCAGGAGACGTCTCTGTCTCCAGCTCGTCCACTGAGTTGTTATGTAGCTGCTGCCAAGTTCTTCCATCTCTATGCTTTTGTTCCTTCTCTCCCTGTTTTGTATTTTTGGGTAGATTTCAAATTATTTTCAGCTGGGGGATTATCTCTCACTATGTTTGTGGAACGTCTAGCACAAGAGAGCTTCAATGCTTCTGCAGCCTGTAGGCACTACCTTAATATAAATATGAGAGAGAGAGAGAGAAGGAGTGAGGGAGCTATTTCACCTCTTTGTCTTTCCAAAGTACTCTAATTTTACTGTCAACAGACTAAGCACAAAATAGAAAATCACATTTTTTAATTGTTAAAGATCCACCTCTTCCACAAGCTAATCAATCCAGTTGCTACTGGAACACTTCCTTTTCTCTGAATTGGTTTTCAGTTATGTCAATCTGTTTACCAGATGTTACTGAGGAGACTTGAGTAAGTATATGGGTCTTGAGTGACATGGTTAAAGCAATACTAAATACTAGGTAGGAGTAGATGTACGGTGTGGGGAATGTCAACCCTGAACAGTACTGTGCATTGTCAGTGATCAACATGACAAAGTCCAGTTACATTTTGGGACTGGAACAATAACTTTTGCAGTTTCTAATGCAGCAATAGCTGCCTTTGCAGGTACATGCATCATGCATATGCACCTTTACTGTCCCTAATAAGGTGGCTAGTCCAGGGATGTTAAAAATCCCTGCACTTTTGTGACGGATCTTTTATACCACTTGCTTTGTTTTGTCCAGATCTGCTAATCTGTAGCAATTTTTATGCCAGTTGGCTGCCTTTCAAGTTCTGCTTTGTCTGTGTGCTTTGAAAAACTTTGAGATTTTGTTCCCTATTCCCAGCAAATCCAATACAAAAGCTCCTTTTTTGCGTTTTTTTTTGATTATCTATTGCACCAGTAAAAATGTATTTTTTTTTGTCTCAGCTGGAGACCTGCTTTCTAACACAGCCTCCTGCTGTATTAAAAATGAGATTTTTTTTTTGAGAAAAGAGTGGGTACTATACTGTTATTAATTCATTTTAATGTAGCTCTTAGGTTATGCTGAAAAGCCTTCCTACATAGACAGTACTTAATTATTTCTGGTCTATCCTGCTAGATGCAATGTTCCTGGAATTGCTGCAGTGGTCAGGGGCCATGGTTGCCCCATGGCTTCTTCTCTGCCACTGTCCTTGTGAGCCTGGGGCTTTACTGATTATCATGCTTAACTCTGGGACTGTCTCTCAGACAACTTTCTTCACTGAGTCTTTTACCTATCAGGGATTGGGGGTCCTTTTGTTACTAATTTATATTTACCTTAAATGTCTTCTCGTTCTCAAGACTGATGCCCTCTGCAGTGTCCAACAGACTTCGTCCAGAAAACAAAGCCCTGGAGGGCCCTGAAGAAAACATCCTGTGATACAAGTAGTAAGAGAACAATCATCCTGTGCCTCTATTTAGTTTATTTATCCTTTATTTAGTTCACGGAGTTTGGCTGCAATATGAAAGAAATGGAACCCCATTGTACTAATTCTGCTGGCTTTGAGGTTGGTGGAAGATTTGGTCCACGCTGCATAGCAGTCTTCCCCAATTTATACTGTCCTGCTTACTCCGCATGAACACCCTGGAGAGCTGTGCTCTGTTTAGCCTGAGCTCTTTGAAATGTGAATCACTCCAGGACAGCCTCTCCCAGGCTAGACTAGGAAAGCTTATTATCACTGATTTACAAGCCTTTAGAGATCAAAATGGGCCAAACCAACATTTCCTCCCTTCTCCTTTAAAACCACAATAGAGCGTCTGTCTGCTTTTGAAAGGAGAAATTCTTTCCATAGTGATTTTATTCTTTTGCACTTCTACTGATGAATAATTTACTAATTTCTCCTTATTGTTTCAAGACAGCCTGTGATTAATGAAGTTTATTTTTTCGAATGTCTACTTTTTTGTTGTTTAGGCAGCAACATCCACACTGATTTTAGCCTAGCTCTGGTAGTGATAGACCTAATTCTGGGGCCATGCTGTACCACATGTGTATGTGTGATGAGAGGGACACACTTCATGGGCAGACGGAAATGAGGAAGGCCACTGACAACTACAGGAGCTTCATGACGTGGGCCACTTAAATGTGAGAAGTTATCTTGTAATGCTGTCGCGTCCTTGTTCTCCCCCCGCCCTTTTTTTCTTTTGAACAAGTCCCCTTTTTTGTTATTAAGTTAGGCCTATAGAAAGTAAACTGCTGTTTCATACCTCAGAAAGACTGGAAAAATGCACACAAGCACATCTGATAGGATCATTGGATTGCATTACTTGTAAAATAGATTACTTCTCTCAAGCACTAACAAAAATATATTTTGCCCTAGTGCTGGAATCTTACACCTGAGTTTTGGGCAACATGTTGTTTGAAAGGCATCAGTACAGGCCACCAGCAAAGAGCTCTGCCACTGTCTGCTTGGTACCTGCCGTGCAAATCCCTCTGCTGGGTGTTGTGGTAAAGAGCTCATCTTCAGAAGCACAAGGGAGCACAGAGATGCAGTGGTAGCAGGTAGCCTGAGTAACACCTGCCCCAGCTATTCCCTGGCCATCGCAGCAGAGATCTGCTCCTCCAGGGCTCACTTGCACAAGCACAGAAGAGTGCAGAGCTGCAGCAACTGGGGGGAGCCCAAATGACTGGATCAAAGAAGGGATGCCACATCCAGCTCTTCCTGGACCATCCCGGGAGAGCATCGGCCCCACGGCCTGGCGTGGGCTGGCCTTGTATTTATTTATTTATATATATGTGTGTGTTGGTGTGGGTGCCCCCTAGGAATACACACTCAGCTTCACTGCTGTTTGGACCTGGGACGTGGAGCTGTGGCAGCCTTCCTCCACGGGCTGGTCCTGTTCGGCCTCCCTGCCTACCAGACTCCACTTGTGCACCCTGGAAGCGGGAGCAGTTCTTACTCTTTGTGAAGCACCTTGGCCTGAAAATCCTGCACTCTTAAGCATTATTAATGGCAGAATCCCAGTGTAAGTTGGGGTTAGACAGCTATATACTGATTCTTTGAATACTAAAGACTGTACTAGAAAATTTTATAAAATCATGGGAAAAAAAAGTTATTTATTAAGCTTACTAAACTTACTAAACTTACTAAACTTATTAGCTGTCAGAACAGCTGCCAGATGAAGTATTATGTTGTTTCTGAGACAGCAATGGCACTACTTCACTGCATAAAAAAGGCATGTTGACATTCATGTTTTATGCTTGTGTTGGGGCAGAAAATCATTTCACACAGAACTTGCCCTGTGATCAATTCAGGGAATAGCCTTGGCTATTAGCTTAGTTAAACTACATAGCTACTCCTGCGTATGGTAGTTGTAGCACTCCTGGTAATACATGCAGAGGCTGCATATAGTGAAACACAGAAGAGGGATCTTGACCGAACCCATGCAAAAACAAGAACTTTGTTTTTGGCCTTTAGAAGCCGTGTTACTATATGCTCTAAATGAAAGATGCAATTTTTCACTGCCTGAAAGGTAAAATTCTTCTCTGCCTCATGTGACAAAGACACATAAGTGAAAGATGATAGGACAAGTATGTATATCGGAGGGCTAGGATTTGGTCTTTGGGCTGGGGAGAGAACAGTTGAAGCATTTTAAGCATTTTAGTTTAAAATGTAACCTGGATCAGACGGGCACCTCTGTGGTTCAGTTATAAACCTGTATGCACAGTACACTGTGCTAAGCCACATATCCACAATGTGGGCATGAACAAACTACCTTCTGGCCCGTTGTCCAGTTCTTCTGCAGAATCAAAGAGTTTGTTCTGGCACCTGCAGCCATTCTTTCCCCCCTCCTAACCACATCAAGAGCATTCCTAGCATTTTCCCTAGGAGGTTACAATCATTTCAATCATAACTTGAATAAAAAATGTTGGCATTTGTCAACACATTAATAAAATCTTCACCTGGAATCTCTCTTTTCTTGCAAATGAAAAACACCTGACTACAGAAAAGCATTAATTGATATAAAAGTGCTGGCCATCAACATCCAAATAACAAATATGGTTTTGAGAACTGTGCCCATACCACAGCTTTACTACTTTGGCTTTTGTGCATTAAAGATCTAAACATAGATGGCCCACAGGAAGGTGTCCCTTCTGTTGGAGAAATGCAAAGAGATATGGCGTGAAGAGTGTTGCCAGCATCCTCCCTCCTTTCTTTGGAGGTAAAGGAGAGGGGGCAGTAAATGGAAAGGGAAGAGTATGAACTTGAAGAGGAGTTAGAAGGTGAAGATATGGGGAAGGTGCTGCAACACAAAAGGAGAGATAATGGCATTTGTTTGGAGTGCCACTCTATACCTGTTTAGAGCAGGAAGTTTTGGTGAAAATTATTCTTTATTCCAAAAAATATAAACATATTGAACCAGCCACTGATAATGTTGGTGTCATCATTTACCATTTTATTAACATATTCTATCACCCTAAAAACAACTGCTAAAGGTTATCTCAGAGTGTTTTTGAGAACCAGGCCGTCTTTGGAATAGAATTCATACATTCCCAGTACTGACAACCAAGGATGTACTGCTTCTCTCACAGTGCCTGTTCAGGTCACATGTTGGAGATGTCTGAATTAAGTCATTTTGCTAATTCATCAAATGTATCCTTGGTGCCAAAGAAGGAGAATGGGAATCTCTACATTAGGGACTCATGGCTCCAGCAATATTCAGAGGACATAACAAGGGAGAGGTGCAGAATTCTTGTTAACTCAGATTAACTGCTGCGCCAGGAAGATTTTGTTAAGTTTCTTCATCCATAGAAACATTTCAGGCCAAGACTTTTAACCCCCTCACCAACACCAACAAATGGAAATCTTCAGATACATTTTCTAATGCATTGGTGAGACAGGGTAATGCTGAAGGGAGGTCCGAAGGAATTATCTGTTGTTATTTAAACCAAAAATACAGGAAAAACACAGGCAGTAGAACATGATTTGGGATAGCAGCCACTTCTGACTGCATGTGCTGTGTGGAGCCTCTGCCCATGGTGTCCTGATCTTTCTGAACCCTTCAGGGCCCAAAAAGGGCTGCATAATTGAGAGTGTATTTCAAAGGGGATTTCCGTGGCAAATGAGAGTTCTCATGCCCACCTAATCCCATCCAAAGTGAATGGCACTCCAGAGGCAACCTCCTGATAGCAGAAAAGGGTCAGATTGTCCAGCAGTCAGGGTAGGGCAGAGAAATTTGAGAAGGGGCTCTGAAAACAGCCCTGGTTCTGTTAGGAAAGTCTGTAATTCCAATGGACCGTGAGTGTTCCAGTGCAGAGCACGCGCAGCCCACCCAGTCCTGTTCCCTCTCTTGCCTTCCTGCGTGGCCTCCTTCCCAGTGGAAGAGGAACCACAGCATCAATCAGTTCACCTGCAGCTGGCAACACACAACCCACGTGCCTGCGTGCCAGGCACAAGCTGAATGTTTGCTGCTATTGACCCATCCTAGTATAAGCCATATACTGATTACTTGATCTAGGTGGTTTGGGAGAGGGGAGTATTGGAGAATAACCTGCAGCAAAATTGAGAAACTGTGTTTTTCCAGGCTGCCTTCATTTCCCTCCTCTTTTTAAAATTTTTCTCACTTTTTAGCAATGCTTGCTGTGAGCATACGCTTATGATGAACCCAGAGAATTTGTTATGTTCAAAGAAGGCATGCATGCCTGCCAGACAGATTTTCTTCAAGCTACCCAGTTCTACTATGCATAAAAGTCAGATGTAGTGCAATCTTCTCTAGATAAGGAAGGGTCTTTGAAAGCGGAGAACAAGTTTTGGGTGACAGGAATATGTTACTATATAGATAAACTAATCATAAAAGTGACATCTGAGGGAATTGGAGACAAGAAATAGAGCAGGAAAGGGGTGCAAAGGAACTGCATCCTTCAGCCCAGCCAAGGAGGTGAGACTGAAATTAAAAGGCAGTTGAACAGGGAAAAGGCAGAAAATCAGGCAAATCAAGCAGGATGTGAGTATCAGTGCAAATATAGATGGAAAGGATGAGAGGCCATAGAGTTGGTTTTCTGAACGAAAAAAGTATCAGTAATGAAAAGAGAGAGAATAGTAATTAGAGAGGTGTGAAGTAAAAGCTATAGTGATGTAGGATAAAAGGGTATTTTGAGCAAGCAGCTGAACATAGAATAAAATTGTTAAGGTTGGAAGGGACCTCTAGAGGTCATCTAGTCCAACCCCTCTGCACATGCAGAGTCACCTATGGCACGTGGCACAAGACTGCATCCAAGCGGGTTTTGAAGATCTCCAGAGAAGGAACTCCACAACCTCCCTGGGCAGCCTGTTCCAGTGCTCTGTCACCCTCACTGTTAATTTTTTTTTTTCCTTAAGTTCCTCTAGAACTTTTGGTGTTTCAGTTTGTGGCCATTACCTCTAGTTCTGTCGGTGGCCAGCACTGAAAAGAGACTGGCCCCATCCTCTGCACTCCCTCCCTTGAGGTACTTATAGACACTGATTAGATCTCCTCTCAGCCTTCTCTTCTCCAGGCTGAACAGGCCCAGCTCCCTCAGCCTCTCCTCATAGGGCAGATGTTCCAGGCCCCTGATCATCCTTGTAGACCTGTGCTGGGCTCTCTCCAGCAGCTCCACATCCCTCTTGTACTGTGTGGCCCAGAACTGGACACAATACTCCAGATGTGGCCTCACCAGGGCTGAGTAGAGGGGCAGGATCACCTCCCTCGATCTGCTGGAGATGCTCTTCTTAATGCACTCCAGAATCCTATTGGCTTTCTTGGCCCCAAGGGCACACTGCTGCCTCATGGTCAACTTGTCGTCCCCCATGACGCCCAGGTCCTTCTCTGCAGAGCTGCTCTCCAGAAGGTCAGTCCCCAGCCTGTACTGGTGTCTGGGGTTATTTGTCCCCAGTTGCAGTACCTTGCACTTGGCCTTGTTGAATTTCATGAGGTTCCTCACCACCTGGTTGTCCAGTCTATCCAGGTCCCTCTGGATGGCAGCACAGCCCTCTGGGGTATCAGCTACTTCTCCCAGTTTCGTATCATCAGCAAACTTGCTGAGGGAGCACTCTGTGCCTTCATCCAGGTCATTGATGAATAAATTGAACAGGACTGGACTGAGGACTGAACCCTGGGGGACCCCGCTAGCTACAGGCCTCCAACTAGACTTGGCACCACTGATCACCACCCTCTGAGCTCTGCCATCCAGCCAATTCCTAATCCACGTCAGCATCCACTCATCTATCCCACACTTTCAGAGCTTGCCAAGGATGACGCTGTGAGGGACAATGTCAAAAGCCTTGCTCAAATCCAGATATATGACTGCTCCACCACATCTGCCTCTCTCACCTCATCTACCCAGCCCGTCATTCCATCATAGAAGGCTATCATGTATCATGTTAGTCAAGCATGATTTCCCCTTGGTGAACCCATGCTGAATACTCTTGAGCACCTTCTTATCCTCCACATGTTTGGAGACAACAGCCAGGATGAACTGCTCCATGACTTTTCCAGGGATGGAGGTGAAGCTGACTGGCCTGTAGTTGCCTGGGTCCTCCTTATTGCCATTTTTGAAGACTGGTGTGACATTGACTTTCTTCCAGTCTTCTGGCACCTCCCCTGTTCTCCAGGGATGGAGAGCGGTTTAGCAATAACATCTGCCAGCTCCCGTAGCACTCTTGGCTGCATTCCACCAGGGCGCATGGATTTCTGGGTGTCAAGTTTCCCTAAGAGCTCCCTGACCCAATCCTCCTCTACCCGGGGCCAGTCTTCCTCTCTCCAGACACCTTCTCTGGTTTCTAGGGTCTGGGATTCCAGAGGGCTGCCCTTGGTAAACACTGAAGTGAAGAAGGCATTCAGTAACTCTGCTTTTTCAGTGTCTTTCGTAAGCAGGGCACCCACACCATTCACCAGCGGACCCATGTTTTGCCTAATCTTCCTTTTACCATTGATATATTTGAAAAAGCTCTTCTTATTATTTTTAACATCTCTTGTGAGATTTAATTCCAATTGTGCCTTGGCTTTCCTTGTCACTTCCCTGCATTCCCTGACAATATTTCCATATTCCTCCCAAGGAGCCTGTCTTTTTTTCCACTAATCTAGATGATTTTTCCACTGATCTAGATGATCTTCTGGGGTCCTTTCCTTCCTATGAAAGCAAGCAAGCAATTTATGCATTAATGAGTTTTAGTCATCATATTTGTTTTGCAGTAGCACTTTGAAGATTCATAAGGTTACCACCAATGCTGCAGAGTGTGTATGCACATGTGCTTTTGTCCTTTACAGAACATATGTAGACTAAATGCCTTCCCCACACAATGCTTCTTACTTCTGGTTTAATACTATGGCTCAGTTAAATTGAAAGATATTAATATCTTTGGCTGCCCTTGATATTGTAACCAAATAAAAAGAGAATGACAAAAAGAGTAGAAAGTGTGCTTATAAACCAGTAAACAAAGTAATCAACCTTCCCTTGAGTGAGGAACCAGTGGACGGATTTCCAAAGAGCCTAGAGCCTGGCCAGGGACAAAAAGTTCAGCAATGTCATCTAAGTAGGGTAGCCAGATGTTCAAGTGTGCACCTTCCTGGCCAATTCATTTAATTACTTAAACAAGAACACAATGCTATTAAAAGTCTGGCCTCTCATGTTTCCTGAGCATTCGCTTATCTGCAAATATTGTCCCTTGAAAAGGGACATCCGATTTGGACAGTACAAAAAAACCCAAACAGAAACAAACAAACAAAAAACAGTCTGGGTGGGATTGTCTTTCTTCTGCAGTGGTAATAGCTACAGTAAGATCTTCATTCCCTCATTGTTATTGACCGAGTACATTTGTGGGATAGGGCAAAGTAGCTGGCATTGGTTTTGTAGTATTGTGCTAGTGTGCATTTTTATTGGTATATGAAAATGTGGTAGTTGTTGAGCTGTTGTAAACAGCCATAGCACCACTCAAGACACGCAAAATTAGATCTTTCTTTTTGTTCATGGAAGCTCTTCCTCACAGATCATTTCTAATGGTCTTTGGGGATTCAGGAGTGTTAAAAGTCTTCTTCCTAAGTATTTCATCTCATTGTTTAACCACATCATAATCTTCTGCCTAGTTTTCTTGTCTATTTTGAGTGATATTTATTACTCTGTCCTTTCCTAGGGAAAAAAAAATCACTGAATTCCTATAGGAAAAGGATAAGGCTTCTTGAAAGATGTTTGGGAGCTTCTAGATACTTAAAACTTTAGCACTCACAGAGATTAGCTGCTATTTCTGTGGTTTTTAACATACTCACAATGCAACAAGAAATGAATTATCTAGAAAGTTACTGAACAAAAATTTGAGAGCATGGTGGAAATGTCTCTTGAATACTTGGTCTTGAGAGTAGTTTGTTATCTTTATTTCTTGTATCAATTACATAAAATTGTGTTCATTATATTTTCATTCTACTCTAATATTAGGTGGCTGCTTTTTGCATGCATTGTACCAGCTCTCTTCAGCTGAGTCTCAAGATATCAAGTGACTTGTTTAGAAACCCTGTTTCAGTATAGACTGATAATATGAGAATCTTCACATTCATATAGCTTTTTTTTATAAAAGAAATTTATAGATTCCAAGTATGGGAAAAAAAGCCTCACAATGCAGTGCAGGTATTTCTGAGACACTAAGAAACCACAGAGCAAAGGAAAAGACTCACTTTTTATTTTATTTTTTTTTTTTAATCTTTTAATTCCTAAACCAAACAAGCATAATGTTCCTTGTCTTTTTCTTTTCTCGCTCCTTTGGTTGCTTTCTCCAGCACCTCTCCAGCAAACATCACTCGCAAGCTTCCCGTTAGAAAAATGCAAACTACCAAATGTGTTGTTGCTTCTACTTATTACCTGAAAAAAAAAAAAAGCCAGAATTTCCCTTTTGGTCCCTTGGACTTTATGCAATGGGGCAGAACGAATCTTTGTTCCAGTTACCAAAAGCACTAAAATACTATTTTCTGAGAGCTGAAGAACAAAATACTGCCCTTGGAAACATATATCTGTCTAAATCTTGAAGCATCCAATTCTGGAGGAGTATTTTTAGCTCTTGAATTTAGCCTTTCAGAATGTCTTGTGGTTTCTTTCAGGAGGGAGCTCAATAAACGACTTTCTTCACAAACAACCCAAGTGCGAGTACCACGCTCATGCCCCACGGAGGGCAAAAGTTCAGAGCACAAAAGCCCATCTCAGTGTCCCTCCTTGCAGACACAACCAACAACGGTTTTCGCACACAGGCCTAGGCCCTGAACACAGGCAAAGATTCATGCCAGTAGTGCTCTCTGCAGCCGCTTTTGAGCAGAAAAGCTGATGTTTTGTGTCCTCTGTGTCTCTGACACCTGCGTTAGGACTTGCGCAGACGTCCCTCCCAACAGAAGCATACACGCGCACGCACACGAACACGCACGCATTGCGCACACGGACCCATGCTCACACGCACACGAGGGGCATCCAAGCTTGTGAACGTTTTTCTCTGCCGCCTTAATTAAAACAATACCATTTATTACGTGGGTCTGTTTTCTTTCTTTCAACACCTCTGTTTTTAGGTTATAATTCCTTTATATCTTCATTGTTTTTTAATAATTGGACAAAGTGTTTCCCAGCTTAACTTTTTAGAGAATGGCAAGAATCCCAGCAGCCATGTCACTGGGCCAGGATTTCAGTGTTTCCAGAGCCACACATTTGTCCAGGATATTTATGTCATATTTAGATTGGTTACTAGAAGCAAAATTTTAAGAGTGGAAAAAAAACTTTTTTCAAGTGTAGATTTACTTCTATAAATCTGGGATTAGTACCTTAGCAGCTATGTGTTTAACTCTGCGTCTAGGTGCTGAAGCCAAGATCCTGGCCCTGCTCTGAGTGCTGTAAAGCACTCTGGCAGCTGAGCATCGCCTACAGCCAGTGGGTCTGGCCCCAGAGGGCTTTTCTCATATGAGGCAGCAGCAGTTCTGTGTCAAATGGCTCTCCCCAAAGTCCCTGGCTTGGGAAGCACGCCTGACTGCAATGTGACACAGCTGGGAGAAGCCCCCAAGGCTTTTCCTAAGCTCACTCATCCAGGCTGAGTAATCTGGTCTGGATGCTGCCCTCATGTCAGCAAACTCAAGAGGCTGCTGGCAAGAGACGAGTGGGTCACTTGTGCCTCATCTCCTCCTTTTTCTTAACCCAAGGAAAGGCAAAGCAAACCCATCTAAATGCCCTTTCACAACACTTTATTTTTGGGCAAGGGCAAAAATGGCTTTCATAAATGGCTTTCAGCTAGATTTCAGGCTGAGGGTTTAAAATCAGATGATAAGCAGACCTCAGAATTGACTTTGCAGTGCTCAGGTGCTGAGGCTAACGTGTGAATCCCATGAGGCTCTGATGACCCTTGACTCTCACTAGCACTAACAAACAGGACAGGAAATCTGTGCTTCACAGGATTAGTCCTGAAAATATTCCCATACAACTGTCTTGCTATCTCCATGAGAATATATACAGTAACCCTATTTGCTACAACCCCTGCGGACACTTTTATTGTTTTGCCAAAATCCATACTTTGCACAAAAGCAGACATGTTTTGCTGACATTTCTTACAAGCGTCTACTCTACTCTCCCCATGCATCCAGTGTTTTGGATGATTCTTGGTAGGATTGGTGAATGCTTAAAAATACCCTGCTGAGGCCTAGAAAATCAGGAGGCCCCAAGTTTTACATATTATGACTACCTTAGACACAGTCCTTTCTTCAGTAGGCCATACGCATTGCAGACAGTTTATAAGCAGGGTGTGCCTGTTCAGCTTTTTGTGTTTGAATGGTGCTCATTCATTCGAAGCCTTTATATTCACCCCAAATCTTTTGGCACTGCTCCCTCTCCATTCTATAACTGTCCCCTCACTCGCTCTCCTCCTCTACAGCCTGTTTGAGAGCTACTGAGACAGCCTATCCAATATGTCTAAGACTCCTGATGTGGTTTTAGGTTATTACAGTTTTATTGTTGCTAGGATCACCTGCCATGGCAAGTAAAAATACTTCTGCCTTATGGCTGGGGAGCTGTGGGCCCATTCACATTCTACCTGCAAAACACATCCTGAACTGAGCAGGATTTTAGTATGTGGAATTGCTGCAGGATTAGCCCTTAGGTGGGTATCCAGCTTTGCATATATGAAATGTTCCTCATATCCTTTTTTTTTTTTTTTTTTTTTTTTCCATATCCCTCATGTAGGCAAAGTTCCTCATATCTTTTTTAACAAAACCAATAAAACTTTTAACACATGAAATGTGTGTGTTCTTGGTATCAAAAAAAATCTTCAACTGCACACAGAGTTTAACTCTCAAACTGAAGCTCACAAAGGAGGAAAGGATATTTAACCTCAGACTGAGGCTACATCTGATAGATAAAGCAAATAGCGTGTTCTGGGTTTGTGAGTCGGACTGGCTTACTAGGCAGCTAAGGGAAAGCAGCAAAGATTGGTGTTAGGACTCCACAGCTAGGAATTGTAAAGGAGGAGGAAATAATTGGGAAATGAAAAAGAAGGAGAAATGGTAGAGCAGGGCCTTCTGCTTGTTAGCTAAACTTACCTTCACTATTAGATATTAGACTGAATCCAAACATAGTGAAAAGATAATTTCAGGCTTGCCTCCTGGGTGTTTATTCCAACTTTTTCTGCAGTGTCTTGTTATTTGGATACTCTGAGAGAGACACTACATGAGAAAAATTGAGCGTCATACTGGAAAATATGAACAGATGTATAGACTACCAGACATATGAAATAATCATTTCTCACTGCTTAGCACTGGTAAAATCTCAGCACGGCACTTCAAGTTGAGCAGCCTAGAGAAAAGATGAGAAGAGATCCGTCTGGCTCCACATATATTGCATATTGGGCAAAAAGTGGTTGACTAAAATTACAAGAAATATACTTATATTAGAGACTAGGAAACAGGTTTTAGTGATGAGGGCAGTTGAGCCTATGGACATGTTACTTAGGTGCTTTGCATAATCTTTTGTCTTGGATGTTTTAAAGACTAACACTTGTCATTTGTGATCATCCAAGTAGAATATCATCAGGCAACGTTGTCCAGAAAGTAAGAAGGTACTTCTTGCTTCATATTTCCTTCTCACTCTTCTTGTTGTATTCTAGTGCACACACAGAACAGTTAAGCATTGTTAAGCACTCAAAGAATAATTCATAGAATCTTAATATTATAGAAGAATTCAGGTTGGAAGGGGCCTCAGGAGGTCCCTCATCTAACTTCCTGCTCACAGCAAGGTCATACCAGTTTTCTCAGAAAGCTTCAGAGATGGAGTCTGCATAACCTCTCTGAACAACTGGCTTCACTTCCTCTTCATGAACAGTTTATCCATGTCTTTCTTCCCCAAACTGGACACAGTGTTCTAGATGTAGTCTAAGAAGTGTAGAGTAGAGGGGGATGGCTCCTTCCATCAGTCACTGGTTACAGTGCTGTTGCTGCAGCGCAGGGTGCTGCAATTGTTTCCCGGCCCATGTCACTGTACTGGATTCTTCCATCCTGAGTGCAGGCCTCTGCATTTTCCCTCCTGAATTTGATGAAGTTCCTTTTGGCCCACTCCTCTAACCTGTTTAGGTCCTTCTGAATGGTGGCACTGCCCTTGAGTGTATCAAATGTTCCCTCCAATATACTGCCATCTCCAGGCTTGACAGGAGTGTGCTCCAACACCTCCCTTGGGTAATTGGTAAAGATGTTAAACAGATTGCAAACTTCCAAACTTCCTATAATTAGACCACCTTGTAGTTAACATATTTGTGTCCAAGAAGGTGCCAGTTAGGAAGAGTGTACTGTATGCCAGGCAAGTGGCAGCTGTGGAAATAAAAGACCTCTCACTATACAACCAGCTATACTCAAACAAAGGAAAATGGCTGACCAGACTAGCCAACTTTTGTGGTAACCTGGTAAAGAGAACACATACACTCAGAATTGCATCAACGCTTTGCATTATTCTTTCTAATCATATTACTTACCTACCTGTCCCAATTAAGTGGCAGTTTTTTATACTACATTACTAGAGAATGCACTGCCTGATCAATTATCCCCAAGTGAATTGAAAAGCAATAGCTGATAGTCCACTTTTTTATGTTGTGACATATATTTAATTTTGTGTGCATGTGTCTATAGGGATGTTATGGTAGAAAGATTTTAATGAAAACAGTTTGTTGGTCCTCAGAATTCTGCACATACTTAGTTGTTCTTATAAAGCAGGCATTCTGGTCTATAGAAACAATCGAAACCACCTGCATTTTCTTTGAACCAGAGCCTTGCTTTCAACTGAGCATCCTAGTGTTGTAATACCTCATCACATGCACAGTAGGAAAAAACAGTTACACATTTCACTCCCTCTGTGTGTATCCAGTGAAAATTTGCCAGGCACGTAATCATGCATGTGTCATTGCAAGGCAGCAAAACTCATTTAGTCAGTGTTTTTTTTTTAATATTATTTTTAAATGAGGTACTCAAAATGTGAGGGGCGGTCTGGGCAAGTTGCAAAGAGCGGTGTGGTGCCGTGTGAGTGACCTGTGGAGGTCTAAGCCAGCTGATGGGTAAGTCACCTCAGATATGGTGAGAAATATTAGCCAGCGCTCCGGAAGCAAGATATCCGCACTGAGCTGGTGCAACATTTGCACCAATGCGCCCAGGTGAAAGGCCGAACCACTAACGGGTTCCAGGTGAGCTCTTCAGCACTGCATCTCTTCCACAAAACAAAAACACCCCAATATTTTGGAGTTTCTGGGGCTGTTAAGGAGCCTTGAAGGATTTCCCTGATGTCACAACATGTCCCGCCAAGGAGGGAATTATCAGTTACCTCATGGGAACTGTAAGGTGCAGAGGAAGGCAGAAGTAGCACCAAGGCCACTCCTGGGTTCTGTCTATCCACAGAGGGTTTGCTCTTTCTTCTACTTCCCTGCCTGAGGCCACTCACAAGCATATGGTAAAAGAATGGTAAAAGATGTATAAATCCCTTAGGTACCCTCTCAACCCTTCTTTACGAATGCCTGCAATCATAAAAATAATATTTAAAAGGATGTTTCCAATCTCATTTCAAGGGCACAAAGCAAGCAGTTTACCTCTCTGTTAGAACAGTCCAAGAGGAATACATGCAATGTGTCTGGATTATGGAGACAATAAATATTTGTATCCTTTGAAGTTATAAGCCATTCTTAATGGCAGTGAAGAGTTTTACAAGGCAGTGCAGCTAAGTAAAGACTAAAATACAGATGGATCAATTTAGAGATTGTACCAAGAATATAGGCCTCACTCCTAGTTTAATCTAGAATATCATGACAGCCTGATATAAATAACTAGTGTTTTAATACATTATGGGGTGCCCTGGCCCTTGTTACTCACACAGTAGGTTGTAGAAGTATAAGGTAGTTTAAAAATCAATTTTATTTTTCAGGGGATTTGCTTCTCAGCTTTCACCCAGTTCATTTTTATCTTTAAACTCTCAAGCACCCACAAAGTATTGCATTCATGTTTTCCAGTACACAAGGGAATGACTTAGTTTCTTGAAAAGAGCACTCTCTGAATTCACAGTCAGTCAGATAAAATTTAAAAAAAAAAACAAGGCATGAAATAAAGTACAAAAATATGTCCCAAGCTCTATGGTACTTAATTTTATCTCAAATATTTAAAACATGACTTTACATGTCATGTTTTAAAGTCATGTTTAAGTCTCTTTTTACTCTTGAGAAAGTCGATAATGGCAGCAAATTCCAAATCTGTCTGATGGACTCATCTGCTTCGTACTAATGTCTCTGTTTGCATGTAAAAGCAGCTCAACCATTGCATTGCGTTCTGTATAATTATTTCTGCTAGCATACACACGACTGGATGTGCTAGAAGTTATCACAAGTTCATAGAGATTTATTTCAAAAGCCGTGACTACAAGGTACATAGACAATGTCCTCAGAAGTAGCGATTTTGTTTTGGGCCAGTTCTCTGGCATAATTGAGGATAAAAGGAGGTTGTTATCCTCTACCTACTCTTAATTTGGGCAATATAAAGTTTTCCTGCTTCTTGTCACCCAGGTTCACATCAGTGAGAATTTACCCTTTTTAAAAAAAATTATGGCTAGGTTCATCTCTACTTAATCCTTTGACACATTTCCCAAAGTTTCTAATCTTTTTTGATCTCTGTGTTTAGCTCTGTTGTCATGCGGTCTTTGAAGCCCTGACCCTTCTGGGCTGTGTTGGCAGCTTTGAGTGATGATGGTGGTAGTGGTGTCATTGATTAGCTGCAGGCTTCTCTATCCTGAACTCATCAAATAAGAATTTCTCAATTTCAGCACATGTCTCTGCTTCTTTGCCAAGTGAGGAGTTTATGGACTAGTGATCTGAAAGTCTAGAGACTTGCCACTTAGTCCATGGCCTGGGGAGCTTCTCTGACCGTGTAAAAGCAGCTCACTAGGGTGCGTTCCTATGAAATGCTATTTTAGAAGTAATTTCTCTCTCCTGTCAGTAAGAATGAGGCTTTAAAGCCCATTTTAACCCATGGATAGTCTTGCAGATACAGGCCTTATTGGTATCTGTATATGTTCATATTCATCTCCACTAATGGATGGGAAGCAGCACTGTAACTGCATTATGTTTGGATGACTTTCCAGCCATCATGCGACTGAGATTCCTGATCCAGAACAGTCTGAATAAGAGGACCAAAAGAGCATTTTCCTCCCCTGTCTGCCCCATGTACATTGGTTACCTTTAGGTAGAAATGGACAGCAGAGTTAAGAGACAAGCGCTGCTGCACTTGAATTTATACAAAATTATACAGAATTTATACAGAATTGGGAAACAGCTAGGATGAGCATGCACCACAGAACTGGATATCACCCCTCAGTTCAGTGATGCATCTGTGCCCGTAGAGACTTTGAGTTTTGACACAGACTCGCTTATAATCAAGCTCATCTTACCTGGATTTTGGTGCTTTCTTTCTTCCTGATGATGAAATGAGGGTCGTGGTGCCTAAGAGATGAAATGAGGGTCGTGGTGCCTAAGTGTAGAATCTCTCTAAAGACCCTTGTAGATAATGTGGTAAGAGCAAATAAGGTGGTTCCTCCGAGTGTGATCTCCAATAAAAGACAGGCCAAGAAAGTGGGAAAACAGTGCTGTTTCCCACCAATCCTCCACTGCAACTTACATTTTTCTCCAGTGGTCTTTGCTTACTCTTATTCAGAAGAGATGTGGTCTAAGCCCAAACTATGAAAGAAATAAGCAAAAAAAAAAAAATCTCAAATCCATAAGCTAATTATGGCTTCATATACATAAAGAATTCCATTGTCAACAAAGTCAAAGTCAAGGCCTGCAGAATTAAAAGGGAAGCCACTATTGAACTCAGGCAAATAAAGCTGCAGGAAAGCAGTGACGCTGCCAGAGAGATCAGGCACAGAGAGGAGATCTGGATTTAGGTACTGAAGTGCCCTGTTCTGGGAAGTGCCAAGTACTTTCTATGGTTGAGACTGCTTCACACCTAAGACCATCAGGCCTTAAGCTGAATTATTAGAAACTTGTTTGCTCTTCCCTCTGAGAAGAAAAGAATCTACCCTAGAGACCTCCTACATCCTCTACCAGTTTTCACTGTAGGGCAACAACAAAGCAAAGGACAAGACAAAGTGAGCGCATAGTTCAGAGTGCCTTGTGCCCACACTGGGACATGTATAATGTAGATGTCTGAAGTTAAGTGAGATTCTCCTGCTTTGGGATTCAAACATGGTATCGCTTTCTGAAATGTATATCTAAAACAAGGCCAAGAATAGGGATTTCTAAATCAACACAAGCAAAAAGTAAGAAAACATGTGGTACATACATCAAGGTGCAGTATGGCGAGTATTTGCTTCATTGTTAAATACCGTTCTAGGCAATAATAGGCAACGTGCTGAAAATATGGCCTGACATAAGGATCCTTCCATTTTACAAGCCAACCTAAAGTTTCCAGTTTTATAGTATACTTTAAAAGAAGCAGTAATCTTAATCCCTACAATCTTGACCTCAAATTACATTTTAGTGTTTTCTTCATAGCAGAAGAGATGTGATACAGATGGCATTACCTCATGAAAATCCTCTTGGCAAATTATGTTCCACTGCTGCATGCGTGGCATTATTGCACACTAAGTCTAGAAAATGCACAGTACCCCTTTTAGTGGCAATCCATTTTCTTGAAAAAAGCACACACACACACAAGAACAGAAATAGGAAACCAGACAGGCCAAAACGCCCTATATTTTGGAGAAATCCTTCAGCATGTGTATTGGATCAGATCTTTAGACAACGTAAGATTGGCAAAACTGGGATATAACCTCTCAGATCAGAAGATCTGGCCCATTATATTTTGCTTTTTTTTTGTAGTTAAAAGCAGTGCATTACTACTCAGGAAATCTGCGTTCATTTTCAAATTCTGCTCTGAGCATGGCACAGCCATGGGCAACTCAGTGTCCCTTTTACACCCATTTGCAAAGTGCAGCTAGGGTATGTCCCTAGATTACATGCATGGTGCTGCAGTGTTAAGTTCTACAGATTGCACTGTCCTCTAGAAGTGCTTAGTTCAAAACCCTAGGAACTCCTTGTTATCTGGATGAAAACAAACCTCCTTAAACTTAAGTGTTTTTTTTTTTTTTTTTTTTTTTTTTGAGGCGAAAAGGTCTAACGACGGAAAACACCAACCTTTGGTCAAATAAGAAAAATAACCTCTTTGAGGCAAGCCTCTTTCCCATAAATTGAAACCTCTGAATGAAGTGCCTGCCAAAGAATGCTCTCTTCCTGGAACACGGGGAGCAGAAAGCCAGCAACTTGCTTTGAATGTGCTGAACCAAATTTTACAGCTACATCTGACTCCTAGATTGACCCCGAGCCTGCCTTTTTTCTTTTTCTCACAAATACTACTACTGCTTCTTCCAATTCATTGATATATTCCTTAAGGATTGCACATAAACTTGTAGATTTCTGGAAAAAAAAATCTCGAATATGAAGTTGATCATAAAGCTACCAAAACCCTAATAATACTCCCTGCCCATTCTTGTGGTATAAAAACATAACTAATGTTAGTCCAGTGAACAGCAAGTAAGACTCTGGAGGGCTCTCTGGAAGACTGTTTTGGCGATACTATTACTTTTCCCTGTTTAACTTTGTAAACCTGTAATTGGCAATAAAAAAGACCACACTTTTGCTTTTTTAACTAATATTTATTTAAACCTTACCATAAGGTGCACATAGTGGTTTCTTTTGTTTCCAGCAGGATAAAATTCATAAGGAGAGACCAATTTATCATTTAAAAATTATTTTGTATTTTTAACCTAAAACACTCAGTTTCACAATGTATTTTTAAGAGTTTTTTTTCACAGTCTTTCAGTGCTCTCCTGTACATGCAAGCTACTGTGTGTGATCTAATACTGGAAGCAGAGATCCCTTCGGATAGAGCACTCTTTCTCACTGTGTGTGTATCAGAACTAGTCAGCTAGGCAAAGGAGCCTTATGCTGCCACAAATCTGGAATTACTTAATGTCATTATTTCAAAGGTGCAGCTTTTCCACTACTGACAGAGACCAAGTAGGGCAGAGAGTTTGGACCAGTGTATCTATATATCCTGACCATACTATACAGCTGCTATTTCCCATTTGAGGTTAACAAGAATTTTGACTTTTATTTTTAGAGATGTGGCAAGAAGGCAGCTTTTCTAAGGAAAACAGAAATAGACAGTAAACTAAAGGGATAAGCAATAAATACTTTTTGTAGAGATGTATGTGACATTTGCAGTGAAAAAGAAAACACTCAACACTTCGAGTGATTTGACTTTTGTTGCACAATAATCTTGTCAGCCTCCTTCTGTTTTAACAAAAAGAAAGATGGAAAGCATGGGAGAAGATGTTTGTGTATGTAGATTTAAGGAGAGCAGGTTTTTAAATTGTTCATGGGATGCAGTTTTCACTTAATCCACCCATTCAAAATAGCTAATACATTTATTCTGAATTTTACCTGAAGAACAAGGCTAATGGTATACCAGAGGGACAAACTTGTGCATAGGGAAGATGCACCAGAAACAAGGAGACCAGACTAGGCAAAGTACCACCATGTAACTAGGTAAAGTACCACTGTGTACTTGTTCTGTTCTTTATACACTTTCCTTAAACAGCCTCTACTGTCTGCTGTTCAAATGAGAATACTAGACTAGATGCATCTTGTACAAAAGTTATTATTTTTCATGTTGTGAGAAAAAGAACATCTGGAAATGAAAGTTTTGTGAGAGGATGGGCTGAAAGTCTTGGGTATCCTTTTAAAAAACGATGTTGATTGTTTTCATCATATAAATATGAACAACAGGAAAAATCTGCAAGGGTTTGGTGAGATGTTGTGTCACAAAAGATAAAGTTTTTCTCAGCTCTGATTTCAGCCCTTTTATGGTGAAACCAGCTGTTGAGTAGCTCATTTTTTTTTCTTCTATTTATCGCAACAGATTATATCTTAAGATAATATTTCACAAGATCCAAGGGAAAAGCAGTGATAGATTTGGCTGTCTAGTACATCAGCTAAAACTAAGCACAGGATCATTTGCTGTGATAAAAAATGTCATTTAAAAGACTTGGACCATTAGTTTAACAGAAACCTAAGGGAGCATAATGTATGCCATCGTAGCTGGCAGTGACACTTTGGGACTTCTAGAGACAAAATGTGATGTTAGTGTGTGATGAAGCCAGGGTACCCTAGCTGAGCAGGCTCCCACAAGCCATGCAGAGCACTCAGCAAAAGGCTTGCAGCATATCTGCAATTGCATCACATAGCAGGAAGTGCTACGGTGGGCACGAAGAATATTACTGCACTTGGTAATAGCCTAGTTCTCATTTGAATTCACTGACACTTCACTGGCCACTGAACTTGCTGTTTGCTGTTTGCTCTGGCAGGAGTAAGAAAGCGGGGAGAGAAAGGGATCACACAGCGCATTGCTATTATGCTGGTAAGCACCTTTCCCTGTAGCGAGTGGTTGATGTTCCCCCAAAATCTGGAACCCTCTGACTCTCATCCTCTGCAGCAACATCCCCTCAACAGGCTGGCACGGCAGGAGGGAGTCTGCCCGCCTTCCCGGTGCTGCATGCTGGGACATGCAAGGGGCAGCAGTGCCCAGGCCACATTGGAGAGGCTTCTGCTGCTGGTCAGCGGTGTCTGCTCTGAGACTTTGCTTGTGCGACTCAGGCACTGTGTCACCTGTGCCACCCAGGGACAACATGCAGTCTCTTGCCTTGGTGGAGCTGAGCCAAGAGGTGATTTTCTGTTTCTTTGGAGATGACTGAATGTGTAACACGAATTAAGGTCTTTAGGGTCTTATGATACAAACCAAGTGATACAGAGAGGCTGCAGTTGGGTGGGAAACTCACCTCTTCATCTGCTACAAATGGGACCAACAAAATCCTCATATACCAGAACAATAAGGGAAGGACATAAATACCTGGAAAAGCTGAGAAGGTCAAGACCTCCAAGGGTGGCAGGACAAGGACAAGGTTCTCAAAATAACCCAGAAAGAGTCAACATCTTCTGCTAACTCCATTTTTACACAAACATAGACTTAATTCCAGCTGTGCATGTGTCTGGAGAGGCAGTGAGGGGTGAGAGGCACCAGAATCAGTCATAGTCTGGTGTGCCTCCAAGAGCCCGGCTTGGAACAGATCTTCCACCATTCAACTCTCTTTCTGCTGAACTAGTCATGAGTTTCCTGGAGAGCAGTACAGGTTTCTGAGGGACAACTGAAGAGCTTTTTTTTTTTTTTTTTTTTTTTTTTTTTTGTATCCCCAACATTTCCATGTCTCTGCAATGACTTTCTAATCTTTCTCTTGGGCTCACCCAATATGGAGATTTTAATTGAAATCTGTCTTTTTAACTAACATTGTCCCTGTTCCAAGTTTAAGTGATGTTTTAGGAAATTTTAGTCTTTTGGGCAAAATCTTTTTCATACTGACTGTTTAACTGCCTTTTCAACTTCTTTGCTTGTGTGCCATTCTCTTCTATTTATTTTAGCTATCCTCAGGCACTGTAATTTTGTTATAAGTGATATTCAGTAGTTTTCTGATCCAAGGTTTTAAGTCATATATTACTCCATGGGATTAGCCCTGCATGAAACCGCATGATCCTGGATTAAACATTAAGAATATGTATCATGTTTTAAAAATTCATTTATGCAACTATTGGGTAAAATTAGAATCAGACAGGCTGATGCTGTCACAAACACATGAAATGTCTTTAGGCCTTCTTCCCTCAACCAAACCTATTGCAGAGCATGAAGTACACACAATACTATCATGGGAAAAATTACATTTTGTGGTAGGTTAATAACATCTACATTTACAAGTAGATAATGAGTAGAAAATCATCACATTACAGTATTAACAGCTTTAAGAAATATCCAAGCAATTTCATTAGTGTCACACTGCTGTATTTACAGTAATTTTCTAGGCTGTAGTGTTTTCTCCCCCATGAGGACCCCAGATGGTAAGTCACAGACATCTGGAGAGCCTCTTTATAGGAGAGGTAGTATCTGCTGGCATGTAATGGAGTCTGTGTAGAACACAAAAGTGGTTCCAGATTAAGGAATGAGAAACGCGTTGTCCTGAGATATGATACCTCATGGTTCAAGTGTGCAGGGAAAGTAATTAGAAAAAGACCATTATTTTAGAGTCTGCTCTGTCTTTTTTAACTCACAGGATGTTCCACAACATCACAGGCTTCGAAGTTCCTGGAAGACTGGACTTTGTTCCTGCTCAAAGCAACCCCTTCCTTCTGTCTTATACCTTGAATTTGTTGCCATTGGAATGCTTATGAACATGTTAAGTGTGTAAGTTTTAAAAATGTACAAATTTTGTACATGAATAACTAAAGTTCTTGCTATTTTAGAATTACTATTGGAATTTAGGTTCAAATTCACGGATATATTTAAGTATTTAAGATACTTGACAAATCACTATGGCAATGTGACAAATAAATTACTGGTGTGTGTTCATATTGCTCTTCTCGTGGAGGGCAACATCATGAGCTTTTCCACTGTCTGTCATTATCAATAGTGAAACACCTTGGGTAAAATCCAAGGGCAGACACTAGAGTCCTCTCAGACCATCACTTAAAGAGTTTGAAGAGCTATAATGTCAAAAAACAAGTGGCAGCTCACATTTTTTCCTTTATTGTTATCCTGCACAAGAATATTGCTTGTCCTCGGTTTCTTACTGCAGTGTCCTGAGGAGAAAGCTACGAATCTGGATCAAAACTGCCTATCCTAAAGTATTTGGTTCTGATACTGACTTTCATTCATATACTGACTGTATAAGCAAACATAAGGATATTGCTATAGATCATCTTCCTTGCATAGATAGTTGCCTGGAGGTGGTCTTCTTTGGGTAAGTGATTCTATAGGCGGTAGAGAGGTAATTAAGAGGTTCAGCAGTAGAAGAAATTGTACAGTTCAGTGGCCTAAACTCAGACAAGTTTCAAAAGCTTCTCAACAGCTTCTTGAGCTGCAATCTGATGTGCAAAGAGATCCTTGGTCACATCAGCCCCATGGCCTCAGTGGTGTTGCCTCTTTCTGATGAAGACTGTTTTAGAATGGGCTTATTCAGGACTTATTATTATTATTATTATTTATGAAATGTGTAAGTGAAGTCAGTGGTTGTAAAAAGTGCCACAGTCCTGGAGACTGAAATCCTCTGTCTTACCACAGAAGTAATCAGAGTCCAATTGGGAAAGTTCTCTTCATATAAAATTCCCTTAATAGAAGTCTTAGCTTCAAACTGGAATGTAAACATCTTCTGTGTCTCTGGAATGTCATCCGTGACACCATTATAGTATAAAATAAATTACAGGTTCAAATGATGGCATTTCAATAAAAGAGAGTTAAGATATTAATTATTATTTACTTAATACTTGACTATTAATTATAAATAATAGTAATTTGTGGTGCATGTCCTTGTGGTGTAGATTCTTCAGTAAGAACTAGAATCAACAAGTGTTATTCTTTTCTTGTCTGCATTATCATAAGTAGATAGACTTCATGATTTGTGTTGCTGTCAGAGAAATATAAAACTAGTAGTGCTTACCATGTGTTGAATGACTATTTCCCTAAATTAGAGCAAGCAGCTTTGGAACCACAGTATCTCTTCAATGGAAATAAAATAACTCTGCCATGTAATTCAGCAGAGAACAAGCCAATTGCCATGGAAATGAAAGGGAATCTTTCCATTGGCTTCAATGGAAACTGGACTGGTCTTGGAATGACAAGCGGATGGATATATTTTAGTGCATTAAAAAAAAAAATCACTTCACCACACATTGCTGGCAGACTAGCATTGGAATAACTGCATGAAAGAAGTGTCTTCAGCAAGGGATCTTTAATGAAGAAAGAGTAGAAGCTTGGATGGCATTTACTGTTTATGTTGTACAAAGTCATTCAGAAGTCTTTTTAAACTTATCACATAAACAAGGCTAAAGTCCATATATTTTACCAAGAATTCAATGGACTTGTCTCATTTTGTACATAGGTGCCAAAGAAGAAGATTTTTTTTTGATGTAGTTTAAAAACATCTAGTGCAATTAAGCTTAGTAGCAGTGTTTCATCTGCTACAACATACATAGGAATGGGAAATGATTGTTTCTGCTCATACCAATGAACTGCAGAAGGGCCTGTGTCTTTCCTCTGTTTTTTGCCCCTCGAATGCGATTCCTTGTTAATCATGGGCCACTGTCAGATTTGGAAAATTTCGTTACTTTTTTTTTTTTTCTGAATTCTTTTGATTTTTTTTTCAGCTTTTACAAGTGTGCCTATACCCTAGGTAGCTGTATGACTAGCTAGGTAGACCATTATCTCCTCTTCTGCCAAGGTGGGTTATTTATATCAACAACATTCACCAACTTTTACTGAAAGCAGTATGTATGTGTATACAAAAGGCATCGAAGGCCAGTGGTCATGCTGTGAGCAAGCCAGATAAGGGCAGAAGGGCGCCAGACCTAGATGAAAGGGCAGAAGGGCGCCAGGCCTAGCTGAAAGGGTGGAAGGACTGCTGACTAAGAGATAAGGAGATCTTGCGGAGAGTCAGATAAGGAGGCAAAGAGTTGAGACAAACAAGTAGAGGGGGACGGTCGTTAAATGTGAGGACACGTGGGCACTGTTAGTTAGCCTCTGTTAGTTAGCCTATCACACTGTATAGTTAGACGCATGGACGCGGGGTCTTGACCAATCATTGTAAAGAAGCGCTCGCGTGTACGGGGAAATCTTGCATAGAATTTCGTTGACGCAAATAAGAGCTAACCTATCCTGAGCTCAAGCTTTGCAATATGCATGAACCTAATTAAGTTGTGTATAAGAGTGCACACTGAATGTTCAATAAACGAGTCTTGTCAATGACCATATGGTGTCGCAGTCTCCCTTTCTCCTACAGGCATCAGCCTAGGTGCTGACAGACCTCCTCCTCTGGATGTTTCTTAGCTAGCTGAAGAGGTTACTGCTTTCAGCTTATCCACAGCCACTTGTCAGTACCCTTGTGCTGAAGGCTGCTTCATCCTCTGATAAATCGCTCAATGGTGACAGCTAAAATGACCTGAGATAGTTAAAGTATATCTGCAGTGAGCATCTGTTGGACTTGTTGAATTGAAAAAAAATAGTGATCACTCACAAAAATGAAAATCCAAGTTTACCTTTAGAACATGTTTAGAACTTTGTCAGCTATTATTTCCTTATTTTCCTTTGTGTTGCACAAATCAGCTTTAAAGTAATACATGAGAACTTTTGAAGGAGGCAGTAGATCTCAGCTATAACCGAGTATGATCCCGCACTGCCCATATCACTATAAGACAGCTAAGCCATATTATAACAACAAAAAGCCATTAACTTTCCAAAATGTTCAGTTTTGCCTTCCATCTCCTATCTTCTCATATCTATTCAAATTGTAATTTTTTAGGGGACAAATAGTTGTTTTTCTCTTTGTAAAATATCTAGTATAGCTGCAGTTTGCTAAAAGAAAGAAAATGGAGGATAAAAATGTGATATGTACAATTCTTTACAATATATACCATAGCATTAAAAAATGACCCTGCTACATGAATGTATAGCTTACCACATCTGAGTTTCACTCATTTACAAGGCTTATAAGAATATCCAGATTCAGAATCATCCCAGTGTTCTGGAGCAATTCCAATTTAAATAGCTACATTCTACCGATACTCTCCAGTTTTCAGATTTCAGTTGACACACTTATATTTCTACCTCCTTTTTCTCTATGCTCTTCAGCTGACCTTTGGCAGTATATAAAGTGACTCCTTTGTTTGCAATAGTTCATTGAGATCCTATGAGGTGAACAGGCCTCTAAGAAAATATTAATAATGTGAACTGAAGGCTTGTCATGGGTGTAAATGATTATTGACCTCTGACTTTGATGAAGCGGTGCTGGGTTTTAACAGTATTTCAAACTGAAACAGCAAAAGTAATGCAAGGCAGTCCCAAATCAGGCCTTTCTGAAATTCTGAGACAAAAAAAACCTGACAATTAGACAGTATTTTCCTTGTGTTACCAGTGTATTTTAGTTACATTGTATCAATTTACAGCACAAACAGGCAGATCAAAAGCTAGACAACACTTGGAATCATGTACAAAAGTTAGCAAGATGCCAGAATAATACAGGCGTGGAGTCTTGCCAGAGCAGGGAAACTTTTTTTCCTTTCCTTTCCTTTCCTTTCCTTTCCTTTCCTTTCCTTTCCTTTCCTTTCCTTTCCTTTCCTTTCCTTTCCTTTCCTTTCCTTTCCTTTCCTTTCCTTTCCTTTCCTTTCCTTTCCTTTCCTTTCCTTTCCTTTCCTTTCCTTTCCTTTCCTTTCCTTTCCTTTCCTTTCCTTTCCTTTCCTTTCCTTTCCTTTCCTTTCCTTTCCTTTCCTTTCCTTTCCTTTCCTTTCCTTTCCTTTCCTTTCCTTTCCTTTCCTTTCCTTCCCTTCCCTTCCCTTCCCTTCCCTTCCCTTCCCTTCCCTTCCCTTCCCTTCCCTTCCCTTCCCTTCCCTTCCCTTCCCTTCCCTTCCCTTCCCTTCCCTTCCCTTCCCTTCCCTTCCCTTCCCTTCCCTTCCCTTCCCTTCCCTTCCCTTCCCTTCCCTTCCCTTCCCTTCCCTTCCCTTCCCTTCCCTTCCCTTCCCTTCCCTTCCCTTCCCTTCCCTTCCCTTCCCTTCCCTTCCCTTCCCTTCCTTCTTTTTTTTTTTTTCTTTAATTTCATCATAATGTGCTCTAAAAAGCAGCTTATGGGAGCTTTGCAGTTCCTCACGAGACCTGTTTTCCCTAGACATCCTAAGAGTATTTCGTACCAACAAATGCAAATGCCTGCAAAGGACAAACTCTCCTCTAAGGAGCTCTGAAGAGCTGGTGATAGAGTTCTCTGGTGAAAAGAAGTGGAAGATGGAGAGTGAGCAGAATGAAGAGTTTGTCCTTCAGGACAAACCTTCAATGTGGGATAGTACAACAATTTAGTATATGCCTCTAATATTTCTGCAAATGTTTCCATGAGTCTTACCAATGTAAAAGTAAATCAGAGAGCTGACCCGCTCCTCACCTTCTTTTTATGTACAGGAATGAGGAGTTTCGTTGGCACTTATGTCTTTCACTCCTTCCAGGGTGGTTTTGTCATTGAATGGTTGCATGCAACTTTGTGACACTGACAGCTCTGTTTTCTTGCTCTCTTTCTCTAAGGGGTAAATGAGTTTTGTGACTAGGAACAATATTTGTGTTTTGGAATAAATGAATGAAATAAACAGTGCCATCCTCATGCCAAAGTGTATGTTTAAGATTAAGCATCTATTTAATTACATTGGTGAACAGCATTCTTTTTGAATTATGAGGTAGTACTACAGGAAAATGTTTTATAAGCTTGATTTTGTAATTCCCAGACTCTCTTACTTTAAGACTGTCCACACGTATGTACATATGTACAAAGTGCCTACAGAGGTTTCATATAGATATTTGTGATAACAGGAATACACCTTGCTGAGCTCCACCTTGAAACATTTCTAGATAAATGAGCTAGTAGATAGATAAATGCAAGTGTGCATACACTAGCTGCCTGCTTCCCATACGGATAACCCTGTGAGTTAATTTAATTGTAGTCCTCACCTAGGACGTGGATCTCAAGTTTCAATATCAAGACCGCTCCAGGTTGCCACCGTACCTTATAAATTGCCCTCCAAGGGCCTCTGCAACTTTCCCTGGGAATTGGAGGAACACTCTTGCTTGCCCTGGCCGCCTTACCCGCTGTTTCATATGGACCTCAAAGAGCTGTCCAAAAGGGATTGGACTTCTCTGCTCTGTTACCTGTGAGGTGAGGAGTGGGCCAGGCTAAGCCATTCTCTGGGGCATTAGGAGAGATGAAGCCCCCTATGGCCCATGACCGTGAGTACTGGTGTGTTCAGTGCGGCATACCCATATTATACCGCAGTTCAATAATAGCATCTCTGAAGCTCCATAATAGCATCTAGCAGCAGGGGGAGGCCTAAGCCAAGCAGCCCTGGTTGAGAGCCTGGCAAGGAGACTAAGAGAAGCGGCCACACAATGTGAGAGAGACGTGGCCGGAAAAGTTTATGAAAGTTTCTTAAAAAAGTTAAAAAAAAAATAATTGAGTGGATGCGAAGAGAGAGGCTGGGTAGCCAAAAAACAAAAGCAGCCAGAAAGCTAAACATATGCAGCTGAAGAACTTAAAAAATTCAAGAGGAAGACATAAGAGGTGGCCAGAACAGCATTAACAAAACAGACTCTCCCTTTCCCTTCCCTGATCATCTTTCATTCCACTACATCCTTCTCCTCAGTTCTTGGCTACCCTTTCTCTCCTCCTCCCTCCCCTGAGCCCTTGTGGAGGATGGCTGCTTCGAAAGCTGTTAGCTCAGCCTCGTGTGGTAACAGCAGAGCCTGATGCAATGACGATCTTAATTGGTGAAACCAGGGGGAAAAAAAAATCAAATATGATAACCCAAGAAGAAAGCTAGGTCTAAAAGAACAGACAGTTTTCTCCATTTAATATGCAAACACTTGCCTCTCTTCAAGAAAGAGCACTTGCAAATACTTATGAAAGTGTGATTGTCTTAGCTTGTGAAAGCGCTGCCATATGTCATATAACTGAAGAGTCGTTTTATGTATGCAGGACAACCTTCCGGAACAAAGACAGTTGACATGTGGTGCCTTGTCATAGCGCAGTGAGGAATGTGTTTGGGTATTCTTTCTGGTTGTAGGATGGCAACAAAAAAGAAAAGCATTTTTGTTCAGCTGCAACATTCAGGCTTTTGCTTGTTTGCTTGCTGTTTTTGTTTGTTTTCGCATGGTCATTTCAAGAGAGCACAAACTTCTGTGTTGTGGCAAATGGGCAAATAGTAGAGAGACACTTCCACAGTCAATTCAGCTCTGAACAAACCCTTTCCAAATTCAGTGGAACATATTCTGGCAGGTAAGAGGAATTACTGGCAGTGGATAAGTGTTCCTGGAGGCATTGCTGGTGAGAACTTAGATTTAAGCTGAAAATGCAGCATCCTAGTCATTTTAGTTATGTTGCTGTTTCTACAGTAGTGCAGAACAGGCTCCCATGTACTTTACACTGCGTAAGCACAGACTAAAATGCCACTTCTGACTCAGAGATCACAGCCCAGGTAGCTGTAAGGACTTGTTGGATTATTTGTAGGTCCTGGAAACCGCTATTGGACTAGAGCTTTCTAGGTATACAATGAAGGCAGTCAGACTGCTAATATATATTTTTATTTCATTGCCAGGGTCCTTAGGAAAATGAGAAACTCCTTGTGGTCATCATCAGGTCAGGGGGTTGGTCTGGTGAAGATGTGGAGCAGTAGCGCTTGTAGACCAACAACCCTTTGCATGCTTTGGAAACTTTAAATATTCTACCGTCATACTCAGGACACATGTAATTCTGACTCAGATCTTTATCTGGAGTGATTTGACTCACTGTTATGTCTACGTGTTAGAGTCAATACAAGTGTCAGTCTGGACCACTTGTTTCCTAGGCTAAGTTTGCTTGCCAAATTCCAGCTGTGCTGGCATGGGTTACATTTGGGGTCTTCCAGTATTGCTAGACTGCTGCATCTACTCTAGATCATTTGAGACCTCTTCCATGTTTTCTCCTTCTCAGGAGAATAATATTCACCGTTTGAAACGTGCAGATTGTGTATTTCAGTTTCAGAAGGAGTAGCTGCCATGATAACTGTTATGCTGCAGTTTCATATTTATCCCCTTACATGTAAACTATTTTTGAAGTGTTCTAGAATCTGCTCTTTGTGTTTAAATCTTACTTTTTCCTCTGCAGTTCTGTAGAGCTTTAGTCCTGGCAGGACTTCTCATTATTCCGTTCTTTCACTCAAGGTATTTTAACAGGTTATTTTTTTTCCTGGGACCATGTGTTCAGAAAACACTACTTTTGAATAGGACAGTTTCAAACAATGTCTATCTTCTGATCCAAGCCCTATGCAATGACAAGCGCTGCACTAAGTAAAAATTGTTCCACATCTTCTCATATGCACCATCCCTATATCAAGCTCCTGCAGTAGCCAACTAACAGTTTTGTGTCTGTCTGGGCTTTCTGAAACCATTAAGGATGGCAGTTGGTAGACTGGCTGGATGTATGCCAGACAAAAACACAGCTTCAGAGCCAGAAGAAACAGTCAGAATAGGCAAAAATATAACTAAAGCACTTGTGGCAGGGCAGTAGCGTGTGAGCTGCACACATCCTCTGGGATGCAGACACTACTATCTTTTGAATGAGATGTAAAACCAGATATTGCCCATTTACGGCTGTAAAGGTCGCATGGGACCTTTTGCAAGAGTAGGGATTAAGATCTCAGAATGCCAGCCAAATCCAACTCTGGTAGTTACATTTTGCCTATCTAAATTTTACTGCAGTTTAATTTGGAAGAGTTTGCTTCCTCTTCTGCAAACACAGCTGTGTAGTGTTGCTGGTGCGGAATGTCTACTGGTTTACACCTGAAAGGATGTTTTGCCACAGCGTGCACTGACCCATAAGCACACCGTCTATAAAGCACTTAAAGTATATTTGAGTTTACATTTGATATAAATGGGTTATGGGCATTGTGCATGCCTATATACATACATGTATATACACGTACATATTCACTTCTATATTTATTCCTCTGCAAGCTCATCCATACATGTCATGTATGGATGTTCATGTATGGGTTCATGTAGGATATTCTCATTGGGTGAAAATATACTTTCAGATAAAAAGTATTTTTTATATACTTAAAGTATACAAAAATATTTACCTACATGAATCATTACATAATAATATAAAAATTAGCAGAGAAAGTCTCAACTACTTTTAAAATCCTTTCGCTTTCAACTAGTAGTTGGTATTGCCAGGAATAGCAGGGTTTTAATCAGTGTTAAATCATGATAATAGGCATATCACCACAGGCCCTGAACATTAAATACATCAGGTACTAAAGAATCCCCAAGCACTGCAGCGTGAGTTGAGAACAGGATTATAAATTGTAAGTGAATTGATTAGTCTTTGGTGGATCTAACTGTGGTCTGGATGCAAAATGTTTGAAGTGGCTCGTATATGTGTTAATGATAATTACAATTTATTTCAATGTAGCAATTTTCATCACAAAGGCTCCCACAGTGCTTTACATTTCGCAGGTCAGAGCTGCTGAAACACAGTAGATGACGCCAATTTAAATGAAGAGCAAAAAACCACAGCAGCGGGTGAATGGGAAACTTTCATCCATGACACAGGGGCAGGCTCATGGTCTTACGAGAAGCAGTATGAGACTTCTGATTTTCACAGCAGCTTGGGAGTTTTAAGGGCACATCTTAAAGACCCTTGCTCAATAAACTGTCTCATAGTAAAATACAGCTACTACAGAAGGATGAAGAACTTGGTTTGCTCTGCCAATATTCAAACCTTATAGTTCCAGCATGTCTGGAACCTGAGGTTTAGGCCACTAAAGTTATCCCCTCTGGCAATAACTATACTGAATTGTAACGGATAGCTTAAGAGCTGGACCATTGATCAGTGGTATTTCCACCTTACTTTGTTTCATGCTAAGAAATCTCCGTTCAAGAAAAACACACATAGTTCAGCAAGCATTTTATTCCAGTGGCTCATCGTTCAACAGGCGATAGAAAGAGCACTGTGGGAAAGAATAAGCTTAATTTTACTAGCATAACCTAACAGCGAAATTAGCTCATTTCTGTGCTTGTCTAGGAAGCTTAGCTTTGCAAGATGGCCCATTATGATGCTATGGCTTTTTTTTCCAGGAGTGCTATACAAGAAAAAGGGACACATTTTAATGAAATATTACATTAAAAAATCAAGAATTTATTTGAAAGTCACTTTTAACATATGCTCATTTCTTTCACTGGTAGACTGTTTCTTTTTCATCTCATACTCTCCCTCTTTATTTTTTCCTCACCGACATTCAATATTTTTGCAGTCGCATATATTTCTGCCTGCTGGTACCTTGCTTTATTGCGTATCCTTTTAGAATCCATTTTAAAGAGACGGTATTCAAAACTGTGCTGATGGTCAGAATCTTTCCTCACCTACGTGTCCTCAAAGTGATGTCATTATTTGAGAAAAAATATCATAAAATAATTTTCTACTGCTTATGTTAGAAAGTGTGTGAAGTGACTTCAGTGGACTGAAAATACACTATACTGTGTTTACATGCATTTATAAACAAAGAATATTCACAGAGACAATCAGCAAAGCCAACAATAATAAATAGCAATGTGATAATTTATAATAGCAAAAATGGAGAGGGAATTAAACAGATCACATAATATCTGAGGAGGGGGCAATAATAAATAAAAACGGGGAAATAAGGACAAATAAAGTACATCTAAACAGTTGTTTAATAATAGGTGGATTTGTTAGAATCCTCCTAATAAATTATACTGTAGCCTATTAGAGACACTGAGATTATTATATTTTTATATGATGATATTTTCTAACACATGCTTTAAATAAGGTATTCTTCCCAGTTTTCCTTTGGAAATGAATATTTGCACCTGCTGCAAACTGGGACTTTAGTTTCAACAACAGTTCAACTTTGAGTAAGGGACTGCAGAAGCAGATTTGCTCTTTTGCTTCAAGTTCATCTGTAATAATTTGTTTATGAAGTGTTACCAGTGATACAGAGTAGGAACTATCCATCACTAATTTTAGACCCATTGTTACATGGTTTACATTTGAGGTCTTATGCTTCTAATTATGTTTAAGTCAGTAAAACTTGCAATAATCATTCTATTCCTAAGGATAAACACAAGATAAATAGAGTAATAACCCTCTCTCTAAATTAGGTTTCCTTCCTCCCTTTTTTTTTTTTTTCTTTTCTGTTATATCACATCCAGTGTTCTGTTTTAGATAATATTATATTGAAGGAAAAACTCTCTCATGTTAGGAGAATATTTTCATACATCTTGTTTTGAAGATGCTGTATACCTCAGTGTGTTGTCTAATGTGGGACACTTGACTAAACAGAAAACAATGACTCCTAACTCTTATTTCTTACAGTTTAAATGGATTTTTTAGCAACTGTGATGAAATTGCTTTCTATTGCTAAGGAGTTCATATTTTTGCACTATGCTTCATAAGTTCCTAACTGAATCATTGTTTAACATTTCTAGGCCATTACCCACTTTAGCTTCTTATGTCCTGAAATTAGCTGGAGAAACACATCTATGTATAAATTATTCACATTTGATTAGCTCCTTTGTGTGCGTCAGCAGGGTATGGGGAGGCCCACAATATTTGTTTTTCTGCAAGTGTTCCAAAGGTCAATATGTACTCATGAAAAGAGCTATGCATTTTGGAAGGTTCATGAAATTTCTACAGGGAACTTTGCTACACGCCATTTGTTATGCTACCACTTAAAAAGTTCCAGGCATCCAGTCAACAAGCAGAAATAATACCTCAGGACCTGTCATCTACCACAAATTACAAACACTTGAATAGTTACACTGAACAGTTTGGGAACTGCCTGAAAATTGGGTTGAGCAATTATAAACAATGCATCCATTTGCAAAAATCAGGGACAGATGACCCCCAATCCTGCCCAAAATGGCCTAAACACATTATATTTTTAGTACTGCAATTACAATTTGAACTGTCTTACCAGTTTTGAAGCTGGTGTCTATTTTCAGCTTCTCAGGAGAAAATAATTGTAGGGTTAGTTAGTTACCTGAGCTGGATGAAGCTGAATTCTGAATTCTATTCTTTCCTGCAGTGCTTTATTATCCAATAAACACTAAAGAACCAGGTTCACATGTGGTATGAACAAAGAGAAAACCTAATGTGCTTAATTGCTCAGTCTTGACTGAGAAAACAGTCCCTGATGGTCTTGGGTCAGAAAACAAATCCCTGCACCCTGAGTGCGCCCTCCAGCACTCAGCCCTTTGCTGATCCAAACTCTGGCAAGGCCAGCAGAGGTGCATGGTTCCGAAGCATCTAAACAGTACCCATATCCTGATTCCTCCAAATGCCTGGTCATTATCCTTAAATTCCCACATAGTTTTTTAATGCTAAAAATGCAAATGACTTTGCCCCAACACTTGATAGCTTTTGTTGAAAGTAAGCTGTGTACACCTGGGACCTGCTGAGTGAAAAAATAGTCTTGACTGTCTACCTCACACTCAGCTCTCTTTTATCTCTTGGATGTGGGTCTGTTCAGACTTTATGCTGCTTGCCCAGATTATGCCTATCATTGCCTCTAAGTCTGCATTCTGAACATGTCAGTGACTTCATCTTTCCTCACATCCACATTTCCTCATTCACAGTCACTTTTGCAATTTACATCTTTTAATAGACAATCCCGTTTATTCCACTGCAACTCTCCCTGGGATTGATTCTGTGCAATGGCTTTTTATTGTTCTCTTTCCTCAGAATTGTAGAAATCTGAGATGGAAAAGGCTGATGAGGTCATCTTGTCCGTTCGCCTTGCCAATGCTGAATTGTTTCCTACAGCCTAATTTTAAAATTACTCATTTGGTTGGGCTTCCGCCTTTTCTCTTAGAAGATTATTCCATAGTATTAGAGCATATATCACACTATGAGGAAGTTTTGCCTGATAGCTATCTTGAATTTTCCTTCCTGTGTTTTTGTTCCATCATTCATAGATATATCCCATTGGGCCTCTCTAAATACTACCTCTCACTCTTTTAGAACAGACGTTCTTCAAAACCCACCTACCACTCCACTTTTTAACATTTATTTATGTATTACCTTCCCTTGCTCCCAACCACACCATGCAGTGATATGTCTGATTATATCTTTATCCTTTTGCCCTTTTTGTTCTAGCTCCTGTGATAACAGGTACCATATGATGACAAGAACTCAGGTCTCTTCTCCCCTGTCTGGCTTGTAGTCATATATTCTTTTGTCCTTGAGAGACAGGCATGCAAACTCTCACATTTATGTGCCTGCTGTAAAGACTTGTAGCACATAAACCTTTTTCTGGGCATAGTCCTTGTGCTTTTTGGTAGGCATGCTTATACAACACAGGCTCCCGTAGCTGTTACAGCTGGAGCAGCGTAAGCAATTGCTATTCTAATCTTCTCCCATTAAAGTTCATGCTCCCATCAAAATTTTGACAATATATTAATTCTACTTACACCTTCCACCTGTCCAGACAAAACATTGCTGTTCTCCTCCCAAAACGAACTTGCAGGAGAAGCCTGAATACAGACACACATCTTGCTTGAAATCAGAGAGGCCCAGAATTATTTGGGTGATCTCCTTCGAAAAGACTGTCACACTGAAATAGCCTGAGCTTCTTTCATTTTTGTCATAACCAATTTTAAAATCTCGTGATCTGGCACAATTTAGCTGTGGATTTTTCAGAAGGATCTCTCACCTCTTTGTGTGTGAGTTACTTTGTCAGAAGAGCTTAGCTGCTTGGGTTGAGGACGTATTGAAGAAAAATCTTATTATTTAAGGACCTAGAAAATGATTTGAAAATCTTGCCTCTACACTGGAAATCAAGCAGTTGGAGATTTGACCATGAGTAATTTTGACATTTTGTTCTCCCACTGTGCATGCCACATACTTCTGGCCACGAACAAACTTCTGGCCACTTGAACAAACATGATTTTTGACACACCTTGAGTTCACCTTCCTGTCTGCTTGTCAGCTTTTGTCAACCTGATATGGACTGAACCTACCATGGCCTCTAAGAGATCAGTGTGCCTGGTGCCTATAGCTCTATAAAAATATGTCGCAAGAACTGAGGGCATATGTTGGCAAAAACAGTCACCTGATTTTCACAAGAGCTGGAGAATCTCTTGGTTTCCTCTAACCAAATAAATACTTTTGGGAACAGCTTTTCTTAACCATTTCCAAATCTGACAATTATCTCAGTGGGGTTGACTCCACCGAGTCCTGTGGAGCATCAGCGATCTGATCAGAATAGAAATAGACAGGCCATGAATAGCTTCTGTAGGAGGGAAATGAGAGGGGTGATTTAGATGAGCTCACCACTTAAGAAGCGTATGGGCAGGCGGGGAAGTGCATAGGCAGTATGGGCATGGCCGTCTGAGACGCAATTACAGTGTGATATAAGATATGGGAAGTGGAAGTATAGCTATACCAGAGCTAAGAGGCAGAGGGATTTCTGCCCCTCCACAAAAAATCTCTGTAGTTTGAAATCAACACACTGCTCCCTATGAGACTCATGCATGTGGCTTTATGTGCAGTGCCCTGGCTCTGTTTTCTCCATCACCGCTTCCCCAGTCTATGGAGGGTTATTTCTGGCAATTCCTTTCCTGCCCTCTTCCCTGTGCTCTCCCTTTCGCACAGCTCCTGCTTGCTAAAGGTACCTGGGGAGAGCATGGAGGAATCACTTCTCTGACCCATGCAACCAGGTTGCCTGCAGGATTTTTTCTTAAGTGCAAGATCTAGTTTTTCTTACCCCGTGATTTGCTCTCTGTTCTGGTAGTAGTATTTATTCTGTGTAGAACAAGGCAGTCTCTTCAAGGCTCTGATCTTAATCAAACTGAAATGACTGACAAAATGTTAGTCTGCTTGGCTCCCCCTTTCACTCCTAAGCTGATGTTGTCTCTCTTCATACTGTCGCTCCCTATTTAGTAGCAAGCTGCTATACTGAAAGACCTTGTCTTTTTAAATAACTTATCCTACACATGGTTCACAGTTATCTGCCCATGAATGTTATTATCAGTGAACAATGAAATATTCTCTGTGGTGTAAGGGATTATTTCTAGCCAGAGTCCTACTTCTGCAAAACTGATTTGTATTTTTAATCTAAGCACCTTCAGCTAATCTATGAGACACACAAATTCTCTTAGGAACATTGAAAAAATCTTGTGTTTTCCTGAAGAAAAAAAGAATAACTTCCTAGCAGGATGCAAAGTTCCTCATGAAAAGCTGTTCAAAACAAAATTTTGATTTTTTTAAAAAAGTTTGCATTATTTCTGGACATGCCTTGGATGGGTTAATGTTCAGTGCTAAGCATTGTAAGAGATTCCACAAATATTTACAGAATTCGTTAAGACCTTTGGTTAGTGGCTTGAGGATTGCTTTATATTCCTTCTGAGCTTTCTGTCTTCAGCAGAGCTGTCTTTTCTACTATTTTTAATGTCTCTTCTGTACACCAAGTCATTATACTGAGACAAGTGTTTCTTAAATTTTTAGATTCCTTTCCCTCTTTTCTTCTTTTTTTTCCCCATGCCCTCCTGCCAGAATAAAACTGTTTCTCTTTCTTTCTCTCATCCAGTTTTATAGTTACTGAGGTAGACTATGAGAATACATTACTGAAATGAAAGAGCACAATGGAGTAACAAATGTGTTCTTTCACATGTTACCTAAGCATACTTTGTTTTTCTAGTCTGACTGAAGTAACTTTTGACTCAGGATGATATAACTCAAAAGTATAAAGTGGAGTAAAGTAGATTAATGAAAAGAAGATAAGCAGTGAGGTTCTATGCTTTAATTTGCTTCCTTCTGTTGTGCTAGTCAAGCCAGATAGATAACTTATTTTTCATTTTTGTTTTTAAAAGTTCTTTCTTACTGTATAATGTGAGAGATGGTTAGATGGTTAACCAGGAGTTAACCACTAAGTGCTACAGGTGCTGGAATTCACTGGCTTGAACAAGAATGCTGGAAAGTAGGAGCGCCACATTGAGACAGGACTTTAATGTTGTGTGCAGTCATGGAGATGGAGCTGAGCTTTGCTTCTGAGCAGGCATGTGCTGAATGACCTCCTGGTTTCTATACATATTTAAGGTCATTTAAGGTTGGGCAGTATTTCAGAGAGTCATTCTGACAAAATGTTTCCTCAGAGCCCTGACATTGGCCTGCTGCTTAGTGGTGGAAGGAGCTCAGCTACACTTGGAGAAGATTATTTCATATGGGATGGCTATGAGAACTATTACAGAAAGATGTGAACTTGTCCTGATTATGCTTTTGAGAGCTAGGAAAGTTCGATAGTGTGATGCTCAGCCCAGCTCCCTGCATCCAGGTCTTCTGCAGGGCCCATAGGCTCAGGCCAGACTCCTTGCTAGTGGGATTTGTGGGGTTTGGGTTGACTTATAATATAAGCAGCGCAAGAGCTTGTGACTGCTCAGAGCATTCATAGAGTTTGCCTGGACCAGCTTGCAAAATACCATGTAGACACACTTCAGATGTGAAGGCAGATGTGGCTTAGGTATCCTTGTTCCCATCCAGACTGTTTCAAAGCTTCTGAATGCTTGTGAATGTCTTTGCTTTTTGGATGATGAAACACTTGATGAAGGATGGGTTTTCGGAAAGGACTGAACATCTGGACTTATCCTCACACCCTATTCTAAGTTATTGGAGTCAGAACACATAAAATTGCCTACCACTGGTGAGGAAAAGCCAGCTTGGAGCGGAAAGGTCAAGGCTGCATGACTGCACATACATTAGAAACAAAAAATGAGGAAAGAAAAAGGTATATTGAATTCGACCAAGCCTCCAAGCAGCAGCTCTTTAATGAACCTGGGTCAGTTCCACCCTCACAAGGACACATCGGCACATGAGCTGGTCTATGTCTCTATACTCAGAGAAGTCTGCATGCACAAAATATCTTTCAGCAACAGGATACGGGGGCTCTTCAACTCTGGCTTATTACTTCTGCAGACACAAACACTTTTCTTCTGAAATATATGCTGGTTTAGTGCCCAATGCCCACCTACTGAATTCTCAGACTCTAGTTCCCAGGTTTCCTCACTGTGTCAGGGAATCCAGTAGTAATTTATGTAGCAGTCCCAAGGCCTGGCTCATAAGCAGTATTGTCTGTGCCAATGCAGTTGCAACATTTCTTTGCAGTAAAATGTTTAATGGGTCTTAGTATAGACGTGAACCCTTGAGGAGTGTTATTATGGTATACATTTTCTGTATTTCCTTACACATTAGTTGTTTTTCTTTCTCTCCTTTTCTTGCAGAATATAATTTTATTTAGCAATACTTACACTCTGAACACCAGGATCACTGCAGTATGGGCTCCATTAAGATTAATGCAAGATAATGCATTGAGTATTAACTTCTTATTTCAAAGACATAAGAACAAGCTGGCCTGGTGCCAGTCACAAGGATAATGAAGTTATCTGCAGCTTCTGAGAAAATCAGTGGTCTAGAAAGGAACTGGAGAGGTAGCAGCACAGGTGTGGAGTAGATATGAAGAACATAGTAGTGAGCTGGAAAGAAGAGGGGATTTTGGTGGTGGTTTGGGGGAACTGAGGTAGCAAGGGCAGTCATGGAGGATATGAGGATGGAGCTAAGGTCATCACAGCAGGGGATATAGGACAAAAATCCACAGGAAACAAGATTTCATTAGCTGTGCTGCTCACAGAATAACTCGTTTTAATTAAGCTTCCCTTTCATTTCTAAAAGGACAGTGGAGGAAGAATGAAAAAAGTAAAGGGAAAAACCTGAAAAAATAAAATAAAAAACCATGAAACAATATTTTCAAATATTTGGTTTTTATTTTATTTTATTTTTTGCCAGCTAGTGCCCTGCTCCCCTACGCCCTAGGAACATTACTAATTACATAACTGCTCCTTTTCTTCTAAACTCCATTTAAAAGGCCATCTATGTGACCTACTGTGGCTCCTCTTGTTATAGCTAGGCATTTTTTATACAGACATCTGCAGTAGAAACTCACTATTCTCTCTGATAAACAAGAGATTTTGAGAGAGCATCTTTTGCCTCCTGAACTTGGGAAGGAACTTCCCCCTTGCCTCAGCAGGGTCACCATTTTAGCCTATGCCTGTAAAAAGGTACATCCTTTGTGGTATCTTTCCTACGAATTGCATCCCATAGTGATATGTGATGGAAATTCTTCCTCTGTGTGTTATTACCTCCTCTTGCAGCACGAATGACTGTACTGAGGAGAGGTGGAGAAGCCTTCAGTCACCTCTGGGTTATGGAAAGGGATAGAGAACCTGATTCTCCCCTGTTCCCCCAAAACACTGCAGTGCATTTGGGTGTTTTGCAGAGCCCACCGATACCAGGGGCGTCCTCCGTAGCCAGTCCACAGTAAAACTGTCCGGGCCTTCCAGATACCGGATGACAACTGTTGGCTTGGAGGCAGGATACCTTTGAGGAACCGAACTTTTACTCTGCCTTGAGGGATTTCACTTGGGATGAATTGCTTTGCAAGGAAAAGGATTTTCTTGCCTCGCTTTGAGTTCAGCCCCTCTGCTTGTACCTGCCGTGTCAGATGCTGTGATCAACTGCGCTGTGGAAGAGACATAGCCTGGCATTTCTCCTGGAAAGGTCTGAGCTCTGGCCCCTCTGGAGCTCTGGGAAGGCAGAAATTGCCTAATTTTAAAGTGGGGGTGCTAACACCTCACTCTCGTGGTTAGACAAGCTTTACATAATTAATATCTGTTCATGTCTTGGAGATATTTGGGTTACAAGTACAGCTGAAGAGAATAGTGATCAATAGAAAACAGCAAAATCAGGTTTTGTTCTTCAAACAACATTCATCTTGTTTCAGAAAAGCAGAGGAGAGGAAAAAGAAAAAGAGAGATAAAGGAAGGAAAGCAGAGAAAGAAATAGAGAGAGTGAAAAGAGGGAAAGAAAGAAAGAAAAAATAAAAAGAGAAGAAGGAGAAAGAAAGGTAGAGGTTTGTACAATAAAGAATAACAAAACCATAAAATATATAATAAAACCACATGGAAAAAGAATATAGTTGATTTCCTGCATTTCTCTGAGTTATGTTTCAGTAAATGTACAGCACACATACTGTGTTTAAAACAGATTTGACAACATATAAAACATTAAAAATATTATGACATTGGCCAATATTTATGATGTATATTTCCACACATAAAATATATTGTGTCATGTCATTGATTTTAAAAAGCATGGAAATTGGCCATGTCATAATATTTTAGAGCTTTTTTATACATTGTCAGAGCTATTTTAAATATACGTGCTCAGCATTTTATGAAACTTCCAACACATGGACATACGGAAAATATATTCTGGATACACAGGAGACCAGCAATTCAAATGTAAAGTTTAGCTAATACACATTGGCTAGCACAAGAAACCTTTTATTTTTTTTCGGTATACTTCTTGAGCTTGAACATATCTGCCCCACTGCACTGTCTATTGGTTGACCTCAGACTTCAGTTTGGCCTGGTCATGCAATTCTCATGTAGGAGAAAGTCAGTGAAGTTTTGCAGAATGGGACCATCTGACAACGTATGTGGCTATATAAAGCCTTGGGAAAAAGAAATGAAATTCAGCTGACAAATATGTAAAACCTCCAGTATTACTAATAATTTTCTTTCAAATGGAGCTTTTCAGCATTAGATCACAATGCACCACCTGCGTAACTGAGAAAATTCAGAAAATCTCTCTTAGAAGAGGGTGAAGACAGGCAGTGCTATAATACTGTAGTTTATCTGTGTGAAAACAGAAAGATTTCTGAAAGATTAAAGCAGGATCACATGGAAATTCGTTTGGCTTCTGGAAGGAAAATCTTCATGTCTTTTCTATGATTTAAAACCAAGACCACCCCTGGATTTTCAAATTTCTTGAGGAGTGAATTTAGCAGTTATTCCAGCAGAGTTTTTCTAAATTGCACTGCTAAACTCTGCATTTACAAGCTTTTTAATGCAATATGAATATGAATATACATATTATTGCAATATGAATATAACTGCTTTTCCTTATCTTTTAACTTCTCTCTTTCATTTTTCCTGCAGGCACAAACTCCTTTGCCATCAAAGAATTCACATGCCATGCCATACAATCTATCCAGGGCACCATAGATTGTCAGCATGTCTTAATGACCACATTTCATTTGCTTGTTTTTGTCAGGCCCCAAGTCCAACCCATGTGAGGCACAGTACATGCACAGTACCGGAGATTTGGGGGTGTTATTTACTTTTCATACTTCATGTGTTAGCAAAAAGTGACAGGTAATTGCTTCCAGCACACTGCAAAAGGTATCTCTTAAAAGTTTTCAGAGGAAACTGAGAAGTAGCAGATGTGGCATTTGAAGGGGTTATGTACAGAGGTTTGCCAAGTGCCGCAGAAACATCATAATTATAGACATTGCAGTAACTAAGGATGGGCAAAGTGTGCAGAGGGGGCAGAACCCTCCTTTTGCTTTAGCAGCGATACAGATCTGGCCTCACTACCACGAGGCCTTGTCACACTGCTCTAATTGGACCACTTAACTGCTACTTCCCTTTTTGGCTCCCAAATGCTGGTATGGCAATTCCTCCAGCTAAATATGTGCCTAATTGAAACAGCAGCAGTGCTTTAGAAATAAAGATCAACTTGGAGACTATTTTAAAAACAGCTACATTCTGTAAATAAATCCGCCCCCCCCCCCGCTTAAATTAGATTTGCCTCTTTTTTTCCCTTTTGCTGGCTGATATGGAATGTTTTTTCAGCACTTCCAGGAACACTGGGCTTCTAGACTCTGTCCAACTAGTTTAGTTTAGATTTCCATTATTTGTTTCACTGATTTATCTGAAATATTTTAAGGGGTAGCATAAAGACATGGATTCTCCAGAGCGGGTTATTGCTTTCACATATGCTTCATGTCGAGCTTTGGGTTTTTTGGAGGGTTTTTTTTTGAGAGGCTAAAGGAGGTGAGGGACAGCATGCATACCATGCTCTTTTCTTCTGTCTTGGGTGTTTCTTTGTCATTCACTCCATGTCTTTTCCAAGCAGTTATTGAAAAACAGACATATTCTTTGGGAAAAAAGACTAACTGCTGCAAAGTCCTAGATATTCAAGATAAACACAGAAACACAAAAGAGCCTTAGTTTCTTAGAGGCTAGAGGACCACATCATCCCCTGCTGAGGAAAAGGGAAGCAAGGAAACGACCTAACCAGTGAAGCCTATTGCCAAGTAAGGAAAACAATTTGAAAGCACGGTATGTATTTGCAATTAGAAACAAAGACTCCATTTCTTTCTCTCTGTGGACAAAAACTTGGTTAGGCAGGAATTTAGAGTAAGAACTTTCCTTATTTCTTAGGAACACATGCACAATGTTGTGGCAATGAAAATTGGGGGTTCTACATATCTTTATCTCCAGAAGTTGTCAGACTTGAGCCCCTTTTGTTACGGTGGTGGCATTGAGACTAAATTTAAAATCTAAGCCACTATAGTGAAAGGAGAGAGGCAGTGAGTAACCCCTGAAAGAAAGCTAAAGCAACTGAGAAAACATGGCTCAGCAGGAATATTGCATGGTGTGAGGACAGTTAGTCAGCTGTGTGTCCAGCTGTTTAAGGATGCAGCATGGCAATCGTTACATGTTTTGAAATGTATATAGCAGAAGTGTGGCAGCTACCCGTTCTGGGACTGCACTGTTTAACCTTCCCTTTTGAGAGCATCACATTTGCCTTTATCCCGCAGAGCAACTGTGGAGCGTTTTCTTGATGTTAAACAAAAATAAAGAGCGAATGTCTATGGTAATTGATCAGAAACATGAGGAGTTCAAACTTAAAGAGGCATTCAAGCTCCAGATCCATGCCCACTTTTGTAGTTTTATGGAGAACCTTTTCCATTAGCCCTTCAAGGAGAGTAAAAACTTATATACACTATGCTAAGCCTAAGACATAAAACACCCCAAAGAAACCATTTTAATGATTTCCTCACTGCCCATGTGCACCCATGTGAGAAGGAAAAGAGGTGCGGAGAATATCCAGGCTGTACAGCATGACCTGATCGTGCCATCTGTGCCCTCAAGACCATCCCCCCTCATTCTCCACTGGCCTGCCTTTCGGTGCCAGAACCCTGAACTCCTGGCAAGACAAAAAATAGCATTTCTGGAACAGGCCACTTCACTTCTGGAGGGACCAAAAATGCTGAGTGAATACTTCAGAGCTCAGCAGAGGGGAGAGCCCTTTCTGTGCAGATCCTGTGATGCAGTGCTTCTGCTTATTCCCCATCACTAACACCTTCTTGAATGTTATTTCTTACCTGGAAGAGTCAGCAGGTTTCAGCCTGAGAGGATCTGGCCATTAGCGAGAATGTTCAGCAACACCATGGAATAGACATGAAACATCTGGCATTATCCCAGATACACACAGCCTGGAACATTTAATGGCACTCCAGGGATTAAATGACCAATCTGTAAACCCCCACCTCCTTCAGTTTTTATTTTTTATAAGTGCACTTTTGAGCATACAGTGCATAGATGCTTTCTACCTATTTTGTCTCTCTGTTTTTTCTTGTGACTCCTTGGGGCCCAATTGAAAATAAATTGTTCTGCACCATTTAGTCAGATTTTTGGCAGGATTTTTCTAGGAAGGAGCAAGGAATGCACTGTTTCGACATGAATTTGCTCACAGGACAGTCCTTCTGCAATGCACACACTTTAGGAATCAACAATTACAGAATTCCTTGTTTGTTTCCTGGGAGAAGACTGCACACACATTTTCTTCTCTGCCTCACACACAGACACATACACATACACACATGCACACAAGCATGAACAAACACCTAAATGACCTTGACTGGTGCTGTGAAAGTGTAGCAAGGCTATTAAACAGTAGGCAATCTCAAATATCAGTTTGCAAAGTATATGCTCATATATATATATATATATATATACACACTCATATGTGTATATATGTATATATATATGCATGTAAATAAAACTGGTTTCTTATTTTCATGCCTGTCTGGGCCTGGTGAGCATTAGAGAAAATGTAAATTCTTAATAATGTGATGAAGAAGAATACCAAAACAAAACAGATTTAGTTCTTATTGTAAATGTGTCAGGACTGAACTGCATTTCCATCTGATGGTGCTAGGAAATTATGTCTTGAGGAGCAGAATGTACAAGATGCATGTGATTTAGTTAATCTAGTGATTTCTGTGTTTACCATGTCTACAGTTTCCTTAGATTAACTCTAAAGTTCATCCCGAAATGAATACTTTGCAACGATAGTTCCAGCAACACTTCTCTATATTGTCCTTTGCATTTTTGTTGGCTTGCTGACATCAGCATTTTAATACTTAATATCCTGTGAACATTTCTGTGTTTTATAGTTTTGTATGCAGTGAAACAAGGAGGGAGGAGAGTGCCTAGGCCCTCTATTGAGGAAATTTACGTGCTTCTCTGTTGATATATTTTTGTTCTCTGCTAATTATTTTTTTTTCCAATTCACTTAAGTCTGAGGATGAACGACTGTCAGAACTGAAAAGGGTAGATGGCAATGTCCATGAGAAGTTTAGTTATAATTATTTTATTTCCTAGGCTCCACATAAGGCTCATTTATATGAAGGAAGGAGATTAATACCTTTAGGTTCCTAGAGAAATATCCCAGGTCTGTAACAGATTTCTCTGGAGATCTACTAATTTCCTTGGTTCTGTCCCTTTCCCAGGTTGTACCTTTTATATTCCATTTTCAAATAAAAAAGAAAAATCCTTAAAATAAATTCTAAGAGATGAGCCCTCACATTCTTGTAAATGAGGGCAAAGAAGCAGCAAACCTGCAAGCGAGTGGTTTAAGCTGTTTTGGAGATGGAGGAGAGAGTGAGGAGAAGGGCATGTGTTTATAGGAGAAGTGCATGTGTTTATAGAACTCTGTCTGTACATCCCCTAGTTACCATCCATTCAACTAAAGAAAAAACAACACAAACCTGAAAAAGAGGAAATAGTAGCTTCCTTAATAAAACATCTGTTGAAATATTCAACACTGTATTTGAAGCACTCAACATTTGAAACATTCAAAATATTCAAGGTAAAAAATATGGAGTATTCTAGGGATAAGACGGGAAAAATAGTTCTTGAAAGGCACAACAATTTGTGTGTTTTAATTGTAGTTGCGAGAGATGGCTTTAAATCCATGACCTTTCAAAGTTACATATTTGAGGCAATAACCTCCTTATCTTTTTTGAAGCTGAGGCAATTTGGAGAAGAGATGTCTTGAAGAATATTTCATTAGGGGGTTTTGACCAATTGGTGATGCACATTGGCAGGAAACCAAAGGAGCACAGGAGACCCCAAAAGGCCTCAGTTCTTGCATTCTTCCTGCATGCTGGAGCATTTCCCCTGATCATACTCTGGTTCAGTGGGTTGGATCAAAAAGTGACTACCTTTTCTGGAAAGACTCCTACTGCCCTCAGTGGCCTTTGGATCTCCTAGATCAGGAGGTAGCCACAAGGAAAAGGGAGGAAGGATCTACTCCACACACATGGCATTGTGCGCCTGCTTGCTTCCAGGCCGAGCGAGTCTGAAAGGATTTTGAGCGTTCACTTTGAGCACTTGCAGAGAAAATCTGTGCAAGAAATCTCCTCTAAGAACAAAAGCAAACAAAACCCTTTCTATACCTCTTGCTAGGCACTGTTTATAAAGTGAACAATTTGGAAAGAGCTTGTTCCATATTTATGGCATTTATAAAAATAGATCATATGGCTTAAATATGATACTGTTTCCCACTTTGGGGAAAGCAAAATCTTTCCTCTGGAGTATAAAATATTTCCAAAACGGAGGTCCGTAAAAATTCAGAAAAAAAGAATGCAGTTTATAAAAAGCATGCTGACATTGTAAAAAATTAATAGTATGCTTGGAACCCTCTGAGTTTCCAAAATGGTCAGTTTAGTAGAAAATAATGCCACTTTCTTATTATAAAATTGAGTTGCCTGTCTTAGGTTTTTCCCTAATGAAAGCATTTTTGGAGAGAATAAAGCTCACATTGAGTGTTCACAGCCCATCTCCCCCTCAGTGTGTAATTTAACCACCCAACCCTGTGGCCTGGAACACTTTCGATTACAACTTTAATAGTTATTTTGGAAAAAAATGGTAGCCAAATATTCAGCCTTTAGAATATTATGTATGAGAGTTTTTCTTCTCTTAAATGTCATAGGAAATTATGATGACTCTGTGTGTGTGAGAGAGTGTGTGTGTGTGTGTGCACAACTAAGCAAAATAAATTTACTATTTCATGCTACTGGATTCCATTACTTGAAACCTTGACAGCTATAGCTCTGGGAGGGCAAGGAAGCTGGGCCAAATTCTCAGTCACTCTAAAGTGGGTCATATTAATGCTGCTTTAAAGATCATCTCTATAAATAGCCCAGAAAATAAAGTCCTGGGTAGTTGGGTTCCATTATTCGAAGTAAAGGAGACTTATTTATGTATTGGGGTTGCCCTTAAGGATCTGTTAAAAAAAAAAAAAAAGGAAGAGCTTTATTGTACAGAAGCCATTTAATTCTTTTCTACTCACAGTTAGCCTGAGCAGAAATCAGTGACGAAATAAGAACTGTGTATTTCTAGCTTTCAAGAACTGAGATTTTTCAAAACTGCTTAATGTTTTATTGTTTCCTCAAATTAGTAACAGAAATTTCAGCAGCAAAACACATGACATTCCTGATTAATTAGGACCAGGATTAGGTCTTCAAATGAAGTGAACAGGTGTTCACTGTCACCTTATAAGGAGGTAGGTTTGAAAAAAAAAATGATAGATTTCAAAGAAAGACATCAGAGCTATCAATGGCCATTTTTTATTTCTCCAACTTATATATCTAGCCGTGTAGAACGTCACTCATCTGTCTGTCTGTCTGTCTATCTATCCATCTATCTATCTATTTTAGTATTTTATGTGCATTTTGATTATTAAAACCTTGAAAAAGGAATCGGATGCTAGGCACTGAAGACTTGAATGTCTTATAAACAATTGAATTGGACTTCATATTGTAAGCATCTTCCTTGATAAATGGCAAAGAAAATACCATTCTGTGATCATGTAGGCATTTTATTTCATTGTCTTAGCCTGGATTAAGTTCCAATACACATTTAGTGTACTATAATGCGGTATAATACTACTACTACTGTATTAATTAACGACAAGTGTACTAGGCTGTGAAATGTCATAGGTTGGGAATAAAATCCCTTAAGAATAGAGTTAAAAATATGTTTGTAAAGCTGAGAAAGTAGAGGTGCCAAATATATTAGACACTCTTCCTAATTCCACAGGCTTGAGTCCAAAACTTGAGTCCAAGCTGCATACAAAAACACATTTTAGAACATGATCTACTCTTTTTCTTTTAATTACCTCTGCAATTCAGAGAAATGAGGACATTCCAACACCACAAACAAGTCTATTTTTATAGATATCGAATGTAATCATATAAAGGATAATAAAACCGGAAGATGAAATGATGGAAAATCAAGGCAAATGATCAAAATTCGTCTTGCAGCTCATCTATTGTTTTTCTTTGGGAGTTTGGAAAAGATCTTCACCTTTTCATGCTCCTGTTTCTGTATTCATAATGTGAAGTTCCTGGATGTCTCCTATGCAAAGAATATGTTGCTATGTAGATGATACGTAAGTGTTGGGTATAGTTATTAATTCTTCCCTTACATGTCTTGGAAGATCTAATATGTTGCCAAAGATAAATATTTATAATTATGGGTAATATTGTCATAAGAATATATTTGCATTAATTTACCAGTTTCTATAACCCTTATTTGTCAAAACAAGACTTTTCTGTATCAGAGAAAATGAATTCCATGAGACCCCCTGCAGAAGGAATAGCATTCTCATATTTAAATGATAAACTTTCCAAAAGCAATTCCCATTCTTTTTCTGAACAATAAGCCAGTCTTCAAAATACACTTCCCTCTGCAGCATGGACTGTTACTTTCTGCAGCTAGTAAACAAAAAATTCATTCTTTGTAGCTTTTATATATCTCTGAATTTGGAGGAAATACTAGAGAAAACATCATTTGTTATCTAGGTACTGGCAACCTGAAGTCCTCTTACGGGAGTCCCCAGCTTCTTTTCAAATGTCTAATTATTTTAGTCCATCCTTCATATGCAAGGAAATCCAGGGTTCACTTAATCCTCTGCTATGAATGAGATTAATTTGTATCGGATGAGGTAAAATGAGTAGATTCTTTGCACATTGTGTGCATACTGAGATACTGAGACCACTCTCACTAGCAGCAATTTTATACTTGTCTTGTATTTCTGTTTTCAGTTCTGGATTCTGTCCTCTTACAGCACATTATGGTTCATCTTCTGTGCAGGTTTGCACCTCCAAAAGACTGCGTTCAAGACCATCTCTGCAGCAAAATGGCAATATCTTCTACAACTTGATGAATTTCTTCCAAGTGACCTTACCTAGCTTCTTTTGCTACTTGGACAAATCTTAAAATTCCAGAATGCTAATAGATGTTTTCTAGATTTTATTAGAATTGCTACTAGAATATAATATTTCATAAATTTTATTAGAATTGCATGTTATATGCCATGAGCAACGAAATGTAGCCTGTAAGATCATTTTTATCATTCTTATTCTTCCCCTCCAATGCTGCTTGTATAAAGAGGTAAAATTATATTATTGTTTCATAGGATTGTTCCTTAGTAACAGAATGATGTAGAGGCTGGTTATAGTATGTGTATAGGAAAGCACAAATATCCTCAGCTTCTCCCTTCTCCAAGGTCTTTGTGGAACAATGTCTGCAGCAAATGAATCTTGTTTCATTGGAAAAATAGGGTCAGTCCTAGGGGTCAGTCCTTGGTCCAGTCCTGTTCAATTTATTCATCAATGACCTGGATGAAGGCACACAGTGCTCCCTCAGCAAGTTTGCTGATGACACGAAACTGGGAGGAGTAGCCGATACCCCAGAGGGCTGTGCTGCCATCCAGAGGGACCTGGACAGACTGGACAACTGGGCGGTGAAAAACCTCATGCAATTCAACAAGGCCAAGTGCAAGGTCCTGCACCTGGGGAGGAATAACCCCAGACACCAGTACAGGCTGGGACCGACCTTGTGGAGAGCAGCTCTGCAGAGAAAGACCTGGGTGTCATGGTGGATGATAAGTTGACCATGAGGCAGCAGTGTGCCCTCGTGGCCAAGAAGGCCAATGGAATCCTGGGCTGCATTAAGAAGAGCATCTCTAGCAGGTCGAGGGAGGTGATCCTGCCCCTCTACTCAGCCCTGGTGAGGCCGCATCTGGAGTATTGTGTCCAGTTCTGGGCTCCACAGTACAAGAGGGATGTGGAGCTGCTGGAGAGAGTCCAGCGCAGGGCTACAAGGATGATCAGGGGCCTGGAACATCTGCCCTATGAGGAGAGGCTGAGGGAGCTGGGCCTGTTCAGCCTGGAGAAGAGAAGGCTGAGAGGGGATCTAATCAGTGTATATAAATACCTCAAGGGAGGGAGTGCAGAGGACGGTCATGGTCTCTTTTCAGTGGTGGCCACTGATAGGACTAGAGGAAATGGCCGGAAACTGAAACATCAAAAATTCCATAGGAACTTAAGGAAAATTTTCTTAACAGTGAGGGTGACAGAGCACTGGAACAGGCTGCCCAGAGAGGTTGTAGAGTCTCCTTCTCTGGAGATCTTCAAAACCCGCTTGGATGCAGTCCTGTGCCACGTGCTCTAGGTGTCCCTGCGTATGCAGGGGGGTTGGACTAGATGATCTCTAGAGGTCCCTTCCAACCCTAAGCATTCTATGATTCTATGATTCTATGATAGTGAGCAATATTTAGAAGTAAAGAATTATTTTAAGAAGGGATATTAATTTTTTAAAATTATATATGTTTTCCATCCATCCCAGAAAACTAATGCAAGAAAGAGCATATTCATTTGAGATGAAGACCTTTTTGGAAACCTTTAAAGTTTTTTGAGGTTAACCAATCATTATGATTAATACACCCACATTATCATCAAGGGAGAATACTAAGCTAAAATAATAAGAGCAAATATTATTACTTAAGACAAGTGATTTGTCCATAATATTTATGAAATTTTCTCTGCGATGGAGTAAATCCAGAGAAGTGCCACAGAAAAGCGGCACTTGAGAACTTTATGATGAAGAGTGTGACCATCACCTAGTCAGAGTTTTAGAGAGAAAATTAAACATAACTACAAGCATAATTATACATGCATAAATACATCAAGAAGGTTGTTATGAGACTGCTAACACCCCTTAGCACTGAATGACTAAAGTGTTTTAAGGGTATAAAAGAAGTAGCTGTGAAAGATTTATTTTATTTAGAACAATTTTCAATATTTCTTAAAATGTATATATTTTCCTATACTTTTTGATCACAAAATATAATTCAGATGAAAAGTAGTTATTCTTTGTTCTTCACCTATAAAAACTCTGCTGCTAGTATTCCTGCTAGTGTTGACCATTGCTGGGTAATTCCCATTCAGGTCGCTGAACAGATTTGGCTTTCTTAAATCAGTAACAGGAGGCCTGGAATAAAAAAAAAAATCATATATGAGGCCTGACCAGAACACAGGGATAGTTAGAAAAGGTTAGGAGTAGCAGAAAGCTTCTCCTTCAATTTGGAGATCTGAAGTTGATAACAGACGTGTTCTTTTCTGCTCTGGTTATTTTGTCTGCTTATAATCACCCCTGTTTAATAGTAAAAACAGCAAATGTCAGCCCTTAAAGGTCAAAGTGCTTTTATGTGTCTTTAAAAAAGCTGAAAGCTTTTCTGTGCATTTGAATGAGGATAAAAGTAGAGCTGCATGATGCTTTAAAAATAAAAACTAGATAGGAACTATTCTTAAACTGTGTTGCCTTTTTCTCAGAGAAAGAAAAAACCTCTGTGCACCACATGTTGGGTCAACCTCATTCATAGCAGGAGGGTTAAAATGATGGGCTGGAAACCCATTTCTAGTAAACCTAAAGTTAAAACTGGTTGATGTTGAGGGCTAGAAAAAAAATCCTTTTAAAAACGCCTGTATTTTGCTGCAGGAAAGGTTACATATTATGGATATATAAGCAAAAGAAAGATTAAATGTGCAGTTTGATATGTGTAAAAGGTTAAAAAAGAAACTTATCATCTTACAGGTTTTATGATGAGAGGTAATAAAATAAAGGATAAAGTGTCTATGTCTTTTTTCTTTCTTGGGATAGAAGATAAGCGCTCCTTAGCTTGAACCCTAGTTTGAAAGTACACCCAACTCCACACAAAAATTCTTTTTTTTTTTTTTAGTTTACGCACAGTGTAGAAACATTGCTGAACTGAGAATGCTGACAACTAGACTTCAAAAATAGTTTTGGATGAACTCGGATTATGAGTAGTTCAACTGCGCTTTCCAAAAATGGACATAACAACTAGAGACTTTTTTCCCTCCATCCAAGAGGTTACTGTGGTCTGTGGGTTTCTTTGTGTGGGATCTTGTCTCCTCATACACAGAAATATAAGAAAACAGCCTCCAATAAGGCACAAAAATAAAACAAAATGTACCGTAGAGTCTTCTGAGGTCTTGGGAATTCTGGGAAAAATTAGTCATTAACATTATGGAAAAGGAATATATAAAATGTTCCTGAGGAGCTTTAGATGAGGCCTCCAAACCTTTTGCCCACCTGAGTGCACTTAATCTATTAACTGAGAACAGTTGTATCAGCTGCTTTACTAAACATAGTGTAAAAGCAAAGGTTTTGGAACAAACATTAAAACTGAGGCACTATTGAACAGAGTGGTACAGAAAAACTCTTGATAAAAATTGTCACTTTATGCTTTGGAGGAACAAAAAGATGAGACATGACAAATTCAGACTAGAAGTCGGACATTAAATACCCTGTACAGCAAGCTTAGTGAAAGCAAACAGTCTGCCAGGGAGTGAGGCTGAAATTCAAATGAGATTTTAAAGCTGTTCGGTGGCTTTGGTGAAGTCAATGGGAGTCTTTCCACCACAAAAGGCCCAAGCCATACGTGCAGCTTGTGCAGGGATCACTGTTTTCAGGTCAGTGAGCTCGAGCAAAGCACAAGCTCTCGGCTTTCTTCATGCTGGCTTCAACTCCCTGCTCCCATCCACCCACACTAACACCTGAAAACCTGAAAAACCCTAAAAAGCAGTTGTCACCCAGGTCATCACTAACTGTATCCCACTGCAGAGGCTCTGCTTCTTTCCCTTTTACTGATGGGTGTAATGAATTTGTACCCCACGTCTTATCTCATACATGTGAGTGTGGGCGGCATCTCCCTACAATATGGTTTACATTTCATACTGGTGGGTTAGCAAATGTGCCTGCGCTGTAGTCAGTGTTTTGGTGGCCTATGCATCCATCTGAGGAAAATCAGAGGAGAAATTTAAATGTGATATTACACACTCTTTGTGCAATGTGTGGAAGACCAAGACAATATGCCCCTTCCAAGTCCATCTTGAATCGATTAAAAAATGGGATCGCTGTGTGCCAACTGCACTTTTAGTTCAAAACTGCAGCAGAAATTTATCATCCTGTCAACTCCGGTTCCTTTAAGTACTTGTCAAAGAGAAATTCAAAGGGCCAAAATATTTTTCCGTTGGCACCTTCCCTTGCAACATTTGAGCAGTATCTGGAGCAGCACACTGACAGTGGTGTGACACATGCCTTCCTGGTACATGAGGGAGCTGTTGGAGAATGCTGGAACAGCAGCGATCTGCCCTGCACAGGTATCAGAGCACATATGTGACTTTTTTTTCCTCCTTCTATCTTTTTTTTTTCTTTGCAATACTTTCTGCTATTATGATTTCAAGGATGAAAACAAAAGACATGGTATAAGTGTGTTACTGTTTTTTATCTCATTCATTTCATCCATCCATACCTTGCTCCCATTTTCCTGAGAACAAGACAGACGCATGTGTCACTCACACCTGAGTGGAAGCACACAGTGCTTTTCTTTATTGGAATTCAGCTTACTCAAGGGAGATATTTGGTAGAAATATCAGAGCTCACCCAGAGCCACAACATCTTCATCTGGGCTGCGAATTTCTGAACGGTGAGCGCTGGCTGGCCCCAGCATTTCAGCTCAAATCGTTTAGGCTCTTGTCCAGCATAGAACATATTTATCCTTTAGCAGAAATAATTATATAGGTTTCTAGAGATGACTCGTGCTGACAAACAAACATCATGAAAGCGTTCTGCAGTTTTTGCATATAAATCAAAAAATAGGAAATGCAGCCAGCATACATGCATTTTGGAGAGGAGAAGTAGGCACACATACATTGCTCCTAAAGCACTAACTAAAAGCAGGAAATGTTACCTATTTTTAAGGCACGTCTGTGGACTACTTTCTCAACAGACTATACAGAGAGGCCTATGTCCTCTGCACAAAAACAGCAGCCACCTCCTTCAGTGACTGAAGATGAAAATCTTTATGTGAAATGTGACGAGAAAGTATGAAATAAAAGATCATTTTATTTTGATGTGTAAACAAATGTAAGCATTTTTAATAGAATCCAACCTGAAGACCCATTCTAGGTTGATACCACAATTGTGCAGAGGACAATCTAGCCCAAAGACTGTAAAACTTATTCAGAGTTGCCAAATAAATAAGTATAGAAGAAAAACTTCACCATAGGCCAGTCATTAGTAGATTCACTTCAGGGCTACAAGGACTTTCAAGCTGTTCATCTCTTTATCACTAATGTGATGTGTTTTCATTAGCAGTTTATTTTCTTTTCCCCATGATGAAATGCGGGGAAATGAAACCACCCACAGAGCCTACCTACAAGGAGAAAGCCGCATGTTCTCATGACTCATCTGATGAAAAGGCTCATTTCTTTTTCTAACTTAACTTTAAAAAGGTTTAGCTTTTTTTTTAAACATTATCAAAAACTGATTGATCTTTACATACATACCGGAAGAACGGGCAACTTTTGAAGCTTTTTTTTTTTTTAATAGAACCCTTTTATGTCTTAGGTTTTTGTGTTTTGTGTAATTACTTAAACTAGTTACTACGAGCAGATAGCATATACCAGGTACATTAATAAAGCGTAAAATAACCTATTTTGACCCTCTTCAGCACTTCAATATTCTTTGATTCTATTTCTTTTTCTTTGGGAAAGCAGAAAGTCTCTACTTTTTTGGGATGCCCTTATTTTTACCATTCAATTGGAAACATGCACCAGAAAAAAAAAAAAAAAGATTTTCTTTCCCGTTTGCCTATTGCACATTTTCTAGCTCTCACATGCTTCTCCCATGCTGTGAAGATAAATCCCTCTATGATCATCATTAAGGGAAGGCTAAATGAGAGCATTCAGATTTTGACAGGTCATTCATCCAGCTGTAGTTTTCAAGGCATTTCAGCACTTGTACAGGGCAGAATTCCTGCATGTCTCCTGGAAGGGTTATTATCCTATAGTTTAGATGTGAGAGGCTAAATCCAAATAGGATTTGGGCGCTGCAGCGGTGAGCAGTGTGGTACCTGTTTTTCAGAGGCATGGTCACCTACAGCCTTTACAGAGCTGGACGTGGAGGAAGTGTTGGAGGCCCCGAGCTGGGAACACTAGGACCAAGAGCCAGAGTCGGCAGCTGGCTAAGGCAGCTGGATGCAAGTGTTGCAGAGGGACGGGACTTGCATCCAGCCAGTTTCTGGTTTGACATTACTACCTCTGTTTGCAGGAAGTGTCTTCCCTTGTTCAGTGCTTGGACTGTTGGTTCTGCTCTGGAATTAGGTGCCTGAATCCTTTGTCCCAGCAGATGAGCAAAAATTGAGCAAAATTTCCATTTTTTAAAAATGGAGTTGGACAGAATTTTTTATCTCTTTTTCATCAAAGGACTTCCATGGGGAGCTGGCAGGTGTGGGTTCCACCCCTTGATCTTTTGTGCATCAGCCATTTCACAGTAAGTCAAAAAGAGGTAGGAGAACTATTTCTGGTTTTGGAATAAGCTCCTTGTAATCAGTTGTCTTTGCTGGTTGCCCATGCTGATGTTGGCCAAGGATGCCAATGACAATTCATAGTTGCTCCCTCAGGAGAGGCAACTTCTTGTTTAGAAGAACCGAAAGAACACAAACCAAGCTAATTGTAGGGCTCATGGTCCATGCAGGGCAATTTGCAGGGTCTTTCTTAAAATTCCTGTGTCTTTCTAATTATTCTAGGAGGGATATCCAAGAGCATGGGATTATTTTGCTTGCTTCTAATAAACAATATAGAATGAAATTTTCTCCTACTCCAGCGGCTCTCTGGTTGCTCCTCATCCAGTACACAAAGTGGGAAAAGAAAAAAAGAAAAAGAAAAAAAAAGTGATTTTGTCCATGCTCCATTGTCACTGGCACAAAATGAAAAGACTGTCCCAAGCCTTTGCCTACCCATTTCTCTCCACCTTACTCAGAGTGATTATTTCTGCGGTACAAAGGTATTGCTTTTACTGCCTAGCACTTATCAGCACATATTGTTATTCAAACTATCGCTATTAGGCAACTACAGATGAATGCCTGAGTCACACAGATGTCAAGAGCACTGAAAGAGCATTACAGCATTAGGAAGAGAGAAGTCTGTTTTTGATTACTGATAATTATAGATAAGCTGTAGCTGACAGTCATTTTCTGACCGCAAACTCAAATCAATCAATTAAAGACTGCATGCAGCAGCACCCGTGTTTAATCATTTCCAGGCCCTTTAAAATGATCCATTACTCTGATAGCATGTCAGAGCTGCTGCGCACGTTTGCTGTTGCTGCTGAGGGTCAAATATACAGCTACTTTCAGGCTAATCTCAAGAACACAGTTTGCAATCTTAAAAAAAGAAATCTTTATGTAAAGACTAGCCATAGCTATTAAATCACTCTTTTAGTTTAATTAAACAAACATCATAGAAGACTTAAATGTCTTTTGATTTCCTTTCAAATGATAAGTGATTTTTTTTTCACAAAAAAAAATGCATTAGGGAAGGGAAAAAAAAAGGATGGAATAATTTTATAGTTATTTCCAAAGTTTTTGGCACTGGATTTTGGATAAGGGAGAGAAGTTTGTGATGAGATTTGACTAAAGAAATGGTCAGATAAAAACTACTTTCCCAAACCTGATTGTTTTTGCTGAGATTTAGTTTCTTCACAAACTTTGAGAACAGAAAAAAGGGTTCTAACAGTTATGAAATTATCAGCTAACATTTACAGAATAAAGAATTTTCAGTTGTGGTTATGAAACAATTTTAAAAACAGATCGTTAAAATGCTGTATTATTTCAATTCATATATACAAAAAAAGTAAAGTGAAAGAAGCTATTATAGCTTTGGGCATGTATAGCTACATTCTTTGGGTGATACAAGATTCCTTTTCTCAGAATTTTCCTCCAGGGATAAATTTTCCATTTTCATTTGTAATCCAGGGAAATCCTGCTGAAAAAAAAATGGTTTGAATAAATTGATGATGCAACAGAAATCCTTCCATTAGTAATTTTTCAGTCAAATCCAGGTTGAACAGTAAAGAACGTTAGGGTTTTTCTGTCAGGTTAGTTATCCTATTAATTTCCAAATTCTAAGTTGCATTCAGTTTACATTTTTTTACTGTAGAATCTGAGTAGGTTTAATTCAGTTTAATGATTTAATTTCTAAAGTGCATTGAATGAAACTGAATAAAGCTACTTTGGATTTTAAGTAAAGACTAGATAAAAAGATTAAAGCACAGATATCAAGGTTGAACACCTTTTAATAACTGCAGCTTACAATCCAGTTTAATAAGGACCTGACTGTCCATAACTGACAAGAGCCTAGGGTGACCAGCTTAGCTGAAGAGACACATACTGGGCCACACAAACTTCCTCCACAGAGCTAGATCTCCCTAGAGAGCTGGTGGGTCTGACTTACAAGCCTTTGTAGCTTGCACTGAGGTCGTGTAAGAGGTCCTTGACACCAGCTCCTTGACCCAACACTTAGTCGAGGATTATTGCTGCAGCAGAAGCAGCAGCAGATGCAAAAATGAGCTCTCCCCAGTGCTTCAGCACTTCAGGTCTGATCTGTTACTCAAGGCAGGGAGAGCTGTTGCATCATGTTTGAGACATGAATACCTCCCTCTGCTTCTGGATAGGAATATTTTGACTTCCTGTCTTTAGACCTGCCTCTGCTTCTTTCTGAAGACATAAGGTTTGGGATGAAAACAGATTGGGGTCTCTTTTGTTTTCCAGAGAGCTTTAAGCAAGTTATTCCTAGGAATTTACAAACAACATACCAGGTAAATCCTGCTGAATGCTAGTCTAAAACATTTGTATGCAGAGGTTACTGTAGCTCCCCCTTCTCCTCTGGGAACAGAAAATGTCTTCTGTACACAAGCTGTTCCCTTGCTAATGCAGTTTTCCTGTCAGCATGTACAACTACATGCACAATTTATCAGAGCCTCTTTTATTAAAAAATCTGGACTTTTAACCCACTGAAGATGCTTTTAACAGACTCCTTGCTGTCACTTATTTATGTGAATTTCCTGTTGATCTACTTGAAAAGCTTGCCTGTCAAGGGAGTCTGGAGCCGAACCGGTGTCTGATGCATAGCACAAACCCTCAGCTGGAGTATTATCAGCAGATATGAATACCCTCTTGTGAAATTGCTTATTTAAAATCTTCATCTTTGACCACTTACACTCCACAGATGATGTGAAATTTAAGCAGTTATTTACAATAATACTAAATAAGACCATACTTCTATTCTGCTCCCAAGTTAAGTTAGTTATCAGATTACAATTCTCTCTCATTCCTTTTATCTTTGATACAATGTGCTGCTCTCAACAACAGCATTAAATGAACTTAGATGTCTGACTATAAATCATGCACATGTCGAAACAATAATGTTGAAAGGATTATCATCACCCCTTGTAATTACAATAATGGAAAACAGATACTGAGAGGACATTTTTTCTCATCCCCAGAAAATCCCTGAAGAGGTCAATTTACTTTTCTTTGGGGAATATTTAACACACAGAAAATTACTGGTTCATTCATCTGTTGAAAGAACTAAACTTATAATAAGCATAATGTCGCAATATAAATTTAAAGTATATTTTCTTGCACCATTATGTTGGGGGTCTCCAGATGGTCCTGATATACATAGTTTTAAAGTAAGTACTTTTTTGACTGAGCACACAGTTTAGTGTCTGATGAAATGCTCTGTCAAAGCTGGCAGGTACATCTGTTTGTGGGAGCCTCTTGCAAAAGCAAAGAACTAACCAGCATCTGAGTTTTGAGTCTACTAATTATGGTAGAACTACGTGCGGTATTTCACTAGAAACTTTAGAAGAGAAGAATTTCTTGTAAGCTATTGGACCAATTTTATTTGAGAATGGACCTCTTTAGTATAAGAAAACCCAAAAAAGAAGGAACTCATGCATTAATTTATTTCATTGTAAGTAGTAGACATTCAGCCCTCAAGTCCAGAATTTGAAGCTCTCAAGTCAAAATGGAAATTTAGGACCTTAGTAAGGTCCTAAGCAAGGACCTTGCTCAGGGGGTACAGGAACTTTTCCAGACTTCTTCATGGAGGTTAATTCTTTCCAACAGATAAGTTTTCTTAGTCATACTTTCAAGTGCAAAGGCTGACTCCTGTAACAGATAAATTCAATACTTCTTTGTCTATACTGTTATTTCTCTGCCACCCAACAAACCATTTTAAGCTAATGTTATTCAGAGTATAGTCTCATGAACTGTTGTGTCAGCGCAATTGAAGGTGCAATAACCTTCAGCTTGTGGACTCTTGTGACAGAATAGGAGCTCAGATCCACATTTAAATAACCAGACTTGGCTCATCTAGCACATTTTGACTAAAGCAGGGTGGGCTGCACTCAATATGGGCAATTTATCTGTCAGCGATGAGGGATCAACTACCTTCAGCAGCCAAAAGCAGTAACCTGTTCCACTGACACAGCTGGAGCTAGAAGAAGACATCTGTCCACAGCTTAAACCATAAGATTTTAGCTGTGAGAGTAACTCTCTTAAAGAAACTTTCAAAAAGACCACATAAACATGTTCATATGAGAGCTGTTATCCACCTTCATGGCTGTTCATGGCACAGATATCTTCCCCAGATGCTCTTGCCAACCATCATCTTCAGAGTTATTTGGCAACTTTGTCCACCTGCAGCTAGTGGTGTGCCCAGTTCTGCAATAAAAATAATACGTGGGATAAAACAGCTGCCCAATGAAAACAGACTGAAAAAAAATGAGACTGTACAATTCTGAGAGAAAAAGTTTGGGGTGGTATGGACAGGTTTTACAGAATCATGACTATGGTGCATAGGACGAATACAGTATTGTTCTCCACCAAGCCAATCTACTGAAACTAAGCAGTACTCTCTGAAAAGAGCAGGAGATGGGGTTAAAGAAGACAGATAAAACACTTTTTACACAGTAAGTAGTGAACTTCTGAAATGCACACAAAGATTGGGTAGGTAGAGGCAAGTCTCAGAGGATCAGAAAGGGGTTTGGCAAGTTTGGAGACAAAAGGTCCAAAAGAGATACGGAAGGGATGTAGCTTCTAACATTCCCAGTTCAGTGCAGTTGCTAGAGAGTAGGAAGCAGTGAATTATAGAGAGTGGCCAGGCTCATGCTCTCCTTAAATACCCTTCTCTACTGCTACTGTCAGAACAAAGTGCTGGGCCACACGAGGTCTGGCTCAGTAAGGCATGTTTGCTTATGCTATTAGAAAAAAAAAATTCACAGAAACAACAAAGATTGTGCATGTCCGCAAAGCAAGCACTTTACTGTGCAATTCTCCCATCTCTGTTCAACAGAGCTGCATTGGAGCAAATTCCTTTCCAATGTGTTCTTCAGCAAGCCCGTTACCCTCCCCTATGTCACTGCTGTCTGCGGCAGGGAGCAGTACACACCATGGTTAGCACTGAAAAACAGCTCTCTCCATTTGAAGGGAGAGCTCACCTTCTCGCCTTGCTAGTTGCCCAGCTGTTTGTCCCCTGGGAGAGTCTGTTGCAAAATCTGCAGGTTGCCAGAAGAAAACCTTGCTCTGCCTTGTTTACAGAACCGGAGCTCCCTTGAAACAAACCCAGAATGGTCAAACTGAGTAACTCCCATCCTGCTTCAAAGGACGGACAGTGAGTAGATAGGCTGCCCAGAGCAGAGCACAGGCTGAACAGCGCTTTGAGAGACATAGTTTAGTCTTTGCTTCCACTTGCTTGTGGGAAGAATAAATTGAGTGAGTCTTTTCCCCAGACTGGATCATTTCCTTTCAATGGCTTTGGAGAGCTCAGTGATCAGAGGTAGTCCTGCAAAGCCAAGGTACTGTGTGTTCCTTGTCCATGCACAGTCGCAGATATGAATAGGACGTATAAGCCTAGTGGAGTTACTTCTACAAAACTAATCCCAAGATGGTAGTAAAGTGGCCTGAATGTATGACAGAGTACTTGACATTTGTAAATCATCTCTGAATGTCAGGTCTAATTCCTAATTCCCAATACAATGTTTTGGACTAACCATTTTCAAAATTTGAATGTGTGGTCAGAAACTGGGATTCACTTTGTCTAATTTTAGGAAACAGCAAGGGAAATGTGTGTATCTAAGCTAGTCACTCAGACTTCTTTCATACTTAAAAGAGATCGCATAAGTATAGGCAGTAGAGTTCAAAACTTTATTCAATATTCCACTCTGTGAATCATGCCCTAGACTATCATTGATTCAAAGTCTGAGTCTTTGCTGACTACAACAGAATGTCATATAACTAGCTCAAATGTGGATACTTTGCTTTAGACTATTACAGTTAGGCAAGGTGAAGCCTTCTAAAGAAATGAGAAGATCTTGAAAGCCCATGCTTGCAGTACAAATTCACCATCTGTGTACCGGATGTCTTAATCTTCCTTAATTTATTGAAATATTGCAAAAGGACCTTAACATAGATAAAGATTTCCATCATGTAGAACTTCTGATCAATGGCTCTGTTGTGTCAATGTAGTAAAAAGTTCAATTTTTTAAAATTCTGAATGCCTATAAAGACAAAACACCCTTGGGTGCTTTTCTTACATGAGCACTTGCCCACATGAATATAAACAGAGATGTAGCAAACAGCTTCTCATGAGCTCTAAGACCTTCTGGTCACCTCCTAGACCTCTGCCTACTCATTTCCTTAATGGTAGTTTTCAGCAATTCTTACCACACCACTGCAGGAGCAGGTGCTAATTCTAATTCTAAATAAATATTTCCTGTGTCCTTTATGGTCAAATCTAAACCATAGTAAACTTTATTACTATGGTAGGAAGACTCACATTTCCTTAGCCTGGCTTCCCATACTCAGAGAACACTGAGAGTTCACATCATCTTTTTACATTTTCTTGACTAGATAAGATGATTAGATCACTCTTACTATGATGTATACCCATATCCCACACTGCTGTATTCTTTCAAGTCTTTTCTTTTTTTTCTTTTTCTTTCTTTCTTTTTTTTTTTTTTTTACATTGCTGAATAGAGCTTTGCATATTTTAGATATCTAAAAGCGATACCCAGGGGCCACATTACTGAAGAAATTGTGCTCTTCAACAACCTAAGCTATTGTTTTAATGACTTGTTTTTTGGGGGAAATAAGGAATGTGATGCCATGCCATGTGCCCAGTAGCTGATTTGTTGAAAGCAATGAGACACTGCAGCAGCCCATGGAAAACATGAGGAATGGTGTCTTGCACAACTGGCTATCCCTGTGCACACAGATAGATGACGCCTTTTTCAAGGCACTGTGGTTGAGTGGATTGCTCACTTGGCCTGGATCTCTTGAATGTTTCAAGTGAAAAGAGACAGATTCTTCCCTTCTTTGTCTCCCTTTCACTTGCATTATTCCCAAAATGGGAAACCCTATGCTTCCTCAAGAATTATTATTTTGGGTATTTGCATGTAGGAGAAGTGATTTCTTATCACTTTCCACATTTTCTTCCCAATTTCCTGGAATTGGTGCCGGTTAAGTGCCAAAGTATGCACTTTAGTATGCACTGCAGTTATGATAAGGGATCTAAGAAGATCATTCAACGTTTCCTGTCCTAAAGAAGAACCAGCTGGCTGTAAGTCGTCTCTGACCAATGTGTATCTGATGCCTGTTCTTAACAACGTAGAAACTCCACGCCATTTTGCAGACTGCAATGTTCTGGCAATACACTTGCGATCTTTGGTGTTAGGACTTTCTCCCCCATTGTCTCATTCTTTTTTAATGCATTTTATTCCTATTTTTATCCATTCAAGATATGGGGTATAAATTGTTCTCTTCCTCACTGCAGCTATCTTTTGGCTTTTTGAAGACAGATATGTGCAGGGTTAAACACTGACTTGAACAAAGACAGGTCAGTAACATTTCTAAAAACGAAGAAAACTTGATCATCAGCCAGCTCTGCGTGGAAGTCTCTATCATTTATTCTTGTTTGCTGATGAGAAGACCAAATCACATAATTGTGAGTGAATGGGAGTGAGACACTGAAAAGTATCTTTACTCATTGGATTCCAATATCTATTGCCCCACGAGTGCTCGCTATAGAAAGTGTCTAGTAGTCATGCATCATTTTTCCCTTAAGTCAAATTGCTTAATGGGTTGATAGACCTCCAGTAGGCGCATCAGATCTTGTTTTACTGTTGACGTCCATTATAAAGAAATAATATAATGAAAAAACATCCATGCAGTTCAGTGTGAACTCATTTAATTAAGTAAATTGCTTTAATCCGGTATTGCTTTTTCTCCTTGTCTCATTCACTGCCAGTGTCGCAATCACTTATTTTCCTAATTACGATGCGAGTTAATTAATTAAGAGCAGAGCTGTGTTTACTCTGTGCTCTGTGTGCAGCATTGTGGATCGTGCTCTGGAACCTGGGTTCCAGGTTGCCATGCTATATAAAAAAGCTAAAAATAGTAGAATATATTTCTAGCCCCATGAATCTTGCCTCTGAGACAGTTACACTCTTTCTGAGAAAGCACCAGATAGTGGCTGCTCTTCAGCTTACAGTATTATTACATCGGGCATGCTAAAAAACTTGAAGACATTCAAATACATGCATAAACAAACAAAAAAGGAGTATTTATTCTCTGCTTTATCAGTCTTAATGAGAAAGCCAATATCCAGTTTTCCATTTTTTTTATCACCCTGCCTTTTCCGCGGTACTACAACTGAGATGGTGATTTTAAAAATATTATTTTTGCTTCCTTTCCATATTTAGATGGGATGTAGTCTCGGGTGCATTATGCAATGCACACTTCTCTGACGGATGTATCACCCTGACCTTAGAGTGCATCTGACAATATTCCTTGGTCAAATTATACTCAAGTCAACACAAACATTTAAAATAGATGAACCTCAAAGAAGAAATGCTGCCTTAAGATATTTCAAAGGCATTTGCAAAAAATTTTAGAGATTTTAGAGTTCTTGTTTTCATTATTCTGTGCTCAAGCATTGGCCAAGTATCAAAGCTCCTGAAAGCAGTAAGACAACTGGGATATTTAGAAAAGGGAAAAAAGCCTTCAAACTATCCCGTGAAACAAGGATTTTTTTCTCTGAAGATTTAGTCTCTGCTGTAAGGTTTCATTTTTACTATATTTTAAAATCAGTCTACTGTGATTCTTTAATTACAGTGCTATCAATACAGCGACAGTATATCCTTAAGGCATTATAAATTCATACTGAAATTAATCTGCCTAGACCCCAGGGTTCAGACTACCATCTGTAGTCTCAACATACAATGCTCCTTTGTTTTGCCCTTCTAATTTAGCCTTTGGAAAGTCCTCTGTGACAGCCAAATCAAGTGGTTTAAGAGAGTGGCAATTCTTGCAACTACTTTTCATCAATCATTTCTACTTTGTTCCCTTTTAAAACAAGTGCATTCATTTTCCACTTTAATTAAGAAACTGAAAACATAAGATGAGGTATAAATAACACAAAGACTGTAGAAAATAGGTGTCCCTTACACGGGAGACAACCTATAGTTTCTACTATCTTCAGAAACGCAATTGACTTTGTCAGCTGATGGAAACACTGCTTTTAATAGCTTCAAATGTTAACTATTGTATATTACAGCAAATAAAATTGAATCACATAATTTTTTGTCCTTATTATCTGTAAAATAAATAAATATAATACAAATGCTACACCGTACTATAAAGGTGTGTTGTTCTGATACTTACAATAGAGCAGGTAGGACAATTTCTCATAATTATTTTTTCCTCTCACATGAATACTTCAAAAGGAGAAGTATATTTCTGTCAATGGCATATGACAAGATACCAAGGGAATGTTTTGAACCTTCCCTTTTTTAGGACTTTTTCCTCTCAGTTATTTATTTCCTAGATTTTTAGATTCCTTATTGAAATGCAAAGATATCAAAGAGCCTGCAATGGTGGAAATATGCCATCTTTTGTGTTTTTGACTTGAAATGCAATAGTCTTATTTTAGTTTGGTGGATATGTCCCCATATGTCTGGTGTCTAGTGGGTCAGAGCCAGGAACTCCCTCTGAGCGCTGTTTTCACTAGTTGCCTTATTTCTCTTTTGCTGTGTGTACGCCTTTTACAAACAGTTCCACTGAACAACATCTCTCCAGTATATTTATAGATATATGTATGGTGCGGTTGCCTGTGTCAGCAAGGCCTTGGAACTGATGATTCAGGAACCCCAATCCTATGTCTTAGGTTTCTTGCATTTATAGGGCCAGCCAAGAAGAGGTACATATCCTAGTTCTGGGTATCCTGGCAAGAATCCTGGAAGTATCAAAAACAGCAATAGTTTTTTGCTTCACATTTACTGACAATTAGTTAGTCCTTAAAGTGAAGGAAAATGAAGAATAAGTCTTTCTTTATATTCCCACACCAAATACTTTTTGCAATAAACAAGCTTACACAGGATTTTCTTCACTTCTACCATTTCTGCCTTGAGTGTTGATCACGGCTTGGACAGCATGACCTGGGAAATGGCAAAGCTTTTAGTACGTTGTAGAACAACACTACTACTTTAGATGTTTCAGGGATTAAGGCAGAGAGAGACTGAGCAAGTGGAGAAGGAGGGAAAATGCTATTTGCCCCAGGGAATGGAGCAAGGAGAAAGTGGGCAACTTGCTCTGACTGGAGAAGCTCCAATACATACTGATAGTGAGTCGGGGTGAGTATCACCAGGGGGTCTAGGAAGGTCATTCCCTACAGTCCCCGAACAGTGGAGCATTATAAGTAGATTAATGGCACATATGGCTTGGCTCTGAGCAGCAGGTTTGCTCTGTTAGCACTGCTGTGTGAATTCCCTCACCTATAATTGGAGGGTAGCAATAATAACACTTAACTCACAGGCATTTGTAAGTTTTTACCAGATATTATATAAATGCTATTGGTACAGCACAAATGGTGCTACCTGCTATACGCGCATAAGAAGCAGCTCACAGTGATGTCTGAACCTTAACAGTGCAGTGTGAAGTAAAATGCTATGATCCCTTCAGTGTGTTTTTCTTCTTCTCCGCATACAGACCAGACATTTTAGGTTGGCGGTCCCAAGCAACAGAGAAGGTGCTGATGTGATATCTCTGTATCCACTGGTCTGCAACAAGGTTCCTCCCAGTATGTGTACAAGAGTGGGATGGGGCCCCTGACCACAAGGCCTGGCCACTGCACATCTCCTGCTCAGGCTGACCGGAATGCAGGAACGCCTAGGCCCCAAAAGCCTAGAAGTGGGGAAAGTCAGATGTATAAATGAAAAACATTATGTTTTTAATATCCAGAGCCAGCAAGCAAATAGAGGAATTGCCTTTACATAATGGAAGAAGCAAAATGACTGGAGTGTTCAGTCTAGAAGAGTACCAGTATATACTGGCAACACTTCACTTTAGAGGTGTGACCCTTGATATGAATTATGAAGGCAAAGGCTTTTAAAACTGCAATGTCTGAGATAATCCAGTTTTCTTTTAAGAGATTCAGTATGTCAAAGAAATACAGATATGAAAAAATTATTCTGATGTTTGCTAGCAATCCTGTCACACTTGCTGCTTTTTTCATGCAGAGTACTGACAGATTGTTTATTATTAAAACAAGAATAAAAAAACCCTATATATAGTAGAAGATAAGAAGACCAAAATTTTGTTTGCATCACTGTGATGCAAAGTCCCAAGTACTGCAATTTTTCAGCATTCTTTTTCTGTCCATATGAAGATTTCAAAAGCGTTGAAACAGAAGCTGAGATTAATCTGCCCTAGAACAAGCTACACAGTCATTCAGCATTGCATAAAGAAAGATACAGTCCAATGTCAATCACATCACCATCACATTTTACTGTGACTGTTAAGAGCTCAATTAAACTAGATAAACCTTTACAAAGATAAATTATTTTTATAGCTGCCTTGATTTACATTTTGCCCCTAAGTCCGAACTGTGTGTTCTCTCTCATCAGAGTAGATGCTATAAACAGCTGCCCCCTAAGAAGAGGAAATAGGAAGTGGAAGAATGTTTCATCAGGCAATTAATACTATTAAAACATATATATGTATATATATTTAAAGTTGCAAAAGCTTGGCAGGATATAGTGAAGATCTGTGTCTGACACAATAAACACAAAAGTATGGCCTCATTCTTTACTGCAAAGTATTTATATTACAAAAAATTGTTTAAACATGTTCTGCATCTATGCAGACTGAAGATGTTTTCAGCAGCACACAGAAAACCAAAAGATTCAACAATATACCAAAACAGTTTTTGCAAAAGTTTAGTTTTCAGTGCTGTAATTATTCTGTAAGTTGGCCTGAGATGTAGAAATATTTTATAAAGACAAATTTATTTATACAAACATACAAAACAAACACAGAAACGTACTATTAAGTTATACTAGCATAACATATTTCAGAAATAAGGAGGTTATTTCTGAGAAACAAGGTTTTTCAAAGACTTTCCTATTTCATTATGAACTATAAAGCTGTGGACATCCAGCACTTTAATTTTCATTTCCACTCTGGTAAGTGCTTCTCATCTTGAAAAGTTTAATTTTCATTGCAGTTTTGGAAGGTGAATATGTATGTGCTTTCCGGATACAGTTTGCTTGCTTTTTTTCTGACGAACTATTATTGCATTTCCCAACACACTCATTTTTTTTCCTGTTTACAGTCACAGGGATAAGCTTTTTATAAGAATGTTACCCATGGGGAGGGAAAGAGCCAAGTAACATTTGGAGTCCTCCTGCACAACTAAAATCCCTCCTGAAAGTTTTGCCAATTATCAGAAAAACTAAAACCAATATTTTAAAAAGGGAGTGCTTAAATCTCTGCTGTTTAGTTCATATTTAAACAGCAATATGGGTCATCTTATTTTAAAAAAACAATTGTAATTATTTTATTAGCTTCATGAGCTGATTTCAAGAGCACTTTGAATGACTTAGAAGCTTAAGGTGATGTACTGAGTGATTGAAAATCATTGCATCCTTATGGCAGATTTGAAAGAGAGGGAGATTTTTTTTTGTGCCTGGGCCTTCCAGGCACAAACTGGAGGGGACAGAGGAAAGATATCTGCTTGTCCCCATACCACAGGCACTGCTCTGCAGGATAAACACTGGTGGGAGGCAGAGATGCTCAGGAGAGTTTTAAACTATTTGTTTGAGGATTGGTTGTGATTTAACTAGCCAGTTTAATCAAACTGGGTTTAACATAAGCTTAAGCAGGGCAACACAACTTGGGTCACCTTTATTTGAGCTGAGGGGCAACCTGATCAAAACTTAGTACAGCTTTCTTTAAAAATCATAGTTAACTCTTGTCCTCAATCTGGACTTCAGTTGGGATCTTCTAATAAACTTGGAAGAAGTTTTGAAATAATGGTTTCAGAGTATAGAGAAAATGCATATTTTAAAGAGTGGCTTAAAGATCCCATGAAATGGTTATTATATCTCCTACACGACTTCAGGTGTCAGTGGAAAGTCATGTTCTTCATCATGTAGATATGTGTGGTTGCAAACACACACAGACACATGCTCACATTCACACGTATTCTCCACTATCCCTCAAAGGATTCCAGAGATAGAATTTGGACCACATTTAATCAATTCTCAATCTCAAGATAAACTAACCAAAGATGGCCTTTCCTTGCCATGTGCAAACCAACAAAGAGACTACTAGCAGAAGGACTTGGAAGGACCTGGAAGTGTTGGGCAACCAAGACATGGGGCATAGAAGAGAATCCTTGGCACTAAATACAACCCTTTTGACTGTACATCCCAAAACTACTTACTAAGGTGAATCGATTTTTTTTTTTTTGTGGAGTTGCCTCAATCATGTACACAAAAACCAACCAAACAGAAAAAACAGACAACAGACTAGAAGATGTCTGTTGAGTCAATGGTAGAGAAAAGAATGATGCCATATCCCTCAATTGCATTTGTGTCACTGCTCTTGTTTTACCAGTCCTCCCTGTCCTTACTTTTTCCAACTGTGGCTGGATAGCTGATGACTTGCAGGAGAGCACAGAGCATCATGCAGATTTCATTTTCCATAAAGAAGCTGAAGATTTTATCTGCCAGCATCTGGAAAGCTCACCACTTTTATTTAACAGATTTTTTAACTTTCAGAACATAAGAGATGGCCCTCCTCATTTACTAGACCACCACAGGTTAATTGGCTCTCATACAAATGACCACAGATGTTTGCAAGATGTTGCTGAGTCCCCTCCGAGACTATCATTACCTGCCTAGTGTCAGTGCAGTACCGATATGTAATTTATACTTTTGGAAGAACTCCATCACAATATAACAAAATAAAATAAATCTCTTTGCAAATGTCTTTGCTTTGGGATAAGCCCAGCACTAAAAGACTGTAGGGATTGCTTTACATCAACAGAGTTTTGTGCTTGCTCTTGCTGTGATACAATGACTCTCAGAGTGTTTTTCTTGCTCTCTTGTTAGGACACGGCCTTAGGCATGGCAAAGGAGAAAACAAACCAGTAAGCACTAATAGATGTTCACATTCTCAAGTAGCATTAAGCAATCTAAACAGGGGGCAAACAGACCTTTTTTTTTTTTTTTCCCCACAGAAGTCATCTAGTCATCTGTTCTCACCCAATACTAGACACATCCCAGCAGTGTCTCTAATCTGAAATACAGGTTAATCTTCCTCCTGACACGGTGATTTTAGTATCTAGCCAAAAGGTGGCAGTGCTAATCCACTAGACTAGATCCAAGAGGTGCTGAATATCATCACAATATTCATGTGTGTAGTATTAGTACCATCAGGCCCTCCTCTGATTTACTTCTATTTACAGCAGAAAGAAAATAAATGTTCCATATTTCTCTTGTGCTGGGAGTGCTTCACTGGAACCACTGCTGGGAGCTACCTTGATTTTTGGCATCTAGTGGCAATGCACTGCACTTCTACCATCTCCCCTGCACTGTACAACCCATGGGTCTATGACAAGGCCCCATATGCTGCAAAGGTTTTATTTTTGCTGAGGAGAACTGTTCTTAAAATGTCATAAAACCATGAGCACACAGCTGGAGCAGTTTATAAACTGGGGAAAAAATCTGAGCATTTTAGCTCAAGTATTCATTCAAAGAGCGTGCTTTGTTATTTCCTGTTTCATTGTTGTTTGTAAAATAGTTTAATGGGTAGTGAGCAGTAAACTGTTTAAAATCTGCTGTGCACATTGATGCGGTTTTATACTGCTGGAGAGGGAAAGATTTCACTGCTTTGGGTGTGAGGGAGAGAGGGAGATTATCCCGATAATGAAAACCACAACCAATGCATTTACTTTGGAACTATTGCTTCAATTACATTACCATGTAGATATTTTAATCAGAAATAAAAGTGATAATCCCCAAATGTAGGCCTAACAACAATCAAAACAGCCGCATAGTTTAAAAAAGACCTTAGCTATTAGCAATGAGGTTTATATGCAGCCAAAGAGGTTCTTTTTTTTTTTTTTTTTTAATAACAAAGTGACCTGATTTAAAGAAGGCAGCATTTTTTTAATAACTGATAATGGCTTAGTTGATCATTATCAGTTGATATGGATCAATGCGGCTATCCTACCTTAAAGTATCTAGACTGTTACACTTGGGAAACATATGTGTGCATTTTAGAAATATCTACCACAAAGCACAGGCAAAGAGGGTGAGAACTTACATCCATATGGCTAAACTCTTTTTACCTCTCCTCAATTTAATGAGCTTATCATTGATTTTTGGGAACAGTCCTTTCCTTGTGCTGTCCCTTAAGCAGCTCCTGGGAATGCTAGTTGGCGCAGGATGACCTAAAAATATAAATATATATAGAATAGGCTATAGTTACAATGTCTTTTCCCGCAGAGTGTACCATGCTAGCAATGAAACAGTAGAGATGACTGCAACTACACTCACAGTTATGCATCGGCCTACCAATGGGTGTAACCAAAGAGGAGGAAGTTCCCATTAGGCAGAGAATAATGGTATAGGAAAACATTTGTGTATAGGAATGTTGTTATCCCCTGCTGAGATGTTGCAACATTCATTGATAAAGTTGATTCTGTCTACTCTGCCGTAAACTTCCTCTGGCCTGAAGGCCTCTGAAACTGAAGGTCTTTTAAAACAATCTTTTCCCACTTTTTTTTTTCTACTCCACAGCAAAATCTGTGATTTTTCAATATGTTGTGGCTGATGCAAAATCAAATTTTGAACACACTTTTCTTGCTTCTCCATAAAGCACTGACTGTTCCTTGTTGCTCTCCTGAGTTAGCTCAGAGCCAAAGAGATCAGAATTGGGTTCAAAATCTGCTTTAAAAATATACATTAGGGATGATACCTGCAGCTCCTACTGAAGGCCAAGTGCTGAAAGGGAAACTCCCAAGAAGACATCCTAACTCAGCCCAAATAATCCTCTGATCCAAGTTGATGAAACTTAACCAGTTTGGAGAAAAGTTATCGGTAATCCAGATCAAAGCACTCCTATATCTTATAAAAGAACAAAGAGTCTTTGCAAATGATCTTTTTGAGGAAAACAAAGCAAAACTCATGGTGATTTTGGAGAGACAAAGTAAAAACCTTTTCTTCAGCTTCTAAAATGTTCAGCTTTCAAAGGTGCTGGCATACCGTATTCTATTAACTTTTTGTAATGAAAATAATGGGAAGAAAGAGGCATTGATAACAAGGCTAAGTATAAATGGGGTTATATGGTGAACTACAGTTACCAAAGTTCAGTTTCTATATGTTTGAATTTATGGAAGAAGAATATCTGAGGCATCAACAAAAGAGAAAAAGGGAAAAAGAGTCTACAGGGTCCAGCCAAGAACAAGGCTGCAGTAAGCTTCCTGTTGTCCAATATAAAGAGAGGCAAAGTTCTCTCTCAGAGGAACAAGGCCACAATATGTACCCCACCTAAAAAGAAAAGGGGAAATCAGATGATGTATTTGAGAAAGTTAGCTCTTGAGAAGTTTCATGGTAAGGGAAGAAGTATCAAACAGAAGAAAGCTAATTTTTTGAATAGGTAGCAAATAGGCATCTCCAGCTGCTACACCATCTGAGCTTCACAGCAGGATTAACTTTTGTACAAGCATGAGCATTGTGAAGAGTGATCTCCTGGAGAGGAATTGACAACCTGATTGATTAATTTGGACAAATATGCCATGACACCTTGTGTGAAAGGGAAATGAGAGACATTTGTTTTTTGCGTACAGGCAATTCATGTCATTGTGCATTTATGAATGGAGTTTGGAGCAATTGAGCGGGTTACACAGCAGCAATATCTTACCAACTCCCATATAAAGAGTGCAGACATCACCTTGGTTCCAAAACTGCAAATCCAAGTTAAGTGGATTAAGCATGAATTCAGATATGTTTTGTAAGGTTTGAAATCATTTTAACTAGAGTATGAAATGTATTCACAGACTTCTAACAAGGCCAGTAGCAAACTCTCTCTTCAAGTTTACTGACAAACTTTTACTTCTCTTCTTGCCAAAATTTCTGGAAGAACCAACTTTCTTTACTGTTGCTTTTGCAATTTTTTCTCTCATTCAGCCAAAAATACAGTAAGTTACAGTAACTAATTAACCTACGTAACCCCAAACCGTAATCAAAGTTGATCACCCTTGAACTCTGGAGAACATTGGTGTGTAGGGGCTGCTGTACTGCCATAAGTAAGAAAATTAGGAAAGTTGTGTTTTTTTAAAAAAGAAAGTTTGGAAGGGAAAAGTCAGAGTTCTGTTTGTGGTGGAACAGGACTAAGTAGATTCTAAAAGAAATGCTTGAAAGAAGGAACCTTCCTTCCCTCCCTGTAGATTTATAATCCCTCAGTTCATTCCCACCATTTTGAGGAAAAAGGAATTAACAGGGCAAGAAATGCTAGAGAACAATAGCATTTATGGGGAATGACACCACAGTTCTCATGGGACCAATATCTCAAGCTTACAGAAGTCCTAAGTATACAAATATCAAGAGTGCATTTTAATACTCTCTAATCCAATTAGGAGCTCACACAGTCCTTGACTCACTGGATCTTAGAAGCCAAAAAGTCCCTTAGATGTCCTCCTCTTACATTTTGCTATGCTAAAAATTAACAACCGGAACAGGACCATGATTCACGTACCCTTGGTAGAGGAGGATCATGTTAGGGAACACAAGATCAACTGTACATGCTGGTCCATGGGTCCTGACAGGATGTATCCACAAGTTCTGAGAGAGCTGGCCAATGTCAATGTCAGAACATCCTTGTTTTATCTTTGAAAGGTCATGGTGATGAGGAGAGGTTCCAAAGGACTGGAAGAAAGGAAATGTCAAAGCAATGCCTTCAGGAAGTCAAGAAGGAGGATCTAAGCAAATATAGGCAGTCAGCTTCATGTTGATCCCTGAAGCACGATGGAACAACTGATCTGCAATACTGTTTCCACACAGAGGAAGCATGGAAATGTGGTTGTGAGTCGGTATGGGTTTACGAATGAGAAATCATTCTTAATCAACCTTCCATGCTGAGATAACTGTCTGGGTAGAGGAGGAGAGAGCAGTGGAGAGTAGTGGTTGTTGTTTACTTTGACTTTATTAAGGTTTTTCATGCTGTTTGCCATAACATCTTCATAGATGAGCTGATGAATCACAAACTATGTGAGCAGACAGTGAGATGGACTAAAAACTGTTTGAATTACTGTACCCAAAGGGTTGTGATCAGCAGCACAAAGTTAAGCTGGAGGCCAGCCAGTACTGGTGTCCCTCAGGGGTCACCAACATGAACATGAACTAGCAATGTGCCCTTGTGGCAAAAAAAAAAAAAAAAAAAAAAAAGCCAAGAATGTCCTGTGCTGCAATAGGCAGAGCATTGCCAGCAGATTAAAGGAGGTGATCATTTCTAGTCAGCACTGGTAAAACCATATCTGGAGAGCTGTGTCCAGTTCTGGACTCCCCGGTACAAAAAATCGAGGACATGATGGAATGGGTCCAGTGAAGGATCACAAAGATGACTAAGAGTATAACAAAGAGTGATACTTATCAATGTTTATAAATATCTGAAGTGAGGTTGTAAAAACTATATAGCAAGATTCCTCTCAGTGGCAGATCAAGAGGCAAGGGGCACAAACCAAAACACAGGAAGGTCCATCTAGACATAACTAAACACTTCTTCACTGTGGGGTGATCGAGCACAGAAAAAGGCTGCCCAGGGCAGTTGTGGAGTCTCCATCCTTTGCAGACACTCAGACGTCATCTGGCCATGGTCCTGGGCAACCTGCTTTAGGTTACCCTTCTTGGACCAGATCATTTCCAGAGATCCCTTTCGATCTCAACTATTCTGAGATTCAGAGTAGAAGAAATAGGTGTCCAAGTTTGCTAAGTTACCAGTAGAAAGAACTTGGTAAGTCTGAAATGTGATTCACCAAAGGACGATCTCCTAAAACAATAAAATAGTGAGCTTTTCTCAGAGAGGGGAGTATAGCAGGCCTCTCTGACTGGGCTGCACTTTGCAAAATGTAAATTTGGCTAGGGCTAACTGCCTACTAAAGGAGAGCTCATTCTTTGAAAAGCACAACTGCTGGAGGAAAAAGTGATGGTAGTAAGACTCGTGTAGCAGAATATCTTCAGAAGGAAGTGGTTCCTGTTGAATTTTCCAGCCAGTCTCATCCTAGAAATGAATATCCATCTCTCCTAGAAATGACTACCTAACCTGAAAGAGTTCTCAGAAGGTCAAAGCTTGCTTTATGATACTTACGAAGAGAGTAATGAAGTCAAACATTTAAAATCATATAAGTGCATATTTAAAAAATCAAGAGGCAGTTCCTCTGTTTCATTGCTATCGCTTCCTTAAAATTGTAGCAAAATGTACATGCCAATACAGGACTTGTCCCTCAGCACCAATCACTTCTTGTCAGTGTTAGTATTATTTCTGCAATGTCATGGACTGATGAAATGGACTTTCCTTGTGTAGTGCCCAGACTTATGTAGTCAGGAAGAGTAACTGGCTTTGCCGATAGTTGCAGCCTATTCTATATGGCTGTGGTTTGCAAAAAACTGATATATATAATATTTAAATCCCTGCAGGTATAAGCTACCATAGCCCTGTCCTTGGAAGGACTGAATTTATGTTGTCTGTATCATGATGCTTAGCAGAAATGGTTCCAGGCCAAGTAAGGCAGCAATGTATGGGTGTCTGTCAGCTTCTTCTCCTCATGCGCTTTTCTCCCTGTGACCAGGTGAAAGTATCTGTTGAAACTTGGGATGACATGGACTGGCACCTCTCTCCTACCCCTTCTCACAAAGATTGATTTCTCCCCAACTTGTTTAGAATGAGACCTGGGCCACCTGTGCATGAGCTGTCAGGAAACGTCGTGCTTTCATTTAAACAGCAGGCAGCTATCAAAACAGCAATAAGAGAGGCTATCAGGCTTAATAAAGGCATGCATTAAAAGTAAAATAACTCTCCAAGGCCCAGTAATGTTGCTTTTACCATTTGTCAGGTGTATAATCACTCTGGAGAATAAGAATAGTGAGGCCTTTGTAAAATCATGAATCAACATCCCCAACAATTCAACTGCTGTGAGTAGGTCAGGTCAATACCCTCACGTCTCAAAAAACTACTTAAGCTCTCCTGTCTCCTGAGACCATTACATCAATAGATACCTCCAGTACTACTGAAAATGACAGCTTGCAATGCAATACCAGGAGATCGCCTTTAATAGCTCTTCTATATCAACAGCTGTTGGGCTCTACTCTGGACGTTTGTCCTTGTTTCCGAAACCATGCCATATATAATCCTTCTGTTTTATGTGAGAAGCACTTTTACCTCTTTTATCTCTTTCAGTTTACCTCTTTCAGGAGTATCCTTTTCCTTTTATTCCTTTTTTTTTTTTTTAAATCTGAACAGAGGAGTAAAACATGAAGTTCTGAAGAAAGGACAATAAGAGGGGGAATCCTGGCTAAAATTTTTGTTTCCAGAAATTTAGGAGAGTTTGTTTAGTATGTAAAAATGTGCAGTTTTCTTTCACTGATTTTCTTTTCAGACCTTTCTCATTTTTATATCAGATAAATCCTGAAACTAGTGCTGCAAATGGCAAGATCTAATTGACCTGCATAGGCCTAGATTTTACCTACAGAGTTTATATGATGTTTGTGTTCCTGCACCTTGTACTGCCGTATTCTTTCACTGTAATTACAATTTACTACTTGGTATTTACTTCATTTTTTTTTGTTTCATTGGGATATTATTCCACCCTCAGCATCTGAAATAATAGTTTTCTTGAACAGGGAAACACTCCATTGCAAGTGGAAATTCTGACTTCAGCAGATTTTAAGGAAATCAAGTGTTACCCAATGTTAACTTAAATGCTAGTGGTGGATATTGATACCCTTGGACTTTCTCTGCCGACGAGAAAAAGTGGGAGAGAGACAGGGAGACAGAATCCACCTAGAACTTATACTGATTTCTTCATTCACTGCAGAAGGAGCCAAAGGAGGTCAGGCCTAACTTAGTCAAGATAGTTAAGTATCCAGTCTTGTTAAGTTATATGATCAGCATGGTTGGCCATGCATGTGCATGTGTGTTTGTTGTGTGTGTTTTAATATGCGTGCTGGTATGGGTGCCTACTGGAATACATGTTCAGCCTCACTACTGATTAGACCCAGAGGCATGGAGTGTGGTGGTACCGCCTCTATTGGGCTACCAGACTTGGCCTCCTCTCTAACAAAAATTGATTTAGGCCAATTTGTAATTTACAGACTTTGAATGAGAAAAAAAAAGTATCAGAGACTAAAAAGATCTAAACAGATAGTATTCTTGATCCTTTTGTCAGTTCCAGGAACCTCCTGAATTGATGAAAGATCTGAGAGAGAGAGTCTTTTATTCTATCCTGTCCTCCTCTGCCTTTATCCCAACCACAGGCTTCTTATACTTACCACCTTTCATGAAGCCTCTTATTCACAGAATCACAGAACGATTAAGGCTGGAAGGGACCTCTAGAGAGGACCTCTAGAGAGTCCAACCTCCTTGCTCAAGCAGGGACACCTACAGCACGTGACACACAGTCACATCCAGGCGGGTTTTGAAGATCTCCACAGAAGGAGACTCTACAACCTCTCTGGGCAGCCTGTTCCAGTGCTCTGTCACCCTCACAGTAAAGAAGTTCATCTTTGCATGGAGATGCAGCTTCCTGTGTTTAAACTTGTATCCATTACCCCATGTCCTATCACTGGCCGCCACTGAGAAGAGTTTAGTCCCATCCTCCCTACATCCTCTTCTCAGGTACATATTGATCATATACATATTGATCAGATTTCCTCTCAGTCTTCTCTTTTCCAGGCTAAACAGGCCCAGCTCACTTAGTCTTTCCTCGTATGATAGATGCTCCAGTCCCTTAATCATCTTTGCCTCTCTATGCTGCACCCTCTCTAGAGGCTCCACATCTTTCTTGCACTGGGGAGCCCAGAACTGCACCCAGTACTCCAGGTGCAGCCTCACCGGAGCTGAGTAGACGGGCAGGATGCCCTCCATCGACCTGCTGGCAACATTCCTCCTTTATGTAGGCCAGGATCCTATTGGCCTTTTTGGCCACAAGGGCACATTGCTGGCTCAGGGTTAACTTGTTGTCAACAAGGACTCCCAAATCCCTCTCCGTGGAACTGCTTTCCTTATGAGCAAATACTTTGTTTCTTTGGCAGAAGACCTAATGAAGCAGTTTCCCTATAAACTCCTTTCTAAATGACCCCAGCGCTGCTCTGAATTCCTTCCACACATCTTTGGCCATAAGATAACTGCACTGTGATGAGTCTTAAAATATATACACAGTGATTAGCTACAGGGCTTTCCCTGACCAGAAAGTCCAATAGCTGAGATATGCCTGCCTCTTTCTCAGTAGGTAAGGAGTAGTGCTGACTTGGCTATCTCCTTAAGAAATAGGCAATTTCTATGAAAATTCTAGATATTTTGTCTTGGAGTCTTGGAGTCTTTTACTACTTTTTAAATATTGGTTGGAGTTGACTAAAGACTGGAACAGATTCTAAATGTCAGAACACCTTAATTAAAATCATCCTTATCTAATGCAAAAGTGGGTACCTCGCCTCTCTGTAAGACCTATTCCAATGTGCCTCAAGAAATCACAGTGAAAGTGCTAGTAGCGTGGAGCATCAAAACATTCATTACGATTCCATGTATCATAACACCTAGTTTGTGACACCCTTAGAGCTGCTGTTGGTCCCTGGGCATCTTAGAAAGGGAAGCTACAATTCCAACTGTCTCTCTGGGGAAACTCACTACCACTGTCTTATGATTTAAGCCAGGAGAAAAAAGAATCTAGAAGGATGAAGGTGTGCCTAGTGTTTCTATTCTAGTTAGTTAAGTATACATAGTCATTCCTAGGCCACAACCTGGTGACGAAAAGAAAAACAGAAGGATTGGTAACATCCTAGTCCTTGAAGAGCGTTTCTTCCACCTCCAATTTCTTCGAGTATCTGAATATTGAAGCTCCCAATATATAAATATATATTTTTCTATTATTTTACTTTTTGTATTTTATATATGCATATTTTTTATATCAAACATGGCAATACATTTTTACTAGAAGCTCACTGTATGAAAAATCACTCTGTCTAGTTCAGAAAGGCACAGTTAAAAATGAAATATATGAGAATGGAGGTTGACTGATAACTCTTTAATGTATTTATGCTTGTAACAACTTTGTTCTTTTCCTGACCTCTTGTTTCAGTTATTTATTTCTGATGTTAAAAGTTCAGGCTGCAAATGCTCCATAAGAGCTGTAATCGGTTTTCTGAATGGCTAAAGAGAACAATAAGATTTTGTAACAACTGAGACACCTCTTAGCCCTTGCTGGTGAAAAATGTCAGCTAAGGAAAGTCCTTTTCATCTTTTAGCAAGCACTCGTTATTTCTATATATCTCTTTTCTGTGCTTTATGAAAAGGTTTGTGCAGTAAAGAATGACTGACTGTGTAGTAGTTCTTTCTTCTTTTGCCAAGCTCTTTTTAGGTTTGGCAGCAATTCTATTTTCCCTGTCATCATCTAATGTCTATTTATTTTACATTGCTACAAAGCCAGTGCAATTCCCTCATAAATCCCAGGTTGTGAAGATGAAGAAACAATCCAATTCCTTTTATTAAAATTCTTCAATGTCCTCTTTTTGATTCCTAACATCTAATTAGACTCAGAAAGGTCATCAGTTTGAAAAGCTCCTGGAAAAGCATCAACTGAACTGCAAGATCAGAGGATGCTAAATGCTTTGCATTTTTCAGCTCTGAAATACCTGATCAATCTTGCTTGTCACAGGTGTCACAAGAGTGCTTGTCACTAGTTGTTGATCTAACTAACCTCATAATCTCACTCCCTTTCTCTCACCTCTACCCTCTTGTCCTTTTTCCCGTCCCTTTCCCTGTGCACATTAACACATACACACCCCCTATTCATTTGTGAGGAGTGTGAAGATGTTATCCTCACTTTGCATGCTGTTTGAGCACTTCAACAATCCCAACAGATGCCTAGAAAGAAGCTAAAAGTAACAACAACAGGAAGGTTCAGTCTATGGACTGAAAGAAGTAGATTCTTGAATATAACGTAATTAATACTAAATGGCATCATGTGGAGATGGTTCAGAACTATTTTATGGCAAACAGAGAATTGTCTGATTTTTTTATTTTGTAGCCAATTGCAAAGATTAGGATTTGTGAGTGATTGCTCTTTCAGTGTATGGAGAGAGAGAGAGAGAGGGAGAGAGAGAGAAAGAGAGTCATCTTGTGGATCATGTTCCTCTCATAGTACAAAAACACTTTCTTCACATCCCTGAATGTCAGCCTTGGCTTCAGTCTTCCTTAGCATTTTTAGAAGTAGACAGCAGACAGTAGAAAGCATGCTATGATGCTTTCTCAACATGCACGGTGGAGACAGTGCTGCATAGCTACTCAGCTGCTGACAGACTTACTGCTCTTGTGCTGGACACAAAACCACCAATTGACAGAATTCAAGGAAACAGTGCAATGAAAGTGAGAGGATGAAAGTATCACATTGCAGTTATAGCAGAAGAAATGCATTTCCCTGAAGCATTTAAAAGTTTATGCCCCATAACACAGAAGTCAAACTCTTCCTCAAAAGTATTCCCACCAGCAGTCCCAGCATCATGCCTCTCCCCATACCTGCAGCCATCATACACCCATTCTATACTCTCACACATATCAGAGGGTTCCACAAGAATCAGCAAATCTGATCTGTGAAAAATTGTGAATATCACACCTTAAACTCCCAGTATGCAAAGATTGCAAGGGGGCTGAATTCACATTCCACTGATGTTTATGATATATTACTTTTTCTAATGTATAAAGAACAAAATAGTAATCTTGTCCCTGCCCTTGTTCACTCTGTCTTAGCGTTGAACTCCTAAAGTTTTAGAGGAAGAGAATTTCAGAAACGCTCACTTCTAGAATCTGGATTTTTTAGTGTTATACTGAGAGTAGTTGTAATAACACCAGGGTACATGTTTATGAAACATTTTCAATTTTTCTAAAGATCTGATGTTTTCTTTTCTTGTGGAAAGATTGGACTAAATACTCCATTCACATTTCTTCTAGTCCTGAATAGATATGATTCTCTAAGTTGTGTTTTCCACAAGCGGAAATTTTGCAAGCTGGTGTGTGACACACTGATTTTATGGGAAGTGCAAGTTAATCTGACTAGGAAGAATAAAAGAAAATATAAACTGCCATGACTCAGCTAATATGAGATACCTTCTTGTTATGTCAAAATGATGATGATATGCTAAAGAAATGAGAATGATGAAGCATAATTTCCTAATATGTTTTAGAATCTTCCAGTGCTAAGCAGTGTAAAGATGGGCATCTATTTTATGTAGTTTTATTTTAGAATATCTAGAAGACTTATAGGTAACAGGTACTGCCCTGCAATGTTGCTTGACTCCCGAATTTTAATTCTATTGAAATATGTGAACTTTATGATGTATTTCAGGGACAAAATATAATATCAGCAAGACTGAAAATTTCAAAAATCTGACCTTTCTGTTTTTTTGCTGCATTTTCTCTTAACCAGAAAAAATAATGACGTTTGCAGGCCCTCCTTCTACAACTTAGAAGGACATAAAAAATACATGTTATTGCAAGAGGAGAAGATGTCTTTCAATAAAAGTGAAATTTATGAATGATCAATTAAAATTATTTTATTTTTATTATTAAAATTTATTTTATTTTTCCGTAGGCTGATAGAATATCTCTGAAGAAGTTAACTGAGAGCAAATGCCTATGTATGGGCCTATATATATTGTATGGGCCTATCTCACTCCCATAATACCCTTTGAGGGAAGTTGACAGGGAATTGCATATGAGAATATGAGGACTGGTTTTTGCTCTTTGCCTGGTTAGGAAGTGACTGTTGTGTCTTTATAAGTGTCTTAATTAAACATTAACCAATCTTATCTTTCCATTGTGGTAATATTTAGCAACTGGCATCAAACAGATCAGACATTGTGCCCTCCACAAAATGGGAAGACAATTTATCACTTGCTCAGGCTGTCTCTTGACAGAGAGGTGTTAAATAGGTCTTTTTCAACAAAAATACTTTGGTCTGTAAAGCATATTGAGTGCCCATGAAGACTGACTTGTGATCTTGCACCTAGATGGAGCAATGATTGGAAACTCCTGTGCATGCAAATGAAACACTATTTCTGAACTTCATGACTTTTTTAACCATTAAAGAGCTAAGGGAAAACCAGTCTAATTTATGAGGGCTGAAAAAAATAATTTGAAGATTATCTACCTCATAAAATGAACTTTTAAACCTAAAGTCATATTTCTTCAAGCAAATAGTTATCAAAGGATCAGTATAAATTATTCTCAGTAAAGAACAGTGGTTAAGAAATAGTTGGTAGCAAGAATCACAGAAATTTCATTCTGATTTATTTATTTAAAAGTATTAATAAAAAACACGAAAGTGCTTCACATTAAAATGTTATGAACCCCCCCAAGATAACTGCTTGTAACCGTCTGTCTAAAATTATCAGCAGAGTAATCACCTCTGGCTCAGGAATAAACTTCCATGTATGTTAGAGCCAAATGCATTTGATTACTCAGATTTTCATTTGAACGACAATTCTTTATTTTTTTATTTTTTTTAAGTAGTTCATATGTAAGAAAGTCTTGAAAACAGAGGGATATAGAAAGGCGTCAAATACCTCTCACTTGAGGAGAAGATGCATCATATTAAGAAAGGATGAGGACAAGTCTCACTGAACAGTCCATTTTTTTTTTTAATTCATTGATCCAGTAACATGTGCATACATGATTGCATAGTGCAGCTTAGTTCCCAAAGGAGGTTTCTTTCATCCAAGGAATTTGTTTTACAGTGCCAAGACCTCATTTCTTCAATAATGGGATCATAATAGCTAAATGTTGGTATGCATTCTTGCTGGATTGACTTTTACACCAGGTTTTTCAGTAAGATGACCTGGCCTGCTGGCATCCATGACAGAGCTATAACTTCACTGGACACCAAGCACTTAATCCATAGTATTTGACTGCTTTTCAGCATATTATGTCAATATTACTAGTTATGATATGAAATCATAGGCAAATAATTGCTTATGGCATAGCTAGAGCAAAACACTTTTTTTGACTATTTTGCTGTCTTTTATCCCTCGCCAAATAGCATTGCTAGAAAAATCTCAGGTTTTTGACCTCCCAATGATTTTTCTCAAGGAACACAGCCATACCTTGGGTTGAAATACTGTAACCTTGAGTCAGAGAGTCACAAGCTGGGGACTCACAGCAAAGAGCGTATGTCTCTATGCACAATAATGCATAGGGTGCCATGGATCCACAAGCCCATTTGCAGTGCTGCACAAAATTGTTTGTGAAATTCAGGGAATTCCAGCACTAGGGAGGTTTGGGAGCTGCTGCCTTTCCTCAGTAGAAGGAGGCACTTTCCCAGGTTAGAGCAATGTAGGAGGAATTGGGAGCAGGTCCTGTGAGGCCCATCTGGCTGGTCCGTGTCTTGCTTTGTCCCCTGTTCCTGTGAGGCAGCAGTTTCTGCCAGCCTCAGATGTGCAGCTGCTTTTTCACTCTTTATGCTCTGCTCAGAGCTTCCAAGTGATGCAGCTGGGAAAGCTGGTAGAAGCGAAAGGTGCCTGAAATCCCTGTTTGAGACAGCATATGCTCCTGGGAAGACACATCTACTCCTGCATCCCATTTGCATCCCTGTGGTAGCCCCCGAGGGAATGAACGTGGGTGACCTCCCCAGGCCTTCACATTAGTACTTGTGCTCATTTTATTGGTTTACTTGCCCATTCCTAAAACTTTGCAGATGGTCTTTAAAGTTTTGGAAGTGATATTATAAATATTACAAATAACTGAGTCCTCAGGCTCTTGCTGCATTTTCACTGTTACATGATTTATTTTTAAATCTGTCACCACCTTGCTTAATTATTTGGTTACCCTTCTCTGAAGGCAGCTCCCAGGATCTACAGTAATCAAGACTTTGGCATTCTGAAGGGCCATTCCAGAAAGGCTGGAGCTGATCAGCTCCACCACTTCTGAATCTCTGATGTCACAGCCTATGAGCCAGGCTTCACTTTGAGCTGGATTGAGTGTTTTTGGAGAAGAGGTGTCCAAGAGTGGTGAGGAGAACAAGCAGTTCTGACAGCCATTGTGCCGGACCATTGAGTTCCTTCCTTGCGAACTGTTGAAAATCTCCAAGCTGACACAGAAGAGTTCATGCCTTAGAGCCTTCCAGGGTTTAGCACAAAATTTTCTCTTTGCAAAGAGCCAGGGCAGACGTTGTTTGGATTTCATTAGAAACTCGTCAGACATGCTGGATCTGAAATTACTGCTGCCCTTGGCCAGCTGGAAAATACCCGCTTGTTGCAAGGAAACTCTAACCCACTAATTATCCTAAAAAATTCATGTAGGAACTATCTTGACCCATTTTTTTTTTCTATTCTTCCCCCCCCCCTTGAAGACATGGATTAATTACTTTCTTAGCAAAAATGTAGCTGGTATGTGTTTTTTTTTCTGGAGGTTTAATCATCACTAAGTGTACAGTGCTAAGTCATGTAGGATGACTGTCACCAATTAACAAGTTAATGCTGTTCTAAGAGTTTTTCTGGTAGGGAGAACAGAATCAGTTTTGAAAAAAAAAAAAAAAAAGGAAGGCCTCATGAAATTGCTGCTCATTGTAAAATCTGAACCCGAATCAAAATTTTAGAATATGAAATATTCACTTTTTTGCTATATTTTTCATTATTTCTCATTTTTACATGCATCTGCACTTTTGTTTTCCAGCTGGGATAGAAATCAAGGGAAAGCCAGGAACCTAGACAGGAATTGATAAAAGCCAAAATACCGAGACAGGAATAGTGAAAGGCCAAAATAATAACCAGAAACAGGAAGTACTGCACATCTCACTAGACGGCCTCCTTATTCTTGTGAGATTTCCAGCCAGTGGTGCTGATTAAAGAGGTTCAAATTATTTGGATAAAGTCTGAATAATTATCTAAATCTTTAGGTATTTAGCAGAAGAAAACATAAAGTCTGAATCTCTCATAGTTTGCTTGTCACTTGAATAAATGCTATTTCTCAAATTTTAAAGCAAACTTGAAACAGGAAGAACTTCAACAAAATACCACAGTTGCTTAATAGTCTCTGCCTGCTTTCCAATGTTTTAGGTAAAACTGTTCTTCCCAAATAGATGAATGGTAATCTTTGGTAATGGTGATGACAATCTTTGTGGTTGTGCGTTTATTGATTGGACAATTTTGAGGTTTTTATTTTTCTTTAGTTGGAAACTGACTTTTGAGAAACAAATAGAAGCAATAAGAAAATATTTTAAGAGAAATGAGAATGGCCAGAGGACTTCCTCTTGTTCTTAGTGCTACTTCCATTTGTATGACCGATCACTGGTTAGGTCACCTCAGTACACAGTGGTCAGGCATATGCTCTTTAATTCTTCTTAATTTGCTCTTTGCACAGAATATAATAATGTTCAGGACCAACAAGTTGGGCCCCAATTTGGTATCTGATTTTCTGGGTAACCAAGGAAAAATTTTGGGGAAAAAATTCTGGGAAATTTTGTATCACTGTAACAGGTCACCAATCCCTATCTTCTAAACGAAGGCTCTCTCCAAAGCCTGGCACTGTCTTGTCATCCAGACAGAAGCTGTTCCTGGATGTGAAAGTGGCTTAATATAAATACTACCACTATTGCAAAAAGGACTGTAAGTGGAGGAATAACATGGAGAAGATTTTATTAATTAAGTTGTTCTTTTGGTGATGATTTTTGATGCATGTGAAGATCAGAACATTTTGAAATTTGTTTTCCCAGTCTCTTCAGGAAATGGGCACCAGGAATATGGCTTTGTTTGTGGTCTATCCTGAGGCATACAGAAATGTTACACTTTTACTTAGTTTAACATCCACCATTTCTTTTCTTCCTGCTTTTTGAAAGTTTTATGCTAGTGAAATGTAGTAAATGTCGTTATTATGGGCCAATGCTGATAAGATGATGATTTCTTTAAAAAGTGTTTTTAAAGCGCTCGGTTTCTACACTAAATTAAAATCTTTAGATAACATACCACTTAAAATGACAAACATAGTGCAATCCCTGTAGTAACAACATGATCAACTTCAGAAGATATTGGACCTGAGATGGAGGGTAAGTGAGCAAACAGCTGGCAGAATGTTTTCCCTTTCTTTTTATATTAGAAAAGGAAAGTATTTTCATGGTGTGGACTTGATTCACAAGCCAGGGAGGATAAAGCTATTCTTTGTGTTGATTTCAGGCAGCTTTGGACCAAATCTTGTTCACAGGTTAGTAATTTAATGTGTTTTTTATGATGAGCATACATGTACACAATAAAGTGACAAACTGCGACTTTTAAACATTGTTAGAATAAGCCATAAAAATGGGTTACTGAGAACTGTCATTTGAAACATTCAGCATCATAGTGTGGAAGAAGAGGTTGAACAGAATGTTTATGTGACATTTAATCAGCTGGGGGCCGGTTAGCTCAGTTGGTTAGAGCGTGGTGCTAATAACGCCAAGGTCGCGGGTTCGATCCCCGTACGGGCCACTAGGATTTTTCATCCTTCCTCCTCGGAAAGGTGATACGAGGAATCATTCTGGATGTTATCTCCACTGCATGTGGAGAAGGTGGTAGTTAGTACTCAGGTTAATGATGAGGAAATCTTGATAGCCTCTGGTGATGGAATGACTAGTCTATGGGATGACTAGTTGGGTAGACGTGGGCAGAGCAGTTGGGCGGTGCAAGGTAGACAATGTGGTCAGGAAGTGAGGGTTAGATGAGTGGATTGACAACCGGATGAATGGCAAGAAGTCAAAGGTTTGCGATGAGTGCTGCAGAGTTCTGTAAAGAAGGTAGAGGGGAGAACGTCATAACAGTTTTTGAGATGCAGAGTAGGGTATTATAAGGAAGGTGAGAAGTGAATGTTTTTACATATCAAAGATGAGTAGAAGAAGAATTAACCTACTTCAGTTTCGGCAAAAGAGATGTAAGCTAAATGTTAGAAAATGCTCTTCAGCAAGAGGATAGAGAAGATGTGGGAATAGGTTTTTTATCGAGATTAATAGTTACTGGAAACCTTTAAGCCTTTAAGAATAGGCTAGAGAAATATTTCTCAGGAGTGATATGCAGAGCTGACACTGTCTTTTTGACAGGGATGTAAAGTCTTTCCATCCAGTCTTAGGATTTTATGTTTTTGACAATGTGTGATGACATATTCTTCTGTAAGTATGCTCTTTGGTCAGTGCAACAAGGGATCTAGATCAAGGTCTGTGTCACTGTGTGCCCTTATAAATCCTTAATTCTCAGCATACACTTATGAAACTTGAGTCAAAGTGACAATCCTTTAAGTCTAATAGTAAGGTCCATTTAACAGTGGTCCTTACTACTTGTCTAATTGGAGCATGCAGTTAAGCATACAAAGGCAACTCTAAATTGATTTACTTCAGAGGAATGCTTCTTCCATTGCTTCAAAATTTGTTTATTTCTGGAAGCAAGCTTCCCTTCTGAAAGTTTTTTAAGTTTTCTCTACTTATAACTCTGATCGATCATATTTTGCAAGTAGACAGCCTTCCTAGGACCTTCTGATCACCATGGCTCTTTGCAGTTTGAGTAAGAGGAAGCATTCAGAAAATAATATATTTTTTTTCCTTGTTCAGTTTTACAGTTGCTACTTTTCAGACAAGGTAAGGGTAAGGTCATCAATAGGTCCTGTTTACTGTAAAATGAGAGTTTTGAAAAAATGCTCCAGGTCTGTATCTATATTCCCAGTCCTCTACTTCCACTCTCAATTTCTTTGACACTTCAAATACTTTATTTTATTCCAGTTCAGAGCAATTCCCAAACATTTCCATATTTCTGTAGAATGAGCAGAGTCCTAGGTTTAGATCAATCTACCCAATGAACTGTTTTCGAGTCAGGGAATTTTGCAGTCTTTAGGGCTACAGCTGCTGGGTTTTCTTAATTCCTGAATTAGAAAGCCTACTAGGGTGGCAGTCAAGGCACTGGGCAGGTGAGATGTAGCTTTCCTCAAGTTCAGAAGTAATGAACTGATTTCACTGGCAAAATTTTAATGGCAAAATCAGTGTTTGCTATTGATATAGTCAATATGGAACCCAAGAAAGTATTAATCTGGAGCTGTGAAGTTATACTCATTCCCACTGGTTTTATAGAACATGCTGATAAAGAAAATGTAATGAGAACTCACACTGCAGAAGGGATATTATTTTTTTTCATTCTTTATTTTCTTTATTAGGAAGGTTTCATATCTGCAGTATAGCTATGAATTAAATAATAGATCTAAATTTTAAGATTAGGCAGTCCTCAGGTTTCTCTCTGGAAGAATGCCTTAAATGACATGTGAAACTGGTAAGTTTTGATGGAAAACTCTGCATACACATAAATGTAAATTGAATTTTAAAGAAACACTATTGATTTCAGATCCTCGGGCAAGAATATGGAAGTAACTAGAGCCTTTGTTTTTTCAAATTATCAGGAATATCATCTGGCTAATAAGAGTTTTTCCCACATTGTCAATCTAAATGCCAGATATACATATTTCAGATTGACAGATTCACATCAGTTGTAAATTATGATAAATGTCCTTCACCTTCACCTGTGCAAGTAGGATATTGGTGTTGAGGTAAACATGGAATCATAACAAAATATTCACACTTGAGGAAACTGCTATCTAGCTCTAAATGCAAAATTAAATCACTGCTTTTTGCCACTGCTTTTACTGAGCACAAACAAAACATTAGAAGGTTTGCTTTTTGATATGAAAAAAATGTAGCATTACTTATACTTAGAAGTAATACTATTCTAGTTTAGCAGACTAGTTTAGATTTGGTAAAAATCTGATGGTGAATTTTATTTCCTTTTCCAGTCTGCATATAGGGTTCTATTTTTTTTTACAGTGACCTCTCACGCTAATTCTCCTTCTGATCACAACATTTCCTCTCCAACAAGAGAGAGAGCAGAAATCCAAGTGAATACACAGAGAATTTGTGTGTCTTGGCAGCTGTGATTTGTACACTAATACGTATTCTGTTCACGCCAAAGTCTAATTTGCTACGATGTATGCAAGCTGCACTGCGGAGCGAAGCCACAACGGGACCCTTCGATGAAGTCCTAACCCTTAATCAAGGCATGTCCCGTAGAAAAAAAATGGACTGTGCAGCTAGAACATTCATTTTCCAGGTGCAGATAGTTAACTTCCCACAGGTTTTTCTGCCCTCCAAAAATCAGCAGCATCTTTGAACAGCTGACAACACTTTTTAAAGATACATCTGGAGCAGCTAAAAACACTAGAAAACATCTGTTTTTGTTGTGGAACAAAAATAAACAGTACAAAGCTGAAAGTTGAGCAGAGAAAAGCTTTTCTGATATGGCTCACGTTGTGTTTATTGTACAACTCGGTTCATAGCAGCTGCTGTAATGCTGGTGGGTGGATCAGAGCGTTGATGTTATCTGCTGTGCATGCATGCACATCACCAATGGGGCTCTGTGAGCTCTCTGCACTGGACTCACGACAAGGTAGGAATTAGATTTGCGAAGGCACAGCAATGCTGAAGATTTCGGCGGAACTGCTGCATACAATTCACAGTACCCAGCGGTGGGACTCTGGGACTCATCTGTAACGCAAATGAGCGTTCTTAGCACAGCTGATTAGATTCACCAGAGGCACCACATTGGCTGAGGGCTCCTATCCAAGCTAGAATGTGGGGAAAGACAAAGACCAGAACTGGCCCATCATTGGGGCACCAGGATCTTATTTTAAATTTCAGAGAAGTATTTCTGTCTGCTGAGCCCTCCCTATCACCTTGGCTTAGATAAGCTCTTTTTTTAAAAAGCCATGAAAAAAAAAATGAGTCCTTTCTTTTAAAGAAAAACTTGAAAGCCACACACTGACATCCTGGTTGATGTTTTGGTTGGAATTTAAAGGATTCCCTGAAAAATTTAGGGAAAAGGTACAGTTTGCTCAACCTTTTGGAGAGACATGACCTGACCTTCTACTGCTCCCAAAAGGATGTCTCCAACATAGTGATATTTTTAGATACTTAGATGTTGCTCCTGATACCATTCTAACTACTAATCCATTAAAAACAAAACAAAACATTACTAAGCTCCGACATGGCATTCTTGACTTTATACATTATTTGCGTCCATATATGATGGGTCCTTTGGTAGTGGAATAGATAGCATTAATTGTAAAATAAATAATTTATGAAAAACTAAGTTTATTCTTCATTTATAGCTTCTGTAAAAAGACAAAAGTGAGGCTGTTCACAGATCTAGAGTTTATTTCAGTCTAGAATGAGATTTAACTACTTTTAAACTGAAAGGGAACTATTAACCATTTATGGGCAAGCACACTGAATATGAGAGGTCTATTGATGAGACTGTTTGCTGAAGATGCTGCAGATGTGGTCTGAGTTCCTTCTTATCTTTGAAGGGGTCTGAACCCACATTCTGCAGCCACTCTGGGAAGTTCAGAACAAAAACTCACAGTGGTAAGAGGCTCCACTAAAAATTAACGAACTCAGCAACAGTTGTGCCCATTTTCCATTGATACATGCTGTTAAACAGATTCCAGGAAGAGCAAATCCATACTTTTCAGCATAGAAAAGTTTTACAAGCAACATCATTTGCCTTAGGGCACTAGAAGCAATCATGGAATTTACATAAATGCTCTAGTTATCATACTTGGTTAGAAGTGGTAGGTGGTGCTTTTATTTTTGTCTCAAAAGATTTTTTTCAGATTTTGTATTGGCTGTTCACAAAAAAATCTTGCTAACTATTTCAAAATTTGAAAACTCTGGAAAAATGCCTTTTTTTTTTTTTTTTTCTCTCCCAGTGATCCGTAGCTTCTCTGGTTGAAAACTGCTGTCCTCTTAGCAAAAAGGCTTCAATATTACAAACTCAAATTGCATGCCCCACCATCTGCTACTGCTACTGCTGATGCTATTATAACCATGCAGCCAGGGACACGTTTATGCTTATCTAAACATGCAGCACCTCTCTTCCATGGAGCAGGAAACTCTGGCAGAAGGATGGGTTGAGTAGCTTGGCAGGCTGATGCCCTCCATTCAGGCTTTAAACTCTTACCACTCCGAGCAGTATACTCTATCCACTTCCTGAACACAGGAACCTCTGTAGCTGGAGAACACAAAATGGGTTATATGTCCAAGTTTCAGCTTCCATTTGCAGTGGCAGCTTTTGAAGCAATGAACATAATAAAAAATAACTCCCTTGTGTTATGCTGAACCTGTGAGAATTATGTGTCTAAATAATCTTGAGATATTTTTTCTAGCTTATTTCGTTCTTGGATGGATCACAGTTGTTACTAGCTGCTGATCCAGAAGAGAAGATGGCCGATTTTTTTTTTTTCTACAGCAATGTAAATAAATAGAGCATTAGAAAGGCAGAATAAGCTCCCTTTTGCCTTCCAGCACTTCTGCAGGGCTCCTGGGGTTGTAGAGATGTTAATTCAAATGGCTGAGAAAATATGATCCTGTTCACCGATAGGTTTTAAAAATAGATTTCTTTAATGCAATGGAAACAAAGGTTGGCATGAAAGATTCAAAATAGAAAAGAACAGCTTCTTCTTAAATCAGTATAAATTGTCTGTGTGTCACGGCAGTGAACATGTTCCTTCTTCTTTTTTTTTTTTTTTTTTTCTTTCAGGAACTACGTAACCACAGAGTTCCTGTTTACTGTATTTCTTAAGGATAAAGTTTTCTGCGGTAAGAGACACCTAAGACCATTAGGCACGCACACTACAGATCTAAAGAAAGTCTATTTAACAGAGCTTCCAGGAAAAATATTGACAGGGCAGTAAAAATACTTTCCTTGATTACTCAGGCTCATATTTTAAACCTAAAATTACAGGAACTTTTCTCCTTTGCTGATTTATTTTTAGAATCTTTCTTTTTTTCCTTTCTTTTTCTTCTTCTTTTTGCATACCTTTTAAAGCATGGCATGTATCCATTGATTTTGTAAACGAGAGTCAAATTTTGGTAAAGGCTTCTAATATGCTTTATTCCTTTTTCAATATTTTTACTAAGTCATTAGGAAATTATCAATAGAAGATAAATTACCTTTCTCCAGGAACTATCAGATAAAGCTACAGTGTATTTCGAAGAATTTGGACTCTGCCTCAATCTGCTTTTTAAAAACACATGGGTGGTGATAACTGTGTAATGAAACTAAGCCATCTACATATTTATGTAGTGCATATTACTGCAAGATCTGAACGCCAAGCAAACACTGAAGAATTATCCTGGAAACTCTTTGGGGAAGAAAAATATTCAATTTTTAACATATGAAGGCACACAGATAAGTTAAAATGAAATGTGAGGCTACTTGCCTGACACAAGATCCCTCAGTCCTAGATAAGCGGCAACTTCAAACTTCTGGAAGTGCTTTTCATTGCAGAAGTGTGCAAAACACAGAACCGTCCTGGCTTCTGGTAGATATCAGTAAGGGGATATAGATCATACAGTAAAGTGAATCAATTTCTAAAGTCTACCGGGGAAAATATTTGTTTTCAAATGGTACCTAGAGCAGCGCCTGTGTCAGCCTTGGCTGTACTGGCTCGTCACTGTCTGCAGGTTGGATCTGGAGTTGGATCTAGAATTTGCATCAGTCTCTGTGATTCCATGAAAATGCCCTGCATCCTGCATTGATTAGGTGAAGCTTTGAAACACTGTCCAGAATGGGAATTATCAAAATTGTCAAGTATCTGAAGTCTCAAATGAGATGAGTCCAGGTGGGAAGGTAACACATGGAACAAATCACAACTCATCTGCTTATCCCTGCTCAGGTGACCATCCTATTTGTGTCTGCAGAGGCTTGCCAGGAAGTAATGTTGCTCCTGCTTGAGCTCTCTACATGCTTTCCCAGTAGATGCTTCTCTTCAAATCATACCCTTTTAAATATTTCAGAAAATTTCCAAATTAGCTAATTGCCATGTGATCTTACAAGGGAAAGTTCATATATGGACATCATCTTCTAAAGAAATTGAGGAGCAGTAAAATAAATAGGAAGAACTAAGGTTTTTTTCACATAGTCAATGCACAGAGGCAGACTTCAGGAAAACAGTATCTACAGAAGGGATTAGGTTGTTCTGAAAGTATGCAGAAAAAAAAAGAAGATTTTTGTGTTTTATGTCATGGATATGTATATTTGCCATAACTCTCCAGGAGGATACTCAGGACTGCAGAGGTCCTTCATGAGGTCTTTGGACTCTCCTGCTCACTCTTTATGATACATACTTGTGTCTTTTTGTCTTTCACTATAGATATTTCCTGCACTTTACTGTGATATAGGCAGCATGTTCTGTGCAATGTTAAATGAGGTGGATCTTCGCAATGGTGGCTTGTGACTGAGGAATCAAACTGTATTTTTGGGAGACCATAAGAAGTAAGTTTGCTGAATTCCTGTACATATAAACAGAAGTAAGGAGAACCAGAGAGGCATCATAACTCTGCTGAAAGCTACTATGTCCAGATAAAGTGGTATCTGAAACCTTTTGGACAAATGTAGGGAAGGAAACATTTTGTTTCAGAAACATGTGAAAAGCTGTAGAAATGACTATTTCACCTTTAACAACAAGGAGGGAAGAATGAATTGATTATTTAGAAGCAAAATATTATCTGAACGAAAGGAAATATAAAATGACTGAGTTTAAGAAAGGTGTATGAGCAAGAGAAGCAGTACAACAAACAAGCAATACAAAAGTGGCAGGAGAGATGGCAATTATTTCAAGGGGCTGTTCTAAAGACATGCTTGCAAACTGCACTCAGGCAAAGGAAAAAGAAAAGTCTGTTAAGAAACTATTAGTGAGAGCTTTTAAAGGATCTGAAACTCTCAAAAGAGAAGTCAGAGAACATAATTAAAACTCAGATTAAGAGTCTGGAATAATAATACAAGAACTACGCAGAAAAGATGATGTAGGGAATGACTTTCACACAAATATGTAAATCAACAGAAAATACAGAAGTCAAAGGACAGAAATAGAAGTCTGAAGCAAAATGGGAAAAGAAAGTCAGTTATAAATAAATCCAAAGGGAGTAAAGTAGTCCACTTCTGCTCCAATATTTCCTCAGAAAGGGTAAATGTAGACAATTCATTTTAATAAGGAGAGGTGTACAGGTGTCCTGCTTAAACTTGAAGACATATCACTCTACATGCTCTCATGAACTTTCTCTGTGGTCATGATAACTTTAAAATTGGTTTTCAGGTAGGAGGGAATTCAATTATCTCTTCCCAGATAAATCTTTTCTGTTATGGGCAGGAGAAGAAAAGATCATAGATAGTCATACAGTTCCTGGAGTATCTTGGATTCAGGACGGAGACATGCAGTGCCAGGAAAGTCAGTCATGGGCTGAACTGTGGATGAATACAATTAGATACAAGGCCTCATCTAAGAAGAATGTTAACAGAAGGTGGCTATAATGGGAAACAAATGGTAAGCTTCAAAAAAATAGTGATTCTTATGAAGCCTGCTGGGAATTCTGAGTTCATGCATAGGCATGTTTCAGTGTTCCCGTGTTCACATGATACCTTTATATCCAGAAATTCCAGGTCTTCCCTGAACATCTGCTGAAAGAGAGAATTTTTTTATTTTTCCTGGTTCAGCTGAGAAAATGTCACCAAAAATAACAAATGCAGTGCCTCAGTTTGTGAAACAGGAAATTGTCTGTGTTACCAATACCATTCTGATCCTGACAGTCAACACGCGCAATCATTTTTCATGGAAGGTGGAAAGACTACCCCAAAGAAAATGTTTCTACAGTGATCACACTGTGTTTCCCATCTAAAAATTCAGTGCCCAGCAAAGGAGAGATGAGCATACGTCTTCTCACCAAAGGCATCTGAATGGCTTTGTGACGACCCAGTCGTGCTTGTGCATATAGGTCTGACGACGGTAGTACTGCCCTTTCAAGACTACTGGTCTAGCAACATCTTCCCGGGTCAGTCCTGCCTCTGAGTTGAATGATGTTATGTTATTATAACATTCTAAGCATGTTAGCCTCAAATAGGTCTTACTGTCCAGTGCAAAATCTGTAATTTTATTGCCATTTAAAACCAAATAGACCTGAGTTCTCAGAGTACTTTGTGATGGGTATCCAAGACTGTCCAAACAAGAAGGTCATTTTAGCGCATTAAAGAAACAGTGGTTTTATACAAACCCCATATATTTTTTTTTCCTTAAAAGCCTGAGCTATGGTCTATAGGTAGTCACAGAACTCAGGCTTCCACCTACTCCTTAGAGTACTAAAAGCTTTATACAAAAAAAATTGTCTTTACTTTCCATTAGAGAAAGTGTCCTTACCCTTGCTATGTTTATCAAGGAATGCAGTGAATATATTGTGATTTATATCTATAATGTTCTTCAAAACTGTCATAGATACATAGTAACCAGATTGTCCAGAATAGATGAAAATCAGTGGGAAAATATGATTTTAGTGACTGGGTGAAAAATCCTGATGCCTTGCAGCCATTGTTTTTGCTTAATGAAATCAGTAATTTTAGAAAGTTGATTTGAATAGGCATGTAAACTATGTCAGTAACTGGAATTATAAGGAGGTGGGCCATTCTTAATTCATTAGTGATTGAAAATTATTATCTTTGACCTTAAACTGCCAGTGCTGCAAAATAAGACCTGCAACTGAACTTGGAGCTTTAGTTGAACCAGTAGCAAATGCTCATTCTAAAGGTACATAAAATGATTAACGGTAAAATTGTGTGCAAGCTGAGGAACTCCCATCGATCCAAGCAGGGACAAGTTTTACTTCTAAGACAGCTTGCTACTGTGATATAGCAAGAAAAAATCTGATAGATGGGTGAGGACAAAAATGGAGAACTTGAATTCCAGTCCAATTCCATAACAGTGAGATTGTTGACTTCTTAAGAATGTTATGAGAAAAATGACATCCACTTTCTTCTATTAACAAATGCTTAATAATTAGTATCGTCTGAAATTAGATGTAATATATCATACTTTTACCCTTCTGCGAACAGATGTCATTGAGGAATCTGAAGCATCCTATATAGCATCTTTTTCCTTCTTCTTTCTGATCTGAAATTTCTCATCATGGTATTGCAGCCCAAAAGGGGAATATTTCATTTTAGATAAATGATGTGTTTCAAATACTTATCTCACAACTTGTCAGACTAAAAATAGAAGGCTTGGGAAACAGTCTTTCCCAGTTTTCCAGCATGACCTGTTCCTAGCTCACAAGAGTCCATGGAGAAAAAGCCTTAAAATCATGACATTTTTATGTATAGGAAAGTCATTTGAGATCATTTTATAAAATTTTGAAGCTTCTGCTATTGAGATTCCAAGATTCTCAATCAACTGGACTCAGAAGCTAAAATGTCTGGTCTTTTAATCAAAAGCACACTAAAAAAAGGGTCTGAAATTAAAAGAAAAAAAATGCTGAGCAAGGCATCCTCTTACGAAAATCTTTTATCTTTTCAGCATCTGATTTTGCAATTTAGGAATCTTTTTGATTTCTTTCTTGTGTAAGAAATAATACCATGCTTTCAATCATACGTTTTGTGGAATATGCACATATATAAAAGATAAATCTTTACACTTCAACAGAACTGCATGATCTATGTATGTGTAAGTCAGACTAAAGGAAATTTCTCCAGAACCCCCTTTCACCCAGTAACTTCACTGCATCTGTTTTCTCCTGGGTTTTAGCTGCCCTGTTCTGTGTGTTATCTGAAGATTTATTTTCAAAAGTGAACTCATCTGGTGGATGCAAATGGAGCATTATATCTGTTTTGAAAGGTATATATTGCTCCTGATAAAACTGTGTAAAATGATTTAGTGTTTTTAACTAAAATTCTGCTTTACTTCAGCCCAAAAAAGGGCTAAAATATAAACAAAACTAAGAAATATAATGAGAAATAGTTTGGATGGAAGTATACTTTCGTGGGTTGTTAAAATAATAAGTCTTAATACGACTATGAAATTTTCAGTAGTAGTATATTAACTTTTTTTCCTCAAAATATTTTTCTTAAGTAAAAGTATTTAATTGCTTGCTAATAGTTCCCTATTACTAATGGCTGTAGTACCATAGCTCTTATGTATGTACACAGGTTAGCAATGGGTCTACAAAGCCAAAATAAGCCATTATGTGATGCACTTAGGAAGTTCGTCTGTTTTACAAAATCATTAGAGATAGATGTAAATCATGCTGAACAATTCCTTTGACAGAGGTTCAGGTTCATGGCAAAAAAACTTGATATGAGTAAAGTTGCTCCTTGTTTCCCATTCCCCAGATTTCGTATGTGCAACATGTCTTGTCTTTGAACTCATCTGCAAGATACAACTGCGAATTACCTCAGTGTATTAGATGGTCATTTTAGTTTAGATTAAAAGTTAGTTTTAGCTTAGGTCATTTAGTTTAGATTAGTTTAAACTGATGTAAGAATTCCTCTAGAGCTCAAGAAGGCTAAGTAGGGATCACAGCTACTGTGATACAAAACCTTATCACCATCAGATCAGTCATTTCCTGTTTTTGTGATAGGTTTCCCTGAGAGAGAAAGTAGAATGGGAGCATTTTCAGAAGACTGGTTGTAGTTTATTTGGGCTTTTAAAAATCAATTTCAAGATATTCCAGCTCATGGTCGTGATCCAAATCCTGCTGAGCACAGCATGAGAATTCCCAGGGACATTGATGGACTTTTAATTACATCTTGTAATGACAAAAAAAATCTAAAAATGCAAATAATAAAATGTGGCTTTTCCAAATTGCAAATCTCTGCCACATTTTCTGTACACCTTTTATGTTGAAGTTAATCAAGCACTAACTATGCAGGAGACATCTGCATGGCAGACCAAGAAAAAGATTGTGCCAGAGAGAGTTGCCATAAAAGTTGATATCCTTTATTTTAACTAGCGGGTTGGATATTGTCCTTGGATCTGCAGCCTTGCTTATGAGCAGTCCCTGATGGAGTGCTGTTAGTGTGCACAACGCTTCCAAGGCTTCTCAGGAGAAAGGTGGGTTCCAGCCTTTATGCGGTGTATGGGGATTTGAAGGTAGCAGTCCACTCAAAAGAGTTGAAGAATTAAACTGTATTTTTCCAAGAGGTCATTAAAAAAAGTTGTTAATGAGATGATTGCATGAGAAGCACTAGCTGCTCTGCACTTCCATTTGCCTTGTCTTACCTAAGAAGTTCTGGAGCCTTGTAGACAACTGCTGTTCAACAAGAGTCCTACAAAAATACCTTTATCCATCAGAAGAAAAGTAATTGGACATGTGCAGGACCCATGAGGCTCTAGCATAGTGTGCCAAACAGAGCAAAAGAAAGCAAAAGGACCCCTCCATCCCCCAAAAGTCTGATTATCACTTTGGCTTTTCCTGCCAGGGAACTTATGTTTTAGTGAGCAACAGACTTTCCAGAGAGGGGGAAGAGAAGTGCCAGACAGAAGGGCACCAGGTTATAGTAGCCTTGCAGAAAAACCTTGTTGGTTTTTCAGTTTTCTGCCTAGACTGAGACTCTGAAGGGCAGTGTAGGAAAAATCCGATTATCAGATGTAATATTCACACACGATTTTTGCAGCTCAGTCTGATCTTTGGGTGTATACAGAGTTTCAGTGTTCCTTAATAAATTACCTCTTCTTGTAGCAATTAACCCCCTTCCGTGAGGGTTCAGTGTTTACTTGGGGCTATGCCAGTGCTAACAGCTACGGTTTGACATTCTTTTTAATGGCTTGCAATTACTACCAAGAGCGAAGGCTACATAAAATATTAACACTTAAGCATCTTTTACACTCCTTTGAACATTTGATTGTATGTATAATATAAGTGATTTTTTTATTCTTACAAACCTGTTATTTGCTTAGATTTCCACTGGACCCATGAAAATACTGCAGTTAAGTGGTTTCTGTTGATTTATGAACTTCTCTCAAAGTCTGATGGAAGCAGCTCCATCCCAAATATTGGATACATTTTGTTCTCTATACTGTTCCACAGTAATGCCAAAAGAATAAAGATTTCCACATTTTTAAGAGAGGCAAGGTAACTTTGATATAACTTTCACAACATTTTATTTTCATTTTTTTTCATTTTTTTTTTCCTGCTGTACTACCCACTTAAGAAAATCATCCAGTGAACAGCTATTGTATCTGCAGAGCCAATCTCATGGCTGTTCATTATATGAAAGGTATTTCATATAATCTCTCAAAGCATGAAAGAGCAGGGAGGTTGGAGATTACCACCAAGCCTCTCAACTTCACAGCTGGTCCTCATCTCCTGCATAGCGCCGATGGAAGCAGATGACTTAGATAAGCCACCCATGCCAGGTTCATATTTCTGTTGTGTGTGAGCTGTCCCTACCAACAAGCAGTGGTTTGCCTTGGTGTTTGTAGAAGAACAGATGTGAGCAAGTATCCCGTCCTAGCATTGTTCTCCCATTGGCCTCATCAGCTATTCCACTGGTTAAGGGAAAACAGACTTACTTCATCATTTCATGTTCAGTGGGCCATTAAGAGAAGTGATAGACAAATTTTCAAAATCTTGGAATTGATTCTGGATAAGCTCTCAAATATTTGTAGCTTACATAAACCATTAAAACATCTGGGATCTACAAAATCGTCAATAAATCTCAAGCAATACGTATTTCTCATGATTTTCTTTCCATGTTCAGCTTCTGTTAGGTCCAGCAGCATTGTGAAATGGATCTTTCTCTGAGTATTTTGGCACACCTACTTTCAGCCCTACTTGGACTTTGGAAATGTACAATACGAAATCTTAATGAATCGACTACATGCTTCTGAACCTTGAAAGGTTTTCAGTAGTGATTTTATTCTAGTCTTCATCAAAAGTGCAGTTTTTGGATGACATTAACAAGGACACTCCATGCTAGTTCCCCCCTCTTTTTGTTCTGTTTATGTGCATGGGACACTGCCCTTTTCTTTTCTATTATATCATTTCCTTTTATTGACTTAAATTCATCCTGAAGATCCCTTTCTTTCCACATGCAGCCCTTACATAAAAAGGTGTGAACAATTTAAATGAAGAAGACATTCAAAGGCAAAGGAAAGCATAGTACAGATTTAATAAATCTCTGAATAACCTGATTTTAGTTGAGCGTCTGAAACATCTGCTCATTATATCTTCTAGCTTAATATGGAAGAAGTATTACTTCATGAAGCTTGCAGATATTCCTGGCAGTAAAAACATAGATTGAAATAAAGCAGCAGTAAGATCTGGTGACTCAAGCACTGTGGGGAAGACAGAAAAGCTGGGTCTTCCCCTCAGCAGTTCCAGGAACCTTTTCATCTAAATCGCTGACTTCTGTATTTTTTCAGAACAAATTGCTCAGAATTCAAAAAGCAAACATGGTAAAATAAAGCATTATTTGTGTATTTTTGTAGAATAGAAAAAGCTCATGACTTTTCAAGTAAATCTCTTTAAGAAAGGCACGAGAGAGAAAATCTGAAGCAAAGATCTTTTTTTCCTATAGAAGTGTTTTCACAAACAATGCAGAATGTTTCCAAAGATTTCTATGTATCTTCAGCACCATTCTAAGGCCAGAATTCCTAAAAGCAGTTCAGACAATGCTTCACTTTTGAGTACATGTCCATCCATCTTCATGCTGCTAGTAGCTTAAGCACCTTAGCATTACTAATGGTATAAGCATGTGATTAAACATGGGCATAAGTCATTTGCTGAGCGGCCTAAAGACTGCATGATACACGATATATTTCTTTATAGTTAAGTTACATATCTGGCCTCCTTTCCACCTTAGAAAAATATTATTAGGTTATCAGTGAGTTCACAGCCAGATATATAGGATGACTGCCAACAGTGAAAGCGTTATTTCACAGTTGTTTTCTTAGCTAAAATTGCCATTGTCAGAAGTGGCTTTCTTTACCTCCCCAACAGCTGAGCCTGGGTGTTATCTCTCTAGTAACAGGAGATGGGATGCCCTTTTCTCTCAGGAAAGGAGGTCTGTCATGCTCTTCCCTGTGTAGTCACTGCAACAAAAATAGAGAAAAAATGAGATATGTATAGAGAAGAAATCTCATGTAAATGGGAGAAATAAACAAAATGTAACTACAGATAGTAATAGGCACTCAAATGAAATCTTTACTGTTACTGTTAAAGGAAAACAGGCTGAAAAATCCCATGAAGGCATTAACTGTTTGCAGGTTATGTTGCGGGTGGATGGATGAGCTGAGCTGTCCTGGAGGCTGGCTGCCTCTGAAGAAGCTGTGCTGCTCTCCTCACTTATCCTCTGCCTCTGCTGCTGGCCCTTGTGAAGGCTCAGGAGCTACCTGCCTCCTCTTGGAGGCAATTCAGCTCCCGAAAAGAATTCCCATTTTTCAGAAATTAGCTTACCCGTTCTTGGTGAGATGAACTGGCTCAGGTTTTGGCAGAGCTGTGCAGCAGGAGCGCGCGGATGGTGCTGGGGAATGACAGTCTCGTTATGGTATCAATGATAAATGAACTGGACTGTATCATGAAGCTATACTGTGAGGGGGCTTGATGCCTACATTTGGTGTGCATGACCCTGCACTTAGCCTGTCTCCTTGATGGATTGCACATGTCTGGTACCTGAAAAGGATAATTAAAAAAAACGACATGAGGTGCATACAGTAACTTAAACCTACCCAATAGGAGAACCTAAGCATACCGTCTTTGAAATACAATCTTTCTCCTGAGTTTAACTGTCTTTATTTACTCAAGATTCATGGCCAAAAAATCCCTCCTGAGTATAACTGCTCTTTCAAAGCACTTGGCAGGCTCAGCTTTCTCTTTTGGTGGTACGACGTCATCCGTACAACGCTCAGGTCTAAGAGTACTTGTCTCGAGAGCAGGAGATCTGCATTTTGTGCCTGTGTGTGAGGGTGCCCTGTCCACCAGGCATGGGTACAACTCCCCATGGACGTCAGTGCAAAGAAACGCAAATTCAGAAGGTAGAAAGGGTGAGTAGGGATTAAAAACAAAAACAAACATCAGAGAAAAGTAGGTCTGGGTTTGGTACAACTCCAGATAAAAATATTATACAATTAAGAAAAGCCTCAGTTCCTATGCACATGCTTAATTTTATACACTAAGTCCATTCAGCACATAAAGCTAAACAAATGCATAAGTGTTGTTAGAACTGAGGTCTGTCATGCCAGTAGTAGATAGGCATGACATTTCCACAAGCCACAGGGGCAAATGCATAATTTAATAAAAAAGACTTTTGTTCCTGTCTATTAAAAGAAACTTATAAATCCTCCAAATCATGCATTTAGGATTTGGTACAAAACTTACTTAAGCTGATGGAAAAGCTGTTATTGATTTTAATAGGTATTTATTATATTTGGCTGTTCCTTTTGCCGTCACTCTTTCCCTCTCTGTCATCTCCACTGAGTTCCAGCCCCATCTCCTGTATCTTAGCATTACGTGGAAGACATATGTTTAAACAAGATACTTGTTCATTAGCTTGTCTGAAGCATGCCAAGCACGTCCTGATCCTAACTGAATGTTAAAATGATGGCAATAGATGACATAATTACAGTAATAATAAAATACTGTGTTCAATCCTATTATACACTTCTTTATTCCACAGTCAATGAAGAAGAGCATTTAATGTAATGACAATAAGGATATATATGTCTATGTCAAAGGACTGGTGTGAACATACCCTTCCTATCTTTTTGCAATGTATTTTGCCTGTTGAGAGTAATTTTGTGTGCTCAGATGACTTTTTTTTTTTGGAAAGCACAGTGGGACTCTTTTCTGAATGGTTTCTCTATTTTCATGAGATCATGCAAACACAAACAAAGGATTAGAAAATTTTGACAAGGAAGATAAGAATTTATCTTTTATTTTTCAATGATTAGTCCTGGTTTTATAAACATAAATCAAAGCTTACAGGTTTCTTGTAAAAACGTTGTTAACGTTTACTGCATTATCCTTTTACTGTGACTACGGCTTGCAAATAGAGCAACTCCATAGACATTTTTATTTTTCAGTCACTACAAATGTTGCAACCAGTCACACCAACTATTAACTTCAACTATTAATTTCAAAAGAACTTGGGTTTTGATTCAATCCTTTGCTTAACTTTAAGCAAGTGCATATGTAAAGTCCTTTGTCGGTTAATCATTTCCTTAAATGATTTTACCCAACTGGACTTGGTTAATGATTCCAGCAGCTATCAGCTTCAGCTAGATATCAGTGACAAACTCCTACAAATCTTGGTCCCTGGGCTCAGGTGAGTACAAAGGAGTTTGCCAGAAAATGGGAAATCATGTTTCTCTCCTCTACTCCGTACTCCAGGGAGTACGGTTACCACTAGCCTATGAAGTCATGTTTGCCTCTTTGGACTAACATCCAAAGAATTATGAAGATTAATGTGCTAATGAAGCTGAAATGTTTCAACAGGGAGGTGATAGGTAAGCAGGGGCTTTCAGAGGGATCGGATTATGGATTATCATGTATTACCCATGTTAGCCATACGAATTCTCTTTCTCTCCTGCTCATTGCAGTTCCCATTAACATATATGTGAACTGAGGATAATCATTTTCATTTAAGATAGAACCTTACATGACTGGGAATGTCATCGATAGATAACACACCAAATTCACAATGTGAGGTAATGGATTTAAAATAACATGACTTCTTGCTCATCCCCATTTTGGCAATTTGGGGCTACCTCATGATATAAGACAGGTTTTCATATCCTAGATAAACTTGCCTGAAATTCTGTCATAATTGTCAAAGCTGTTCTAAAATATAAAAGAAGTACTTCCAGAGAGCTGAGAAAAACTAAGAAATATAAGTAAAAGAGGTGATTTTTACACTTGAATGAGCATTTCACACTTACATTTTCCTTCTTCATTCTCCGAATAGCTGCTGTGTACCATGAATTTTCTTTTTTTTTTCATTCAATCACTATTTTTTTCACAGCCATAATGAAAGAGGGAAATAAGGCATACTGTCTCTTTCTCTCTCTAACTGTTCTTTAGGGAGTTCCATCATACCTGAATTTATGAGCTTTGGATCATCTATGGCCAGTGGATTTAGCAATAAACAGAGTGGAAATGTTCTTTACCAGAGTTCAAAGTGAATTTATACCAGCTCCTGCCAGATGTAGTTCCCCCTCTGGCCCCACAGCATTTTGCTGTAATGACTTCCTTTGAAAGGAAAGAATAGAGAAAGGCAGCTTGCACATCTTTAAGTTGTGTCTTGAACTTCTGCAAGCTCTGCAATTCAAGGTCATCGAGATGGTTTTACAGTGTGGCTTTTCAGGCTCTTTAGCCACGCTGGAAGCATGATCCATGCGAATCACATGCAACGTGGTGAGGTATGTGCACAATGGAGCAGTAGATCTACACTTTAAGGGAAGGTTGTAGCTTTGTATTACTGGTCATTATCTTTGAATAGAAGCTTTGAATTCAAAGAAGAATTTCTTTGAATAGAAAAACTGCTTCTGTTGGGCAAGGTTTGAAAGTCTGAATCTTATCACTTAATCAAATGCTGCGCAATCCCATGGGACATAACAGCCTGATACATACCAAAAGCAGGTATAAGCAAGAAGATGCTGTGGCTCAATCTGCTTCATCTTCTAAAAATAATTAAAACTATAAAGACTATAAAGCTCCATTCACTTATTTTCAAACCTTGGTAATTAATTGTGGGCTCTCTTTCTGTGGATCATTTGGTGAAATCATAGCACTTGAAAGAGCAAATGTTTTAAAACATTTGTTTGACCCAGAGGACTAGCTTGATTATTTTTATTCAGAGTATAAAAATACCAGACATGTATTTTTATCTCCCTTTGATGGATCAGAAGGTGGGTTATACTTTCAAAAAGACTTGACAAGGTAGAATTACAGGCACTTTAGAGAATTACTTATATCCTTCTAATGAATTCTCGTGAGGTTTGTCTGAAGATGGTGTTGGATCACAGAAGGCCATAACAGTGCCTAGGGGACATCACAGTAACATTTCTTTCCCCCTGCAAGAACAGGCGGGATAATGGGGAGCACAGAAGAAATGGCACATATTATGTAATACCTCCCCATCAGACTGCAGATGTGTGAACTAGCTGAAGACTTTTATTAGGGCTTTTATTAGACTGTGATACAGTCCCTGCCTCTTTATAGTTGTCAGCTTAGCTAGTTTCTCTCAAGTTATAACAAATTAAACATACCTAATGCTTAAGCTATTCTATACTGGGGATGGGGGGAAGTCCCAAACAAATAATATTTGGGATGCTCATAGAGAAGCCAGGCTTCTCCTGAATCTTGTAATTCTACATCACTCATTGCCACTTCACTGCTGTGGAGCAGCAATAGAGTCTAAATCTAAGGAATATCTTCTTAAATCCTTGCTGATTCTGTAACTGTTCTTTGAAACACTGATAACCTAAGATTTAGGTAGTATTGTTTTATGCCAGTTGCATAGTTATCTTAGTGCAATGTTAATGCAATCAACAACTTTAGTATCTGAAGTCTTTTTTTTCTCAATCTAAAAGAAAAGATATAACTGTGTTACCAAGTGTTGTTTGATTTATGTATCTTGTTCCTGTCTAAGGGAAGTAGTCCTAACAATTACCAGAGCTGGCATGTCTCCATGCCTGGCTTTGGTCTCCATGACTGCACTGTCAGCCAGGGAACAGAGCTGCAGGAGCTGGTACTTGAGAGTTCAGGTTAGATATTAGGAAAAAACTGCATGTAGAGTAATCAAGCATTGTAAGAGGCTGCCCAAGAAAGGGGTGGAGTCACCATTCCTGACTGTGTGGAAGAAACATGTAGATGAGGCGCTTACTTAGGGACATGGTTTGACAGGCATGGTGTTGAAGGGCTTACGATTTGGCTTGATGATCTTGAAAGTCTTTTCCAACCGTAATGATTCTCTGATTCTGTGATATGGAGGGGGCATTTCCCAGGTGGCAAGATGGTGGAGTTGATCATCCCTCATAATGCAGGACCTAAGGGAACCCCAAAATAATCAGATGACATATCTTAATATAAGTAGAACCCTAGTATTTGCTCATTCTGTGAACAGCTAAACCATTAAATCATTTTCTATGAAGTTTGCAGTTACCAAAATTTTATATATGTTCAAAATCATTAGACAAATTAACAAAGGAAAAGAGTGATTGGGGATAATAAAAAACAATGGTGTGCAGACTTAGGCTCAAAAGTTCACAAGGCCTAAGCTATTAGAAGCAAGCTATACTGAAGAAGCATCAGGTTATTTTTATGTTTCCACAGACCTCTGCAGGAAATGTGATTGCAGAACATTTGGACCCTTGGGTTCATCCATTATTATCTTCTACATATTAACAACTGAACACAACCAAATCTAAAAGTCCTTTGAAGATTGCACCTTCATGCACTTGATAATACTTATTAAAGCATTTTTTTAGAAAATGAAGAAAATCTTCCGGTGTTTTCAGATGTTCTTAAAACTCAATTGTTTCCTATAGTTCAGTTCAGACAGAAAAAGATGACTGACTTCAGCATGAAAATTTTAAAATACCCACAGTGAGAAAGCCAGAATCACAACAATTTGGGGAAAAGTGGCAAAAAGAACAAGGGCGGCAATGCTTGCAGGGATTATGAGTAAGGAGATGGATTCTTTGGCCTCTTTGAGCACTTTTCCAGGCCGAAGGAGAATTGCTCCAAGTACCCATCCCTCTCTTTTCAACCCTATCATTGGCCCCAGCAGCAGGAAAAGAATACATCCCTTGGGCCTATTTTTGCATTTAATTTAAGCTTTTCATTGTAAAGGCAATGCAAACTGGCTTTAATATAAATGAAAATTGAGTGTGGCACATGTCATTATGAAATCACTTGGGGCCTCAGTGAAATCTGATATATTACTACACACACTCATTAAAACGGATCACCTCAGAACCCGATTATCTTTTTAAACAAATTTTGTGAATGAGCTGTAATATTTTTATATCCACTCAATGCTTTTCAGCTCAAAGCACTTAACAAGCTTAAAGTCCTGGAGCACGAACCAGCTTTTGTTCCATGTGTGAACAGCACCTGGCACATTGGGGTCTGGTCCATTATTCAAGCTCCCATGTGTTGCTACAATAACAATACCACCAGTAATAAGAAGAGGTAGAACTGAAATCATTCTACTTCTAGGAAAGGAGATATTACACAAAGAAGGAAAGTTTTATTTGAATGAATGAAGCAAAACTTACTTAACTTTTAATGAATAGTTAAAAAAGTAACTGGAAACACAGTAAAGGGGAAATGCAGATTTTAAGATCTAATCTCTCTCATTCACATGGATAACAGCTTATTTGTGATTAAGCTTACTTTGACGACAACAAAATATGTTTCTAAACCTCATATGTGCAAATTTTATGAGGCAGTGAGGGTACAGGTGTACCTACCTCTTCACCTTATATAGCTGTGCTTTAACAGATACTATTTTGGTCATGAAGGATTTCTGATGCTATGTTTTCCTACAGGTATAAATGTGTACTATAGATTATGTACAAAATACAAATACAAAATTTTAAAAACACAGTGTATTACTCACTTCTGTTTGGAAGCAAATATGATTTCTTATAAAGATTCTGATTAAATGCTCCAATAAATATTCTGACTAAACACCCATGTTATTACTCAGCGCTCTGAAATAGAAAGTCAGAATCTGTCTTCCTGTGCAACCAAGCTCTGATTATTGAGGAGTACACAAATGGAGCAGATTATATGCAAACTGGATCATTTGTAATTGGGCCACATATATAATTCGGAGCATATTAAGTGGTGGTTTAGGTTCAGGTCTCTCAGTGTTTTCCATTTGGGTGTCTAGGGAGATAAGCTAAAGAGCATAACAAACATAGGCACAGTTCAGTGAGGTAAAGGCCACTGGATGTCATTATTTCTCCATCTACAAAGCTGGAGCAAGTCTTATTTAAAAGTGGAAAATATGTCTCTTACAGAAACTCATGGAGTTTGATTTTTGAATGTTCTTGGTAGTTTGGAATGCTTCTTTTTAATTTAAAATAGCCTTTCAAAGTCAAACTTCTTCATGACTCAGTGGAAACATACACCTCCCTTTGCAAATGCAAGCAAAAAATTTGAATGGTCTAGTTTTGGTACAAATTGGTCAGTCTTCAAATGCTTCAACGAACAAGCCCAGACTCTCTCAGCCCTCCAGGCTCCTCACACACTTTTTGTCTTCCCTGAGCCTTCCTTTCCCTACTGACTTTAGAGCAGGCATATGGCCTGCTCTAAAGCAGATTAGAAAGTAAGTAGAAACTTAGTTATAAAATTATTGGAGACCCTGGAACCTTGTCATTAAGATTCTGGAGTCTTCATTCCCACAGTAATCAGCACTCTTCTTTATTTCAGTGTAATACAGGGTTCAGAAGCAAGATGGAAAGCACCAAAATACTGTGTCACACTTAGTTACTACACAGGCATTTCCTCTATGAAAACTCTGGTGAGCACTACTGATGGCTACATTAAATGTCAGGCATTCATTTTATGTCTTTTATTTTTCTGGTCTGGCACATCAGTAAACTACCAGAAGCTCAGGTATTTCTCCTCTTCTATTGACTTTCTGCACTTAGCCAGTAATTACCAGAAATTCATTTCATTCCTTCCATTACCTTTATTAATATACCTCATCAGTCTGAGTATTGAGAAGGAAAAAATTCTTATGTTTTCTTTATTTTTATTTGCTGAGCTCAAGAAGTGAGCTGCACTTTGTTATATTGTGTACTATCGGGAATATTGTTTGTTATAAACCAATTATTTTTACCTTATCTATTACCTTTTATATACCAAATGCATGTACATCATAGCCACTGAATATCTGTCACTCATTGGTTGGCATAGGCAAAACCATAGGACTTCTTTGACCCATGGAATTTTTGTGTTTTAAAAGAAAACAAAGAACCCAGCTTAATATCCAGCTTTCAGAATGAAGTGTTGAGTCCTACTCATGATACAATTGAAAGATCTTAGTGGCAGCTATGAAAAATCCTTAAATTGCAACATAGTGAAAGGCCTTTACGTGACTATGAAAGCGGAGGAATCAGTATTAATGAAATATACATGTTCAAATGGAAGATACTGTCCTGTCAAATCTGCATGCTTGATATAAAGATTTCATTCATATATTCATACATATATACATATTCAAATATATACTGCAGGCTGCAACAGAGATGGGGTTTCTTAGAATGTGTCCAGCCTTGGAACAACTGCTTTGTTTGGAGTTCAAAAATTGCAGTGAAGTTTGGGGTATTTATACAGTAATATTTGATCTTGTGAACAAAATCATAGACAAAATCATGGGCTTGTTTCAATTTTTTAAGAAAAAAAAATGCAATGAAAAATTGAAATCCGAAATTAATTCTCATCACTGTGTGCCCTATGAAAGTATAAGGGACCATAGCTACTGAATCTGAAACAAATGGTGCATTCAGACTGAATGTGTACTGAAACCATTTCGGTGAAAAAACACTGAAAAAAATTACAGAACTCAATAGCTATGAGCATTCAAGTTGAGAGCATAATTCTAAAGCAAATGATGTATTTGACCAATTTCATCTCTTTAGGTTAGCAGATTGATCAAAAACAATTTCATAAATTTCTGAAATATATTTATTTATCTATAACCACTACTATATGGTGGATGGCATATCTAGAAATGCCAGCATTACTTCATGCTCAAAGACACGGTCAAAATGACAAATTGGGGATTATTGACTGATTTTATTGAAAAGGGGGAAAAAGGATCATTAAAGTGTTATTTTTTCCTTGAAAATTTTCACAAGAACTAAAACAGAGCTTTCAACCGTCTCCACATGTGACTTATTTGAGTTAAACTGTATAGAATTAAATCTTATTAAGGGACCAATCTAAAATCTGTGGAAATCTCTGAGGTCCATTCTATTAATTTCAGTGGACTTTTGATCACGCCTTGCATGAAGAAACACATTTATGAGTCCCAAAGATGAAACTCATTAAACTATATTTCCTTTATTACACATTTGTAATTTAAATGATTTTATATTTTATAATGCCCTAGGAAAATATATTATTTTATGTTACAAAAAGATAGGGAAGTTAGTTATAATAATACAGGAATCTGGAGAAAAATATTTGCTAGTACAAATAAACATTGTTCTATTACCAATTAAAAGGCTACATCATTTGTAATAATAAAAGATATAGCTAAATGTTTGCTCTTGACAGTGCAAATGTGATCATCAGGCTTACATACATGTTATTAATATGACTTAGCAAAAAAATGGCTCTGCAAGATCCTATTGGGGAACACATGTTCAAAGAATCTGAAGTATTTAAACCAAAACCTGCCAACATCTCACCCTTAGTTCATGACATCTCTGAATGTCAGAGATGAAAACCTTTCTGTAAAAGATATCTGTCACCATGTAAGAGATAAGATGTTCAGCTTCATGGATAATATTTTTGTGAAACAAAGAATAAGCTTTTTTTTTCTGACATAATCTAATAGTTTAAGACAATCAGAGACACATAACATAATCATCAATCTTGTGCACATCCATGCTTAGCACGAAAGCAGATCTTAGCTCTAAAATGACAGTGGACTATTGAGACCTGGTGATCAAGTAGCTTCCACAGAGCCTTATGTGAAACATAACTTTTTATTTTTTTTTTAAATCTTATTTGGCCCCTTCCTCTTTGTCCTGATGGGAATTTGTAAGGAGGAGGGACCTATATTACTGTTTGATTCCAATATTTTGCCATAGGCACTTGCCCTGCATAAATGCTCTATTGCTACTCAGGCAAGGGAAATGAGGTTGCCAAACTTCTTATGTTTTCTATTAATTTCTACAGAGGAGAGCTGATAGTATGAAATGCTTATATATTTGCCATTTTACAGTTGTTTTGATAGATTACCTTTTGCAAGCAATGGTTATTTTATAATGTCCCAAAAACCAACTCCACACTTCATAAATCATGAATACCAGAATTGCTAGTATTACTATACTTTCTTCTCCATAGAAAGAAAAGTTCAAGGCAAGTCTTTTGAATTTTCAAGCAGAAAAACTAGCAGTCACAAACCTATGGAGCTTATCTAAAAATAAAATAGAATTGAAATATTTCATTTATGTCAGAGATGCAGTAAGAGCAAGACTATTAACAAATGAAATGGGAAAGATACTGACTACAACTCAACCACTTCAACACACAAGACCAAAGTCTAAGACATTCTTATTCATTGACATCCTATTTAATATCCAAAGCAAAATTTTTTTGGCAAAACCAGTATTTCACCTCCTCAGATCCTGATTGTTGGGAATGATTCATAGAATTTGCTTGGAAATGGATATTAAACATATACATTAAACTTTGGGGAGAAGTATTCAGGCTAGCATTTAATTCAGCCTTTGTAGACAGCAGTGAAACAATTATGTGGAAACTTAGTTTATACTGAATTTTAATAATTTTGGCTCTGACACTCCAAATGGATATTTTACTCTACATCTCAACAATCTGCAATCCTCCCAATGACTTAACAGTTTGGACTGCAATCAAATTTTGCAGGTAAGGGAAACAAGCACTGTAGAGAACATTTTAACTTACTTTTTTTTATAATTTGTTATAATTTTAAGGTAAGGATAAAACCATATCCGTCAGAACTCTAGGTGTATGTTTTGTTAGTATGCTTTTAGATAGGTAGAACTATAATTAAAAAAAATAAGCAGATGTACAGGCAGTTTAGATGTGTTCTATGATCAGATGCCAATGTCAATGATAACTATTGCATAGACTCCAAAGCAGTGATTTGCAATACTTTCCCTTAAGACCTTGAAAAAGCGTGACTTTATCTTAGTTACTCCATTTCACATTAGAGAGTGAATTGTATTCATGTTACCTGTCATATCATGAATTCTTTTCTCCACAGCTAATGTTTGAATAGATTTTTGTGTGTGCCTCCCACTAGATCAGAAAAATTTACACATACCTACAGAGAAAATATTGGGAAAAGGACAGAAAATAAAAAAAAAATCTATCTTTAAATGGATACAAAAATAATAAATTTTTGAACCCATGTTGTTGTTCCTCTTCAACTTCAAAGTAAGAATTAGCATCTAAGAACTCTGAAAGAAATAAATTCTTGAAAAGTTCTTGTATACTTAATATAAACTGAAAAAGAAAAAAAATCCTTTGAGTCTTTAAAATAATGTTAGTTTTGTATGTCAGTTTTTCTTTAACATCAACTTTTTTGACTGTTTTATTGAAACTTCAACAGACAGTAGCTTATTTTTCCACAGACTTAAGCACCTGAGATTTTTGGCTAATGGATATAAGACCAGTAAAATTTCCTATAAAATGTAACTTTATATGAGAACTTACATGATGTTTATAGAATATATTCCAACATTTGCTTTTGAAAGAGCAAACTTCTTGGTATTTGTAGGAAGAACATCAGCTGCATTGCAATGCAAAAATGAAAATGATCAGGTGATGAATACAAATAAACAGAGATATTTTCTCTGGAGCCACCACTTGCTTCTTAAGTATTTTATTTCCTACTTGAAAATCAACAAACACCAGGCCCCAAACCAAAGGAAATCATTTCTCTTGCCTTTAATGAGCTATAATTCAGACCTTAATTTGGAGAAAAATATGAACAAAGATATATTTTAGGAGAAAGTTCTGGATGAGACTATCTTCTGCAAAGTACTGACAAACCTGCTATTGTAGCATTATGCATAACTGTAGAAAAAAGCTCCACCAGTTATTACAGATTCATAAATATTAGATAGCTAAACACTGGACATGCTCGTCCATGAAATATGCTCGTCTTAATAAAAATGAATAAGGAGAGTTGAAAATGGAAGAAACAAGGATAGATTGGTATTCATCCTCCAGAAGGAATAAAGCCCAAATAATTAATGTGCTTCCTGTAAGCAGTCCATTTTTATTATTAACACAATTCCCTGCTACAATGAACTTCTTTCAAGTAGGATCATCCTCAAGTTTGGTAATACTACACCAATCAATGGTTGTAGCACAAGATCTGACTCAGAAAGCAAGAAATGAGACAGAAAGGTCTAAATACAAAAACAAACAAACAAAAAAAATAGAATTGCAAAGGGAAAAACTTGTGCTTTAAGCAAGCTTACACTGTCTATCAATGGGGTCTTCTACTTAAAAGCTTCTGAGGAAGAGTAGATGGAATAAGAGCAAGTGTGGGTTTTGCAACAGTAGGAGTCATGTTTACTCCCTACTCCAAGCTTATCTAGTCATTTACTTGTACAAACACTTTTTAGTTATTCTTTTTTAACTGAAAAACACATCCGCAGCTTAATTTGAGATTCTGGCCTCACTGAAGTCAAAAGCAAATTGGAAATTAAATTCATGGAAGTAAAATCCATCAGTTGAACTCATGCCCATTTAAAAACTTTCTAATGAGCTCTCTCAATAGCTTTGGTGACCACGGTTTGTGTGCTAATGAATAAGTTTCCCACTGTAAAGAGCCATAAAGAAAAATCTGTTAGCCTTAACAGAGATCTCTCTTTGAGTGGACTCAAATATATTCTCCCCCTTTCTTGCCCTTAGTGGTTCTTTCAGATCTATTTTCTCTTATCCAGGCATTCTCCTCACAACTCATTGTTACTGTTCTGCAGTTCTGCTTCTATCCATGATTTAATCTTCATTTACTTCACTAAGTACCATTTACTACAGTTTTTCTTCCGTTTAGTGGAGAGTGCTTACCAATATTTAAAATTTACACCAACACATTTGAAAAGAACGGCTCAATTTGATAGTATACAGACTTTGATCAGAATGGGAGCTGTGTTCAAAGAGCCTTGACTCTTTCATGCTGAGTGAATTTGTATGGATTATTTCTACTCCTTTGTAAGTAAGGCAAATAGATAAAAGTAGGTTAGTCCTCAGCTGAAGTCAAAGCATCTGAGTAGCTATCAAACCAGCTTTATATCATGATTTTTACTTGATTTCTCAGTCATCCCAGTGTTCTGCAGTTTTCATTTAAAGTGAATATAAACTATCCTGATTTAGTGTGAGCATCTGCTTTCAGGAGTAGTGCACTTAGGGATTCAATAAGTATGTGAAACAAATTTTCAGGACTAGTCTTTAACAGGGATTGAAACTAAGTAATGGAAATAGTAGAACCCATGGGATTGATTAAAAGAGTGTTGAATTCTCTAATATTCAAAGCAGAGTAATTAGAGCCCTGTATGACATATGGCTGTAAAATCCGGTTGATCAGACCCTCACATACACGGGCTTTCCTTATGGCAGTTAACTAACTTCAGAAATGTTCCTTGCATGTCATGGAAAAAACATTACTACCACAGGAACCCAAGGCATTGCATACTGAATTCACATTCGCTTTACAGTAAGTTGCTGTTTATCTGGAACACGTCACACTATTTTGAAAGTCCGTCCAAGAGTCTATATTTCATGTGTGAGCAGGCCACAGTGATTACACTCCTCCGTGCGTCATTTGTTTCTCTCTGAAAACCATGTACCTAACCACTGTCCAAATGAAAGCACAGAGGTTGAGGGGAAGGGAAGACACAATTATCCCTCTCCTCCAGTCAGACTGGGAAAGCTGATACAAGAGCAATAAGCAAGAGCCAGGTCTTTCCCACATTTATTGTTACACCCATTGCAGCCAGTAACATTTCTTTAACAATAGTCATTTATAAAGACCTGCCTTCTGTGGAAAGATTTACTAACAGCTGTGAGTGGAAACTCCACTATAAAACCAAAATGCTCATGGAAATAGTACTACTAAGATATAAAAATAATGCACAAAAGTGACCCACTGATGCATTTACTGTAAAACCAAGAGCTAAAAATAAAATAACCTCAAAAAATAAAATAAGTGCATTTTTTTCTTTCCCTTTTAAAACACAGAAGGAGTTTTAATGGATTATAACCTAAGAAAAGCATATTGTGATTGGAGCTAACAACATTTTCTGATTCAGTCCTTCAAAGACTCAACTTCATTTTTACAAGACAGAATCTGGTGTAATAAAAGCCTGTAGAAAAAAAAAAAAGATAGAATAAAAAAAGGAATAAGAGAAAAGAAAGAGAGAAGATGAGAGAGATGGAAGAAAGAATGATCATCAGGAAAAAATAATGTTGACTGATTTTCTGTCATATCCACTACTCCAGTTGCTGAACATTCAAATACTAAAAGAAAACATACCAGTGCCTCTGGAGATGCTGTGTCAACAAAAACTCCTTCTACTGGCATGATACAATATCTGTTTAACTAATCACAGGGAAATTTATTATACAGGATTTGGTGGGGTTGTTTATGGAGTCGTTAGCACAATGGCACTCAACTCTCAGATGTCAGTTGTACTCTTCAGAGAAGGAAGCACTGCAGCTGGTGGGGAATTAATGGATGCCAAAATCTGAGTTTCAAAATAGAGGACTTTAATTGAAAAAAAATAATTGCTAGGAGTTTGTGGCTATATTGGTTTATTTATTTACTCATTTATTTATCTGCTTCTTCAAAAAAACGAGCAAGTGCTGAAGACTAGAAAAAGATGGTGTGCTGAAGTATTTTCTAATGTTGAAAAGCCTGATAGTAATTTCCTACTTCTGCAGTAAGAATATCATCCTTTGCTCTTATTTCTAGCTAATGGACCTATAAAAGAGATCTTCCCACTATTAAAGTAATGAAATGAATTCTTAGGCCAAAATTCAGATTGCCTGCATTCTGCCTACAGCTCTGAGCCTGTGGACTAATTGCTTCTGGGTAGCTGCCAGATCAAAGTCTTGCACAGAGCCTCTGAGATGTTCTTCAGAATCATTTAACAGACAGAACTTAGGCCACTTAAATATGATCCTCATAAATTGCAAGTAATGTGGGGTGTCACATAGGTCTGCTTTAAAATTTTAGTTCAGCTCAGGAGTATGGCTTTTCCTTACTGACCGCAGTTTGTTTTACATCCCAGGGCACGAACTGGGTGCCTGTCAGAGGAAACCAAACTGGAAGAGGTGCTCCAGGAGTTCACCTAATGTGCTCCCAATGCCAGTGGATATTTGTTCCACAGGAACAAACTATACCAAGTCTGAAGTAAATCTGTCTAAAATGCATCCTGAAATACATACATGGTGCTGATGCTGGCACTGCCTGTCTCTGCAGATTTAGTCCTATTGGGCTAAATCTGCTAACGCAAGCACTCCTGAAAATATTATTCTGTCCTTGCATCCCAGTTATAAAATTGGGATAAAAATTTGAATTCTAAAAATATTCATATTTGCTGAAAGTTGTCTACCAAAAATATTTGTACAACCTTGCTCTTCTTAAGCATATTTTTAAGGATAATTTTAATAAAACAGAGTGTACTTGTTCATACGTGCAATCAACCACTAGGTCATAAACAATAAAGTTTGTTTATGAAGTGCACGGACTATACAACTTTGAAAATGCTTTAGCAAAAGTTTAATGACTTGCTTTGGTCCCTAAAAAGTAGAAGTTTTCTGGACTCAGGGCTTTACCAGTGGTATCTGTTGTCACAGCTACATAACAGCAAGAAAGACACTTTAGAGTGGCTGTAACGATGTTCACAACATTCTCAGAGTAACACAAAGAATAAAAAATGAAATGCCAATACTGTATGCAAGGCTAGGTAAGAGAGTCAAAGGTGCATTACGGGACTGAGAAAGTAATGTAAGAAAAAAAAAAGAATCAGATTCAACAGTCTCTGAGGATTTTTGTTGAACAGAGGGATCCCGTGGAGAAGGTTCAACAAAACCTGAAAAGAATCAGGTAACTGAATTAAAAAAGATTATACATGTTTTTTAACTAGACAGTGTAGGAAAGGCAGTGAGTAAAGACAAGGCTGACTGCAGTTACTTGCAGAGGAATTTATTATATTAATTGACCAGCAAATAAAGCGGCGAATGAAATGCTGTTCAGAGAAATACAAAGCAGTGCACATACAGTTCTACAAAACAATTGTACAAAAACCACCACCAAACATCTATTGTTAAAAAACCAAAGCAATGCAAACAAACAAACAAACAAACAACCCCCCCCAAAAAAACAAAAAACGAAGAGAAGCTTAAGAAGTATTAGGAAAGGAAAAGAATAGAAAGCATAAATCATCTTTATGCCATTGTATAAATCCATGTTTCATCTGCCTAATAAATACTATATGCAGTTCCCATCTCGTTATTATGAAAAAGATGTGGTAAATTTGGAAAAGGCTCAGGAAGTCCCTGAGCCACAAATATCTGGGAGAGTATTTTGAGGCAAAACGCATAATGACATGCTTGCCTGTTCTCCTACAGTCTCTTTGTACGTCCTATTATTCATCACTCTTGGAGAGAGTATAGTGAGCTGGGTGGATCTATGGCCTGGTCTGGCACATCATTTCTCATGTTCTTGACAGTTTTAAAAAAATGGAGTGGGAAAGCTTTAGTCATTCTGCTTCTGTGTGAGTACTACTTCACGTGGAAGAAAGATGGCATTTTCACTGTTCTTACTACCTTGGCATGTTAGAAGAAAAAAATGTTTAGAAGAGCCTGGAGAAGGTCTAGTGTTCTTAATGAAAAATGAGGCAATGGCAGGATTCAAGCACAACCAAGTGTTCTCCTTTCCAATCCTAGGTAACTAAAGGATCTCTGTGGCAGTGCAGAAGTGCAGATAAAAAACATTTTGGGGACATTTTGATAACTGTATAACCCATAGGTGGGTGGAAAAAAAAAAGGAGACTGACCATTGGACAAAATAGGATGTAAATTTCTCTTTAGAATTGTTTCATAACAACTAGAAAGGATGTGAGTACTTTCTGTGAGATTTCCTATTAAAAGGACATTTATAGGGTCCTTGCTAATGCAGCCCATAGGGAGCAGTGTTACTTGAAAGCAGAAGGAAGACACAGTACTTCAGCACCAAAGACATCCGGAACATCCTTTTGAATGATTCTCACCTCTTGCATGACCTGGGACCTGGAGAGGTTGTATCAGAATGATGCTCTGAATCACAGATCTGACTCTTCCTCTCAATCTTGCTCCTGCTCAGAATCACTAGTCTCCTGAAAAACAACACAGAGAAAAGCCGAAACCTAAAAATCCATGAGAAAAGAATTGTGGTCATCTAAATATGTTTGCAGGGGAGATGAACAGCTCAGGGAACACAACTTGCTGCACAACAATTTCTCCAAGCATGTGTCACTGCTCAAGTTCAAAGATAAACATCAGAAAGACTCTAGTTTGCATGCCCATGGGGTCAGTACCCACGCGTAGTCTAAAATGACTTAAAAATATGCAGTAAAAAAGTGATGCCTTGCAGTTATGGTAATGACATTGTTGATTTAATATTGCTACATTTGGTGATATTAAGAATCCTATAACAGCCTGCAGAGACAAACATGAAGAAACCCGTTCTTTAATTTAACATTCACAAATGCCTGCTATTCCAGATAATGCCAAGGACGAAGGAAGCTAGAACTTTCTAGAAAAAAGAATCCTTAAAGGCAGTCCTTTCTCCATTTGTGAAATGAAACTGGTCTGCACATTCTTCTATACACATCGTGGTATCTCTTAATATCAGATAGCACCACTTTCTTTTACTCAAAAGCAAAGGAATACAGTGGGCTGGAATAGCAACTCCAGTAAAACAAGCAGCACTGAGGAAGGGCCTTGCTTATGCTGAAATGGTGGAACACAGAGCAAGCCACCCCAGGACTGTCATTCATCAGTCACACTTAAGGTTTACCCATAGAAAAAAAATATAATAAAATTCAGACTAATGATCCATATAATTCCATGTCCTCCCTAAAAACTTTCATAGAGATTTAAGAAACTTCTAGGACCAACTATACAATGTTTATAGAGGAATATTTGCTTTCAACTTTAGAGAATGGATCTGGCTTATATTTTGAAAAAGAAAGGCTTGCTCTTTACAAATGTTTAAACACAGCTCATTTAGCCATGATGTTAACATTATTACAGACATTATTACGGAAGCACTAATAGCAACTCTACCATCGGTGGTTAATTAGGCATGAAAACAAATACTGGTTGAAAACAAATTAGTACAGTTCCTCTTACCAATACTTTGTGCTTCCTCTCCAGGCAAGGAAGCAGCTGGAAAACTGTCACTACAGAGACATTGAGGTTTTCCTTAATGGCAAACTGCACAAATGTTAGTCCTCATTTCTGAAAGTAGGCAGGAAATGCAGTAGTTAGCCTATTGCTTGTGCATGCCTTGTAGACATGAAATCTATCCCATTGCTGCAGGTGTCATCACACAGGGCATCTATCAGCTGCTTCCACTGAAGGAGGGGCCTTACAGGTCGATACGGTTTGGCCCAGCTCTGAAAGGATGCCATGACATTTTTCCCCTCTCCATGTCATTTCCACTCACTAATAGCTTTTCTAAGAGGTCAGACTTTCAGAGAAATTTGAATTAGATAAAATCTCATAGACTAAATAAGTACTGTAAATGAAAAATCTGTAAAAATCTCTAAAAGCAGATTTATTCGCCTTTTTTCCTGTTACTGCATTGAAGTGCATTAAAGAAAACACTAAATGAAATATTAGTCACCAAATGCCAACATATCTCACAAAGCTTGAAGCAATAAAGTGTCAGGAATGGGGAATGTTGGGAAGGGGATAGTAAGTCAGATGAAGAACTTTAATCTCTCTAAAGAAAGACCCATTTCCCTTGATAGGCATCAAAATTCTCTTGCGGATCATAGAAAATCATAGGAAAAGAAGGTTCCTCCAAGATATCTTAAAGAGCTGTACAAAAAGGAGCTACACAGCCATGGCTGTTGTTAAGGCTTCCAGAGGGGAAATCCAGATGGAGTGCACTGCGCAGGTGGGGACTGGAATATGAAAAGATTTTTAAAAATGTTCCTCCTCCAAAAGGAGAAATCAGAATGAAATTTGTTGCTTTTCCTATTGCAGTCAACAGATTCTCTTGTCAATGGGTAGTGCAACTGGTTTGTTCTCTCTCTTTTTTTTTTTTTTTCCCCCGTGGTGAAGGAACTTACCAGAAGTGGACTTTCTGCATGATTTCTTTTCATCAGTCAACACATCCATCCATCAGGTACAGAAACATCTGGGTAAACTAGTTAATGTGTAGCTGACTTCAGTTAATGTTTATAATTAAGCCATTAGATTCAACAAGCAGTGCATTTCTGAGGGATTATCACACACCTCAGGTGCAGTATGAGGCACCAGCCAAAAGCCAAGTGACTTCAACTACTCAAAGAGTGCAATAATCCCTTAGAAATCTATTAACCATGAGTGCCTTATAGCTATTATGATATGGAAAATCCAAGGTAAAAAGGTCATGCCTGTGCTTTTAGTGGGAAATATTGACACATGTATGACATCACTGCCAGCCAATTGGAAATCACCATTATTGCCCAGCATCCTCACATCATTTCATATAAACCAAAAGTTATAAAGTAGTTTACAATGCTCTGACAGTTAAACAGAGCACTTATATATTGAAAACCTTTTTAAAAAAAAAAAAAAAGAAAAATCTTACCTAGATCTATCCTACATGTCCATGCTTAGGTTCATAACATGAATGATTCTAGTGCTGGAATTGCTTTTATGCATAATAATAAGCACATAAATTATTAAAAATGATAGCTTTTTAGTAGTATTATCAGACTTTAATGAAGGCATGTCCTATTTTCCAAAATGAGAATCTTGCTTCTGTCTCCCTCTCTCACTAGCATCCAAACTGTCTGTTCTCATCAACTGGCTGCTGAATGAGGCATGGGTGACCAAAATTTGATGAAGTTGACATATTCTAAATACAAAAATATATTCTATCTCAGATGAACAAGCAGGAATGGGACAATCACCCCTTTCAGAAATCTCAGCTATGTATTGCAGATAGACTGATCCACAAAACCCTTCTGTTCCATCATCTGTAGGATCACATCTATACAAGCAGATTAGGGATACCTTGGTGCTGTTCTCTGGCAGTGAGACCAATTGGCACAACATTTTCATATTAAACTCTCCGATCCTCCAAAACAGAGTCTCTCGTGCAAAACAGATTTCCTGTTAGGAAAGGTTCTTGGACCTTACTAACTGCTGAACTCTTGCCTGGCTTTGGGAGGTAGCTCATTGACTTTGGCCAAAAGCATGTCAGAGATGACTTTATTATACTGTATAAAGGTGTAATAATTCAAAAATACAGTAAACTTGTCTAATCAAATCCAGCATCCAGGAACCTTTCATGATGTTGCTTAAATTACTAGCAATAGATGCGATCACAAAGGCCAAGTCAGAGAAAAGAAATTGTCATTTGCCAAATGATAACAAAACAGAGATTTTGTATATGATGATTTATTTAGAAAGTAGTAAAGCTATGTGTAAATTTTCTTTGAAATTGAAAAAACTTTCTGCTTACTAAAAAAATGACAATTTTTGAAATATTTATGTTATGGTACCAGTTGGTGACTCCTGTTGCAATAATGTGACATTAGGCATAATGAAGAAACGCTCAAATATGATTTTTTTAAACCCATGAATATGACTGAACAGCATTAAGTATTCAGTATATAATGGTTTAAGAAAATAAGCAGGCCTTTCTTTATGCCTTGCAGAGTCAACAAATAGGCTCTGTTTGGCCACTGGGAAAAAAGTGAGTGACAGATCTTAGAGGCTTTTTGCAGAGAACACACTGATATTTGAATCTGCAGTTTCCGTACCCTAGCTGATGTCAGCCATTGGGTGAAAGCCTACATATCAGGTAGCCAAGACAAGCATCTAGCTGCCACTTAAAAGCTATCTGTTTCAGAGAAGAACTGAAGTGGTATTCTTCCTATATCTGTGTCTGCCAGGCAGCAGACAGATGCCCGCTGTGCTAGCTAAGGCTCCCATACTCCAGAGTGCATTGCGCGAAGCCATGTTATAGATTACAAAGGACCACAGCAAAGGATAGGTATATGGATTTCATCCCTAATTTTCGTGCTAATGCCATTAATGAAAATATTACACAAGTCAAAATATAATTCCACAAAAACAGCTTCCCTGGGTAAGCTGTGGTGGCATTATAAAGTTACTGATCATAGAAAATGACCCTGGATCAAACTGTTTGTAAGCTGACTTGGTTTAAGCTAAATGTAATGTGAAACAAACTCAGGCCTAAGAGTTCTTTATGTCAGAAACGGAGATTTCAAGACATTAATAGGCCCAGCGCATGAAGTCTATCAAACTTCAGAATTCCCAAATATCACCATATAGGACGCTCAGCATACTGCAGCTCAAAACTTTCTGGAACTTGCAACAAATGGAAACTTGCAGAGAAAAGGTCTGGAGGTGGGGTAGAGCACTGCCAGATGGCGAGCAGAAACAAGGGGAGAGAATCATGCTGAGGTAGAGGAAAAACAACTCAAAAGGCTTAATCCATTTGAATCAGAAGAAATGACTAATCCCCTCCCCAGAGCACTGAAAGAACTGGCATGTGAAATGTGGCTCCAGTAGTAACTGGTTTTGCTGACCCAGCATATTGCATAAAAGTTCCCTTGTGACGGGATCATAGCAATTATAGCTTCAAATCAAGGACATAACCAAAAAACCCACCTGATCTTAACATTTGATTTGAAAAAAAAAAAAGAAGAAATTTTGGAGGAAAAAAAAAAGATTTAAGAATTTGAGAAAAGAGGGTAAAGAGTTAAAAATAAATGAAGAAAGATCAACATGCAATCTTTGATGAGACAGTGCTGTTAAATACAGGAAAAGTGAATATTCTGTCAAGATAATAGAATAGTCTCTGGAAATATTTCGTATGGTGTAACATGGTAAATAATTAAAAAAGAAAAAACGAGTATTTGGGCCAGAACTGCAAGCTGGGGTCAAACAATGAACAGATTTGGGCCTGCTCCTCCTTCAAAACTCTCTTTTGATCTGGTGTGGTGACAGTATTAGTTATCTCCTGTCTATATAATTTTAAACACAAGAGACAGTATTGTATTGTTTCTTCCCACACCTTATCTACTGTGTCTTGTATCATAGAATCGTAGAATGCTTAAGGTTGGAAGGGACTTCTAGAGGTCATCTAGTACAACCCCCCTGCACACGCAGGCTCACCTAGAGCATGTGATCCCTCCATCCTTTCTTTAGGGTGAAAAAGAAAAAAGCTCTGAACGTGGAAAGAATATAAATAATGTTCAGTCTTCCTAGCCGGTATCATCACTTTTGCCGTTTTAAAGAGTCAGCTTACAAGTGTTACACTTTGGGGAATGGCAGCTGAAATATTAGCCTTAGCACAAGTATTTTCTGAGATCACTCTAATATAGACCATCTCCTCTGCTAAAATTGAAGGGAGAGGTACCGGAATGAACCTCACCAGTCATGTGTTACATTTGGTAGTTTAGCCCTTGCTTCTCAGAAGAGTAGGCCATCAGTAATTCAAAACAGGATTTATGGATTTATTCATGTTCTAAGAGCTGTGTCAATACATTTGTTCACAGTTATTAATAGGAATGGTCAAGAACTCATCTCATTCCTCATTTTAAGCAGATACTTCTAATACCCAAATGCTGCTATGACCTGGATTCATAGAGATTTTTGTCATATTTACTCTGCAGCTACACAAATGACTCATTGCTAATGAAAAAATCGTAATATCAACATTTAGCACTTGGTGACTTCCAGTGTTTTTTGTTTGTTTCCTCTTTCCCTCCAGATAACTGCTTATCTAATATGTGAAATGGTGACTGACTTCTGGCCAGCATTAGGATTCTTATTTCAGTAAAAGCAAATGTCTTTTACTTAAAATACAGCAATAACCCTCAGTAAATTCAATAAACAGTGGCACTGCACATTTAGATTTAAAGGGATGTTAGCAGGGTGCTCTGTCCAAAAATTTTCAATGGGAATGTACTTCATAATCCAGATTCCAAATACATCACAACAAACAAAAATTACTGCTCTGCCACCAACATGACTATTAAGGCCTTTGCATGCTTTTTATTATGCTGAATCCAGCATTATTTCAGCAAAATGTCCCCAAAACAGTCATTAAGTTGCCCTAAGAGGTAATTAGCACGCCTGAGTTCTCTGGGATATCATCAAAATATGGTGTTATTACAGATTTATACCTCTAGGATCCGGGTCATAGTTGCTTGCAATCCAGGCCAACCAAGGAGAAAAAAATACTGTGTTTGCCACAGGGAAAAAAAAAAAAAAAAAAAAAAGAAGGAATCACCAGAAAGGAAAGCTCAATTCAGTTACTAACTCTTCTGGGTGTATCAAATAATAGTGATTATGAAAGTCAGTGGCCCTTCTGCCCCTTTTGGGTTGACACATGATTAGTGAGTCCACTTGAGGATGAGGTAGATATAAAATACTTCGGGTAAGATCCTGGTCACACTAACAAAACTTCCACCAATTTCCATGTGGCCAGGGTTTCACTCTTCAGGATTGTTAATTGCTCCAACAGTTCTTTGCACCTGTAAATCTGTAGGTTCAATACCCGAAGTGAGACGAGTCACTAAAGGGACCTTTTTTTAAAAAAGAACTCTCTTAAAAGTTATTTGACAGTATCCATAAAAATGGAATTACTGTTCAGTGTAGAATGTAAGCTGAGGTGGTAGCCAGAAAAAAAAAAAAAAAAGACTTATAAAACTTTGACATATCAACTTTGGTTGATATGGAAAACAAGTGTCAGTTTCTTGCTGCTGTATTGTTAATAAATGCAAATAAAAGAAAATCTATAAGGTCTATGAGAATTTATTTTGGATGAGTAATATTGAAGGCACCCTCATAAAAGCATATTTCAGGGGGCTTCCTTCCTTCCTTCCTTCCTTCCTTCCTTCCTTCCTTCCTTCCTTCCTTCCTTCCTTCCTTCCTTCCTTCCTTCCTTCCTTCCTTCCTTCCTTCCTTCCTTCCTTCCTTCCTTCCTTCCTTCCTTCCTTCCTTCCTTCCTTCCTTCCTTCCTTCCTTCCTTCCTTCCTTTCTTCCTTTCTTCCTTTCTTCCTTTCTTCCTTCCTTTCTTTTTTGTCTTTTTCTCTTTTCTCAACATCTGTTTTAGGTCACCCTTGAATCCTACCTTCTCTCCAGGAAAGGAAAACAATAGTGTGCTCAGTGGAGCCCCTCAATACACTCTCACACACTCACATTCTCCAAATGACAAATAATCTCCATATATCTTCTGGGAACAATAAAAATCCTTGGATGTGCTCCCAGAGCCCTCAGGAAGTTCAAAAGTCTTCGGAGGGGGCCCTGGATTGAGGCTTTATCTCTAGAATTTTACATAACAAACTTGGTAAGCATTGTATAACAGTTAATACATATTCAATGGCAAGAAGAAAAGACATTAAAAATAACACTAGGGAAGGTCAAGTGAGTCAAAGGCCTAGCATGCTGTGATCACTTCACCACAAGGACTGAGTTTTTACTGTTTTATCACATTTGTATGGTGTTCTCTGGTGTTTGGAACCACAGCTGCTCCTGGATGATGGAGTACTGTGAAGATGGGAGCTGCTGGATTTCAGATATGACTAAGAAAGTTGCACGATTTTCATATTTCAGGACTAAATAGACTGAACCTGAACACCGCATCTTCCTAGCAAAGCATCTCAAAGGCTTAGGAGATGATACCCTTCAAAAGCATAGGTAATTTTCTAGATTTTCTATTGTCGTGCAACTCAGACTTGCCTTTTGGCTCCACTGCTCAGGCATTCTTCTTCATGCTGAAGTTTTTTCTTCCTTGTGTCTTCTACATCATGTAAAGCTTCCTGGCATAATCTCTGTAGTTTTGTCCGACACTTTCGAGCTTATTTAGATAACCCCTTCCAAATGTATATCTTTTATTATTTATAGTATAAGACTGACCAGCTGACCCTTCATGTATATATTTAGAAGGGTGTGCATGAAAAATAAAAATCTCCTTTGTGAATTACCAGGCAAATGGAAAAAAGAAGAACTGTTAGCGAAATCTCAGATCTTAAAATTGAATTAATATGTTACCCATTGAAAAAAAAAAAAGCACTGAGTTTGTTCACTATTCATTTATTTAGTTTGACGGGTCTATTGATTGCAGAGATTGTCCCATGAGGAAAGGACAGCAGGAGATGATCATTCAGCGTTGAAGTAGGTATCTCCAAAGTAATAGGTAAGTGACATTCAGTTGCCTCCTTAACACTAATATTCATGTTTATTTAGGCTTTTTTGTTAATTTTCCCAAACACTACTGTGTATAAGGGAGTTAATCAATAGTAACCGACTGAAATTAGTGGACTCTGACAAAAACACCTTCAGCCTCTCTAGTGAGTCCAGCCAAGACCAATCCGTCCTGTCAATAATTAATTCCAAAGTTCTGGAGACCCTATTTGAATTTCTGATAATTTCTTCTACATAGTCTTGGTCATCTGGGGTTCATCTTATAGTAAGCAAAGTGTATTCTTATGCTGGTAATAATAAATACCTGATAGATAGTCTGCATAGAGTGGTAAGTTTTTTGCAGTCTTAACAGTGATTGTTTTCTAGTGTAAAAGTATGAAATAAGCTTGGGTATCAGCATTTTCTAAATGCAGCTGTAGCAAGTTCAGAGGAGTCTAATTTATGTTGCTGACAAGCAGAGTATTAAAGGAAAAAATGCCGAGGAATTCCATAAGAGTGGAATTTATCCCTGTATATAGAAGGCCAGTTCGAGGCCCAGGAGCTATTTCAGTGGGAATTTAAGCCATAGCAATTTAAGTGGGATTTAAGTTATACACAGACCTGTGCTTGCTTCCTGCATAGAGGGGACTTTCAACTGAAGAAATTACAAGGAAGATGCAAAGCGATTACAAGCATTCTAGATGCTTTCAGTCCCTGAGGCTCAGGATATGAATGCACAAGGAACCTAGGGTAAGGGAAAGGAGGGTGCAAGCCTTCATTGTGTTAGCTTTTCTGCTTGCAATGAATAAGAGGTAGATTTCCTGTCGGGGAAGGAAGGTTTGTGCAATGGCTACTGCACCTCTCAGGGGAATCCATTCACACCAGTATGTGTTTTCAACCAGCTCTTGCATTCTCCATGTATCTGATCCCTTTCTGCCAAATTAGAATAGACCCCGCTCCCACAGCCACCAACCCAAAACAGCCTCTTGAGAGGCAGCATCAGTTACTTTAGACCTAAGATCAAATTAAATGACTATGTGGCTTTCAAGCTTCTGCTAGTTTGTGTGTAGTATTAGTTGGATGAACATATGGCTATCTGTACTCACTTTTATGGCTATATGCTAAGACACCAAAGCACAGGCTTTGTAAAAGTCGGTGTCTGAAATCAATAAACCCCTGCATAATTGAATCTCAAACTCCCAGTAGTGGAGTGTCACTGAGGCCACTTTTCCCTGCATGTGCCAAGCACCTTAAGTTAGCTTTGCCATCTGACCCCCCCAAATTGCCCTGTGCCATTTATCCTCCCTCCTTCATTGCCAGCTGAAAATTAACCTCTTACTGTCTCAATTTTCCCAACATTCCTGATCATTTTCTCAACAAAGTGGTTTGGAAACCCAGGGCATTAATATATATGCATGCACTTGTGCTGGAATAGTGAAAAGGGTGTCTGTGGTCAACAGGGAGGGTGAAATGGGCAATATTGCTTCACATCAGCATATAAATAAATCATATAAATATAAATAGATGTTCATGATATTCTAGCATGAGCCTCTGCCTGTCAATGGGATGTAAGTGCTCTTGCTCTGCCCTCAGGATTTAAAAGCATGAAGCTTAAACCTTGAGGCCTAGGCATATCAGACTATCACTGAACAGGACTATGGGAAGGAGGGAGGGAAGGTGGTGGTTGCAGTTCTCCTCTGCTTCCCAAATGGTCCCATATGTAGCATCCTTATCTGGGATCTGCCTGATCAAGAGTTAAGATTGGACCTACTGAGCTCACCAGGCAGAAGATCAGTGCGACTTCCAACTTCTCCTGGTGGTGGTGGTTTATATAAAACTATGTATACTTGGAGCACATTTAGGGGATTTATGGACAAAAGTACACCTATTCAGGTTGGCATATTCAAACTTTGGATAAAATGCCTAAGGTTTGAATGCATAAATCCACTTCAAAAATTAAGCTCTCAACATATATGTCCTTAAAAAAATTACCAGCATGCATAATTACAATTAGAAATAGAAATTTGCCAATGACTCAGAACTAAATACATTTACTTGGAAAACACCTTTCCATGAATTTTACCAGTTCTAAACAGATCATTTACTGGTGTTTGCATAAGTCTGGAAATCTTTTCACCTACACATAGAGAGGTATTAGGCTTTAGGTACATAACTGTTTCAGGAGGTGCCTAGCAAAGCTTTTAAAAGGCCTAGGCAGATTAATCTTTGATTTTCATTCATTTTAATTGGAGTTAAGAATAGACATAATTCTGGTTAGATGAACAGCAGCCAAAATTTTAATGATAATACTAACTAAATCAAAGAAAAAAAATCTAAAAAAAATTCTCCTCTCTAATTCTACCAGTTAAATGTTACTGACATATTTTTAGGAGAAATCTAATTTTTTTAAGTAGTTTTTGATTTTTTTGAAAAGAACACTTGATGACATATGGGATATTTCTGAAAACTAGAAAGCAGACCTCAGTAACCTATTTTTCAAAACTTATTTAATGAAGTTACTGAAGCAGAAACTTATCCTGTATGAGTGTGAAGCAGAATCCTTTGACTTTGACTGGTGCATACCTTTGGATACAGAGATAAACTGTACTGAGTCATGTATGGTATGCTTTTATAAGCATTATAGCCATGCTCAGGAGATCAAATTTCTGTCTCAGTTTCAAAGCTACATTTTCCTTGAATAGAAAGTAGACTGTACTTTTAATTTTTTTTAACAAATTAAAATCAGTTCAAATGTGCTGGCCTTAGCTCAAAGGATATATATTGTGTAACTACTTTTTTTATTGCTACCTCTCTTTTTTTTTAAGGATGTAGACGTGTTTATGAAGGAGAATAACTTGGATCCCAGCACCAGGCAGCAAGCAAGAGTGATGCTATCTTCTTAATGTGCTAGACTATGATGAAAGAAATTTACTAGAATCTTTAATTTCCTATGGACATCTTTTGTCATCATTTAACCTCATGGTGCCTCAGTTCCCCATCTCTAAAGTAGACATAAGTTCCCTGTCTCTAAAATAGACATAATATTTCCACACTTTAATGAACCCCAAGAGGATTCTTTAAATGACTTCTTCTTTGAAATGCTCAAGATTTTAAGTACTCTAAATGAATCAGCCTTATTTATTGCTATGCCATAAAATCATTTTATATACCCCTTTATATGAGGAAGCCAGAGTTCAGCCAAGTCAGCTGAGGATGGGATTTTTGTATAGAAATAAAGTTAAACTGTGGTGGCCACACAGGTCCAGTAAGCAAGCGAGAAATGGATGAAAGGAATTTGGGCTTCTATTTTTCTTGTGTTTTTCTTTTTTTCCTTGCATGTTTGTGTTCAGAAGTTCCTTGGACTTTGAGTAGGTGTGTTTTTTTTTTTTTCTTTGCCTTTCTTTTTTTTTCTTTTTTTTCTGTGGAATCAGTATATCAACAATAACTAAATAGTAACCATTGATTCATAGTTACAAGAGACTTAGATATCATGGAAAAGCTGATTCTGCTAAGGAAAATACATAGCTGAATGTAATGCACTTGAAGAACCTTATTCATTCAGGGTCAAAGGGCCTTTTCAGAGAAATACCTTATGCTGAGCTGCTGAAATTAGGTGGGTTTGTGCAACATCAGCATGTAGATAGAAGGCAAAACCACCCTTCCCAGTAATGTGTTTAGGATGGCTTTACCACAGAGACACTATATTCCCAAAAGGACCCCTGAAAGCAATATATAGAGGGATTCCTATGGGCCCTAAGGGCCTTTAAAATCTACCGCTATCTTCAAAACAAATTCTGTTCACTTAAACCCCATCATGGGCAAGAAATACCTTAGTGCTTCCACATTTCCTTTGAAGAGGGTTTCAGTGTTGCCTTCAGCTCTCTGAGGACTTCCAAACTGGACAAGCAGAGCGAAGTGCTCAGGGTGGATGAGAGCTGAGGGCCGCCCGCGTCTGCACAGAGGTGCTATACATGGAGGGCTGCTGGTGTCCTTCTTGAGCGCTGCATACAGCTTTCTCTGCTGTCATTTCCTCCTCACTTTGCTAGCACAGCATGAAGCACACTATTAGAAACAGAGTTTATTGCAGACTTGCAAACATTTATTGGGCAACTTCTAACTTGGTGTCAAGTTATGGCAATATCGAGTTCCCCAGAACTTCTTGGAGAATGTTAGTGTTTCAGAGAAGGCCCCGCTGAGAATTCCTCTGTTGCAGAAGTGAAAGGCAACACTGTTTAAGGAGATGGAGGTAAAGATATAAAACCCCTCTTCTGGGCTGAGCCAGCAAAATATTCCATTAGCTCAAATTGCAAAGCAATTGCCTTCAAAAACCCAAAGATGAAGTATTAGATCCCCCTGCAGACTTATTTTCAGCATATCATATCGTAATTGGTATGTAATTCATATTCTTTAATTAGACAGATCTTTGAGGGCCTGTATTTGAGCGTATTTTGGTAACTGGATGTTTTAGTGGAAAGAATATTAAAACCCTTTTATACTCAATGGGATCAAATTTTATGGCAAGAAGGGACACAGAAACACTTTTGCTAAAAAAAAATCCTACTCGGGAGAAATGATTTGATTACGGTATGTGAGTAACCTCACAGTGTGAGAGAGAGAGAAAGAAAGCAGTAAAAGATCGGTAGGGCTGATTAACCAATAGAACAGAGAACCAAGGGACAGGCTGCTTTTCCTTTTTAGGAAGAATATTAATGCATTAATATATTAACAGCATTAAAATATTAATACTGAATGCTGTCTGAAAGGCATGTTTCAGTCACACACAAACTCCTAGCTCAGGGGTAGGCACTCAGCAGAGGCCAATGTAAGTGAAATTAAAGGATGTGTGATACGCAAGCCAGACTGGATGACCTAACTGCTACTTCTGCCCTTAACATCTATGAATACATTTGACACTGCATAGCTTGTTTCTTTGAAATTCTAGGATGAAAATTGTATTTTTATTAGTTAATTTGTTGCTATAGTAGCATTCATCTTAGCGAGGAGCTCGCTTCCTAAGGGCACGGGTCAGGTTTTTGGTAAGATTTCTCCTTTTTCCATCTGTCATATTACCATTGCTGGGGTCAGCAAAGCACACTAGCTGGAGGAAAAAAAAGGGGACCCCCATGACATGATTTTTTGAGGACCTTCTGAATCTGGAACTTGACCCTTCTCTGGCTAAAATAACCTCAAGCTGTTGTACTAGGAAGCCTTTTTGAGAAACACTAAAGATTGCAGAAAAATATGTTTCCCTTTCCTGTACTCTCTAGTCTTAGTAATTCTAAGCACTTTCTGATTCAGTTTAAGATATGACGTTTTAATCACATAAACACCCCTAGTAACCTTACCTTAAAATTCAGAAAATATCTTACATTTGAAGCTGAAGTAGGGTAGAGTTTGTACACCATAGAGAGGTACATTGTAATAGTGCCATCTTAACTGAATTGTCATTTGAGAGGCTTGTGATTTGTAATATGATATCTCTTTTTTAGGCTTCAGGTTTTGATACCCGAATTGAAGTGTAACTAAGCTAGCCAAATAAATTCAAAACTTTTAAAATTATGTTTATGGCAGTGATATCATTATTTAAAAGACTGGCATTTCAGATTTTCCAAACACAGCATTGGAAATAACAAGAAAAGGTTAAGCTCAAAGATGCAAAACAAATCCAGATTTTTTCATTTCCATTTTAAAGTAATTAACCTATTTTCCAGTCTTTCCACAAATAACAGAGATAAAGGTTGAAATGATTCAGAAAATATTTGGATGGAAGCCGTACTGATCTCTACAGCCTGATTTATGTCACTGAATCCACTCGGTTTATATGATAAATTTGCCAATTCTGTGATGCAAAGTCGAGGACAATAAATGATTATGTGCTCCAAATCAAAATGCACCTTTTGCAGTGTGGTAAGCTATCATATTTCAATTCTTGCTATGATCTGTGCCAGCTGCAAGGTCTGCAGGCACCTCACCACCTGTCTTCACTTTTAACCCCTCAGTGGAGAGAAGGATCTCGGTTTCCACTTATCTCACAAAGCCCTTTTGGGCTAATACAGTATTACAGAAGCCTCATAATTATAAATTCTAGTACTCCAGAAGCTGAAGCGAGGAAGAGAAAGTGAAATGTTAAACTGTGATTGCTCCAGAATATAGGATTTCTCCTTGTTTGGCATTGCCTTCATGGTGTTCAAACAAAAAGCTGGAGGCAAGGCATAGTGAATGGCTATGGGATGACGTTTGCGATAGGGTCAGCTCTTGTATAGTATCTCCAGGACACAAGGAAGCCAAACATCTTGAGAAGGGATGGTTGCAACTCCTGAGCAAGGTTTCTCATGGCATGACAGTGCCATTGGTGAGGGAATGTGGTTCCAAAACATGCAAATGCATATTGCACATGCATTCAAAAAGGCAGATACAAACCTCAGAGCTTAAAGTGAGCACTCTACAGGAAATTAAATACAAGTAACAGAGACAAGTGGAGCTAAGAGACCTCACAAACGCAGGTGGAGCCATCTGTACCTCTAGTTCAAAAAGCACCTGTTAGCAGCTTACATGCTGTGTGCATCCTGCTGTTGGAAGAGTACTCAGGAGACCTGATTCCCAATGCACCTCATTTATCACTAGGTTGCACCTTTTCCCACTAGAGACGATCATAGAAAGGCAAAGGAAAACAGATGCTGCCCCAGCTGGTCCGCCTCAAAGAAAGCATTGCTCAGAGAGCTTTTTCCCTGTAGGAAGTCCCAAAACACTGTTTCTTATACTGAAGGCTTAAAGAAGTGTCAACCTGATTCCCAGTATGTATAAATTCTGCAGTCAAGGATCCCCAAGATCCTCTGTGAATACAATCTTGGAAACTCTCACTTACAGAATGCAGCTGTTCCTTTGGACCTGGATACAGAGACAGTTGCTGAGGCAGCTGGGTCATAGCCAGGACCTTTGAATTGGACTCTGAGTTTAATTGGCCAAAAAACAGCCTACAGGTGTTTTCATGCCTGTTTTGATACTTCTTCAAGATTCAGTGAAATTTTCAGGGATACAGCAAAATCACAGCAGTGTCACACAGACTGGAAACTGCCTCTTCATTTCTCTATTTAATGGGAAAACTTTAAGCTTTAATTTGCTAAAAGAAGATGGGCTACTTGAGCTCTCCAAAATGGGCAAATTACTTGATTTTAGTGATTCTCTCAGTATTACACATTTACAGCAAGCCATAGAAAAATTTTCAGACTGCAGAAATCAAAGAAGAGAGTGAGTACTGTGAGACATTTACTGATGTATTAGGTGCCAGTAACTGCCAGGAGAACAGCCAGCGCTTTTCATGTTTAGAAAGCATGATTTCCCTCGTGAGCTGGTTCCAGACTAAAGATAAGGAGGACAAATACAGGTCAAGAAAGAGAGATGGAAAAAAAAAAACAAACCAACCCACAATGGTGTTAACAGCACAACAGGTCTATAAATGGTCTGTCTTGCATATTCCCAAGCACTGCACCAGCTCCATCATTTATATAAAAATGGATACATTTCTTTGGCTTCAGTAGTAAAGGATTATGTTCTTGCAGTTGACCAAACAGAGGTAAATATGGGATTCGCCTCTGCTTCGACTAAAATCAACAGCAAACTGGCTACTGACATCAGCATTGCAGAATCAGGACATATCTCCTCCCATATTGCTCCCTTCATGAATACCTCAATTTGACAAATATCAACAGAATTGTTGACCTCTGCAGTTAGGACAGGGAGTAGTAAGTTTTGGAAAGCTTTTTTTGTCACTATTTATGAGGAATCTGAAGGGGACACTCAGAAGCTGAGAGTTCTGCTTTTTGTCTTTTTTAAAGTCATCAGGATTAAGGTGACTCTTGCCCTTTGAGGATCTGACTCAGATTTTTTTTTTCTATTTATTCATTTTTTTTGCTCTTTTGTCATAAGGATCCTAGAGAAGTGATGAAAAAACAGCTGCAAGCTAAAACCTGTAAAATGAGTTGCTTCTAAGGCAACATCATAAGGTAAAGAAAAAGAAAAAAACATTAATTGTCTTTTCCATTTCATTATTTTAGTTTAATGACATAGACTTATCAATATTTGGCTAAGTAGTTTTAAAATCTTGAAGGTGGCAATAATGCTGAACCCAATATCCCTAAAGGGTATTTTGGGGTGAATTCCTTCCAAATGCCATTGCGTCCTTCTTCCCTGCTACCCTCCTTTCTGCCTCTGATCACCCACAGGCCCATTTGCTCTGTCACAGCCCTGTTTATGGGGAATGCGAAGGGGACATGGTGGTCTTTCCTATGCAACATACATGCTTGTACAAAGCTTTGCCAGTGATGTCAAGCACATAATTACGGACTTTTAATAATGAATAGGGGGCAATCATATACTATTTATACAAATAACATGTATGAACAGTTTACCCCCTTTCACCTAATTTATACCATTGTGTTTCAATTGGTATGGAATCTTGTACAACAAATAAAAGGTCAAACTATTTTTTCTAGGGCGAAAAATGAAAACAAATGCTACAAACATTAAACAACAAAAAGCCTAAATATTATTCCACGAGGGACTGTTGCATTACATTTTGAAGAAAAAAATCATTACTAACAAAGAATTCCTTGTGGACTTCCAGTGATGATATTTTATTAGTATGCCTACGTGCTTTTCAAATGCTCATCAAGAACAACAGCTGGTAGTGACAAAACTCCTCCAACATCTGGTCTTGTCCTTTCACAACATTCTGAAACACCAAGAAAAAGATTTTTCAAGAAGTTGTGTGTAAAGATGAGATTTTTCTTTGATGAGACAGTGACATCCAAAGAGTGATAAATGTATTCCATAAATACCTGTTTTTAATAAATTTAAGCATCAGTAAGAAGTTACCCACAAAACAAGCAATGCTTATGAAAAGTTGGCTGTCCTCTCTTTTGCACATGAAGAATGGAATGCCTTTCTGTGTCACTGCATGCCTGACCTTCAGAACAAATGCGCTAGAAAGAGAGAGGAAAGAAACAGATTTGTTTCTATTATTGAATCTCAGACTCAGCTATGATACTAATAAATAGAACTGGATACACTATTTCCTCTTATTAAACCTCTAAATAGTACCCCACTTTCTACAAGTTTTACTTAGTGTGAAGAATCAACATACCTGGGACTTCTGATAACACATTGAAAGGCATGAAATGACTGGATATATTGAATGAATATTGTTTGGTTCTTTTATATAAATGCATTTCAACATGAAAAGGTATACTCGTACAATTGTCTCTAAATTTAATACATAAAAATAAAATCATTCCCCAAAATTGGATGCTTTCCAAAGTCAGTGGAATATTTCTGAACTATTTCTACTGGCCAGTCCATGTGTAAGCACTGGTAGCAATTCAAGACATACTGTATAGCTAAACCTACCCACTCCCACACAGAAATGAAAACCTCATTATTTCTCATTAATAATAATAAAGTATTGATTTATGGAATAGGTAGATTGTGAGGAAAGAATTATCATCTTTCGAACCCAGACAGGTTGGTTCTGCCCCTAAGAATGTCTTTCTAAACAGTCACAATATATTTTACATATGCAGAATGAGACAAATAAAATATTCTTCACTTCTTTTTTTCTAAAATATTTGGTCAGTTTCCATCCTGTAAGTTATTTAATAGAATAGGGCGGGGGGGAAGAATAAAGAGCAGTCTTAAATTAATTTTAGTGCTCACTTAAGTGACAATATTAAGACTTGAAATTTAATTCATCACCAAGAAGATAGTCAATGACTTTTGCCAACTATCTTGTGGTTGCATTTAAGATTCAACAACAACTCTCCTCTTGGAGAATTTTGATAACTGTGTTGGTTAGCAGAATCAAGCAGAATTTTTCTTGGGTACCATAAATAAATTTGACTTGATTCAATAGTTATTAAAAAGAAAACAATGCTGGAAGACTTGGTTCCAAATCCAAATTTCGGAAAATGCTTAAATGCTACCAACTGATTTTCCGCTTTATTTCTCCAGTTATACTCCCGCCCTGGAAAGTACATCTGCAATGAACAATGGTTTAATTCTCAAATTTATCTTTAAATAGAAGTGATGTCTGGTTCATTTTATGATTCCTTAAAGTCTGAAGGTCCCTCATACTGAAGCATCAACCATTTAGATAAGATTTGAAGTAAAATACAATTTAAGTTGGTCAGTATATTATTGATTGTCTCCCAAAAATACATTTTTAATGCAAAGTTAAGCTGTGGGATACATAATAGATTGCATATATAATAGATTATTTCCATTAAATGTTATATATCGCTTCTTCATATCAAAAGTGCAACAGTGAGCTACTGCCTTTATGGATCTGTTTGCCATGTGGGTTGCAGACATCTGTCGAATATCAGGGAATGTAATCAAACGATTTGCCAAGAACTCCATCAAAAACGTGCCTTGTACATTTTTCTTAGTTGAGAACACCATCCACAGTAGATTAACCTAAAGGAGGGTAACGCATTGAACTGGAAGCAAAATGTTTAACTGAAGTGATGCAAATCTCATTGTTAAACAGGCAAATTCCTCAAAAGGCTCTCCTTTAAAGCTGGAGGTGGGCTGCGCATTGGATGGAAAAGCAACTAAATGAAGATCCTTGAACCATCCGGCCGCTGGCCATAGGAGATGATTAGTGATGGTTTCTGTCCACTCCTTACCACTTCTGCAGGATTTATTTTGCCCTGAGATATCTAGAAAGGCAGTATTCTCAGCTTGGATGACCATATTTCCTGGGGGAAATGAGAACAGCTGGATATATCTGTTTGCTCCCTGATTGCAAATCAAGGGAGAAATCCATCTGCATCCACCCAATTTGCTCCTGCATAGGATCTTTTTCCAGCCAAGTATTTAAGTGCATGAAAGCCTGTAGGAATAGGGTCTATACCCACAAGGGAGGGACAGTAAGAGTTTGGTTTCTTCTTCTCTGCATTTGGTGTTACTCTTACTATCCTAGTAATAAACACCTCTCTAAGAGTCCATCCATCAATCTCCTTTTTACAATAATAAATAAAAAAGTTAAAAAAAATAATAATAGCTACAAATCTGGGAGCTTTTAGGTTTCTGTGCCTCACAAATTGCACAATCACACTTTTCATGTAATGTAGGATCATGATATGAATACTGTAGAAGTAACTTAATGGAAAAGTTCTGGTATCCTTCATAAACTGCTCTGTCAGGCAACAGAAATATGCTCATGTCAGCAGAAGCTTTACAATAAATTAGCCTAGTATAATAGTACCACCCAGTAGGATGGTTACAGTTTAGACTCTGCTCATCTTTTCTGACATTCTTTTTCATTTAGTTATTTATAATTTGATACAAAAAAAAATCTGTCTGAAAGTGAGTACTGTTTGTGTGGTCATTTATAATTATAGCAAGAGGGGAAAAGAAAGTTTTGGAGATTTAGAATTTTCACGGTTTTTCACATTATTGCTCTGCCCTCAGCGTAAGTTAAAAGTAATCCCAATACAGTCAATAAAATTACAGGGAGGTAAAATGGCCATGGGTGATAGGAGAGAGAAACCCCATCCATCCCTTCTCAGCACCAAAATATTCCAGACTGAGAATCTCCTTAATGAAAGTTTCTTAACCTGCTAGAGACTTCCAGAAATCGTGGTCAGGGTTTTCATTAGCTTTACCCTAAAGAGAGGGGCAAGTCAGGAGGCTTAGATCTAAATCAGAAGTCCTCAGAGCTTAAAGATAGTGAAGTTCCAATGATTTCAGTACAATATCTGCTATAGATCGCAGTGTATGGACTGAGCCACATGAAATTATCCTCCACAGTTATGATGAACACTGTAATGATCGTATGAATAATAATGAGTATGTGTAACTGGTAGTTGCCCAGCTGGAAAACATAAAGTTTCAGTATATATCTGCCAATTGGACTTTTAAAGACAAAACCACAGAGGTTTGGAATATTTGAAAAAGGACAAATGGAATAAAAACATACTATCTCTGTGAGAAACTATTTGATTTGTAAACTGCAGCATTCTAAAACAAATGTCGTGTAGAAAAAAAAATGGAAATGGTTATTGAGCACATATGGAAGAGAGTTTTCTTGATTTAGTACTTATTGCAATAAAACTTATTATTAAAAATGCAAAAGCAGAAATATCTGTGCTTTTGGCTTTTTCTTAATATTAATCCAAAAGAAATTCCTTCTCTGGGACATGAGGGGGAACAATTTTGTAATATCTGACTTAAGCTGATACTAAAGCTTTTTGAAACAACAAGGCCCAGGGGTGACTAAGGCAGCTGCCTGAATTCCACAAAAATATATTTACAAAGTCCATTTTGAGTTCTCTGCTTTTCTGTAATGGAATCCAGCTGCTTTAACCATTCAAAATTACCTCTTACAATATGAACAGCAGCACAGATAAGTGTCACGTTAAACCGGAGTTAGATCCCAATCTTTGTTCAGCTTTTTGGTTAAAGACCTGACATAAGAGCAATCAAAATGAGAAAGAAAAATATATCTTTGGCTTGCAAAATAAAAGAGATGCTTCAATCAACTCAAAGAAAAGTTTGATGAAACCCACACACTGGAAATACATTACGCTAAAAATATATATATATATATAATGCAAGAGTACATTCTTACAAATAACAGGAAGACAAACTTGGAAGATTTCACCAACAACAATTAAAAGGCTGTCTAAATTCTATTTTGAGGCCTTGCTTAATTAAAAAGCGAGAATAAAATTTTATTAAGATAATTATTCTTCCTTGTCTCCTTTTTTGGAGATCTTCAAAATCTGTCTGGCTTTGACCCTGTGCTCTACGTGTCCTTGCTGGAGCAGGGGATTGGACTACAAGATCTCCCTTGGAAGAGGTCCCTTCCAAGCTTTGTATGATTCTGTGAAGGTGAAGCCTCATCTTTTCTTGTCTAAAATACTGTTTTTCCCTTAATTCTCTCTGGAGGATTTCAAGAAGCGTGGTACTGATGGTGAGTTCACTTAAAAATAGCTTTTTGCAACACTAAAAATTACTGTTTGAGTTTCACAGAAACATGCGCAAAACAAAACCATGCGTACAGGACTACCTGACTGGTTGGGGACGTAGTCCTGTCTTACCTGCTTGGAACAAACTGGCAATAGAGGAAGAGTAACATGCTATGAAGTTATAAAGTTTAACAACTACGAAGTTTAGGGCCAAAGTCCATGGCGACCACACAAGATCCTTGGTGTGAATGTTAGAAATTTTATAAAAATTATCTCCAGAAATCCAACAAACATCCCTCTGTTTGCCCTACTCTAACAAAAAGATCTCCTGTCTGCCTTGCACGAGCTGCATTTCCCACTCTAGATCAGGGTTGTCTTTCAACTGCATGAAGAGGTAGGTGATTAGCTAAGCATGAGACATAGAAGAAATTTCTTGTCCTCTGGTCTCAAATGACACCATGGCACTTTTTAAATGACAAATCTTCAGTTTTCAACCAAAGTCTGAGCACTGGAACAGGAAAGAGCTGAGTATTCTGTTTTTTGTCTTTTTTAAAGTTATCAGGATTAAGGTGACTCATGTCCTTTGAGGATCTGACTCAGGAGTTTTTTTCTAGTTCTAAATATATATATATATTTTTTTTTTCATAAGAGTCCTAGAAAAGAGGTGAGAAAATAGCTGCAAACTTAAGCTTATAAAATGAGTTGCTTCTAAGGCAACATCAGAAGGTAAAGAAAAAGAAAAAAATCCTTCGTCGTCTTTCCCATTTCATGATTTTAGTTCAATGTCATTGAATAACCAAGGTTTGATCAAGTAGCTTGATCAAAGCTTAAAGCTTGAGGTTGACAATACTGAACTCAATACCCTTAAAGGATATTTTGGGGTGAAGGATGGTTCTCCACCCCTTGAAAGTTTTCCAAATGCCACTGCCTCCTTCTTCCCTGCCATGTTCCCCTTCTGCCTCTGTCACCTGAAGGCCCCTTTGCTGTCACAGCCCATTTGGGGGTTCAGGGGCACTTGCCAAGCACAGAGCCGTGTGGCTGTGCCAGGGTGCTGGCTACTGCCCCATGGCCCTGGGGCCGTCTTGCACTGGCCATGGCACTGCTTTGGAGCATGGACTCCATCTCACCTTGTTTAACACTGGAGTAGGCACAGTCTTTAACTGCCTGAGGAAATAAGGAGCATTTTGGTAATCATACATGAGCGGTTGCTGTGTGCATGAATCCAGAAGCTCCACAGACCTGTGATTCTGTTCAGCGACCAACGTACTCGGCAGTGTGTGAGCTCTAAAGAGGACGTAAGATGATGCTCTGGCCTGGCCTTAGGGTGGCAGTCTTGCAGCTGCATGGAGCAAACCGCAGTTTTCTGTGTATGCTTCTCATGTCTGTAAACCTCAGTTCTCCCTGATAACACCCAACTTTGGTCATGTTCCTAGCTCCTTCTCACAGACAAATCCATCTCTGAGAGAACTGCAGGACAAACATCAGGGCTAAGGGCTCCCAGGCTGCCTGCTGTTACAATGTGAGTCAGCAGAAACATACCTCATTCTGTGCCTTATTTTCTCCGTCCAGTTTAAGCTCTTAGGCATTGCCTGCCACCCAATGCCAAGACCGAAATGATGCAGCTGGACACTTAAGAGAGAAGTTTTGGTAAGTGATGACAGATAAGGAAAGTTTTCACATCTAGGTCACCAGCTCAACTCCAGAGATCCTCGTAACTATTTCCCAGTGATGGCTATTGTGTAGAACATGAAATGAGCCTGCTGCTCTCTGCTAAACAAATACAGGTCACAACAAGAACCATGCCAGTTATTAAAAAATGGCCAAAGCCACAGAGTCATTTCACTTATGCATTGCGAAATCCAGGACCTCATGACTTCAGGATTAGTTTCCCCACAAGGCTCAGACCAGCAGTAAAACAAGTAGAAACGAACACAGGGAGAAAACAGGAAGAGAGGAAAGAAGAGGGATATGGGGAAGAAAGGTGTAGGAAAGAAAGGTAGGAGTAAACATACTTTTGATTCCAATATAAAAGAGCTTAAACATAACATGAAAAATGTGAAAGGATGAACCAGGGAATCAGGAATAGCTGCCCTGTAATATTATTGACACAGAATAATTCCACTCCTGGGACTGATTTCCAAACATGCAGAACACTTAGTTCAAATGCATAAAAGCTGTTGGTGCTCAAAACCTTTGGAAATAATGTCTTTTATGTTTAAGTTGTTTTTTTGTCATTTCCACCCCCTGCGGCTGAATGTATTTGACGAGGCCAGCTGGATCCAATTGCTGGGACAGTAGTATTGCACTCTGCTCCCCCTATTTTTCTCCTTTTACATCAGTACATTGGCAAAAGGTTGCTGGCATCATCACCCAGAGCCAAAGGTCATTGTGAAAAAAGAACATGCGAATACTTCTTATGAAGAAAATCCAAATTGTAAGCTAATATTCCTACTTTACTAAGTTATCAAAAGTATTTTTATGCAAAGTTAGACTGATGTGGAATCGGGTTTCAGATTCTGGAACACGCACTATGTAGAAAGGTCAGGGGAATGAATGTTCAGGACTCAGAGGCAAATTCGGAGGCATACACTTCCCACACATTCCATCCAAGACAGAATTTTTCCTTACATATTCTGCTGGTGGGATATTATACATTGGTTGTCAGTGTTACTCTCTAAATTGCAAGGGCATTTTTTAAATTAGCAATTTATGGTTCTAAACCCAAATGTACACACTGAGACACTTAAAATTAAGTGGCTGTTTTTTCAATCTGACTCCTGTGTTATATCCCATGGTGAGATGCTCTTTGGTTTGGAATGGACCTGTCTCTGACTTAGAGTCAGAGCAGTTTCAACGGAGGCCCTTCACTCTCTCTTCTGCTTGTTCTGAAAATCTGCCAAAGCAAGGTGATGCTAAGGCCCAGTTCTGCTCTGGAAAAAAACTGTAGTCGAGTGGCACAGTGTTTATTGTGTCAGTGTTTCCATTTAATATGTGAACAGCTTACATGCTAATGTGCTTTGTTAAGGGGTAGCTCAACAAACTCGGGTTAAAGGGAAAAAAAAAGATCTTCTTGTCTTCTCATACCTAACATCAATTGAAAGAGAGTACAGATCAAACCATTCTGTGTTATAGCAGTGCATCCACAGCCGCCACCTATGTATTTGTGACTTTCTTTGATAGGACAGGATCTGAGAATCCCAGCCAGCTGATGCAGGTTTTCCAGATTCCTGTTTGGGGATGCTGAGACGTGATTTAAACGAGTACCTCTACATCTGCCTTCAGTCCTTCCTGCTGCCAGCTGGGACCTGACAGAAGGCTGCCATGATCTAAATTTCTATTTTCCTTTCTAAGCTATCTAGTATCGAGGCGAAAGTCGATAGGCAGGCTGTGCTACCTTTATGTGCTGAGAAATAACAGTTTCAACAGCAGCCCCATTTTTGGAGGAACTTGGAATAAGCTTGAGAATTACAGGAGTTGGCTGATTCTCTCCCAGCTGAAAGAAGTAGTTCAGAGGCAAGTAATGCCAAGGCTCAGCGTAACAAGAGGAATTAACCCATGACAGGAATTATTTCCTTTGGCAAATCCCCTTGGCAAGGAAGAAGGTGGTAGAGGAATGACCTGCCCCGGTGGGAAATGCCTGTACCTGATGTGGACTTTGCAGGTCAGTTCTGTTTCCCTGAGATGCTCCATTTGCTACTTGGAAAGAGCAAGAGGTGGGGGTGGAAGGGAAGGGATTGGCCAAATTTAGACAGCTGCAGTGAGTACTGGCCAATTTCTATATGATCCACTGTCCACCCCCAGCAAAAGATGTGTTAAGGAAAAGGAACATCTGTGCTTCTCTCATTCTTATTTGGCCCTTGGGGACTCATAGCCCATTGTTCTAAAGCTGTTCTGACTTATCTTGGGTGTAAGATCAGCACATATAAGCAGTAACTGACACCCAGCGAACCCACCTTAGTTTTGGCTCTCGGTAGGGCTGAAGTTCAGAAGCCTTCCATTTTTACCAAAGTAACTCCTCTCTGTCCCAAACGTTCCTTTGCTCAGATGGAGCTAGTTCAGATGGACCTATCTGTAAAGCTTTGTAAAAAGTAACTAGTGGGGTTTTGCCAAACACAAACACACTTCTCTCTCTGGATAATTCTACCATTCAGACCTGGAAGGTCATGAATGCTTCATAATGTGTCTCACTGATAAGCAATGGCATGGTATGAATCCCTAAATTACCTAGTCTGCTTGGATATTCCTTTTTTTTTGAGCTACGGTAACATAGACTTGTGATGAAGTTTGTTTGTTTGTTTTTTCTCTCTCCAAAAATAAAGGTTTTGTTTCCAAACAACAGTTTTGGAGGCTTTGCATCTTATCTGCTTTATTCTTAATGCCACAGTATGCCCTTTCAGTCACATTTTGGCTTCTTTTCCATGTTGACACCTCTTCTTTTCCCTGACATGAACATGAAGAATATTTGCTTCTTCTGTGCTGTTTAAAAAAGTGGCCTGTTAGCACTACACCATATCTTCTTTCATTAGTGACCATCAGATATAAAATACAGTGGCACCTGTTACTTTTTCAGCTACAGAAAGTCTTTAAAAATGTATCTGGAGTAAAGAAGAGGCTTTATATACAAACCTGTCAGATTTTACTCTGTTTTTACTTCATAAGTTACTTGTTTGTTTCTAAATCATGCTGCTGTTTTCTTCTCCAAAAAAGGTTGTAAGATGTTTAATAATGGCTAAAACATCAGCAATAATTAGGAAAGAAAAAATGTATTGTTCTCTGGAAACAGTGAGCCTTACAAAGAAACTGATTTTGAATGTCTATGTTACTTTAATATTGAGGTTAGGATACAGTTATGGAATAAATTTGCAACTAACATCACAATGCTCAGCATGACTAATAATTAGCCAAAAAAATGTAACTAGTAGTTCATCAAGACTTTTCTTGTATTTAGAGCAAATGCAATTGCCAGATTTATTTTTACTTGCTTAAGCATGATGTAAGGTTTCTTCCACTGGAAAATCCCCTATTAGTAAGTTTATCTGGATTATATAATATTGTCCATGGAGTTTTTTCTTCTCCTGATGACTTGTACCTACGGAATTCATTTTATAAACAAAATTCTCAGCATGTGACTTCAATGGCAGTTGTGCTCAGAAGTAACCCCTCTCTAATACCGGACTTACTTCTCTGTGTGCTGTCTGCATGCAATGTGCAGCCTGACTGGGCTGTCAGTGCACCCTGTCAGCACTGCTCACAGAGGTCTATTGACTCATCTGAATAGATTTGCTTTTAAGTGACTCTGAAACTTCTTGAGGAACCCAGAAGGACAACATGTGCAACTGCTTATTTCTCACGCACTGCTTCCCAGTGGTCAGTACTGGACTATCACTATTATTTCTAGATTGCTGTCTCAGTAGACTCTGTTTTTTTTTTGCAAAGTGAGAGTCAAAAAAGTCAAATATAAAAAGGTTTGCAAAGACTCTTCTAAAAGCTGGAAAGCAGTAATAGATCCTCAGGTGAACTTTGATTCAGGTGGATGTTTAGTTATATTAGCCTCATAAGGAGCTGCTTTGCTAAAGGTGAAGACATGGGCTCATCGGTCTAGATCATGGTGACCCTAACGACAAATACGGTATAGATAAATAGCAAGGATGCTAAACCGGCCTTGTAATGCTTCTGCAATGCTTTTCTGAACAGACAGGACACACTGGGGCACTGAATCTTTTACCCAGCTCTCGCCTACCTCCACTGTCTTGGCCCATTCAAAGTCCTGAGAGCCTAAAAAAAGGGAAATGCACTGTTACAGCTCCCACAGTTAGCAGCAAGCTTGTGCTGTCTGGATGCAATGTGCAGCCATGCACATGTGCAAACCAACACACACAGCACACACACAGAGCAGAGGAAATGTCCATCACACCCGGCTCCGTGACTTCTCAGGCCTTGCAGCAAACAGAAGCATTCAGCAGTCTTTCAAGGGGTGTAAGAAGTGCTTGGGATTGCACTGTCGCCAGCAGCCTCCCACCTTCATGAACCACTATGTGAAGTTCAAGCTACCTTTTCTCAGCCACAACAGCTGCTAACCCCAGCTCTAGTGAGGCACATTATAACCCTTCACTTGCACTCTGGCCTAGCCATGATATTTTATTCTATAGCAGCATTTGCTGATTCTCATTTATTAAAGCAATGGTAAATGTTGCATCACGTATGCTTGTTCCAAACGGCAGAGCACTTCTCTTAAGAGCTGCGTGTGCCCCAGTGGTGCAATAAGAAGTTTTTCCCCCTTTTTTTCCTATGGGGAAACAGAGTGCTGTCTCTGCCAAATGACATATTTTACATCCACCGGCTAGGAAGGAACTCACAGGCCTGATGATTTTTCACTGAGCACTGATGGGAAGCCCTGAGTTGTGCGTGAAATAAATATTCAATAAAAAAAGCTATGTTTACCTACACAACTCACCTCTTCCAGTGATAGCTCCTGAGGGTAAAACCGAGGCCATTCAACTGGCTTCATGTGAGACTTCAGGACAGCTAAGGCAAGAGGGTGTAATGGGTTCCCTGAATCATTCTAGCCCCACCTCTTTTGTTTAGAAAAATAAACTGGTCTCTGCAAATACTTTGCTGATCACAAAATCTACTGGCAAAATTATTGTATTCCTCATTTAGCACAAAAGGGAAAACAAATGCTGGCAAGGATCACAATGTGGATATTTATGTCAAAGCCAATAAAGAGAAAAAAGCCATGAGCACTAGTAAGTATCTCAACTGATATGAAATCAAAATCCATTTTTGTTAAAGTTGGTTGACATAATCTAGAGTAATTCTTAATAAATCCTTTCAAGCAGACAGAGGTAACAAGTTCAATTTAAACTTCAGGGATTTTTTTATAAGATTAAGAAAGAGGAATTGAAGGGCAAGATAGAAGGCTACATGAAAGTATGGCAAACAAGAAAGAAAAAGAGCTTTTCTTAACAGAAAAATGAAAATGACAATTATAATGACAGATAAGGGAAAGATAATAAAAGATAACAAGATAGTAAAAAGAAACTGGGGGCAGGAATTGAAACAGGAAAGAGGAATGAAAGATTATACAGCTGGACCTGAAACAAAAAGAGAAGAATTGGAACTCAGGGGAGATGCAGTTTGTAAATAGCAGAGTGTTTTTGCCTCTGGCATCACTAAAACAGGAATACCAATGCCTCAACCATTTTCTTATTTATCTGCTTTATGTGATCATGATCATCTTTGGTCTCCTCAATTAATGAACTATGGATTCATTTCTACTCAAGTTACAGTTCTGCTGGGTGCAGGTAAGTGCAGATATGCTGTCTGAAAGGATCCTGGAAAAACACTGGATATTCTCTGCCAGCCTATAAGAATAAAGACATCGAAGGCTTGATCCAAAATTCATTAACATTACTGGAAAAAATCCCATGGATGCTGGGGAATTTCAGATCAGTCTCTGGAAGGAGAATTAGCATGGTAAAAATCCACTCTGTGAAAAATCAACACCTATGGGGCAGGTATCTCTTAAATGTGCAAGATACTGTCCTGGTGCTATTATGATTTTTCATAGACATTTGTTTACCTTGGTTCTCATTCATCTTACAGGTAATAAATTGTTGTGTTCTTAAAAATTAAGTGACTGAGTAAAACCACCCTCTGGGGCGCAGTGAAATATTTACTACACATATGGACTAAAAGGTCTTTTTAAAGGGGTCAAAATATAGATTGTGCTTGTATATGTATGTTTTCTTTTCTGCATGAGCTACAATGTAAGAAATTTGCCTCAGATGCTCAAGCATGTTTTTCACTGTAATTACTGTTTTGGATTACAAAACTATAGGCTAAATCAATTGATTTTCTCATCCAGCCATGATCCTTATATATTTTTTTTTTTTAGATTTCCCCTCTACCTGTGCAAGACCATACTGATGAATATATATACTGTAATTTTACACAGCCATTGCCTCACAAAATCTGTCTAGGTTACCATCAGACTAGCATTTAACCAAATTTTGTTTAACATCAATAGAGAGATTTGCTTTGCAATAGAAAGTCATTTTTCATGGCAAATCCCAGCACCTAATACCTTACTGCCATCTCTTTTTCTTTAGGAATGATGAAGTTGAGCCATGGGAGCTCATTTACCGTGTGTGATGTAACACATCCAACTCTTCTGATGCACCATCTTCCCTCTTTACTATGTAAAATTATGGCGCATCATGAAAGCTGTCTTCTAAAGAGACAGAGCAGATGTATGAGTAACTAACCTGAATGAAGTATGTTGGTTCAAACCAACACACACAGATAGATGTCAAATTAACAGCACTTCTGGACTGACAAATGGAAGTGTTTTGATTTCAGTCAACTGAATTTAAGCATTTCAATTTGTTTTTTCTTATTAATATTTTCAATTTTCCAGAAATTGAAATTCTCTGATGAGTTCCAAATATCTCTGCATACTGTATCAATAAAGAGGCAGAGACACAACACAGTGAAAGGTACTCAAATTGCGTTATGGCTGGTTTTGGCAGTAGGAAAAGTTCTTAATGTTCTAATTCAAGCCATCCCTTTTTACTTTTTTTAAAAAAGACAAACAGTGTGATGAGAAATTAAATGACCTTACATCACAGAAGGAAAAAGTACCTTTTGAACAAGTTTTCTGAAGGAAACACAGGAAAAAACACAGATGACCTTTGCAAAATTTCCTGTGGGATAAGGTACACAGTCCTCAGCTAGAAACAGCCACTCCTGCTTAAAAAGAGCAGACAGTTGAAAAAAGACAGATTAAGGAGACCTTGTCTGTAATGATTGCCTGTCTGATCTGTCATGGTATGAAGAACAAAGAGTAAACAATGTTTTTAAGTTTTACATTATAAAAATACTTAACAGGAATCTAATGCACTATGAGGTTTGCATATAACTTGCTTTCTATTTTTTTTTCTATTTACTTTTCTTTTCAAACAGACCAAATGTTTCCGTGGAAGCTCTTTTGTACCCATGACTCACCCATTAATAATGAAACAACCTGTTGCACAGAAGATAGGATATTTTTTAATTCATAAATATCAGCTTTTTTTTTGATGAAAGAAATGAGAGAGGAAAGGGAATTTCTTAATGTCACTGATGCAAGGCCATTCTCTTGCTATGAGCACAGAGTGCTCAGCTGTTCAGGTTGAGCAATAGAATCAAACTTCTCACAAAGGTTTTTTACAGCTGGAGTGATACACTCTACCTTAAGAATTTGCTAAGTGAAGAGATTGTCTGCCATGTCACCAGCCTTCAACTTATAAATTCTTGCAATCAGTTTTGAGTATGAATCCTCTGCAATACATGGCTATAAATTGTGGGGAATATCTTTCAGGACACTGTATTTGTTGTTTCAAGGCTAAGTGACTCAATTTGCTATTTATTTAAACATTCCATTCAGTAGTACATAGCCACATAAAATGTGGAATCACATGCTTGTGAAAGACCTAAAGGCCAGTAGGGCATTGACACACACCAAAATCTACTTGAGTCAAAGACAGATTTGTTTAGTTCACACATATAATGAATAGGAAAGTGCAATCCGTAAGTTACACTAGATTTTCAACAATTGTAAGATATTTAATTTATACCTCACATTCTAAAGACAGAATATTTCCCTTCTATTGTGTAACTACCTAGTCCTTTGAAATAGTAAGAGATGAAATCTAATTAAGTAAGTGCAATACTTTTGTTAGAAAAGGAAATGCATTTTATCCCTTGGACAGAGACATAAAACATTATCTTGTCCATTGTCAGCAGAACTGTCTCCTGACTTCATGAAAGAGCTCAGCTTAACACCATAGCATCTATGTGAAAGACAATCAGGATGAAGTATTTGTTAATCTTGCTGTGAAATAACATTGTACATTTGAACTCTGGAAGTAAAACTGTGACTTTTCCTGAAGGATACTTTGTGAGGAATATGAGTACGATTGCATATTTCATTTCCCATCATTTACACTGGATTGCTCAATATTTTAATAAATGCTAAAAAAATCTATTCAATATTTATTGATATTATACAACTATCCTAGTGGAATCACTGCTTAGAGGTAGAAACTATTCTACTGTAGTGAATGCCAAAATATTGTTTATGAACTGTCATCTTTACTCAATAGGTTACATGAGTGCCAAACTCTAGAAAATGTCATAGAAACATTAAATTAATTGAGTCTTGCTGGTATCACTAAGACCTTAGTTGGAATTGAAAAAAGCTTAGTGAACAATCAAAAATATAAGTGAAATATTTAAATTTTCCTCTCAGGATTTTGATTTTCATTACTTAGCTTGCTTAAAGTAGGGAAAGATTATATGTAACCAGCATGGTTTTGTAGGAGTTGAACAACAGAAAGCTAAATTATTCCCCTCCTCTACAGAAGCTTTAATTTGTCTGCTTTAGTATGTTATGTGAATCATTTTATAATAAAGAACAAGCTATTACAATTGAAATTATGGAATGCTTTGGGACAAATGTTTTAACCTATTAAATAGAAATGATTACATTTTCCAACTAGACATTTTGAGCCCCTCTGAACTTCTGGGAAGGTAAAAAGATGTTACAGCCAAATATACACTCCCAGCAGTAACTCTCTACTGCCTGTAAGAATTTCATTGCAAACATATACTTTCAAACCAGTGTACTCACATTGTCCACATCTTTAAAACAGGAAGATAGGTAGGGGATTCAGGCAAATGTTAGATTAGTCTTCTACTCTCATGGGTTTTATTCATTAACCTGTACCTTTTTAAATGACTTAGGGACAATTCAGAACAATTTTTTTTATGTCTTGTTTCCGGGTCCTTAAAGTCCACATTTGACACCTATATCAAGGATCTTAACAAAGTGTTGCTGCTTTATACTCTATACAAAATTTCTTTCATAAAAGGACATACAAAGTGAACAGGGGGTACATTTATTTTCCCAAAAGTGAATTCACTTACATTTTCAGACTACTAAAAGTTGGATAAAAAGAAAACAAATAATGGAGATTCAAGTGCACAGTATGTGAGCTAGTTGGCCCCCAGTTGGCAAACAAAGCCAGCCCTGTCAATAACATCTAGAGCATTAGAGAAGGTTGTGGGAATGTAAGAACACAAGAAAACAAACAAACCAATGAACAAACAAAAAACAAAATTTCAAAACACAGAACTTTCATAACAGGTATAGAGACCTGTGTGAGGGGACTATTGTAAGCCAACAATCAAAATGAATTGCCTAATACAGTGAGGAAGATAAGAAAATAAAGAAGAAAGGAGGTAGAATTCAGAGAGAGAAAACAAGCTTGATCAGGAATGCCTGGCTAGGTAAGAGAAGGTCTACTACTTGTAGATGGTGGATTATACCCTGGGGTGGGGTGAGAAAGCGCACAAGGAGCTCTGGAAACAGGAAAGCTTAGAGGAGGAGAACACAATAAAAGCACAGCTCTAGGGCCTAGCAGGTCTTCCCAATAGCAGACAGCTGTTCAAATTTGTCTTTTACCTTTACCTGTCCATTTGTTCTGTCCCAGCTGGGACAGAAGTCCAGGGTGTAAATTTAAGATAGTAGTTCCCTCCCTAGCACATGGGTTTAGCCATGAGCTCTCCCCTTTGACTTTCAGAGTTAGCTCACTATTGTGGATGAGACTCTTGTATCTACTGAGGCTTACTCCAAAAAAAGAATCTGTTCCTTTCAGTTGTCCCAAACCCTCTGATTACAATGTAGTAACTTAATAACTTTCCTACTCTTTTGTAACTAAAACCCTCAACTCTTCCTACCTGATGTCACTAGCACCAGACAACATCTGGATAAAGTTATCCTAATCAGTGGCCCTCCCTGATTTTTAAAAAGGATAGACCACCTGTAAATATATATGTGTGTATTTTTGGGGGGAGGTGGGATAATCGGCGAATGAGCTGTGGTGAGTGATGTAAAGAGCACGTACAGCCTTTACTTTGAAGTATATCAACAGGCGAGTGGCTCTTTCCTCAGATATTACTTATTTTAGTCAATAGTCACTATGTTTTCCTTTCAAGATTTCTACTCCGTGTCTTGAGCTTAAGCTGTCCCTTCTTATGTGTTGTAACCAGTTGTTCGGTAGTGATGGGTTATATGTGCTGAGCGAGCACTCCTATCCCTGACAGGAGAGCGTAGGGCAAATAGTCAGAAGCTCTGAAGAAAAAGAAATGTTGCTAAGGATATTTAGCAGATAAGTTTTTATTTTTTCATAAGGCTAGTGCATTTTTGACAGCAATTTTGCTGAAATTTGAAGTGTAGGGAGTTGAACAGTTTCTGTGAAGGTGCCTCGTAGCACTGCATGAATTTACTAAAAGACTGCATTTCTTCTTTGACAGCTTTCTACTGCTGTATTTCCTTTTAAAAGATGGCAGGAGCCTGTTTCTACTCTCCTCTAAGTACCATCAGCTCACAGCACTAGGTACTCATCACTTTCTTCATACCAGCCAGCCTTAAGTTATAGAGAGACAAGTAAAAAAAAAAACATTTTAAACTTCCAGCATATCCACACAAACTAGTTCTGCTTGTTACATCGGTGTCCTCTGACTTTCACTGTGAATTACAAAGCCACCAGTGGAATCACGCAGTGTCCTTGTCAAACGTGAAGATCAGGTCAACATTTTCACTTAAAAAAAAAAAAGTGTAAGTATGACTCACTTATTTTTTTCCTACATCGAACCCTTTTCAGATTCCCAGATTGGTCTGTTAATTCACAGAGTAGATAGTAATATTATGATCCTCAACTCAAATTTAGATCATACAGAGGAATGGGTCCATGGATATCAAGGAATATTTTACCACTAAAGGGAGCAATGCAAGATTGAACCTTCTTTTAATTGGTGGGGGTTGCCCATCATGGTACACAGAAAAAAAGACTTCAAAACTTTTACAGAAATCCTAGTGTGTAGATTTTCTTCCTATCTGGATTTATAAAGATATATATAAATGTATTTGAAATATTTGCATCTTTATGGTTTTCTGTCAATATTAAGGATGTTGTTACACTGTTTCTTATGAGTCAAAAGTGCCTCTTTCCTTTATATGGAAACTTTATAAAAAAAATGACTTACTACTGTAAAGTCCAAATGTCTATCTCTGAGAGATCGTTATGTTCTTTTTTCAGGAGCCAGGGCTTAACAATGCTTTAGGAAAAAAAATGAATCTATATGACAAATCTTGTAGTACAAGTTTTTGTGGTTAACCGAGAAACATGTCATGAGTCAAGTCTTTGGAAAGAGTTTAGTAATTAAAGACAAATGCTATGACATAATCATTTACACGCAGCAGAAAGATTTTTAGATTAAATCTGGCTTGACCCATTGCTCAGCAAGTGTTATCTGGGATTCTTGAAAATCATTCATTTATTTACTTACTAATTTGGCCCACATGTTTTATTAAAAACAAAAGCCTGCATTTCTCAGGAGAATGAGCTCCATTCTAACTCTGGGTATTGAGTTTGGTCAAGTTAGGAATGGACCTGTTCCAGTGGATGCTATATAGACATACTCATAAAACAAGAGAGAAATTTTTGGTATTCAAATAACTTTCCCTCCACCCCCACCCCAAATTAGCCTCTTTAAGTGCATTTAATTCAGTTTAACAAACTCTCTTAGCAGCACTATCAGCCGCATCCTTGTAGTCTACACACAGATATGATAAACTTAAATGACCTTGGCAAAGAGAAAATTTTGAGGACCTAAGGAAGGCTGTATTGTATAAGCAGGAGAAAGTTGCTTGAGAAACCAGCTAATTTGGTTGAGGTAGCTGGGTGCTTGTATAAGGGGGAAAAAAAAAAAGCGTACATATAAACACCAGGTCATGCATACCTTCATGTATCTTCAGGTGATGCTGGCTGCTGGTATTGTTCCTCATAACGACCTGAAATGCGGAGACCAGAATCTATTTTTTTCTTTCTTGTCTAGTCCAACCAAATTTATTCTATTACCATTTCAGACATATGTTTCAAATTTTCTGCTGGGGTTAATGCTCCTTTCTCCTTTTCAGATTTTATGGATATGGATTTAGGGATATGGGCAATGCAACAATCAACAGATAGGGGAAGCACTGGAGACAGGAGGAAGAGATTAAGGCAGGTAGTACCTTTTTGACCTGGCATAGCCAGGAGGGAAGCGTAGCCAAAAGATTGGTGCCTGCAAAAATGTGAACGGAACTAGGAAAAGGATTTTTGGTTATGAAATTCTGGATTGTTTTCCTTCTTCCTTCCCCATTCTATTCTTCCATTTTGCCAGTGAGATGAGCAATTTGGGCTACTGGAAAAGAAATGGCAAAGCAAATTGGATAGGGGAAGACTAAATCTGAAGCTTCTACAGGAAAATAAGGACTTTCTCCAAGAGGAAACCTGCTACCCAAAGGGCTATTTTTATAGCCAAAAAGCAATCATGTTCATTTCATGCCAAATGGTGAATATCTAAGTAGAGTGTTGTAAGCAGCTGTCAGGAAGGAAAGGCTAGACTTTATTTTAAGAAGTTATTCCCCACACATAAAATAAATTTTGAATGACCTGCCCAACTCCTTATCATCAGTTTATCCCTACTCCTACAGAGACATATGACATTTAGAACATTATCGGTAGGCAGAGACCTACATGCAGGAAGCCAGCTGTCATCTCTTGGCATCTCAAGGCCTGGGTTCTTGCGGTGTGCTAGTGGTTATTGTTTGTGTGGAAAAGGGAACATTCTGAAAACCAGAAAACAAGTTGAAAAAAATAAATACGTGTTCCTTCAAAGACAGGTGAGAGTATGGCTGGTCATCCCAAAGAGACCAAGGCCAGCTGTTAATTCCCATTTATACAGCATGGAAACCAGCACCTGATTTCTACTTGGAAAGTCTAAGCCATCTATAATGCATCTGACAAGGTTGAACAAATATGTGAGGAAACAGCCCCATGCATTTGGGATGTTGTCTTCACAGCACTGCGGCTCTCATCCTTCTGCACTGAGGCAAGTACCCTGGATGGCTACTAGCAACTGCAAAAGCCAGTAAATCAGTTGTCTGACAGAATCCCTATTCTGCTTCTTAGTTCAGCTTCCACTTTAGGATGAACATCCATACACACACTAGATAGAGTTCTGCTCAAGCAGCTGGGTGTCCATGGACAGATGCTTGCACAGATCACTACTGTTGCTGGCATGGTGCCTTGAGTATGCGCTTGTACACCTCCAGAATCAGGGTCCTCACTGCAGTGTAAGGAAGCTTTGCAAGGAGAGGGTCAGACCCTGGCCCTAAGCATCCAAAAAAAAGTATAAAAAATGATTGCCGTATAAGCTAACAACTTCCAACATATGTTTTCCACTTTCTCATGTGTCTGTAGAGCAAGTAGAGTTGCAGGAGAGCTGCTTTCTTGATTTGTTGATGCTTTTCTTTTTAAATTTACTTGCTCAGGAGAGGTGAAATCTGATTCAAAGATGCGTTTGCCATTAGTAAATGCTTGGCACTGGTATTTAAAACAGCTCTTTTCTATCTATTGCAACTTTTACCTTTGCTTAAGCCTCAAAACCCTAAGATTTACAAGTTAATGAACACTAGCTGACAATATGTACACGATACCCTGTACACTGACTGTTTGGTGTAGATAACTAAGGCTTGTGAATTTATTCTCAAACTGACTGCCTAAGCCTGGATATCTGCTGAGATACTTTATCCTTTTATGAGGGTGAATCCAGAGTGCACTGAGTAATGCATAATAAAATTAGTTTGAGAGAAAAAGAAGAGAGCAAAACAGATAAGCACAGTAAAATAAGCTCAAATGACTTCACTGTTCAGTAATGACTCCTACCAAATAACTGCATTGTAGTTTTATCTTTCCAACCAAGATTGTGTTAATGCTCTAAAATTAAATCTCTTGTGAAAGTTATCTGGAATTTCTCAAACAAGTTTTAAAGGGGTTTATTTTTTCATCAGAGGTCATGCCTCAAGAATTTGTAGGAATTCCGCCTGGAAAGTAATAATCAGTGGAAACTGGCAGTCAAAGCTAATTTATATTACTCTTCCAGATAAAAATTCCTTCCATCTTAGACCTGCATTTCAAAAAAGATGATTATCACTCTTGAGAGAATACATCAGTGAAAAAAGAGAAGGAATGACTTAAGAGACGTCTCTCCTGCATCTGTAGGTTTAGGTTTTATGGTGGGTTTTGTTTTTTATAATCCTTCCTCCTGAAATGTGTGAAAGAAAGAGACAAAAGAGCAGGAAATGGAGCAAGGGAGGTATGTATGAGGAGGAACCAAAGCAAATGTAAGAAATAGTTGCCAGGTAATTTCACAGGGATTTCAATAAAGGACTTCAAAGCAGGATTACCACCAAATGGATAAGTTAGGGCCTTTTCTTTCTTTCTTTCCTTTTTTTTTTCCTGCTCTCCTCCCATTGTTATACCATGTCCATCACTACTGTATCTGGCTTTCTGTCAAGATCTAGTTTAATATGTTAACTGTTGCAAAGGGAAAAATAAAGCCATCACTCTCTAACTTAACTTGGAAGCTGAATAAGCTTCCAAATCTGCATGCTGGTGGGCCAGCTGACATTCGCTGACTGAGAAAAGCTTGGCTTCCCCAAGCCATCAGATAGAGGTCGAAATGGCAAAGCTCATAATGCATTTGCAGAGTGGGTCCTGGATCCAGCTCTTCTTTTGTAAGAAAAGAATTTAAAGCAGTGTGTGCTTACAAGGTAAGACCCCAGAAAAGCTGAAGATGACAAGAAATTAAGATGAAGGCATTTCTAATAGTATCACCTTGGGTGACTGACGTGTGTCTTTACTTAATACTGTCCTTGCTGATGCAAAACCCTCCTTGTTTTATTTCCAAAATCCCATGGACTGCACTCAGTTTGGCAAAAGGGATATGAGATCTGATATTTCATGTTAGTCATCTTCTGCGCTCCTCTTCTGGAAGACAGTACGGAGAGACATGGTTTGTCATCAAAACTGTAACTGAAATGGTAACCAATCAGCAAAAGCATCGGTCCATGTGATCCGCTTGTAGAAAACAATATTAAACAATCCCACACAAAGGCAGGGCAGAGGTTGTTAATTGGATCTGTTTGATATGCTGCCAAATGCTACATTGGCCATATGCACATTACAAAACAGTATGTTTTTGCTGTTCTCCTGCATAGTCATGCTAGAGATGATCTCTAGAGGTCCCTTTCAACCTCAACCTTTCCGTGATTCTGTGATTCCATGATTAGATATTTGCTCATTCAAGCACAAAGCTGAAAACTTGTGAATATAGGAAACTTTCTATTTATTACAAATGCAATCTTCTTTATTGTAATGTTTCAACAATTTTTAACTTAAATCTGTCAGTGTCACGCACATGTATGTTTGTGTGTATTTATTTTTTCCACAGAATTCCAAATCCTAATGTTGGTGCAAGGCCATCAATAACTGTATGTACTTTCAGAGAGTAGGTAATCCTTTAGGAGTGGAAACAGAAGACAGATTTGCTTCCAATTGTGAGCTCATTCCTAGGTCACCATTGAAAGCAGAAAGAGAAACATGCTCCAAAATAAACAACAGTTTGAACTCAAAAGCATTTTTCTTTTAGGGTGCCCAAGTTAGCATGAAGGAATTCCTGCAAATTCTCCTTAACCATTCCGAGGGTTATTTCACTTTCCCAGATCATTAGTGGGCATTTTCAGTGAGTGCACTGTGTCAACAGACTGACTCTGCAATACTTTTTGAAGAGGAGAGTTTAAAAGAAGTATGTAACCAGATTACTCGAAGCTCAGAGTTCAAACTACTCTGAAAGAGGGGGCAAAAACTCAAACCCAACAATTAAGAACCATGCAAATAACACAGACCTGGACTAGTGAAAAAAAGCTGAATGAGCGCCAGACAATTTTTCCTAATCTTCAATTCGGCAACAACTATCAACTAGCAGATAACTATATGTAGATTTGCATCTACAAGGTCTTGGAATCCTTTTCCACTTAAACAAATAAAATAGAGTTTTAGGCAAGCCACATAAAAATGATTAATGGAAACTTCAAGTTAGCTATTCCTAAACGAAGCAATCACCAACTAGCTGCTGTTAGCAGAGATTTTTTGCTCCCAGTCCTTTGCCTTGCCTTTGCATTATATTGCTGCTAGTTTATTATCGAGATTTATTATGATTTATTATAACCATCTTTTGCAGATTTCAATGTCTTTCACATCTAAAAACAATCACAAAATCAATATAGGTACCATTTCAGGGCTCTTCATGCAGTATCTGTCAACACTGGTAGTTCATCATGGGTATTTTAAGGGTGTTGACAGATACCGCAAATTTTCTAACATTCCCTATCTGGACTTTGTGTCTCTGTCTTGAGCACCATCCTTGAAAGATTTGCATACCGACCATTACTTGGTTATCTTGTTTTTCAGTAACAACAAAAAAGGAGCACTTGCTAGTGAAGGACAAACAGGTGAGATATGCCACTCACTGGACTTCCCAGTGGGACTGTTTCACTGATGGATTTCCATGATGTCCAGGAATTAATATTTGGCTGTTTGCCAGTGAAATGACTTTCATTCAAGCTCTTTCTAAAATCCAGATTGGAAACTGGTAAGATATGGATTGCCTCTAATCTTGAGCGAACCAGCTGACAATCAGGAATTACAGGTGAAAACTCAGCCACAATGTAATATAGCTCATTTAGAAAGAGGCAGAACAAATGACTGGGTAGGGTCTGATATGCCCAGCAGAGGAGTTTGATGCAGAAAACAGCTGAAGTCATCCGCAAAGATCAGTCCAAAACAACCTAGCTAAGGTTAGGTTAGGAGAGCAAGTACAAACACAGGATTCACCTCTGAACAAAGTCAGGGCACTCTGCTGCTGTTGAGAAACACATTTAACTTTTCTTTAGATCTAGATGCCAAATTTTGGGAAAGCTATCTTCAGAAAAACAAAACAAAACAAAACAGAGGTTTGACATGACATGTTTGACTAATTTGTCATGGTTTTACCAAATTAGTCTTTCTGAATTTCTTTTCTGCATTTTCAAAAGAAAATAACATCAAACTTCAAAAGAGCATGAACTTTCATTTAAATGAAAAAAGTGAGTTAGAAACAAAATAAACAGAGAAAATGAGAAGTTTAATGAATAAGAAAAAAAAAATTCATACACTTATATTTCAGACACCATAATCTTATTTTACCTCTGACTCATGCTTGTCCTGCTTAGGCAAAAGTATTCTGTGTTCATGGGAGGGGGCAACTTTCTTCCATCCAAATGGAAGAACAGAAAACTTAAATGCAATTCCTACCATCCATCTACCTATCTTGGGGACAAGGCGGTGGCTTCCCTTCAACTCATTCAAATGATGTGCTTTTCATGCTCTTTTAAAATATGCTGCCAAAGAAAGGGATTGTTTAACTCCTGATCAAATCAAATAAACCGTATCTATCATTAAAAACAATCTTTCTCACACCTCTTCATTTCCATGTCTCCAACGACACATACCATCAGTATCTAGGCCTTTGTAACAATCACCTCTTATTCTCTGAGGTGAGAAAAATGAGAAAAAATACAGTGGTGAAGATTAATTAGCAAAATATTACAGCTATGAGGAAGAAACAAATCTAAAGATTCCCGGACAGTAGGTCGTGCTGGTGGGAATAAAACTTATTTTAGCAGAAGTCTAAATATATCTACTTGCATAGAACTCTCAAAGCTCAGCAGCAATCATGAAGTCAGAGGTATTAAAGAAAGGAGATTTGCTGAGACCATCCAGACACTCCTCCTGCAAGTAGACTTTATAAATATCTTCCTGGCTTGTGACTCACTTCATGGAGAAAGCCCGAGCTGTCCAAACAGAAAGACGCATCCTGTCATTGACTGCTGGAAGGAGAGATGTCCTCTGGGTCATGGCCTTCTGCCTGCAACAAAATGATCTCCATCTCATTGTCCTTTATTTTTGCTCCTCTCTGTTGCTTTATGCCACCATAACCTTCAGCTCTTCTCTTTCCTGTCAAGCTCCAATTTTTCAGTCTCTCAGTTTAAACTGCTATCATCCTCCTACTGATCAAAGGAACAAAAATAATACTGAATAAAAACACATAAATTTTCCAGCATATAGCTATTTGTTTGTTTTACTATAACTCTATGAGAGATCAAATTAAGAGTTCAGTTGTGACCAATGATCTTTGGAGGTTCTTTATAGTCTCTGTGACCATTACAGGTTGGAACTTAGGCTTCAGCCCAAACTCCAGTAATCCAAACTGCCTGCATACGTCTGATTTGTACTCTGGCAGGAGAAACAGCAGGCCAAGGGGTTCCTTAGGTAAGAAAAAGCAAATGCTGTCTGGGGGCTCATTGGAAACAGAATCTTACTACTACGAGTTTTGAATGATGATATAGGGGATTTAAGAAATTTGCAAAGGCTAATAAACAGGACAGGATCTTGGTGAACATTCAAAAGCCCATTTTTATCCTCTTTCTATGGTCTCAGAGAAGAAAGGGTGATTATTCTTTTTTACATCATCCTTGGTTCATTCGCTATCATAACTGCTGCAAAAGAATATTGTGAACTGTAACTCTTCCTTCTTGTCCTGCCTCTCATTCACTAAAGCAAGTTTAATATTTGTACTTGTCTTTCAACAGAAAGTCAGAGAATTTAACAACCTGTATTCTGCATCTGTTTACAGATGAAATGCTGTCAGCATGGTCTCGTGATGAGAGAAGAGATGTTCACCTGGGAATCTCTGGCTGAGGTTTTTTTATGGGTGATATAATCCACTTGTAGATTCGGATTCATGGACAAGAACCAGGTTGTGATGTGCAAAGAAGAGCTCTCACAAGATAGTCCAACACCTGCTTTCAAGTAAGATCTTTTAGGTCTTTATTTTTCTTTTCCTGAAAATGGTAATAATCCTTTTATTCTTCCTTTTGTATTGATTTTTCTTTGCAGATGGAAGGGGAGAATAGGATGAAGGGAAAGATATTAGGATTCTATTCTGTTTTTTTTCTTCTTCTATTTTTTTTTTCTGTCTTTAATAAATCAGCTCCTAGTAGCGTGTTCTTTCATTCTTCATTTCTGCATGCTCCTGGCCTGTCCTTGAACTGTTACTGGCTGCAGCAGAAGATGACTCAGTCCTTCCATATAATCTTGATAAAGAGCAGTTGTTCTATAGTCATGTATTGTTCAATATCACTGTGAACCTGGACTGAAATTAAAGTGGTCTTAATGGGAATCAGGGACAGACAGTGGTTAGATGGTTTACCTGATGAATACTTCAGGTGAATAAGGGTACTAGGTTAAAAATATTCTATATTACAAAACCCTGCAGGTTTAACTAGAAAAAAAAAAAGAAATTATAGGATTATGCATCACCAATTCTGATATCTGCAATATCTTCATGACTTACCATTTCCCCATATGAGTGTTAAAAAGCACTTAAAATTCAACTTGCTTTTTTTTGTTGTTGTTGTTTTGTTTTCCTAAAGAGAGAATTCTTAAAGGGATATTAAAAATAGACAAACAATAAACCAAAACAGAATCCAAGAGCTTGCTTCCTTCTATCGCTGCCTGCTACTCTTTCATGTTGGCAGTGGATGGTATGGTCATGGGCTGTAGGCTGCAAGCATCAAACAAGATTTCAGAGCTCTGGGGACAGTGCTCAGGGCAGGTCTGGAGGCACAGGGTGCTTTTTCCTCCATCCTGCCAGTGAGCAGCTAGGATGGGAGGAGAAGTAAATATCCATAAGACACCAAGTAAACACCTAACTCTGTCACTGCCTCCTGGTTTAGATTTCTAATTCCTCCACAAGTCATAAGTACTTTTATTCATCTGTATCCTCAAGAAACTTTGTAAAATTTCCCCTGATAACAGTAGTACTGGTAGACAAATTACTGGCATTTCCCAAGAGTAGACACAGTGTCTGTACTTCTCATGTTCCTGGTAATAGCACCTAGCCCATGAGAATAGCGTGAAGCTCAACTGATTAATATTGGTCTAGAAAATTTTAGCAAAGGTTAGAAGAAAGCCACTCTTTATGAGGTGGAAGGTTTTATTTACATTTTATTGTTACTACTTTATGATTAGTATTAACGTTATATATGTATGGTGCCCTTCTTGTAACTGAGGCCTCTAAGAAAGGGTAAAAACTGATAAGGTGGTCTTAAATATAGCAACACCATGCTCTTTAATCAAGAGGAAAGTTCCATATGAATAGCCAAATCTAGACATATGGTTCACCCTACAGACTAGACCAAAAGTTCAAGAAATGACTAAAGTTGGATGTACGTGCTAGTAGAAATTGAAAAGAGAGAGAGAGATCTCAGTCAGCAAAAATTCTTTTAAGTTGTTTTCCACTACTTTCAAAATACCTTGTGACAAGAAAGAAAGAAAGAAAGAAAGAAAGAAAGAAAGAAAGAAAGAAAGAAAGAAAGAAAGAAAGAAAGAAAGAAAGAAAGAAAGAAAGAAAGAAAGAAAGAAAGAAAGAAAGAAAGAAAGAAAGAAAGAAAGAAAGAAAGAAAGAAAGAAAGAAAGAAAGAAAGAAAGAAAGAAAGAAAGAAAGAAAGAAAGAAAGAAAGAAAGAAAGAAAGAAAGAAAGAAAGAAAGAAAGAAAGAAAGAAAGAAAGAAAGAAAGAAAGAAAGACTAAGAATTAGATCCTTTCAGGGCAATAGATTCTGGTTCTCAATCCAGTCCTATTCATGACTGTAGTAATTCATTCATATATTTTTTCAGGGCCTGAATATTTTAAAATTCCACCCTGCATTTCTATAATGTCTGAAGGGGAGAATGAGAGAGATTTGAGTTTCTGTATAACCAATGCATTTTCTTCCCTTGTTCATTAAATGTATGCTTTCCAACACTGTACCAGTTTGCATTGAATTATTTTTTTCAGTCACCACCATCAAAAAGAAGGACTGAAAAGAAAAGGTGAGCCAAAGAAAATGAAGGCTCTTAATTTTCTTTTTTTTTTTTCTTTTTTTTTCTTTTTTTTTCTCATTTTGAAAAGAATTTATAGCACTTTATTACTCTGATTAGTTTCAGTCTATGTATTGGGAGCTACCTGAGGGTCTGGATGTTTTGCAGTGTTTAATACCTAAAGACTTTTTCTCTCTTAAAGCAGAATCATTTGGAAAGATCCTCAGTGGGATTTTAGAATTCAAGTCCTGCCAAGGCTGTCAACATTGTATGAAGAAGTGATATTTAAGCTGTCTTTGTGACAGTTATATACCTGTTTGCAGCATTAAATACATGCCTGTAGCAAATACCATAGTGTATTGCCACCTACAATACGGATGGACTGATCAGCAAACCTCACTGTAGTCATCTGAACTAGAGTGGGAAGTTTAATGCCATGTCAATTTTCTAGAAAAATTATATTCTTAAGAAAGAGCTAACTGATGCGACTATCTCTGTGACGCCTTATCCTTCCTTTATTTCAGCCTATTCAGAACTGAGAATATTTCAGCAACAACACAGATAACAAGTGAGCATAAGGAACAGAAAAAAAAAAAAAAGGATGGAAAAGCGAAATACAGAGCCACAGGTATTGAGAGGCCTCCCATGTTACGCAAGCTCTTCAGGTAGGTCAAGACTTCAGGTAGGTCAATTTTACCCCATTTCTCCTGGCTACAATACTGCTCTTAGTTTTTTTCTGGAAGTTTAATTTATACACAAACCATTCAAGTTAATTTGTTTATGCGCCAAGGGTGGCCTTTAAAGTAATTCTTTCTTTCCCCCTCAATTCCTAGGATAGACTCACATTGATAAGTCACTTTTTTATTCTTCTGTGGTGAACAAACCAGGTTTTTATTCTTCCTTCACCAGAGACAAACCCTGAATTTGATCACTCTTTCCAGAACACAGATGACCAGGGCTCTATAACATAGTTTCAATTCTATCTCACCAAAACACTTTAACTGATCCTTACACTAAAAGCATTCTATGGTATTTTAGAAATGTATATCCCTACTTTCATTTAAATTATTAGTGTAAGATGAAATAGGTACAATTCTAATCAGAACTATATTAATTGATCAACCATTTCCTTTAATATTTATTTTCTTTTCAGTTGTATCCATCACCTCTCTTGAGGCAAGCACTGGAAGACAGGATTTGCTTACTAATTCTGCAAGGGTCCTAAACCAGCATTGAGTTCAGGTGCTAATCTGATTTAAGATAGGTGCACAATAAGAGATAAGAATAAAGTTGGATGAAAAATGGATTTTTAGACCAGCAGCTGAACTGAGAAAAAAGAAAAAAGGAGAGTAGATTCCAATGAAACAGTAAAATCTTTCTTCAATTTGTTTTAAAATACAATAAAAAACCCCATATTTTCATTGAGAATAATTTCAGTTCAACCCAGAACATTTTGTTCACCCAAATGCAAGGTGCATTACTTCATTTTTTGGCTAAGTTTATAAAACATTATTTTAATCTCATCCTTCCCCTAAAAGATGAGGTAAATTTTGTGCAGAACATAACAACTTAAGAATGTCAAAAAAATCTACATTTCAAAAGGCAAAAGCAAAAAAAAATGAAATAAAAATAAAGAAAGATTTTGAAAGAGTTTGTGGAATACTTGTATGTTTTCTAAGTCATTCCTGTATGCCTTGAGATCCAAAGTGCATGTTAAAAAGCCAATTGCCCTTAAAATCAGGGCAGAACAAAGCAACCAAACTTCAAGATGATGGAATTCTTCTGCACTATACCTTAGGTATTGCTCATCAAAATCTCTATGGTTGGAGAATTCTGGTAACCTGTTTATGAAACATCTTGGGGAGATACTTCTGCAAGCAGAAAGCCCAGGTGAGCATCTAAAGAGAACTTGACAAATTTGATCAATAAGTTGCCTGCCTTGAAGCAAAATACTGCTGTTCATCACAGACCAAAATTATGGATTAACAAATTATTTGGAGTGCTCTGATTAAAAATCAGCTAGAATATTTTTGAAATGTAGCATGTAAAGCATTTGGATATCATTTGTTATCTGATTTCTGCTGGAATAAAATTGCATGTTTTCCCTAAATTAAATGTATATGCTCATGTTCAGTCATAATTATTTCATTGATGGGATTCTAAACACTTTTTGGAAAAAAACAAAAAAGTGTTTTAAAATGCTGAGCTTTCTATTTGGTCTTTGAGTGCTCATGAACACAGGTTTTATAAAAAGCGTTCATTTGCTGTACAAGTCAAGTTGGTGAGTGTCTGAGTGAATGGATTACGAAGATACACACTTTATGTGCATGGGAATAGAAGCATAGAATCAAGCTACACAATCTTAGTATTTACTATTCAAAACAGGTTTTAAACATCACCATTGGTCTTGGTACATATATATATTTCAAATACATTACTCTTAGAAGAGACTTGAAAATAGAATTCTTTCTCCATTTATAACCTTTTTTCTTTTTAAATACCATTTCCCTTTCTTCCCTCTTTCCCAGTTTACTGCTTCAGAACCTCAGGAACTGAGACCTCATTTGTTATCTCTAGTTGTTTTTCTAGAGGGAGGTATTTCAGTAGAGGAAACTTTTCATACTTTTCAGACCTTCACAGTCCAACCAAGACTTTGAAATACTTGCTAGAGTCCTTTGCAACTTCCATTTATCCTCCAAGAAGGTAGCAAAATGCAGGTTTTTCATCATAAAACAGATAAAAACTGAGAGAAAGGAAAATTAAAATCAAACATGATTAAGCTCATTTCAAATTTGTCCCTTTATGTAACAACAAGGCAAAAAGGACACAAATCAAATTAAAAAAAGCCTTTGCTGGCCACATTTAAAATACAGAGCCTAATCACCCCTGAAAACGAGGAACTAAAACTAGTGAAATGCGCAGCCCATATGATGATCTTCATCATCATATTATCTATGATGATGTTTCTGCGGAAATCAATGTTTTTTCTTTAAACAAATACATAGCACTATATCTTATTGATAGAATAACTCTATTAGAAATATAACTTAATAAGCTCCAGTTTTAAAATATTATTCCTTAGCAAAAGTACTCAACTAGTCAAAATAAAAACTGATTTCATTAAAGCAATGAAGAAAGCATCTAAATTTTAGAGTTATACCACCAACTAACTGCGAGCTAACTGCTAGTAAGATTCTGTCCCAGTACACCATTTTGTGACATGACTGTTGTAATTAACTAGAATTAAATCTGATTTATTCCTTTGCTGGTGAAGTCGCACACTTAAAACACTCAACGGGCTTTCATTTATAAGAAAGATGTCAAAAAGAACAAAAATTGCTTCATGCTGAACCAAAGCTACATTAACGTGAGAATCCGGTAGTAGTAAGATGACACAGCTACAGAGAACGAGAGCACAAGGAAATTTACAGTGCAACAAACCCCCCTAAACATTTATTAATTTTAATGATTCCCCTCATCACACAATTTACTCAGAAAAATACATATCTCATTATTTCCTCTTTCCTTGAATGATTAATACCTCAGAATCACAAATTGTGATTCCATTCTGATGCATACCCTTATTGCCTCTTTATCGATAGTCATTAAAAACAGCACTCTGTCGTGGACGAAGTGGAGTGGTACAGCTGCCGCAAAAACTCCAACTGCATATAGAATCAATCTTACTTGCCATTCTCTGCTGATTTACCCCAGAGACCTAAAAGACTCACAGTTCTCATTTTGAAAATTGGGGCATTTATACTTTCTGCTCTACAACTCCCCAAAAACTCATGGCACTTGTCCTGGAATTATGGTGACCTATTCTCTCTCTCTCTCATTAGAATTTTTTTTGGTCAATTTAGCCTTGAGTTAAGATTCTATGCGGTAATTTGTTTGCACTACTTACACGTAAATCTATTTTTAAAATGTGAACCCCTTGCAATCATATAATTTTTTTTCTTTGCTCCCCCATTCTGATTCATAATAATGCTGAATGTACCACTAAGTAGAAGAAGCAGGGCATAGTTAAACAGCTGCAAGCTTATTATGCACTCATTTCCTGAAGCAATGAACTAGAAACTATTTCTGTGCCATACCAAATAATTACAGAAGCATGGTAAGGAACAGTGGCAAATCTAATTAATGTTTTTGAAGAAATGTGTGGGTTTGAAAGATAAACCTATATAGGGGCTGGAAAGCGATGTGTGCAATCAGCTATTTCCAAGGGCAACACAAGTTTATTTAGTCTATAGCAGATATTTCTGAAAAACAAAATGAGGAGGACTGATTTCTATTACCAGCAGACAGATCCACCAAGACATGTTGAAGTTGAGGTTCTGATTCTCCCACAGAAAGCAACTCAGGCTGCATTGGGAATAACCATAGTGCAAATAACTAATTGACATCCCACTCAGAGCTTGGGACATGGTACTGTGTCAGATAAGAAAAGACAACTTTCTTCCAAAGGAGCTTGATTGACTTTAGCAAAAGACAGATACAAGGTAGGAAAAAACAACAGGGTACATAGGTGCAAAGAAGTGATTAAACTGTGCTGTTATCATTACAATCAGTAATCACAGAGTCAATGTTTCTGAAGCATCAAGGCAAATCTTAATCTTATGGTTGAACTGTTCTGAAGATTACAATGAATTAGGAGACTTTTATGGGAAACTATTGTGAAGAAGGTATTGAAGTGTCTCAGAGAAAACTACGCTTATCAGCATAGAAGCTGAAAACAGAAAAAAAAGAGATTTTTTGAAAATGGGGCACATGATTGTACCAAAAGGTAAACTATTTTAAAGATACAAGTTCATGCTTTGAGCCTAAGGCAATAGGAAGACAGAAAGAACCCTCAATTTACCACTTCCTTGCGAAACCTAGTCTGCTGCACTGGTGTTTTAAGCTGTCAACAGGTAGGCTACAAATACACACAAATCACATGAACGCAATGTTTTATGTGTTTGTTTTTGCTGTCTAAAGGAAAAGTGAAATCACAGTGAGGTTCCTCATCATGAATGAAGGGTATTGAAGTAGCCTGCATCAAAACATATGCCCTGGCAGTCCCGCATGATATCATAGGATAGTCCAAGATGGATTTCATGATGACGCCAACCACTACTTAATTTCTGGCGTGTAGGTATCAAAAAAAATCTAAGTCTTGCCTCCTGGATGTTAAAAAGTAATGTTTACTTTTTTTTCAGGCAATTACTTAACTTGCCCAATTATCCAGAAAAATGACCTCATCATAGCGCATAAATGTTCACTAGACAGGCTATATGTAAGCTACCAAATTACAGTTTTTAAAACCAGATATACATCAGAATTGCAATACTTGAACCATGTGTACAAGCAGTGTGCAGCAATATTGAAGCAATCTTTTCTACTGTGGTTACCACCCAAGACTCACTGAACACTGCAGGAAATAAGAAAAACTTTTGAAGTATATGGAATTGTATCTACTTTATTTGCAGATATCCAGGGAATCGAGATGATGCAGATCACACTTTCACTCTGAGTGAAAAACAAATCTTCCAACCTGCTGCTACAATCTTTAAACAGTTCTTTCTATCTGTATATTGCTGGCATTTTCCTCTGTGTTCCCTTATCACCATATACAATTTAGATAAGGCTGTGAAATAGGAATTTATTGAATCAAAACATCTAGGCTATCTGCTCTCTTAGCCTCTAAAATGAACAGAACAAAAAAGGACCTGAAGCTTTCATTACTTACGTTCACCCACCTCTAAAACTTTTAACATGCAGTGTTTGGTTATTACCCAGTGAGCTTTAGCAAGAGTACGGCAACTATAACATTGTCTAGTAAGGAGATATTTTGTTGTCTGCCTGGAAGGGTTGTCAAACCTTCTGGATTACCATCAACACAACCATGATTTGGACACATCTTTGTTGAAGAAGAGCCTCGTGATAAAAATATTATAAAATATTATATGCCATTTATAAAATAGAAGGGACCTATCTGGGCACAAGGTATTGCTAAGGCCAGGAAGTTGGCAGATATTTCTTAAAAGTCATTTTGTCCTTGCTTGTTGTCCCTTCACTCAGCCATGCTCCTTCATCACAAGTCAACAAAGGTTGAACCTGTGCAAACTGTAAAGAACATGCAGAGGCTGGAAGACAGCCAGTGATGCGAGGTACAAACAGCTTCTTGCATTCTTTAGCAGCCCAAAAGAGGCACATGTGTGTGCAATATGTGTGTGTGAAAAAATGAGTTACACGTGAGCTTACTAGATATGTGCAGGATTCAGTTCAGTCCTATCGCATTCATTCTTCCATGAGATGAGACATTGCATATATTTTCCCAAATGAAATAACGAAGGGTGGCACTCATGGGTAGCACTCAACTAGATGATGCAAATGCAAACTTTCACTACTGTCACCTTCTCATCCCTCTCCTTAAAATATTAAAAGAAAAAATAACATGAAGAATTTTACGTCCAAGGTTTTGGGAAAACTAGTCAATATGCACAGTTGTCCCAGTAAATCATTAAATGTGTTTGCAGTGAATTTGTAAATCACTATGTGAGGAATTGAAATAACTGGCACTACTGTTTTGGCTCAGTTACCATTTTTACATCAGGGACTTATTTTCTAGTTTTTTTCCTCTAAGTTGCTGCAATCATATGCTGCAGTTGAAGCTAAATTGAATGGCATGCACAATAAATATGCTGCCTCACTGAGATTATGCAAGCTCTATAAAATGTAAAAGAAAACAGTGGAAGCCATTGAAGTGGTTCACACTGTGACCTTTAACAAACCAAGAAAAAAAAAATCAGAAAAACAAAACTTGTCTGATTTTTTTGCTCCTTTTGATTAGTAACAAAGAGTATGCTTACTTATCTTGTAAAGACATTTATGACACAGATGAAAAATTTACCTGAGCAGAAAAGAAATATCCACTACAAATGCTTCTTTCTTCTACTCACAGATGCAACCCAAATGTATTTTTTTAGAATCTTGCACTTGAAGTGATGACCCTTAGTGTAAAAAGAGCAATTCGAATAAGCAGACTTGCAACATGCAAGCCAAAAGACTGATTCTGAACCTTAACAGCACTCCTGTGTGTCACAATTTTGTCATTGCTCAATCTTATGCCGTAAAGCCCCCAAAGCTTCAAAAAGTAAGATAGATACACATGTCAGAAGAGACATTAGCATCTCTCAGTCTCTTTCAAATGTATACTGTTACAAATCATGAGCTGATCTTACAAAGTGCCCTTACCAGTGTTTAAAAATAATCACGATTCTATTACACGGGGCTACCTGAACTTGGTTGGTTTTGCACTGAAGTGCACTGAATAAGACAGGGAAAAGTCAGCTCTCCTTGTCTAGAACACAGAAAATCCAGCTTCTGATGCCAGTTCTGCCTCCTGGCTTCCTGTGTGACAGAGGTTCCTTAAGACACCATTCGGTATCTTGGAGCATGGATTATTCTGTCTCTGGTTGTTTATTCAGCTCATATACTTGAGTTTATTTTTCACAGGGCAGATAATCTTTCTGGTGAAAAATACGAAATGACTGAACTTTGGCTGGTATATAGGTAATATACTGCCAGGGAGCAGTTTTTCATATGTCCTACATTGTGCAATTGTGCTTTAGCTGACAGAAACAACTCGATAGAAAGTGCAAAGCACCTTTGCTTTTACTAATGTTACACATTGCTTTTTAGAAGCAGATTTTATATACGTGATTCTGAGCACTTTTAAAATACATATTATACATACGTACATATATGTATATGTACACACCTGCATAAATGCATTTGGAACATTTGATTTTTAGATTCACATTAAGAAACATTTCAGTCTTGTTTATAATGGAAATAGGGTCTGTACGAATGAAGTTTTACTTCTGAAAAAATGAGCTGAAATATTGAGCTTTTCTCATTGTATCCGGATTTCTAGAAAAAAAAAGACTTAATAGACTATTGCTGATTCTACTTTCTGAAGGAAAACTAAACCACTAGAAGGGAAAAGATGGAAATCTGTTTTTCTCAGTTGGTCACACAGACACTTCTTTTTCTGATACCTATAATCTCAATACTCACTTCTGGTACTTTTTATTTACATGTTGATTGTAGTTCTGGAAAAAAATGATATTAGATTTGTAGAAAAACTTAGATTGTAAGGGATTTCATGAGATCGTATGGTCTAGGCCCTTCAAAGAAGCACCACCTTCAAAATTAGATCAGATTGTTTGAGGTCTTACCAACTGAAGTTTGAAAAACTCTAAAGATGGACTTTTTTTCTGGTGCTTAGCTGCTCTCATAATGAAGAATATTTTCCTCAAGTCTTCCTAAAATTCCCCTTGTTGCAACCTGTGATTATCACTTCTTGTCTTTTTGAAGTGCTCTTGCTTGGAGAGTCTCATTCCATCTTTTCTATAACTTCACTTTGAATAGTGGAAGACAGAACCATTTGCTCTTAGCCTCTTCCAGGCTAAGGAAATCCAGTTGCCTCAGCAGCAACTCACACCTCCTATAGTCTAGCTGACCAACCAGCTTGGTGGATCTCCTCTGGGTTCACCCCAGTTTAGCCCTAAGCTCACCAGAGGCCCTACACTAAGCGCAGCATGACAGATAGAGCTACATGAATTAATCTACTATAGGCAAAGTCAACTGCAATAACCCAGCTCATCAGTGAAAGATGTAAGGTAACTTTGCCTTTAGCAGTTTATTGAGATTTCAGATACTTCCATCTGCTAAGAGCTCGAGATACCATAATTTCTGGCAAATGACAATAATAAGTCTAACTCCAACTCCTTTTTAAATGGGTCAAGTTTGGAGATGTTTGACACTGAACGCCACTTATTTTGCAATGAGGAAAAGCTGAAAAGCAGAATTACCATGCTTCCTAGCTGTTCACCGTCATTACCATAGCTTCCCTGGAAAGACATACAAAACTTTCCAGTTGACTACAAAAGAACAGTGAAGCTTTCTGCTACAAAGGATTTAAGACTTTGTTCCGACTTCCAGACGAGAGCAAAGACAGGAACAGTGTGGACATTGATAAAGCTTTCAGTGGGAATATTAATCCAATCTAGGCTAATTCCTTAGTGAGCAGTAATAGTCATTTAGGTGATGTACACCTCACTTGTATTTATGGCCAAAGGTCTGTTTTTAGGAACTTATCTCCTATAATCAGAATGATATACTAAAATCATTCCCACTACAGTTCCTGAAAATTTACCTGACGGCTGGTGAGCACATCACTACGTTCTCCATCCCAGCTGCCAGGGAAGAAGTCACAGGGCTGCAGACAAGACTGCCTGGACAAGATAGCTGGATAAAAATGATATTAGAAATATATTACACACTTCAATTACTCAGACCAGAAATCAGCAGAGATGCATGGGAATATGATATAACCACAGTACTAATTAATAAAGGTTTTCATCTCAAAGGAGGGGCCCAGAGAACAAAGACAAAGATTCTCTCCCTATTTGGTTCTGCAGACTTTAAGAGGAACACCATGAGGGCCAAATAAGAAAAGTGGCAATGCAACTCTTGCCCTAGGGACAGAAGCAGCTAAACAGATCATTTGCACTGAAGTCATTTACAGAGGGGCTATAAATAACCCACATGTTGATCTTTGGCTTCCTGCGGCCTGTGCCAGTACTAGAAATGACTCCAGGAATAATTCCAGAAAAAAAGCCCTGTCCACTTGCTGACTTCCATTCTGCCTTTTGCTTTCACATCCACTTTTAGATAAAATTGCTCCTGGTTGGAATATCTAGCATATTGCAATGCTATGAAAAAAAAAATACATTACTGCTCTGTTTCTCCTGCCTTGAGAAAGCAAAACAATTTTGTCATTCTCATCTTAGAGTATTCCTGGATCCGCTTTGTCGGTGGGTTTGGATGGAGCCTGCAAGAAAATTTACATCGTGTAGAACAACACTGTGCAGTCCCTTATCATTTCCCATGTTTTGCGAGTCCCATAATACACGTTCCAGCCCCATCTGCTATAAATTTCCTCCACGCAGCAACATTGTAACTCTCCTCCAGCCAGCACTACAGCTCCTAATGCCCTCTGCCCCAGTAAACAACACTTCGTTTGAGGATCTCCATTGGTAAATCTATTGCCTGAATGAAAGTAACTGCCTAGTCAATAGGAAAAAGTCCAACGGCAACATAGGAAGTCAGGAAACACTGGAAGGATCCAGCAAAAATTACTGGGGGGAAAATTAAATGCCTGTACGGAAAGTGTTGCAATTTAGTTTTATTCCAGGTCTAAAAGTGGAAAAACTTAAAGCTTCATACTACTTTACAGCGGCGCCGTTCAGGGTCTGCCAACGTTTCCATTATGAACTGCAATTTTCAGGGGTTTATAACTTGGCCATAAGATTTTGCTTTGGGATGAAACTAGAAATAAAACTTCTCCACCCAAAAACTAATTCTCTATCCCCCCACTTTTTAAGAAGAGAGTTAAAATGAATTTGCTTATTTTTTAAGTCAGCTCCATAAAAAAAAGAGGAAAGAAGCATCTTTTTTGTCACATTCTTTACAAATATAAAATGTAGGTTAATTCAGAAAGATCTGTGTTATAGCAGATGACAAACCAAACACATCTTAAAACTATTACACTTGCAAGAGGGCAAAGGTCTTTTCAGTCTGTGTTAAAAAATTGAGCATGACTCCCAAGGTACAAGCAGTAGTTATTCTATGAAATTTTGCAATGGCAAGGCCTTATCTAGAATAATCTTTCCAACTTGACCATCACGTTTTAGGAGTAAAGCCACAGAACAATAAAATTATTATAGATTTACAAAAGCAAAACATATGAGTAAAGACTAAAAAAACTTAGATATAATCTAGAAACAGAGTAGTAAGGGATAAATGGTGACAGTCTCCCCATACGTAAAAATATATTATAAAAAAGATCAGATGGTTTCCAGGTTGAGGCAGAATGAGAAAACAATTAGTTTATTTACAGGACAGTTACATGCCTGTATTTTTTTTCCTAAATACATGGCAGTGAAGTCATGTAGTGATGTCATCAATAACACGGTAAACAACAGCATGGGAGGAATAGAGGAAATGATCTTTCGTCATGCCCCTAAAACTGCTTTTTATTCTTGCAAACAAAAATACAGAAAGAAGATGAAAAACAAAGAGCTGCATATCCTATTAATTCCACTTGCAGGGCAAGTTCAGCACTAGGAAATGCTGAACTTTCTGTTTGCAGCAGGTTTGCAATACCCAAGAACCAGAAAAGCACAAAGTAATTGATAATTGTTACGAGTCTAGCTCCAAAAAGTGCTGCTAGAATCCTTCCTGCCCTCTCAGTTTTCTCTCCAAATCTCTTGTTTGTCTTCTTGCGCAGTAACAACAGACTCTTTCCAGCTTTGCAGTCCAGAACATCTAAAATACTTATGTTGATCAAATCTGTCTTCTAATTCTTTCTGCATGAAGATAAGGCATTGCCCCCAAACTTTTTCCAAGTACCTCAGTAAGAGTTTCTCATGCATGAAACCTCATCAGCTTAATCTGAATTTTGGATCCACCTGGTCATTCAACTTAGTAAATATTTATCTTGATGCTGGATAATATATTTTGAAGCTAGTGGTGAAAGTCAGCACTTAATGTAAAGCGCATGGAAAACTAACTTTTTTGTTATGCTTGAAATTTTGCTGTTACCCCTTCTACCATTGGCAGATGCCAATATCATCACCTTTATCTATAGCAGATCCCTAAAGCCAGTGGAACCACTCTGCAACGGAACCTCACTTGATATAGAGCATTGAAACCTGGGCTGCTTTATGTTTATTTAAAAAAGAGAGAAAGGACTTTGAATATGTGGTATATACTTTCAGCATTGTTTATCTTGAATGCTTAAAGAAATTGAACCAGACATTCCTACTTAGCTCCAAATCTTGAGAGCAGTGTAAAGATCACTTTATTTTTACTGAAGAATGTTCAGAGTTTGGCTGTTTTTTTTTTTTTTTTTTTTTAATCCATACTTCCAGAATTTTCAGAGCACATTCTCAAACTTTTCTTGCAACCATATGGACTAAAACCTTATTTTATAAAATCTGCCAAAAAAAATTATCACATGACTGCATAGGAGCTACAACTTTAAGAAATACATGAAAAAAATCATGAAACTCACAGCAAAATGGTGAATTCGTAACTCTGCATTTATCGCATATGCAGTTGGTTTATCTTCCACATTTTATTCAGGATAAAGAAGCCAGAGAGAGAAACTTCTGTTCCAGTGTGACAGTCGCTTTACTAATAAACTTTCAAGTGTCTTTTAGTTAACAATATTTTAACCTTTGCCTAAAGGATTGTTACCTATACAACCAAAACTTCAGATTACTGCCAGAATAATCTACGCTAGTTTGAACAGAATTTAGGAAATAAATTTCTAATCTTTTGGGGAAGAATTAGAAATTTCTTCTGAGATTATGAGCAAAAAATATTGGCCTCTAGTCATTTCTGCAGTAGCTTATCACAAAAGTTTATGATAATCTCAATACAGTGTAAAAACATTGATTTATAATTTAAAATGTAAGATGTTTTGAAAAGCTTCGGTGTAGGTTTTGTATTTAGCAAAGAGATCAGCTGAATGTAGAATTTGTGGTATGAATAAAATAAGGGATTGCTGATTCTTTCATAAGGATAGGCTTATCTCAGACTGGTACTGGAGGACAATATCATTATCTTCTGTCCCTCTTACAGACTTCTGAAATCTTTTGCTCCTCCTTTGACTCCAATAAATACTGAGTTTTCCCTGGACTTAGGTTATAGGCCCCAAGATCTTTCCTTTGCTGATTATGTGGAGTTTGGGCTGTTTTCCCTCACCTTCTTCAGCTAGGTCTCATCAAATTTCATCACACTTATCCCTGTGATATCTGCTTCCCAAATACTGGCTGTCAGTTCAAATACTCTGGCTCATGGTTCCATTTACTGTTGCTGAACCTCACAAAACCCCCCTGCATATTCATTAATGATATGAAACCAAGAATATTGTCATTTTTTTCAGAGGCTAAATCCTCCAAGACCATGTTTCTCAAGCACAACACTATGACACTCTCACCCTGTACTCCTCAGGTTCCAACTCTGGATCTAAATGGGATTTGAAACCCAGATAATTTTATCTGCGCATTGGTCTGTGCAAGTTAAACACAGCTTACTGCTGTCTGAACAGGCAAAATCATTATCTATTCACAGTCAACTACAGCAGTAACATATTGGAAAGGTTCATATTAATCTGATGCTGACCTGAGATGCAATACCTTAGTCATCCACATGCCAGACACACTGGGGCACAATAACCATTACTTAGCCACTAGGATTCTACTACTTCTTTACTTCTGCTGACAGCTGAATCTGCTTCTACCACCAAGTGAACATGGATGGAGGCCTGCTGGGCTCTGATCTGAAAATAATTTCAGAAATGGACCAGACCTCTTTTCCTAAATGAACCAAAAAGCCCAAGGCGAGCCTCCCAGATACATTTCAGAGCAAGGTCAACCAAAACAGCTTCTAATGCAAGTGCTAAAAGTTTGATTTTGCCCTGGAACAGGCCAGTTGTCAATTAGAGAGACTGCTTGAGACATGGAAACAGCTTGAAACACATAGAAATGTCTTGCAGTAACACGAGTCTAAGTAAAAAATTGCAGACAAAATGCACTAATCTGTCAAAACGTACTTAGAAGTTGTGTGCCAGCAAACATGAGTGAGCTTGGATCTCCACAGCGAAGCCACTGGGCCACACGAAGAGATATGTATGGTAGGTACTGCTGGTGCTACAGGGGTCCCAATAACCACTGCTGAGCTGCAGCAGCCCATGGAGTGCACAGCCTCGGCGGTGCCTTCAAACCCCTCCACACAGGGCTTCTGCCCAGCGCATTTGTGTTTTCTCGCCCCTGCACTGTCCTTTAGCAGCATGATTTCCCTTTCTTGTTGCTACTCAGCATGGTGCCCCACAGAGCACGTTGTTATCATAAATAAACTGTGTATGTTACCTAAATACAGCTCTGCATTTCACCGTAAAAATACAACACGCTCAGAGTGTTGCTTCTCTTCATTCCCCCCAGATTTTAACAAAACACACAGGCCGTTTTAGCTGCACAGAACACTAATCGGTGCTCAAAATTCTCTAGACCACACTTCAACTTTTAATAAAGAAAATTTCAAGAGAAACAACTGAATGAAGCAATAGTATTATAGGCAGCCCCTGGGTGGGTTACCAGTCAAGCAAGCGATGACCAAGTTTAATCACATAAGTCCACAGTAACCACCCTGTTCGGTTCAAAATATTATGAACTGGAATTTGTATGCACAAAGCAAAGAAAACAGATCTTTTGATTTACCAGACTTACAACTGTGAATACGGCAGTAATAGCAGGTCAGGATGTTCCTCTTACATCAGGGGTTCTATAATTAGTCCCTAATTTTGTTTATAAGAGAATAAGAACATCTTTGAGCTTGCCATTGGTTGCTGTATTAATTGCAACACAAGTCACTCCTCTCCAGCTGCCAGCAGCTTGCTACCATTTCACCTACGTTTTCTCAAGGCTTAAAATTACTTTGCTGAATTGACTCTTCCACATCCTCTGCTACTTGATGTACTATCCAGGAGAATCAGCAGGCACAGGGTCAAATCCACAGTAACTCAGTGCACTAACATCAGGTCCTCAGCTGATGCATATTGGCATGGTTCTACTGGTCCCAGTGGAGTACACCAATTTACAGAAGGAACTGGCACGGGTAACTCCATTCTACTCTGTATAGCATTAACAGGTCCTCCTAATTATTTATTGAAAGAACTTTTTATTTTCCTGCTGCACTTGAGAGCCAAGTTCTTCCAAGGTGGTCTCAAACCAGTGCCTGGATCTGGATGTTAAGCTATTTTTGAATGCTACTAAGTTTTACACGCCACAATCTTACCAAATTTCACCAGCCAACCAGAAGTTAAGCTCATTCAAAACTCTGAATTTGATGTTGGGCAAGAATTCAGGGGCATAATTTGTGCTACTTAATTATCTTTGTAAGTCAAAACACAATTCTGTCTACAAGAGACATTAGCACACACAGATGTTATGCAAGTGGATCGTTAGAAAATATTCAGTTGTGGTTATAGCACTGGAGGGAATTTGACAGAATAAAATGAGGCCCATCATTCTTAGCAATACTTCAAACATTAATATTTGATTAAGTACAAAGGGAAAGTTCTTAAAAAAAAATCACTGAGATAAATTTTAATGACTTAAGATAATTGCAGCATAGTCATTTTTAAAGCTCACCTTAAAGCAGATTGTTGTGGAGGAAAGGCTTGTGTTAAACTTTCTGACACTTGCCGGTCTCACTACAAGCAAATGACAGTGATCTCACACGAAGATAAACACAACGGTAAACATAAGGAGTGGTTGGAAGATACAGATCTATGTTGTTATTTCTGCTGCATATGTAATATAACCTATTATATTATCTAATTAAAAATATGTAGCTTAAAATGTGATAGTTGAAGATATTTGCCCCTGCCAAAGAACAGAGATTGTCACAACTAAATGAAAAAAAAAGAGCAATGGACAGCATGTATGGAAAAACAAACAAACAAACAAAAAAACACTTTTCTATAATATTACTTATCCTAGTAGTAGTAAAATTTAATACTGGAAAAAGGCATATCCTTCCTCGCCGTTCCCTGCCTTGTCTTTATTTCCTCATTCTTCCTTTTTTTTTTTTTATCAATTTCATTGGTAAAATGAAAAAAGAAAAGAGGGAAATGGAAACAAAAACCTCAAAGGAACAAGACAATCTCTGTGTTTTTTTTTGTAGATAAAACTCTTTTCCAGGCAGAAGGGGTGACAGGAGGGACGAAAAACTTCAGTCGAGTAAATTTTTTTTGAAAAATAATTTTAACAAAACAGAAACTGTTGCACTCAAAAATTATTTTGATTTTTTTTTCCACCAACACTATTTATTATATTTCAAAACTTAATGCAATAAGACCAGCCAGCCTTCAAGCCTGGAATGGAATTCAGCACATGTTATTGGTGGATGATTTCAACGCAGTCACAAGGGGAAAGCATTTCAAGATCCATATGTTTGGTTGGCACCAAATCAAATTCCATTAGATAATACTCTATTCAGCTACGCAACAAATTTACTTACCATATATTTCACATGAGAACTAATTTATTTGATAGGAATATTGCTGATGTTTATATTGGTTTACTGTAATGAAAACAGTGTTTTCCAAACTATGAACAAATACATACCAGTAGTTTTACAGTGGCTTAACCAAAGTACTGGTAGTGCTTCAAAGAGGGAATTTATACAATACGTATGTTTCTCAATACTGCCTGTGCCAAATGTAGTAAGGGCTTCCTCTAAGAAGATGGAACTTTCATATAATTCAGGGAGAGCATACCTAATCTCCATGTTGGCAATGCAGCCAGTTCTTAAGGCCAGCAGGACCACAGATAATTCCGAAATGGAGAGCCTGCTGCGTCTGAAAATATTTTTAACAAAAGCAACATGAATGTCCAGTTCTTATGGGGGGGGGGGGAGGTGATGAGAGTCTCACATTTCTCATGATACCCTATAGAAATTATGAAGGCACTCCCTCAGTTACTCTTTTTACTGAACGTTGAACCTCTAAATTTTCAATGTGAAACAAGGGCCCTTATATTAAATGCAAAATGCACATACCATTGCCTATCTGGTCAACAGAGCTGCCAAATATTTTCACATACAGAAAAACACTGGTGACTGAATTGTGCTATAAAAACAATAGAACATCTTGAGGATTTCATTTAATAATTCCATGTGGTCTGGCATTAATCAATTGGACATGTTCAGAAAAAAATGTATTTCCTTAGTGGGGAAAAAAATAGTTCTTCCAAGAAAGTCACCTTCAGTGTTTTAGATGTTTATATTTTTGCTTAGAGAAGCATTTTATAAAAGTGCTGGAGAAGGAGCCAAGGATGATTTAATGATGCACTTACTGAAACTTCTGCAAATTGTCTTTTTTGTCAGCTTTCGATATACAAAATCTGCCTTGGCACTTGTAATCTTAGTATCACAGTCCTCTCTTTTCATCAGGACACTTCTGACTTCTGGTTATGAGTCATGCTAAATTATAAATACAAATGGAAGCATGGACTACACTGTTTCCAAAAAAATATGTCAACATAATATTAAATACACATGCAGCACCATTCTTCATATTTGATCTGGTTCATTACTGAGGAAATTATTTTAAATAAGCACACAGGACTCCATATTACCTTTGTATCTCCTGCAGCTGTCAGTAATAAAAATACAAATATTTCTTCCTACAAAAGAAATCAGCATGGTTCCTAAGTGTCAATTGTGTTAGGGAATCTTAAGTTGTTCCACAGACTGATTGCTTTAGAGCAGAGGGTATCGACTTCTAAACGACCTTCCTCTCCCATTCCAAACCGGGGGGAAAGCTGTCAGAGACCCTTGTGAAGCCGACCGACTGGAAAACACCACAGTACATAACAAAGGAAGGATTCTGCTCATTTTCAAACACACAAGCTCCTCACTGACCATTTATTCAGTTGATTTAGACTATAATCTATTCTGTGGAAACACTGAAAAACACAAATTTCTCTGAAAGGTGGAGGGTCAAAGCTTAAGTCAAATAGGACCACCAAAAATCTGAACATTAGGGGTCTGATTTCAGTGGCTACATACCTAGAAAAATTCTACTGCGGGCAATACAACATCTCTCAGTCAGAAAGTCAGAAAGTTACTAATTATTCACTAATATTTCTGCAATGCAAATAGAATGAAGGAAAGCTCCATTTTGGTTTAAGTATAAATGAAGCTTGCTACTAGAATGATGTATCACAAAAACTAGTGAATGATTTTTACTAAAAACTCACAAAAAAGTAAACATAAAAGAGCAACTATTGCTAGATGCAGGCATATCTTAAACACGGCTAAAGATTATTAATTACAAATCACAGCTATGAAACGGAAGGATGGTAGAGTATTCAACCATTCTCACTACTCTGGAAGTATTAAATCACTGCTTTTACATTTTTGGCATACTATTGTGACCACGGTTCATAATTATTTTGGCTGCTCCCCATAAGACCTTGGCTACATTAGGCTTTTCACCCCAAACCCTTCAAACTAAAATAAAACAAACTCCATCTTTGAAGCCAGGCTTCCTATACAAATCCATCAGTGGGAACTATAGGATCTAAGTCAGTAGGGGTTGGCCACATGCTTCAGTATCAGTATTTGGCTGAAATGTGCCCTGGAGAGATTTTTTTTTATACCAAGATCAACTACCAACACAGGTAAAACTTGCGGTTGACATACTGTTTCGTAGTTCTGCAAAAAAAAAGACAGGAATCATTCTATGAATTCTCTACTGTCTTAACTGAATGTGTATTAAAAAATACAATTGGATGTGCTTTATATTCTGAGAAACTCCTTCAACTACACAAAAAGTGCACACACAAACAATTAATTCTGCAGTTTTATTCTGTGCATCAGATTGTTAGCCCTCAGTACCATATTTAATTTAAAACAATAATCACGTTAAAGAACCCCATGCATCATATGCTTGAATGACAAAATACAAACCACATAAAGTAGTGGAAAAGTCAGAGGCATACTCTCTCTGCCCAATTTTTACTATCTTCGCTATGTTTTAAGGCCTGATTTACAAAATCTCATTGAATTTATTCTCAGGAATCCAACCTCCTTTTCACTGATCAAAAAATGTCACTTGATCAAAGAATCATGTTTAATGCTCACTATAGGGGCTTTAAAAAAATACATCAGTAATTTTATGGCACAATAAACCCCCACGACATTTCAGGTGCTGTTTTCATCACCAACGCAGTATCTACAACCCTCATATACTTACCAAAATGAGTGCAGATTTCTGTACTTCCCATGAAACTCACGGAAGCCATCTCAACCATGGCAGCTAACCTAAGAGAGTTGGACAGTGCCTAGAGAATAAGAGCTCTTCCTAGAGGCACATCATTGGAATTTTTTTTTCAAATATTCAGTGAGCACAGCACTCACCCAAGGCATAGGGAACACAAACTCATCCTCCTCCTCAGCCTGAGGAGAGGTAAATTGATATCCCACATTTTCAGATTACTCTAACCAGTAATCAGCAAACTGATGCAGGATGAGTTGTACCATCTTCTCTACTTCAGTAGAGAAGTAATAATCAAATACTCATTAAGAGAGGGACGGAGAACAAACTTAACTCTTTCCTGGATACTCACCTAAGCAAGGCTAAATCTGGATTACAGCAAACCATTATATGTTCTACAGTTAAAAAAAATAGTTGATAAATTGACTATTTAATTATAGAGCAAGGCTAGGAACACCAGTGAAGGGCGGAGGAATTAAATCCACGTGTCTCATGTCTTAAGCTAACACTCTAAGCACTGAAGAACAAAATGGGAGTAGAGATACCACCGTTTTTTCCTTCTAACTCTCCTTTATAAAGTCAAATATTCTCCTTCAGAGCTTCATACAGGAAAAGCAACACATGGCCTGGGCAAGTGCCACTGAACAATCTGCAAGTAAGAACACGAACAGGATGTAGCAAAGTCCCATTGCAACATAAAAGGAAACGCTGGACTGGACAATCTGACATTGAAAATAGAAGTGACAGTTGTTTCTTCTGAGTAGTGATACTGAGTATGCTCAATGGAAAGAATTTTTTTTTTTTTTTAAAAAGATAGGAAAACTGCAGGAATTGGTATTTGTGTTACTTCCTTTCTCTGAAGCACCTTTAACCAACTGCATCACAAATGAAGGCTGACGCAAGCTGAAAAAGTCATACAAAAGGTTTTTCTTTGAAAATCTCCCAAATAAACTTGATTGTGTTAGAATATGTGTCAACTGGAAAGCAAACTCCTGGTGCTTTCCTCCATCTATGTCTTAACAAATTTAATTCTAACATACTCCACTAGGTTCCCATTTCCATGTTTTGCCATCTGGATCTCATCTTCATAAATACATGTTACATTCACCCACTTGGCTCACTTCATCTGTAGAGACTTGTTAAATGGCTTTAAAGATGATTTACTAAAAAAGCTAGAGTGTAAAGATTTAACAGGAGAAGAGATTAATTTAAGCAGGGAACTTCTTACTTTAATGTCAAAATTATGTTACCAATGATTTTTGGCTTCCCATATTGATCAGCTGATTTCTGCCCTATTTGCATTCGCTCTCTGGCTCTTACATGTCAGTATTACCACATAAATTACTCAGAAAGCACCCAAGTTCACAGCACTGATCTAGTCACAAATTTCAAATGCCTGAAATACAAATGTGTAATGTCAGAAGATTAAAAACCTGAAGTCTACACACTAGTGTCTTGTTTCTGAAGCAGCACAGAACATACTGAGCTCAAGGGAGTTAAAGTTTAATTTAAATGTCTTTTGATCACTGAATTATGTTTTTCCCCCAAAACAAAACCAAGCTTCAACAAAGTAACATCAATCTGAATGGTTTGACTCACTCAGTTACTTCAGCTGTATTTTAAAGTGCTATTAAAAGTTTGCATTTAAATCCCAAACTCTATTACTATTTTTCAAATCTAGAAAAAATACCTTGGAGGAATTATTAAGACTATAAATGCTGTGCCAACTAATTGTTTCTGCCTTCTTCAGATGAGCACAGAGCCTTCATTCCAGTTAATGTTGTATCTTCAACAGCTCAAGTGGTATAGGTGCACGCTTGAAACTGAAAATTTGCATTTTATTCTGTAAAATTATGCACAGGGCTGTATCTTTAATCATGGTTTTCTCTTCCACTCTGAAATAAAGGGAGAAAGCTTGTGTGCAAGGAGATTGGTCCTTGAGCAAGATCCTTCTTACACTATTTGGCTTGTATCTCCCTAGCATTTTCAGATGTAAATAGCCCTACCTTCTCCTTCTCTAAATCTACATATAAGACAGTCCACGTCAGGATTCTATAGGTTCTAGCACTTGATATTATAACTCCATTCCAGCAACATGCAATTCAACTAGTTATTTAAACAGGAACCGTTTTTAATGATTAAACATTTTATGAAGTACTTCACCGAAAAGTGAACAGGTAGATCCCAAAAGAGTAGTGCCACAAGCTTTGTTGAGATGTCTTTTTAGCAAATGAACCACTGAACTGTACTCCAGTATCAATCTAAAAATGATTTTTTTAATATTTTGAGTGTGCTGAAAGAGGTCCAGGTCAAAAAGGAAAACCCAGGGTGTCAAAAACCTACCTGGACTACTTCTGTAATATGCTATCAGGCAGCTAGGCTAACTTTGGCTATTAAAAGTTTTCATTTGACTAGAGATTTAACAGCAGACTCACTGTCTTCAAAGACTAATATTGCTTCTGGCTGCTTCTCAATACCCACCAGCAGTCCAAATTCTTCTGGGCTCAGCTTCAATCTGTTTGTCCAACCTGAGCTAGGCACCAGCTGGGATATAGAACCACATCATCCTCAGTAAATGGGGTAGGAAGGCCATACTATCTTCTCTGTAAGTATCTGCAGACTGAAGCAAAGCATTATCTAGAAGCTTTCTAACTTCCACAAAGGTTCTCAAGAGTTTTAAGGTCTTTGGATGACTTGGGATTCCTGTACAGCATATATGCTATATGTCATAACAAATCTCCTGCTTCCCAGTCTGTATAAAGAGAAGAAAACTGTATCAACTGTATCAACTGTACTTGATACTGTTGTACTGTCATACATACTGTACTGTTGATACTGTTGTTGCTGTACTTGTTAAGATTGCAAAGAACCGTCAAACCGAGTTCTATAGACTTGGAAATAACTTCTATTCCCGCCACAATTTCTATTTCAGTTGTTTTAAGCCACACTCTGACATTGCTATGCCACCTTGCCAAGAGCCTGTCATTTTCCCATCCCCTTGCACTTGTCACCCAAATGAATTATCGCCTCACATCAGTGCTTCAAAAAGTCTCCTAACAGCAACTGCAGCAGGAGTAGAAAATGATGCAAAACTCAAAATGGTGTAGCATCACTACAATGTTAAGCCTCTACTTCTCCCAGATGGTTATTAGAGTTGGGTGAAGGCAATGTCAGCTCAGCTGCCTCTGAACACACCTGTTTCAATTTAATTTGTAATAATTAGGAAGTCTTGGGCACCAGAAAAAAAATGCTTCTCAGTTACTGTTTCAAATAGTAGAGTTTTCATGTGCCATTTAAAATCTTGTTTTTCAGAACAGACTGCTGACTTGCTAATGCTAGCAAAATGAAATAAAGCAAAATATTTTTAGCAGCAGGAAGTTGTTACTTGCTACTGCCAATTACATGCCTTGCACTTGAACAGTGACATTTTTTTCCCCTTTGCTAATTCTTCAAGATAAGTAGAAGCTGGCACACCGTGCCCGGGGATACGGACAAAGCTTCGTCCCCTGGAGCTGGCCGACACTTGTGCAGTAATAGCCAGTACTGGCAACAACTCGCTGTGACAGAGCAAACAACGGTGTCCTAGATCCACTCTGTGGTGGAGGGGGAAGGAGAAGATTAAGCAGTAGACTTGGATGTATTGACTTTGGCAAAAGCCTGAATACCTTGTCATGCTAATAAAATTACTGAAGCTGAGGAGGAGAAAATGGGGCAAAGGGGGGAAAATAAAAGTAGCATAAAAATTACATAAGAATAGACACTTATACGCTGAGATAATTTATCAAGCTGACAGAGATGAATCATCCACCATTAAAATAAAGGGACACAAGGTTTCTTTATATCACAGTCATTATTTACAAGCCCTTTAGGCATTCATAGAGGAATTCAAGTATTCCCATCTTTTAGTTCAAAATGTGAACTTGCAGACCAAAATAAAACTGCTGGCAAAAATAAGTTTCTACAGGAACAGTGCCCAAAGAATGATTTCTTCAAAAACAGGATATATCTTAACAATCATCATAGGACTTAAAAAAACAAAAACAAACAAAAAACCCTGCACTTTTAAGTCACATGGGGCTCATGCAGTTCACACAGAACAAGCCCTATAGCAACACCCCAGTGAGAGCAGGTGACAAACAGCACCAGTGCTACAGCCACACACCTACTTATGTCTTCTTCAAATATAATAAAGTGTCTGTTATTTCTCTGAAGTGACACACAACTCTTCTTGATGCAGAGTAATTTCCACAAACTGAATATCCTAATGAACCCAAAAGAGCTACTCTCAGTGAACTAACTTCAGCATTTATTTCCACAGGTAAAGGCCCATCATTTTAATTAGAATGAAAAAGAAAATGGATCTGGAAAAGTCAGAGCAATTCTTCCTGAATATTGTTCTGATTATTTAAGAATGGTCACCATTTTCCATAGACTGACATGGATGTGTATTTAAAAACTGGACAAGAGAACAAAAAAAGAAACTCAAGATGTGTGTTAACAGTTAGCACCATCATGCCACAATCTAAGTGAACTGTGAGGAATACAAGTGTCTACCAGAAGCTTTGTTTATATCATGTACTGTGTATGAGACACCCATTTATCTTGTACAACCTTAAAAAGATCGAAACTCAGAAAGTACATGAAAGCTCTATCTTTTATTCATTTGTCTTTGCTACCTCAATGGGCAATTTCTTTATAATCCATGTTTTTAGCTTTTCTATTTCAGTTCTGCTTAATTCATGATTAAGGTTTGGAAATGTATGGAGTGTTGTTGGCACTCCCAGCGACTTTAACATCTTGTTGGTCTCTTCACCCCAGGAGTAAAGAACTAGATCATCTGCTGTTCCGTGACACTGAAATAATTCTGGAAGGTCACCTTCATTCCTGTTCAAAGCCTGGATAGAAAAGAAACACTGTCAGACAAATCATTAGAAATTTTCAAAGAATAGTTGCAGTTACATGGTGTCTCTATAACAAAGCAATGACAAATTACAGGGTATTTCTTTTACTTTTTAGTGGAAATACAGTACTGCCTGTACAAAAACAAAGAATGAAACACCACTGGGAAAAAAATTACTTCAAATTCTTCTAATGTGCTAACCCTGACAGATGATAAGGTTTAAATTTAGGACTACGACCTTCTTCAAACAGAAGATGGAACCCATTATTATAACTCACTACAAATTTTCAAAGAACAGCTACAGCTACACAGAGTCTCTGATAACTAATGACAGCATTTCATATTTTCATCTGCCTTCTGAACTGATTTATTTCAAATGAAATAATTGTACTGTCTGTGCAATGAAAAAGCAATGAAACATCATGTAAGTTTTAGATAGTTTTAAAACTTCTTTTTTTTTCATACTCTTTTAAACAACTTTCAGGAGATGTCTTATGTTTAGAATATTAATCAATTGCTCCAAATTAAGAATCATTAAGAATCATGCCAAATTTAATTTTGGTCTTTTAGCTCAGCAGCATTTCTGTAAAGCCTACCACATACTCACCTGGTAAACAGAAGATTCTTTGTTAAGAAAACTAGAAAGTGCAAAGACTCCTGCCACATCGCGATGAAACCTATATGCTAAATGCATTGCCATTCCACCTCCCATTGAAAAGCCTCCTGTGATGCAACAAAAGAAAAAAAAAAAAAGAAAAATAAAGGATTTTGCTGCATCTTTGCAACTCACCATATTTTTTTTTTTTATTTTCATCTTCAGACTTTTTTTTTCTTTTATATACAAAGCACCTCAAACCCATCTTGCATAACAAAGGTTACAAAAATCTTAAATCAAACTAAGATTCAAATAAGAAGCTGGGTAACTAAAGACTTGCTGAAGATTCATTACTTGCTCTTTATACAACTTGTTTTTCCCTTAGGATAGTACCATTGATGCATGAAAGATATGATTATACTGCTGTTCCTAGCTAAGGAACATTCATCACATTAGACCACCATACTCGTGCTGAGGTCTTTTGTTGTTGTTGCTCCTTGGGATAAACAATAAACTAGATCAGGAAACACAGCCACACACCTCATCTGAGCTTTAACGGGGTCGCTGAATTAATGACTTGATATTCCATCTGTCTCCTAAGCTGCACTAACTCCTTCAATGAGATTAGTTCCTCAAGTATGATTTTTACATGACTGATGCTTATTCATTAGAAAAGAAATCCAGACCACAGTATTACTTTACAAGGATACAACATATAGGCTGTTACATTGGTTGCATCCAGACAATGATCAGCATGGGAATAACTGGCCTGCTGAAATCCCTCTTAGCCCAGAGATGGAAACCTAGAAAGGTTTTGACTGCCGCTCAACTCAGAATAGCAACAGCATGTAGAGTAATGGTGACACCACTGCCTTGTGCCAGCTAGTTAACTGGTGTTAATTAGGTGCGAAATTCTGAGCCCAGGCCTTCCCGCAGGAAAGACATCGATTACAGATTGAAGGAGAAATACAAACATAATAGGTGAAAGACCATGACATTTCAACCGAGTATCTTTCTGAAGTGATTAAAACATGATTCCAAAATTGGGAATGGCTCTTCTGCAAGGATGATGTGAGCTCGGCTCTGTGCTAGACACAAATTTCACACAGCTGCGAGCAGAGCTCGGCCAGGAAGCAGTGTGCACCTACGTCACTGAACCCAAGCCTAACGCAAACGTGACTGGATCCTGGAATCACACAGCAAATCCCTAGGGCGCATAGGATTCAGAGGCAGAAAATGCTGCACTTTGGCCATGGTGAGGCTGCCCCTAATGAGGGATCCTCTCCAGCAGGTCCCACCAGGTTTGAGGCCCTTTTAGCCCACACTCTCTGCTATGGAAGATGTGGCTGGATCTGGGTAGGATATTTTTCTGAAAACACTAGACTAATCCAGTCTTGAAGAGCTTTTCCTCTTCCTCTCTCACAAAGTGTTTCTTGATTTTTTCCCCTCAATTTCTAATCAGAATTTACATTGTATTTCCAATTCCTCTTTCTATTTATTGTCCCGTTGAAGTTCTAGGAGATGAATATGGCCAAATGCAATAAGCTGCAGATTCCTGAGTTGCAGAACTTGAATCTTGGGAGTAAAGAAACAAGAATACGCAACTTGGAAGACTGAAGTCTTTCCTTCTTTGCTAACACAATCCTTGACTGAATTAGGAAAACTAGGGGATATACTTTCAAGCCCTGGAGCTATGTACCCAGATCTGATGATACCCTCATTTTATCTTTGGTAAATAAAGCTGGGACCTGGTACTACCCTTTGCATTGATCTTTACCTGTTTCAAGTCAAAAGCAGGATGCCTAAGTGGCAGTTCAGGAAAAGCATGAATTAACATGAAAGGATTTATTTAGAGAATAGCATAGAAAGTCTCAAGGCCTGCCTTGAAGTCACCTGAAATTTTGAATCTGCCTTCATAGATATAAAAATGATGAATATACTACTACAAGCCTTTCAGCTGCATGAAAAGTTCCTACTAGATATGCTCTATCTCACATTCAGTACAATTCTATAAAGCAAAAACCACTACTTGAGAGTCACAAGGAAACCACAACATCGTCCCTACATTCACAGGGAGAGAAAGAAACAGCTAACTGAGAAAGAACATAAAATACAAGTTGCTCAAGATTCTTACATAAACAATGTGCCTTGTGCTCAAGTTTTCTTTATTCTCTCCTGTGGAATCTGATCCTTTCCTTCATCACTTCCTTGTGACTATTCTGAATGACGCAGTCATTCCAAAGCCCCCCACCAAACAGGGCTTACACTTATACATACTTACAGACCATTTTGTATTTCCTTTCACATACAGATATATTTTTGTCCACATATAAAATGAAGCCTATTTAAAGTGTTTTGGAATACAGGAAAAAAAAGTTTGCATTGAAAACTCATTACTAGTTTGTAAATGATTTAATCTAAAATTTTGTACCCGTTTAGTCACAATCTGGCAACACTCTCTGCAATTACTCACCAGCAGTCTTTGACAATGCAGTCACCTTCTGTTTAGAAGAATATTAGGTAATGGTTCTTTCATGTGGCTGATACTACTATGAGAGAATGTAATACAAATGACTAGTTCTTTGAATTTGATTTTCCAGGGGAAAACCTGCAGTTTATCACTTGATACCAGCATATACCCTATTTACAGTAAAGGTTTACAGACAGTATTTTGAATAAATATTTACAATTTGAGGCAAAACTTTTCAGTTATAAATGCTGTCTTTTTGTAGGTTCAATCAAAAACTTTAAACAAGAACTTGATTTTCAGATTAAGGAAAAATAAAAGAAATACACAGATAATACACAAATGTCTCAAAAGATATTACAGGATGTAAGCAAAAGTATGCTTATATACACCAATGATCTCACAGGAAAGAATACGTGAGGTTACTGTTAAGCAGATTGTGTCATAAGTGCTGACCAACACCAAAAATGATACTACAGCATTTCAACCTTAGTCAGCCCTTTGCTTGAGACCAATGCGTTCCTAAAGAGAGCAAAGTTAGTGCATGAAAGTTCAGAGCTTGACAACTGGTTTCACACATATAGTATCTGCTAGCATTATTTTTCCCCATGTATTCTCCTTATACCTGAATCTTAAGAGACCTTAATGCTTAGAAACAATAAAAATATATATATATTGCCTTTATAATGCTCAGGAGCAGTGATTGAATTACAGCGTTATTCCTTCAGGAAAACATTTAACCATTTTCAGCAACTTTTGCTTTCCTGCCTTGCAAAGGAGGTTTACGGACAGGCTTTTAAGAAGTAAGCACATGCAAAATATACTCAATTCAGCAAAACACTTCTCTTTTAGCATAAGAGAAACTTCAGCAAGACCTTTTGACAATGAGGATAGTGAAGATGAGAATCCAGACCATACACGCTGAGGACTAGTGGGAAGACAGATGCCTATAACTTGCTTTAAAAGATGTGCTGAAATCAGAGGATATTCACACATCTGAATTAAAAAAAAAAAAAAAAAAAAGTGAATTGGAAGAAATTTCCCACGTGATACCTTATGAAAAAAAAAAAACATTCTTTGCTGGAATATCATGCAAAATATGTTAAGATAACCTAAACCACAGTGATGTAACATGAAATGAATATAGACTGAATTTCTCATGTTAATTTATTCCTGCCTGAAGAAGAGAGGACTCATTACAGCTGTCGTGTTTCAGTGATGAAAAAAAAGCTTTCTTCTGCTTACAAATGGCACTAGGACCCTTTAAAAAATAAAAATATTTGTATAAAATCTTGAGCTCATTTCCCCCATGTACCTTGATTTCCATTAATTTGCTCCTAATTTATATCTGTATGAAATGACAATCTAGTCCATGATGATATTTCAATATTATGTGAAGTTCAGGAAACCAAATATTTACCTACTGTCAAACCTCGGCTTTATTCATTTCATGTATGTTGTCTAACAATGTTTGGGTTTGTATCTAAGAAAATGACTAATGTTATTATCTAAAACAAAGGCTTCTTTATCGTCTCTCACTCAGAAGTGTCCTGCATACAGGGCAGAAGGCTAACGACTGCTAACAACTCTCTCCCTCATGCTCCAGCAAAGGCCTGCAATGACCCACTCCTGACTTCAGAATGCCCTTCAGGTTTTCATTCTTTTTCATAGGAAAAACACCTCCCTGAAAAAATATGCCTTTGCAGCTGCCAACTGCTGAAAGAAAAGTAAATGAGCAGTTCACATGCAAACAAACAAGCAGGGAGAACATTCCCCTAAAAGCACTGCATTGTGCTTTTGTATGGTATTGTATGGTATTATCGGGAAGATAGACTAATAGCTTGGTTAAGCCAAGCATTTCATAAGCATAATTTAGATAAAACACAAAATCACAAAACACAAAAATACAAAATCTGATGATAGAGAAAGAAATATCTTATTTCAATTATATTTGCAGTGACAAGTGGCAATATAAGTCCCTAAACAGGCCCTGTGAAAGCAATATAGCAGGTCCTTCTAAATGAAGGTAATATTTTCCTAACAAAGACAACAAATACAAGATGCCATAAGTGACAGCAAAAGGCTTCCAAGACCAAAAACGTAAAAGTAACAAGATTTTAGGTGCAGCTTATTCAATGTTTTTTGATTTATTGATGATTTTCCATCTTCCCATATTTACAGAACCTTCATTCTCTGGGATGTCAAAGTCAAGAAAGTCAAGAAAGTCAAGATATTTCCTCCCCATCGCATTTTCACACATACTGAGAGGGATGAAAATGCTAATATTTACAAGAAGCACAGAACTTTCATGTTACTTCCACCATGGTTCAGTAGCTATGTAAGAAGTCCAGCAATAAACAACAGTGGTTGTGTGTCTTGTGTTATTGTTATAGTACAAGGGGTCAGGAATCAAGCATGTGTTTTTTGGCATACAGTCAAATGTACAGGACTGTTATTGAAAGCTTATTTTCACTGGCTGCTTACACGAGTGACTACAGGTGGCAGAGACCAACATGCTTGGATCAGCATTTCTGTGCTATACATAAAGTGACCTATAGAAGTAGGAAAGAAACACTAAATCAAGACCAAAAAAAAAAAAAGAGAGAATAACAAGTCAGCCTTTCATTAAACTACAGCTGACAAAGGGAGCACTCTTAGAATGCTTCAGATGTAAAGAGGCCATTTCTGCCAAGAGCTTCTGAGTTATTCAAGGTTAAGATTGTTTAAATCTGACAAGTAAGTGAAGTTAATTTATAATATACTATCACTACAGAAGTAGTAAAAAAAAACCCACTGACCCCCCAGAATCTCAGCTCTATACGGAAAAAAGAAATGATTTTCCCATTTTTTCAATATGACATTATTTGCCTGTTTCACTAATTTAGCAATGAATCCAGGCATTTATAAAGAAAGATATATTCGGTGTTTAAGAAGAGGTACTACCAAAGCTTCACCCATCAGAATCTGACTGATTTCATCATTCTCTGTCTCCAAGTCAACATAAACCCACTTGCAGACTTATTTACAAGAACTGCATTAGCCAGGAAGACTGGTAAGAGTAACTCTACTGGAATGCTTGGCAAGATTGACTTCCATTATCAAATTCTGGGGATGATATAATTATTTTTGAATAATTATATATTTAAGTCATAGTCTCTTTTCTTCCCCCTTTCAGGTTAGGGAGGAGGGAGAGATTAATGAACCAGAAGGCAACTATCTTCAAACGACTTCTGTGTTGTTAGGAAACGAGAACTATCATGAAGCAGGAGTGGGTAGATGCATGGGGTACTACTGTACATTGATGGACAGAAGTCACAGAGGAGTTTTGATGATGGGATTTGTTTGCCTCCAGTAAATTAAAATACTTTGTTCTTTAAACAAACTTTCTCCAGTATTTTTTCTGACATACTGATATAGGGAAGGAGTGGCATCAAACAACCCAGAATCTCCCCACATATTTAGAGTTCTGTTCTATAAACACCTGCTTTTGGATTTCAGAGGAGTTATGCTACCCAAGCACGTGTCAGATAGGCTTCTGTGTCTCAGATTAAATAACCCTACTGCAGCCACACTCTTCAGCTAGGTGGAAACTGTGAATGGAGAATATCATCCCCACCAGGTGCTGGGCTTCTCATTTTCCAGTGCTTCAGTGCCTCCTCCTGCTTCCCCTTCCTTCTCACTCACTCTCCTATGCACCGTGCTCCCTCAGACCTTGCCTTCTTATCCTGTACCTCAGAGCTGTGGGCAGCTGCCCATCTTCCTGCTTGCTAACACCTAGCTTTCCTTCATCTAACACTATCTGACACTCATCCTCAGCCTTTCTGTATTTTGGATGGTGCTAATTCAGAGTTGCCGATTTTTTGTTACATTTATATCAGATTTAACTTTGAGGATGCTAGCTCTGTGCATGTAGCATCTATCACAGAAGCAAAGAAACAGCACCTTTCTAAAGAAGCCTGAAACTAAAGCTCTTCAGAAGGACCATACGAGTGTTACTATTCCCAATTTACACCTGAGGAATTTAGGTTCAGAGATGGATACTTCCACACAATTTAGGGACTGAAATAACTGGTACAAATAAATTTCCTTACTCCATAGACAGTTCGCAAAGCAACTTCCACAGTCTGCAGTCTCACTGTTTTTCATTTTGAAGACTGCAGGAAAAAGAAGAAAAAAAGGAAGTAAAAAAAAAAAAAAAGAGGCAAGCCTAGCAGCAGAGTGTATCCGTCAGCAGAGCATCTCCCAGCTAATGCTGCACAAAGCACCTGCTCTTCTTCAGCTGTTTCCAAGCCAGCAGGTACAACACAGGCAAGTCACATCAAAGAGACTTTGCTGACAGCCATCCAAAACAATGCACGCTGCAGCCAGGGCAATAAGCCAGACGGGGAAAGTAAACAGAGGCCTTCAAAGAGCAACATGGGGTTGGATCAAGAAAACATGCTGGCTACTGGTAGTGGCTCCGCCACTTAGGAGCTTGATGACATGACTCAGTTGGCCATAAATTCTAAAGTTTCCACATTAAAAGCTTTTTTCCCCAACCTGAAATACTTTGCGGTCTAGGAATGGGATGGGGAGCCAAGCACTCCTCTCTGACACAGGCTTCTCCTCTGTGCCTCAATTTCCCACTATCTATTTTACAGAACTACTGTTAAAATTGTGGAAATTTAAGATGGATGGGAAGACAGGCACATATAAAATATGATGGCTAACAGATCATTTATTACCAAGTGCTAATCTGTAATGGTGTTTAACACAGAAGTCGTTGTTTCTCTATGAATTCATTTATCCCAAAGTATTATAGCAGAAAGGAAAGGCCCATCATTAGTTGTATGCTACACAGGCATTTTCAAGGATACACTAGTTTGGGGCATGCATGCTTTCCCATTCCTTACATTGTTAAGCAATACATGGTTCACTGAATGCTTCAAAACATAACTAAAAATGACCAGTTTACATTAAAAGCAATTTTAAACTACATTTTTGAGAATACTGCTCCCAGGTTGCCACACCCCCCACCAGATAAAAATTTAAATAAGGATCCAGTATTTTTGAGGATCAGTTGGTGAAAGGACTGCTCAACAATTCCTGTAATTTCTCATATGCGTTTAGGATGGAATAAATACAAAGCAGGTGATCTCTAATTGCTTAGAAACATTTAAATAAACAAACCAAAATATAAGCCTTTCTCACCTACTAATATCCTATTCTTTGTGATGCCACTTTTAATCTCCTCATTGATCAAGTCTGTAAGGCCATGGCACATGGAATCAATGGTTTCAGTGTGTTCTGGACAGTCATTGGAGATCTTGTATCTGTCAAACCACACAGTGGAAAGGGCTCCTTTCATTGGTGTATATGGCCTGGGGAGGTAGAAAAGAAAAGTTTAGCCATATATAAGATCAAAAGCCTTTGGCCTGACCATGATAAATATAAACAGTGCAGTAACCGTCCAGTCAAGGAGGGATCCGGCTCCCTCCATTTGAAGTCAGTTCACCTCCAACCCCAGTTTCCTCCATGCCAAAGACTGTCTTTCAAGAATGGGAACAGCATCTGGAAGCTAGGTAAAATGCACGTTTCAGTTCAGTCACTTCAACATCAAGGTTGAAAAGGTCATCTCAACAACTTAAATCCCGAAGCTCCTAAGAGATTCCTAATCCCAAAGGCAGGGTTGAAGCTCACCTGTCAATAGGACAAACAGAAGTGACTGCTAAACAAGGCTTCGAGGAGCCACCTTTATGGGATTCACTTGTCTTATGCTTGCTGAAATGCACAGGAATTGTGTACTGTGAAACTCTGCAGATTTATACTCAGAGGAATTAGTATTCAAGTACCTTAACATACTGCCCAAACCTCAAATAATCAAAGAAACTACAATTCAAAGCAGCTTATAAAAAACAACAACAAAAAGACAATAGCCTGAAATTCTACAAAAGGTGATTTTACCGCCTTGCAACAGTTCCACAATTCAATACCAACTGTTTTGCTGATTGATGCTTCCTCTCACGATCAAATCTCTTAAAATCCTTAATTGCTCCATTTAATCAGGGGGTGCATTTTTTCATTTTAACTTAAACTCAGATGAGCTCAGATCAGATTACAATCATTGCCTACAAACAGACAGGCTTTGATAAATTTGTCTGGATGGCAACCCAGTGAAAAATGCAAACATTGACTTCTGTTCTCTCTCTGAATTCCTTTGCTACTATAATCAAACAAAAATGCAGTTAATCTAAAGTGAGAAAGCCACTATTGCAATTAATCTAAATGAAGGAACAAACTCTGCCTTTATTGATACCAGAGAAGATTCACAAATGTAAAGCTGTATTTCCAAACTGATTTACTCAATAAGACAAGTAAATAAAATGATGGAACACAGATATTATTCTGCTAGGTGCTACATACATGGCCCTTGACTTAGAGGCTGATAAATCAAATAAAAAGAAATGGCAACAGAAAGGCACACAGATAAATTATACTTTCCATCTATTTGGGCACTGCTTCAGAAAAAGATGTATGACCAAAACCAATCTACTATTACTCAAAACAGCAGGTAAGTATGTGGTCAACTTAAGGTGCACAATGCACTACCATTTTCCCCTCATTTGCTTAATTCAAAACTATCATGTACTCAAGCAGCAGATTCAAGAGTAACACTTCCCCCTCCCCCAAATTAGCCTCTACCTGTCTATTAAGATAACTACTAAATTAAAAGAAATTCAGTGGCAATATTTCATACACCCAACAAACTGAAGCTGTTCAATGAAATATTCTGTATTTTTTTAGTGCTAACAATCACTCCACTGATTCTTTCAGAATCACTGATTCTTTCTGAATGAAGTGATCAACACCTAATGAACAAGAGTACAAATCTCTAATACATGGAAGCTTTTCAATTTGTAACAGAAGACATTACAGGCAAAAAATTTGCAGTAGAATCAGTAGAGTCTCTAGAAGTCACTTGGGTGACAGGACGTAAAACGGACTAAGCGCTTAGGCAAATAAGATTTGATTAAAACTTTTAGTATCTCTCTCAAACACCTTTACATAGATTTCCCTGTAAAAATGCTTACTAGCCAAAATGCTTTGCTTTCTGGTAACAATAATGAACATGTATTTGAGAAAAGATACCGAGTCTTTCAGCATTTTTACAACATGTTGACCCAGGGTTTCCATGACTGAAGAAACACATTTATGTGAAATGGACACAAGTCATTAAAGAATTTTTTAAAAATGGATGTCCTCATATCAGAATGACAGAACTAAAATGTACGCTGTACAGTAGGGATAAAATCCTTGATGAACCTTGTAATACTTCATTAGATGTCAAGACTTAGTAGTTTTATCTACTGTCTTTGCAAATTCTATAGCGAGGTAGATGAAACACTAACGTGTTTTAAGCTAAAAGGAAGAGACCCTCGTGCAAACAGACAAGATGCTTTCAGCTGTCTCAAAAAACATCCTCGCAACCACACTTGATTTCTCAGAAATGCATTAAAAATAACTTTTACATAAAGTTGAGAAGTAAGATTCTTTTAATGGTTCACCCAACTGGTACATCTGTTTTAGTCATTCACCTTGTTCCTTAAATAAATCCCTTTATTAGTTGGCATACTGCAACTCAGACATTACCACGGTAAACAAATATGTTTGGCATGGAACCATCTGTACAGCACCATCCAAGAATACAGCACAATTTTTTTTTCTTATACAATTAAACCACAAAAGAGAAAAAAGAAAAAAAACCCTATGTTACAGTGACATGAAGGGCTGGATTGAAATGCACGAAAGTAAAGGATCACAAAGTGGAGTCAAAATTCCTTCCAGCAAGCTTAGCATGGACAGTTAAGGACAGGGTCAGACCAAACTGTCTGTCCTAAATTAGGATTTCTTGCTTTCCTGAGTTTAAAAAAACACCCTTAACGCTAGTCCCAATAATTTTGTGTGCTTCACTTGCCTTATTCTCTTTTTTAATGGTATTAAAGTTCAATGTTTTTAAGGCTCTAAAACCTGTGTTTTTGAAACTAGCCAAAACAAAAGGGAGAGGGAAGTTTTTTCTTTTTCGTTTTTTTTTAAGCCTCTAATGCATAAGAGGCTCAAACACACACAACAGAACAAGATACACATATGCAGAACTTCCTGCAAGTTGAACTAACTCTGAACATGTAAAAATACAAAAAGGCAGAGTAACAGCCACAACTAATACCTAAAACCTGGGAGAAACTCCAGGCAGCCTAACAGTTAGAATCTAAGAAGCTTCCCAACATCCTCCAGATCATTTTTCTGATTAGTTTAACTCTTGTTTTTGAGTGTATGCATCGATCTTCAATGCTTTCCTCATACAAACACCTCTTGAAGGCCTGAGCGTATGAGGCCACAGTCTCAGAAATATCCAACAGAGCTCAATACCTGAATGTCTTAAAGAAGAGAACATTTCATATAAAATCTTTTTAAGCATGTATCATCCTTTCCATCTTTCACACTTCAGATAGAAAGTAAGTTCCTCTGTAGAATTCATGGCAAAGTTCCAAAGCAACACAAAACATTCACATTTTAACAGAATAAAGACGGGTTAGCCCATGATAGTAAAAACAGTTATACGCTGGCATCAAAAGTATACTAAAAGCATGCAGCAGTGCCAACATCTTTTCCCAGATTATACACTCTAGACCTTCTTATGCATGTTTAGAATTGTGCTAAACAGTTTGAAATGACCTTAAATTAATATAAGTGGAGGATGATGCTATGTAAGGCTCAAATTCAGATCCAAAATACATGCAAAATTCCACTTCTAAAATGATGTTCTTAGAAGGGCAATTCACTTAAAACTATAGGTGTTTTGTTGGCTATCCAATACATCACTATCCATTTTCAACAATTTACTTAAAAAGGTAGGCCAGCAAGACCACTAGCTCCTTTAAAAATAAGAAACATTAGAGTAGCAGACAATATCTTGAAACATAGCAAATATTCTCCCCCCATTCTTCCTCGTGGTGCACAGCTGTATCACCACCTTTACACTCAGCATGATAATTGCTCAGCTGATAAAGTTAAAAAAAAACTCAGACCACTGGTGCTGGCTTACAGCTTTCTTGGAGCTCCAGTGAGATCTTCCTGAGATGTCAGAGAGAATGAGGAAATCGCAGTGAAGACATACTTCAGGTTTAAAATAGAGAAAGATACTTCAAAATTTGTGAAATACTCACTCTTGTTTCTTCCCATATCCATATCCTTTCAAACAAAAGGCATAAAGTTAAATAAGACTTTCTAATGTTGCCTTTTGCAGGTCTATGCATCCCTTTGAGAAAATCTACAGCATACACTGCCAGAAGATGACTCAAGCTCTAGAATCAAGCCGTGATTCTATTAAAGCTCATGGCAGTTTTTCCAACGAAAGCAAGTTAATTCACTAGTCTCAAATTCTGTGCTAACACAATCTCACTGCCAACAATTAATACACCAGAAGAGAAAATCTGGTCCATAATCCTGCCCTTCAGTTCCCATCAGCTATTTGAAATAGAAAGTAATTTTTTAAAAAAAAAGCAGGGGTGGGGCAAGGAGGAGAGAGAATTCACCTCTTCAAATCAGAAGCATAATATCCTAGGCTAAACTGAGGTTCAACACAGGTTAACTATGCAGTGTCGTGGCTTGGTAACAAACAGAGTATAAGATGTATCAGGAATTCAAAAGCAAGTTAAACTTGAAAGCATAATTAAAAGAAAAACAAACAAAACAAATAATAAAAAAAGAGAAGAGAATAATCATTTCTGTGAGGAGTAATTCCAGCTCTTCCATGGAACATACTGGGTCTGTTCATTCAGCCACATCAGTGTAAAGATAGATGACTTCAGTGGAGTTCTGGATTTATACCACCAGAAATGAGACCCAATGGAACCAATACAGAATAGTCACTTGAAGAAATAATATGTCTATGAGCTTTGTTACCCAAGTTGGTTATTCATTTGAGACAAAAGCTGCAACAGAAGCAGAATTTGACCTACCGAACTTTATATCAGAGTTTATTTCAAATTTTAGTTTTTGTTTCTTTGTAGGGGTGAGGTCAGTTATAGGGATTGTTTTATTAATCATAGAAATAGCAATAACGCTATGGTTGTGTCGACTGCAAATGACCTTTTCTATACATTGACAAATACTTAGGAAGTAGCTATTAGTGGCTGCTTCATAAATTCAGTGAAAGAAAACAGCAAGTGGCAAAGCAGGGGTCAAATTAAATTAGTATTCCACCAAAGGGTCTGAAAGGCACCCCGGGATTCAGAAAGGTATCTTTTACAAGCTTGCATGAACCACTGTTGAGGGTGGATGAACTACACTGGATAAGCACAGCAAAACTGAAAATTCAGGCTTCCAACCCATGCGAAACAGAAGGATGTAAAGCAAGGGCATAGGATGAAACATAACGTAGAACCCCTACTTGCCGGAGGGGTTATACAAAAAATACTTTTTCTACTTCTTCTGCAACAAAAAAATGACTGAAGGAGAGGAAAGATACCTAAGATCCATATGTAGTAAATGGGATTAGTAGTCCAAGGTCAATGTGATCAATAGATCATTATATTCTAACTTGGCTCCCCCAAGTCCTATCGAATATCAAGCAACTCTGCCGCAATGCTTAGTGCATTCTGCATGAAATTTATTATATAACACAAGCATTACATGTTCACTGGAACATATAAATTTCTTTCTTAATGCAAGAAAAACAAAAGAAAATATAAATTTGCTTCAAACATGCTTTCACCATTTTTATGTGGAATATGGTATATTTCTACTAGCAGGACAAGACTAAAGAACAACCCCATGTGACCAAGCAAACCCATTTCCATTTATCCCTCAAAATTCCTCTTCTAAAAATCCTTTTTTGTGTGTGTTAAATTTATGAATGAGGTTAGAGCTCACAAAAGCGAAGGTTTAGTAACATTTGCTTGGGCCAAACATAGTAGGATAGGCGCTACGCAGGCTCCCCTGCCCAGCTCTGCCAATGTATCCCTAGTGTGACCTGCAGGACCCTGCTGCGATTCCAATCCCGGGCCTCTCCTGAGCAGAAACTGCCAGCGCAGCTGCACGGTGCCAGACTGTCTGGTGGTTCTGTGACACGGCCAAACGGGGACTACGACGAGATGAAGCTCATTTCCACCCAGGACCAAGGGAGTGACGGGAACTTAGATGAAAGGATGGAGCATCAGTGCACGTAATGCCAAAAACACCCTTACCAGCCATTTATACCCTAGGCAATGAGAAGTTAGAACATACTAGAAAAACAGGCAACCAACTCTGCAGCAAAACGTATTGGCCATGGAAAGGTATGTTGAGTGAATGTCAAAAAGAGCCACAAAATAGCCCCAGCAGTATTTTTAGCTTATTTTCTGACTTGCAGAAGAGAAAGACTATCAGAATGGAATGCAAGACAATGCAAAGAATCTTTGACCTAGATTTTTAAGGGAATTATAAAAGGTAAGGTATACTTATTAAAACAAGTCTAAATGTTTTTACTTTACCACGTTAGCTCCTGCAATGCCAATTTAAACTATCACTTTCTACTAAAAAAAAGTCTATATTGGGTGGTATTCAGTTCTGATTTTGAAGCTCAATAGAAACTGAATGCATAAGTCACAGTTGTAGCAGCTGAAACAGTATTTAAAGCTGTAGCCATCCTGACCCAAATAAAAAAAGAAAAAAAAAAAAGAGCTTTTCCTTCAAAACTGTACTGTTACTGTAGACGTGGCTTTAAGTATTGCATCAGCTACTAACTAAACAATTTGAATTTCTTTTTAATTGGAATATACATATTAAAATTACAAGGGAGAAGAAACACAAATTTAGTTGTATTTACCAACTTAAATCTATGTACAGTAGCATGGATCTAGAAAGAAACTAGGTAAACATAAAAGAACAACCTAACAGAATAAAAAAACTTCTCTACTTATTTTTTATATCTGCTGCCAAGAGCTGATGATCATTCTCTACACAGACCCTAACATTAGAGAAGTGACTGATTTTTTTTTCCTTTTTAGAAATTATAACATTTAAACAAGGCCTGAGAACAGTCCAAAACAATTTTATAATATGCAATTCAGTCATATTCTGTTATTTTTACCCGTATAATGAAAGTGTTCTCTCTAGTACTTGCTGGTCAGCACAATCACAGCAGGAAATACGATTTAGAACTCCTCTAGATTACATATTGGGCTGATTTTCTCAAATAATTCTCCGATGTATTGACTTTTGAATGAAATCAAGTTTGCTGTTACAGTAAGAGAAAAAAACGCATATTTCACTGCCCAAAATGAAATTTAGAAAACAAACCACAAAACCCACACAGCCAGCACAAATAAAAAAAAATCCAGATTTTTTTTATTTTGTTGAAAGATATATAGTCCACTGCTTTTCAGAATGCTCAGTAGAGTAAGGCCAATCAAACCACTATCAGAATCATATCAATCAAACCTGTGAGGAGATAAAATTCCTGACCTGCAGATTATCCCCCCAAAGTCTTTTTTTGGCATTATGGCTGTATCATCAACTTTGTTTTTCCTGACATACTACTTCTACTGAGAGTATTTAATGTGTATGTGGTAAACTATGTGGGAAAAGACAGGAGCTTGTATAGTATGATCTACATCTATATTAGCAGCACTCTGCCAGAAGAGCACATAAGCCAAGCAAGCCTAGCATGGCCTTGTCCAACTGTAAGATTTTCTTTGATTTCATCTTCAGTATCAAAACCTGCTCGGAAGCTCTGCACTCTGCTCTCATAGTTGACAGTGCAGATTGTACCATGCCCCTCTTGCAAGTGTAGCTTTTCCCAAGCACATGCCTTTGTCTTCCCCTGATCAAAGACCAAATCAGAAGATACTTCTGAGTATCTGCACACCCACAACTCTCTACCTACCGGTGCCACGTTAGGTGGCACTGATTTCCTCTGTTGGTGCCAGAAGTGTTTGGAATTCCTAAAATATACAAATAAAATCAGGTTGTGCATTCAAGTACTTATTATTTTAATGCTCTTCAAGTTTGCATGTTTTAGGCCTTGCTTTTCTAAGAATGAAAGGAGAGAAACCATTACAAACATTTCAAAAAGCACAGGATGTTTTGGACCCTACTATCAAAACACCATTTGTCACAAAGGTTTCTGCTATTTATATGTCACCTAGTTACACCTATCTTCACAGGCTTTGCTTCTGCATTGCTGCAAAGAACAATAAACATTTCTGCACTTCAGAGTATCTGTTTTATTTCATCTATGTCAGATAATGTTACTTATTAGCTACAGCGCTGTATACAAGTATTAAGTGTATTTCCCATTGCCTGCCAAAGCCTTCACAGTGTATTTTACATTCTTTCAATACTCAACTTTTCACAGAGCCTTGCTAAAAGCTACTTTTGAATTAAATCAAGTATGACCTCTCTCTGCTCTTGAAAAGAACAAAAACAACTTCCACTTAAAGAATAAGAAAAGTGTCAACTGTTTATTCATACCTTTTAATGGCAACAGTACCTTTCCTCACATCTGGTTACTGAAGAACTGAAATTCACAGCCCTAAGTTAAATTCAAATTTACTAGAAACACCATCTGTTTTACTCATATCTTGCTGGTTGATCATCTGCATTTCCCTCTCTAATAATCTAAAACAACCAAAACAAAAAAGAAAAAACATAAAAAAAAAAAGACCAAGAAAATGAGAATGGAGTCCAGAACTGCAGCATAACAGAAAAGTGAAGCTCTAGCCTAGCAGATGCTTTTGAGGTGATCTGGCTGCTAACAGCATGTTAAGAAAGATTATTCCAAAGGCAAGCAAAACTTTCTACATTTCTCTAGTATCTGCTTCTAATAGGTAGGAAACGGGGCCCCGTGGACCTGTGATGTGCTACTGATATTTCCAGTCACTGCTTTAGCCCATCATCAATTAAGTAATGAGAATGTTATTTACAGAAAATTGCATTTGCTACTTACTAGCCCAACGTAAGTCTTCAAAGACTTCTACTCATAGGCTTGATTTTCCTGTAACACAGTGAGTACATTCACACTGTGATCTTGCAATTGCTTTTCCTGCCTAAGTAGATCATAAAAATACACGGTCAAGGAAACTTTTTTTTCCTTTTTTCACATATTAGTGACTGCCAGACAAAATCTGCTATTATACTTGTTTATACACTCCAAGATTTTTTTTTCTGACTTTCAAACATCTGTACCTCGAAAGTCTACGGAGAACATCAAAATTTCCTTTTCTTTTCAGCACTATACTTACATCCATAGTTAGGAAGGAAGGAAGGAAGGAAGGAAGGAAGGAAACTAAAATACTACTGCACTTTATGGAAACCTTTTCCTAACCTAGAATCACAGCCACTTTAAAAATACCTGTTATTAAGCAAAATATATATATCTAAGAAATATAAGGCTATGTCTTTACATAGTCAAATACGAATGTATCCAATTGAGGTACTCAATTTTGTCTTTAAAATTTCACCTCACTAATTTTCAAATTCCCAGGGATAAATACTTTATCACTATTTCCAGTATGCCACTGAATAGACAGGGTCACTTAATAATGAGATCTGTGCCTACAGCCTCCTAGGAGGACAATGTCAAGCTTAAGTCTCTCTGAAATAGCTGAGTCAGGATTCAAACTAAAAGAAATGTGATATTTTAATTTACAGTCCTTTCTTCAACAGTTGAAGACCTCTTCTGTGGTTCACACCCTCCCTGTCACAAAAACTGACAAGCCATCAGAATTGAAGCTTGGCACTGAATACAACAAAATATTTAATTTGTTAACATGTAGAAGCTGCCATAGGTGCAATGGTGATCCAGAATTATAAAGCCTTAGCTTAGGACACACCTAGGTATAACTTCTTCTACTTAAAATAATTATATGGAGAGTATAAGGGCAATTTTTAAATGTGAATGTTTTTAAATCAGAAGCTGTGACTTGCAGGGAATCTTACCCATGCCGAATCATAGTCCCAGGGCAGCAGATTACTGCTGAGCTCCGGCTGTGCCAAAAATCACATACATCAAGAAGGAACAAGGAAGCATCAGGACAATCTACGCCAATATTGACAGGTGTGTTTTACAATGCTGGAATAAAATAACATATTTTTACTGCTAAAAATATACTGAACAATACCTGGCAGGGGCTGTCGGGTAAATTACTTTTATATGTTGGAAAGCCATGTCTTGGTTCAAAATTTGTTTTATCCATGTTCTTGCTCCTTGGCCAGTATCACCTGCATAACACAGAAGAGAACAGCAAAAGTTATTGCTTATTTAGAAGGATGTCTTTAAAATGTTCAAGATATTTATACTAGATAGACTTTATTTATAAACTACAATGTTATTCTTGCAAAATGCTAAAATAAATCCCTTTTAGAATAACTTCAATTCCCTTTCCAATGATAAGGCACAGAAAGCTTCCCAGGAACAGACAGTTTAAGATATTCCACTGTACAAGTTTAATAAATACTTCACTACATCAAATGGTTGAAGTACATCCTAATCAAGCACAAAGCCTCCCCTTGTACTTGTAAGTTATGCTATTTGCTCCTAACAGCAATAAACAAAAAATAGGGTTAATACCTCAAAAGTGAGTTAAGAGAATTACTCTTTACTTAATATTAACTTACCTCAAAACTCAGTCAAAAGAAATAAAAAGAAACTTCACATTTAATTATGGGCTTCATGGGTACATGGGCTTCAGACAAAATACCAGGCAAACACCCCAAACTCAGACATGTTTGGATTCAAACATCTAGCAGCCTGCTAAAAAATCTTAAACCTTAAGACACATAAACATACTGATTTATCGCTGGGGAGATGATTGTTCCTAAAATAAAGGAGGCTTTTCCTTTCTTTAAGCTTTAAAGAAAATTCAGGCAAATGAAAGGCAAAAGGGACCTCAAACTAGCATATTTTCCCTCCTGAGCACAAATGGCATGAAGTTCTCTCTGTGCTTGACCCAAATACTTCAAGTGACAAATTAGCAAGAGTCGCAAAACTGGCATGCTTCTTATTCTGTGGTATGTTAGTAAAACCAAAGTTAGAGAGGTAACTTCAGAATGTGTTTTGGCCACATTCTTAAGTTAAGTGAGTAACAAATGTATATCTGATTCTTAGACTTCTCTTCTTCCAGATTACTCAGTGAAATGTATGGATTTCCCCAGGGTTGCAGTCAACTAACATATTAACAATATATCTTAAGGAAGTTTGAGTATATAAAATACTTGCATGGGACTGCTCCTTAGGTAGGTCAACTCTCTATGTTTGCAGGACAAACACTCGTATCTTCATGAGCATCTTATGTTTCACAAGACACCAGAGACGGTGTCCCAATATTCTTTAGACTTTACCAGTACCAGCAGAAGGACCTGCAGTTCGTGAAGTTGGTATGTCAATGAACAATTTACTAAACACTCATTAACAGAAAATTTGACTTTGATCTCCTGTGCGCAGTGTCACCTTGGTCCAAATGCTTTGTAATCTCTGCCTGTATGTGCATGCAAAGATAATGAATTCCTACTTGGCATGTACAGAATTTTAAAGAAAACTCCTCAGTCTTCACAAGCTTGATGGTCAGTCAAGGCAAAGTAAGAGTGATTCAAGCACAGTTTGGAGTCTGTCTCCAGATGTGAAATAAAAAAATGGCAGCACTGTTGTCTTCCCCCTTCGCCTCTCCTTTTCCCCTTTTTCCCCTTCTCAAGTAAAACATGAACTTTCATGTTCCTTTCAAACATCAGTTGCATTTCATTTTTCCCCTTTATTTTCCCTGCATATATGGCAAAACTGTAAACCAGTCTATAAAATTATTATAGATTTAAGGCTTGACTTAGGTCCATTTGCCTTCTAGTTTTATGTAGTGGTAGATCAGTGAAGCAGCACAGCACTAGGAATTCACTGTAATTTTCCTATTCCACGTTGCGCTTATATTCTCCACTTGCTATAATTTATCTGAAGCAAGCATATTGAACTAAATGGATCCATGCCATTTGACTGCCACTTTCCATCACAGCTACTGTGCAGAAGGTACCAATTCAGTTTTATACGCCAGGCCACAGCTGCAGAACTGCGGCTTCTTCTGCTTTAAATTCTATTTTGTGGAATTGCTAAACAAAACCAAATAAAAGCACCCTCCTATTTCCCCACTGCAAATGCGGAGTGAAATCATATCAAAAATGAAAAATTGTGGAGTACTTAAACCACATGTGGAACCAACCCCTAACCATAATCTTCCCTCACCCCTCCAGCATGAGAGGAAACTACTTCCCCAAGCATTAAAGCATTAGCACTAACAAGAGCGATGAACACGTCTTAGCAACTCTCCTTTTTTTATTCTTTTCTAACATATAACCTGGGGAAAAGCAAAGTTAAACTAGATTATAAAAAATACATTAATAAGCACATTATTTATTTGTTAAATATAGGCATTTGCTAAATATATGAGAAAAAAAAAACAAGAGGTGAAGCACATCAACGTAGAAAATATACACTTAAACATCAGATTACCAGGACCAGATAAAAGGCCTATGTGGGATTTTTTTATTATTATTATTTAAAAAAAAAAAAAAGTCAGATAGACTTTGTTGTTCATCTGGTTAAAAATAACCTCCAAGGGGGGGAAAAAAAAAAAAAGTCCCCCATCCTCTGAGGTTGTTCACTGATGCAGCTAAGTACCTTTGGCCTATGTGAACCTTAGAGCTTGGACAAGAAGTGAGACCTTTTCAAACTGTTACCTTTACTTAAGGAAGATTTTAAGGTTTTTTGTTTGTTCATTTGTTTAAGAGAATAGCAATCACAATCTGATTCTTGAAACTGACTTAAACCAATCATTTTATGTATGGGAATTATCCTCTGTCTGTGACTACCCTTAAAAATAAAACGAAATAAAATAAAAGAAGCTGAATTAAAAGATAATGTTTCAGAAGATAACAGTGCTCATGGCAAGGAAATTCAGCCGGTGTTGGAGACCACCCTCCAAACACACTCAACCTGAAGCACAAGGGAAACCCCAAGCCCTGGAGTCCGCCACCCGACACACCATTTTGCCCACATTGGATTTTTTTTTTCTCCTCTCTCTCTCTCTTTTTCTCTTTTTTCTTTCCCCTATAGAAAGGCCCGGCAGGACCGCCCCCGGCGCGGCGGCCGCCATGTCGGCGGGCAGCGGCGCGGGGCGGGAGGGCCGCGCGCCCCGCGGGGACAGCGGGGACCGCGGCGGGGAGAGCAGCTCGAGCCCCTCGGCGACACCCCGGTCCCTCCCGGCCCGCGGCACCTGAGCCGTGCAGGAAGATGAGGGAGGCGGTGTGCCGGCCCGCGGGGGCCACCACGCTCCTCTGCAGCGCCGCCATTGCCCGCCGCTCCGCCCCGTCCTGTCCCGACCCGCCTCAGGAAGGAGAAATGGAGTTTCGCTCCGCCGCGTTTTAGCTGTCCCTGAGATGGCTTTAATGGAGCCTTGTGTTGAAAAAAAGAGATGTTTTGTAAGAGATTTCCCCCACGCAGCAGCTCCTGGGTGTGCATGAGCCTTCCCCGTGAGGAGGCCAAGCGTGGGCAGCGCTGCCTGTCTCCATCTTTTGGAGGAGTAATGGTGTGACATTACCTCACTTTGTAAGGTTCTGGGATGGCGAAGAGCAGCTACTGACCATTTCCAGACCCCTGGGAGCCACTTCCACCAGCCGAGAGGTGGGAGCAGGCTCCCCAACCTCCAAGAAACACCTTGGCATCTTTCATGCTTCCTTAAAAATTAATCCAGATAGTACTTCGCTACTGCCACTCTGCTGGAGACCTGCTCTTCAGGACATTTCCCAAACGCACATGGAATAAATAAGCACCCTCTTAGGTAACAGGTCACAAAGACAGTTACCTCCATTGTTGGTTTGAAGCAAAGATGAGCCAGGAAGAAAAAAAAAAAACTTTCCTCCTTCCTCCCCCCAGAAAGCTGTTTCTGCTTTATGGCCACTGTTTTGCTGCTTTTTTTAACCTATCAAATGCTACTGTGTCTTAGATTTAGAATTAAGTTTCTGTAATTCTGTCTTTTTCAAAAGAATGAGTGAAATCCTTGTCAGGTGTTCTTACTTATAACTGGTGAGAAATTTTCACTTTTAATTCCATGCCTCTTTAATTATGAGCTATTTATAGAAAATGCTGTACATCTTTAGACCCTATATTTAGAAACACCATATGGTAGGCAAAGTAGAGAACAAACAGTAAAAGGGAATTTTTGTAGGCTTGAAAATGCAATTAGGCTGCAGTATCACCAGGTGCATATTTTTGACAATAAAGGCATAGTTGGCAAATGAACTAAGGGGAGGCAGGTGGTAAAGGACTCTTTGATGGGAGCTTTGTGGCATTTCAGAAAGTAAAAGGCCTAGATAGAGCAAATTAAAAAACATCTAATAGATGCCTGAAAGCTTGTCTGACCCTGATCCATTTCTGAGTGTAACTTTTTTGATATTTTTGTGAGTTTTTACTGAACTGCTATGTAGGAGTTTTCTTTTTCACTTTTATGCAACATAGACACTTTCATTAAGGGCATATGACTTCTGTCTAGTGATTAATCTGTGCCCTGGTGGTTTGAGGTCTGCAGCATTTGAATAAGGATGACTAAGCACAAACTCCGTTATTGCCATTTCACTAGCCAGGTGCAGTGTGATCCAGGAGGTGAATAACAAGTTTACAGATTAGTTTTGCAGTTCGTCATGAAGTATTTTGGCAAGCCATCAGGGCACACCTGCTAGTCCTTAAAAATGTAATGAAAGTTTAGCCTCTTGAGGTAGCATGTTATTACCTTAAGAATAGCTTGTGGGTTAAGTAGATGAAACATCAGCATGTGTGTAATGTGAAGAGCATGCTGTGCTTGTATTTCTGTTTAAATTACTATCCTGACTACTATTTTCCTATATATTTAGGCTATCAAATCTTAGGGCACCACTTAAACTTAGAATGAAAAAATGGCATATTATGTTGTCTCTTCAAGAGATACACAGCTGTCTTCTTTAAGATATACCTGGAAGCTTTCTGCAGCTGTTCTCCGAAGGAAATGCAAGGAGAAAAGTCTGGTAGTCATACAAATCAGAAAATTGCATGGTGAGGAATAATAAAGGATACATTCAAAACATTTTATGATCCCAGCTGCCCACCTGAAGAACAGAAAATCTCAGTTAAGTAGTGGTCACCATGCAAAAGTCATAATATCTGAGAAGTACCATATTTCTTGTTTAACTCACATGAGACATCAAGGCTAGTTTTTTTAAAACCAATTTAACTGGACAATTTACTCCCGATTATGGGACAGTCACTCATTTTGTCATAGTTATTTGTGATAGCTGAAGGTATCTTGCTGTCTTTTACAAGTGTTTCAATTTTTCAGCTTTGGACAACCTCTTCTATGACAACAAACCACCGTCAAGGCATTGTTTGCCATTCTCTTCCTCTCTGAATTTCAAGCATGGAAGTACAACATTTATTTGTGCCAACAAATAAAGCTCGATGCCAGGAGCTAAACAATGAGACACTGCAAAAATAGTACTCTATGTTTGGGGGATTTTGTGTGTTGTTGTTTTTAAAGAGAAACAGCCAAGGCGTGAGATTTATTCTTTCCTTTCCATTAGAAGACAACAAGGCACTATCTTTCGCTGACTGGAAAGTACTCCAGGGCTTCGGGGGAAAGCCAATATTTTTCAAAATTTAAAAACAGAAGAACCAACTGCATAGCAAAACATGAGAGAATAGGACCTCTATGGTGAACAAAAATAAATGGAAGGGAGCCGAGTTATAGTTCCACTGACAAGAAATTCACTGTAGTAACTTGTTATTTAGACAAGAGAAAATATTTTCTTTGAAGAATAAAATGATGATGATGATGATAATAATAATAAACTCTTAACTGTGATAGGACTGAATTGAGTGCTCACAGATGGACAAGAGATGATTGCTTCATTTTGGGGAGTTTTCTCATGTTAGAAATAGAATTTCTGGTAGTTTTGCCCTCTACCCTAAAAAGAGGAGAAGTGAGGAGCCTACTAGGAGTAAGAACTAGAGAAGGGCCGTAACTATTGCCCTGTGCCAGACCCGTGACACATGTTCTATTAAGGCTAAAGTAACCCATGAAACAAAAAGATCACATCTGCTGCAGAGACCTAACCTTAATAGCTGGAAAGACTGTCACGAATGAGTTAATAGTATGTTAAGAAATCTCGGAAATTATAGGCAATGGGAAAATAGCTTGCAAATTTTGTTAAACTAACATATGCTTAAGTACCGATGCTTATGGTTTTTTACAAGTCTTTCATTGCTAACATGTAACATCTCCAAAAGGAATTTATGTCAATAAGATGTTTTCCCACACCATTAAAACTGTGTATTCTGTTGCAAATGCATCTTTTTTAAAAAAATACTGGGCTTAATGAAATAAATAGATTAAATTTTGACTTAAGTGCAAAATAAATATTGAAATGTAAATGTGTGGCCTAGATGAGGCCACACATTTTCTAAGGAGAGTAAATGTTAACTGTGAGCTCTGTTTTGTTCCTTGCATAAATTGTTGCTCATACTGCTCTCTATTCTAAGTCTATTCTCTCACAATGGCTCTGTTCAGGAGAAAGCAGAAAAGTTTATTTTGCTTGCAGCTGTTATGATATTTTTGTCACTTAAAATGACTTTGCACTTTAAAATTAGCTTTAGCTCAAAACAGTATATTGGAGAGAACTGTTTACATCCAGGCTTATGTACCTGGATGTATATTAGAAACACTGCTATAACTGTGTGTGCAGAACTAAGGCTCTTGCACCCCACACTGAAAAACAAAGTTTTAAGTTATTGTATGTTACCTTAAAAGTGTATTTTTTAATAGGTTGGTCCACAGATGCTTCATAGTTTATTATGAAGAATTGTATCTGATTTCTAATTGATTGTATTTATGTTTAGGTGGGTTTGGTAAAAGCAGGATTTTGGTATGGAAACAAAAAAACCCCAAGTGTTTGGATCTTTCCACACACTCTCTTTATTTCTTCATTCGTATTGTGACATCATCACCACCGTTATCAGAAATCATGTCATTAATATCTAGTCTTTATTGCTTCAATAATAGTTGCCATATACTTTATACTCTCCTAGTTATAGAAGACAGCACGATTAAATGCTCAGTTTCTTTGACTCGTTCCTATATTCCATAAGCAACAGCCTGCAGAACAGGTTCACAGGTGTTTTCATTCATAGGAAGTCAATGGCACTGCTTTAGCACATAATTTACACGGGACATTTCCATTTCTGGCCTCCTTTTTTGAGTTTCCATCTAGGCCAACTTTATTCTAGAAAGTCCTTCTAAGCAGTTCCCTGCAGAACCGCAGGTGGGAAGTGCTGCAGTGCCTGCTAATCCATCGCACAGTCTAGTGGCTCATGTGTCACACTATTTACTCACTCACCAAGCCAAATGAAATAATGCATTTGCATTGAGATTTTTCACCAAAAAGTTTAAGCTTTTAGCAAATGGACAGTGTTTGAGATATGTAGATTTTGAAAAGCTGGTTTTGTGTCCAGGGAGAAGTATATTCTGGTGCCTCTTTAAGCTCCCTGACTAGGTTACATCGTTACTTTGGATTATGCATCACAGATAAAATTTAGCATGCAGTTTGGTTGGGAAAAATCAATCCCCAAAGAGGAAAGCAAATTGTGTTCTGCATCTGAATACTGTTTGGCACAATGGGACCTTTACCCCATACTTGTGGTTACCACACCAAAGTAAACAAATAATAAACACACAAATCCTGTTCTTTCTGGCCCAGGGACAGTCACTACATCACTAGGTAGGGTCCTGTGAGATAATCCTGCGCAGAAGCCAGATGCTTACTGCATGCCATCCCATTTGTTTGGAAACAAATGAGGGCAGGGTCCCAGGAACACCACGAGGCAGTTCCCTCTTTAGAAATCGGAATCTGCAGCGAGCCAACACCCGGCCAAAAGTAATCCAGGCTTGGCTACGTTAGGAGTGCCTGAGTGTTTCTCCTGCTTGCTCTCTGCAGCTGGTTTGCTGCTTCTGAGTAATTTGGACATTCAGATTCAGCTGCTGCATCTGCAGTCATCTCCCAGGCAAGCTCCTTGGCTCGGAGAGCAGCCTGAAGGGATGCTCCTCAACCAAAATTCCCCAAGGGATCTGACGTGCTCAGGGCTTCCCAAAGGCACATGAGGAATACTCGCAGCAAATAGCGAAGCTGTTTTCTATTGATTTGTGGATTGGTGCTGTCTGCCTTTTATTTAAGATGTTAGTGATTGGAGCTCTGGCTGCCAACTGTGTGGCTGGTTTTACAATGACATGAGGGCTGCTAGCAGAGCTGCTTTGTATATCTGACAGTAGTTCAAAAATGCTGACCCTGGGTGGTGAATCCCTGCTGACATTGGGAAATATGAGTTCAGCACCTCTTGAGGAAGCCTGAAGTGCCGAGCAAGGGTTTGGCTCCGTTAGCACTTCTCCCATGGGAGGATGTCCATGCTGGAACCACAGTATTATTTGAATCTTCAGCAGATTTGTGTTGTGGAATGAAGAATTCTCCTTTTAGTTTAAACTGTGTGTTAAGTTATGATTAATGATTTAGGAATTCTTGAGAATAACAGGAACAGTTTAATGAGGTTACTGGAATTAATAAATGAGTGTGCCCAGATCTATGCTGCCCAGTTCTGCAAGTATGTGTATTTGCGTTGGGATTGTTAAACATATCAGTCTCAGATAATGTAGCTATGCTAGCAAGCTGTCTCGTTTTCTCCATAGAAATGCAATGTATCTAGTCAAAGTATCTCAAGTCAATTTGGAGTTCTTTTGCCAGTATAAATTGGATGTCTGAAAAAGGGCTTTGGTCGTGTAAATAGACTATATAGTCACAGCAAAATCAAAATTTGCTTTTTTAATGCTAACATCTGTTTTTTGCTACATTACTATCAATCTGGAATAATGCCCTCTAGTTTACTCAAACACAAGGTGAAACCAAGAAAAGTCTTTTGGACTCACAACCCTGCAATCACATTAGAACACTCTAGTGACAGAAATCGCATTTTAGTCTGAGTGCAGAGTTTTGTGCTCACATTGTCGCTGTTTCCTAGAAATGCTTTGTTAAATTTCCCCCATTCTGAGCCTGATTGGGTAAAATGTCCAAATTTGTGTCAATAGAGAAGGCATGTAAAATACAGAACTGCATTGTAGGCCTTTATGTTGCTTTCTTCATGCTTTCATAGCAATGGGAATATATTCTCATGGCTTCCACATTTTGGCATTTATTTATTGAAATCAGAAGTGTAGATGCAAGCGTTTTTTTTGTGTGTGCCAATTTACATGATGCCATAACACAATATTTTTCATTTTTTCAACACTTATTAGCTCAGCTGCTCAGCCGTGAAGCACCACACCCTGGTGTGAAACTTATGGAGGAGTAATTCTGACAAGTTTATATTGGTCATAATTTACAGCATTTCGTTTGGGAGAATAAGCCTCTCATTCACATTTCCAGGCAATTTTGTGATTATTTGACAAGATAACTCTCATGACCTTTGGAATGCTGGTAATCTCAAGGTGTTCTGAAGCTATATATATATATGTATAATTTCACTTTTAGACAGTGGGTAGATGGAAACACTATTTTTAAATGGAATTTGTTGCATTTAAAATCATTATAATGTTAGTAGAGAAAATTCTTCCAACTGAGACTGTTCAGTACATATGTGTGTATAAATATACATATTTTAATATTAACCATTCATTAAGTTGAATGGTGTAATGCCATACTCCAAGCATTTAAGACAAAACTTGTGATGTCTTAAGATAAAATACTATGATGTATATTTTTCATCATAGATGACATATGGTGTAAGGACATAAAACACATTTTTTTCTACCCGGAAATTAATGTCTGAAAATAAAGCCAATATACAAAGCAAGTATCAGGTATTTGTTAAATTTTATTTATTTTTCATAAAAGGATTATATGTCATAAGAGTAGTTCTGTATTTTGTGATGATAACTTCTGGAGGTACTGTTTTTCTCCAAGTGTTAAGGATAATAAAATCTATAGTTGTTCCTTATTCATTTGTTTAATTATACTTTAGGGCTGTAGATATCTACTGCTAAATCAGTGAAGCTGACCTTCTTTCCAGTCAACACAGTCAGCGGGTCTTCTCTATGTACTGTTAAGGGTGTCCATGGTTATTAAGTCAGTCATACCCATCTGAAGTCTTGATGTCTAAAGTTAGGTGAGATTAATCATGTCTCTAGGTTTCTATCCTGGTTTTGCACTGTTTCTTTTGGGCTTGTTTTGTTTCATGCAGCAGAGGAGCTGTGGAATGAGAATATGGAGAACATGAACACTTTGCTGTAGAAAGGTGACCATCTAGGTGTTGGATCTGTTCTCAGGCTACCTGTAGAGCAGTTTTTCCATTACATATCTAAATGCAGTGTAATACACGTCAAAACTGCAAAATTAGGTCATCTGTAGGTAACAGGGGTCACCCATTCTGGGTCATTCAGCACAGGGAGAGTTACGTGTAGAATTAAAGAATTAGTTTTTCAGACAACATGTAACACAAAATTACGCTAGTGTAATGCAAGCAGTGTTCTCAGAAGTGGTTGCAAAAATACCTAGGCATGCTCTCTGCAAAAAAGCCCTATATGCAGAATTATGTATTGTTTAGGTGCAAATTGCTCACTCTTGCCTTGAAATGTGGCTTTTATTAGACATTGCTAAATTACAATAAAACTTGATAAGTTAATGACATTAGATCCACATCCTTGTTAAAAGACAGAGACCAAAGTACAGAAGTGCTTGGGTTAAGAAGACCTTTGCTTGGATTTGTGTGCTTTCTGTTACACTAAATTTAGCCAGTATTTTCAAATGCATTGTATATGTTTTCAAACTCAAAGTGAATTACTTAGTTGAATAAACCCTCCCATAAATTGATAATGTATGAAAGGAAACCAGGGTTATATGAGAGCAATTACTTTTCACAGTCCCTAGTGCAAACCATGTGATGTTGGGAAGTTCTGAGAGTTTGAATATGCTAATTATTCTTTCCCTTGCTCGGTGGTAGATGCTGTTTAGCTATAGAAATTGGCTCATGAAACTGCATGTTTTTGTGATGTGCTAGTTGCCATCTGCTTTGGAGATATTCCCATGCACTTTTGTTGATGCAACAGCTATAGTGTTTTCAAATGTTGATACTATAAAATGTAATGCGATTGGACTTGGACAGGTGCCTTAAACAGACCACCCATCATATTTACTTTGCTGCCAATCAGATCAGACAAACTCTAGGGTAAAACGTTGAGTGCTTTGAACTTTCCAGATAGTCAATAATTTGCAGTTCATTTTAAAACATATTTTGACAGCACTGAAAAAAATCCTGCTTAACTAAGTAAAAAAAATACTGTTACAATACAAGTTTTTGATGCTTACTTTTTCATTTGATTTTATTCTTAAGTTTTGTAACTATTTTCTTGAAGCCATGTAGTTAAAATGCTTTATTTTCGTAGCAAAAAAGAAAACTTTTGTCAGAGTAGTATATTATCATTATTATTATTATTATTATTCGAAGTCAAAGGCATAGCAAGCAGCTATAATCAATGATGTTTATGAAATAACTGGATCTGGTATGCAAGGTACATGAAATGAACAGTGCAAGTAATGTTTAATATAAATTATCCCTTCCATGAAGCTTAGATATGCTTATGTGACAAACACACTTGGAAATCACTGATTTTATATCCAGTAGGAATCTTTATCCTTGCCAGTTACAGAAAAATAACAAATTCAGAGTTCAAACCACTAATACATACCATATACACAATACTATGCACTCATGCATATATTGTTAACCTTTTTGGTGTCTTGATTTTAGCAACACTAAGAAAAGCCCAAAATGTTGACTTGAAATCTTAACCTTTTCAAGTGTTAGGGACTGAAGGTGAATGTTACAGATTGCTGGAAAAAAAGGGAGGGTTAAAATAGATTAAAATACAAGTCACAGCAGCATAGATGCTCCTTATCACAGATCCAGAAAATTATCTAAGATTGGATCAAAGGAATTGTATTTCAGAACAAGAATGCTTTTTATGGTAACTGATATCATGCTTTCCAAAACAGAATAGAACAGAGGTAAAAAAAAGGGCAGAATGAAAAGTAACAAAGCAGACAGTCAAGATCTTTTTCTTCTGAAATGTTAGGTGCAATTAAGAGCAATTCACTGAAATTACAGCACTGGCAAAATGACATAAATGAGAAGAAGACTTTATGTATGGTTACTCCAGCAAAAATATGGGACTCGGAGTTTAATTTTGAGGTGGCCTAAAAAAGTAAGATTTGTTTTCGTGCAAATGTTCAATAAGCATTTCTGAAAAGAAATAGGATTATCTGTTAAGATTTTCATAAGGAGCAAGTGAATCTTTTAAGGAATTTCATAACCATCAGGCACATTTTGGGTTTAAGAGTGGTTGGTGGTGTGCCAAGCACAGAGGAAGAGAAGTCTTAGGTGTGGTTGGTTGTTTCTGAAAAGAGATAGTGTTGACAATTATTAATAAGAAAAATGAAGTCTCAGGAGAGGATGGCCTAATGGCAGAGCTATTAGCTATGTCCAAAAAAAAGGTTTCACATCCTTGCTGAAGCATTCAAATTACATGAGAACACATTTTCCCAGATGGGTGAAAAAGAAACATAATCATCTCAGCCTTTAAAAATCATGACAGAAATAGTTGAGAAAATTATACCACAATTATCTTGATTGATCTTGTAATAAACTCTGCACACAATCTATCTGCCTTTGCTGGCAAAGAGCTCAGAAGGAAATATATTTCTCTTCTTTTTTAAGAAAAGGACCAAAAGGAACTTGGGGTGAAGTTTTTTCACATTTGGTTATTTATTAAGTAGAGATGCTCTGGAAAAAAACGTGGCTATCTAACGTGGCTATTCTGTTTAAGTTAAGCAGAAGTTCAATATAGGATCAGGTAAGGGATTTCTGTCATAGTCCTTTTCTATAATGGACAAAATTAGTTTGAAGTTCTGATATTCTCTAGTGAAGATTTCACAATTATGGCAAAGTTGTAGAAAGCTTATGAATTTTACTGTTGTAGCAGGATAGTAAATTGGTGTAAAACTGGTGATTTAAACAGTGGGGTTCAAGAAGATAGTGCTTCATGGCAAAGGAAATGAAAAATAAATATTATTAATATTATTATCACATTCTCATTCCTTTTGCTTTGGGAGATCGTAGTTCTTAGTTCTACTGACTGAATACAGAAATTGTAGATTTAAAAGGAATCTTAAATATTTATGAATAGAATAGATCACAAGAGATTTCCTCAGAACAGTATTGGAAACCCCTACCTCAATTTGATTACCTCAGCGTACTGAGTTTACACTGTGTTGTCCTCAAACAGAATTGAGAGATGTATATTTAGAATCTCAAAATACATTAAATTGTTCTGTATCTGATGCCAGTGTTTAGGAATGGAGAGATTTATTCTGATTAAAACAACAAACAAAATCCTATATTAACTCTGGAGTAAAATTCTTTTCTGCTCCATTCTGACCTGGTCATTGCCATTTGATATGGCCTATTTGAACTACTAAATGAGACTGTTAAGACAAAGCTTATTTTGCCATTTCTTTGCAGAGTGGAAATGACCATTTGCAATTCTGAACTTAAGGTTTACAATGGCTCCAAGAATCCGGGCCTCTATGAGACTTTGGGATCAGTGAAGTGGTTTAATATTAGAGCCTTTGTGGTAGTGATGTAGAAGAATTATTGGTTTAGGCAGCTTGAATTGTGAATTTGACCAGTACCTTTTAATCTTGTGTTATAAAAGGATGGATTTATGGACTGTACTGAAGCTGCCAATAGTAGTATATTTTATTAAAGGAGAAGCAAGAAAACTGAGTGAGACCCCAATTCCTCAACCCCTTCTTTTGTCAAGTAGCTGGGGCAGAAAGGAGAGGATAGACACTGCTTATTATGAATGAATATTGTAGATTTGCTCTAATTTATGAGACCTAGTTCTTTCTGATACAGTTTTATTCTGTGGCAGCATAGAAAGCAATACCTATCAAAGCTTTTAATTTTAAAAGCAAACTTATTGTTTCAATGAATATACTCCTGGCCTAATGTTTTAGCAGAACAGGAAACATGCACTTTGCGTGTCATCCATGTGTCAGAACATTTGATAACACTTCAAAAGGATCTGTTTTGCCAAGCTGGTTCTGATATATAAAAGCTATGACTTCAAATTATTTCCCCCTTTTAAAATTCCTAACAATTCTTTTTTTTTTCTTCTCAATAATAATGTTGTTATATTTATTTCCTAAGGGCATCCAGGTGTTTTCACTGGTATAATGCAATTTTGATACATTTCTGTCCTGCGTGCCAAATTAATTGAATTGATCACTGCATGTGAACATGGCTCAGCACTGTCCAGGGGCTTTTAATGAGATGCAGCTTGTAGGTTCCTGCTTCCCAAGGCAGCAGTGGGCAGCAAGGACCCTCCGTGAGTTCCGGAGAGCAAGGTGGGAGCTTCAACGCACTCAGGAGAAAATGTGTCGCGGAGCCCCACGTGCATCAGGGCTGATAATCAGCACTCATCCAAGCACAACAATAGCTAAATTTGGCTGCTGCTTGCACCAAGACACAGCCCGTCAAGGGCAACATCTTGCAAGGACCAAAAAGAGAAACTCGGGCTGACAGCAGCGTTGTACTTGGTTCTGAGACATCGTGCTTGGGTAGCATGTGAACATGTGAGCATGGTGAATCAGGGCAAAAATGGGCAGAACCGAGAGAAAGTAGAGCTCTGGAAGAAGCAAATTCTATTTATGTATTTTACTTCTGTGTTTTTAACAATATGGTAAATGTAACCCTATTTTCAAAGCTTGTGCCTAAACATACTTGGGTATAGGGTATATGTTTTTTTTCAACTCAGTCTTTAGGAAATAAATAAATAGGAGTAGATACTTGTGAGGCATAAATTAATGTGGCACCAATAATGTTGATGAAGATCTCGTGTAGAGCAGAAACCAAATATTAAATATGGGGACAGCCCCACACCTTAAGGAATTTAGATCTGGGGTTCGGGTTTGAGCCTAACTTTAAATAGAGCAAATTGTTCAGAAAGGTCAGGAGCACTCTTCACGTCAAAAAATAGAGTTAGTAGCAATGGACTTAACTCTGAAAGTCTGACATCCTTCAGGAGTGGTCATGCCTATTATGTCACTACTAAATTCTCGAGAAATTGGTAACTCAAAATGGAAAATCCAGATTTGTTCTTGTGAGCCTTGCAAGCTCATAATTACACTGTAGGTGTATGACTTTGGCTTTATAGACATTTGGTTTCGCAGACTTTTGGCTTCACACAGATAAATAATGATAACTAATAATAATAAACAGTCATGCTTTTACAATTACTTTTTCTTCATATGCAGCCTGCACTTGGACACATCCAAGTGTCACCTTTCTGTTTCATTGTTACATTTATTTTGTTCCTGCTTTCTAGCTCTTTATGTATATATTTACGGTATGAAAATACTTAAATCACTATTGCATTTTTTTGTTATTATTATTACTCAGTGTGACCACTTTTCCCAGGTGCTTATTTTTCTTATTGAAAAAGGGTCTTACTCTATTTTATTCATGTTTATGTTTAGTATGCTTCTGCCGCATTTCATGCTTGTTGAGCCTCTTGGATAGGATAATGTTTTAGTATGTGCATCATTATCACTTCCTTCATTATTTTATATACATTTATTAAATCATCTTAAATGTTTTTCTTCTTCATTGAAAATAAGCTTAACATATAACAGGTGTGGAGCCAGATGGGAGAGGGAGCTCAAAATAACAGTGCTAGTATATCCACAGCAGTGCAATGCAGAGGCCCCTCTCCATCAAACAACATGAACACACAGCAAAGCAAAGGGGGATACAGTAAAGCAAAGGGGGATATAGCTTTCCTAGCCCACTGGCTCTCTAAATCACCCTCTGCATGTCCTAAGAACCTATGGTTGCAGGTCTATATGATAAAAGGGAGCAATGCAAAGCATGTAAGTTTTCCAGGCCCCCAAATTTATTGACTCATTGTCATTCATGTCATTCACGGTGCTCTCAGTTTTTTTCTGCAATACTGAGATTTAATGCTGTCCTAAAATACACATTTTCCCTTTAAGGACACACGGTTTAGGTAGGGAGTGCTGCTGAGCTGCCTTGGGATTCCTCCAAAGTAAAAGGTGACAAAAAGTTGCCATAATGGCTTTACAGCAGCCCTGCTCTCAAGCATCAGCTTAGGACTGTATTTATTAAGTGCCTGGAAAACAGCTGACTGCGAGGTATTCACAGGTATCAGAAGGATACCCTCAGGATCACTGCAGCCAGGGGAAGTTTACGGGAGCTTCATGCCTCCTCTAAAGTGCATAGTAGCCCAAACTAGTCCCATGGTCTGAAGTGGGAGAAAAGGTCACAGTGCCACAGGTTGTCCTGTTTCTGCCTTTGCCTCCACGTGGTACAGATGAAGATCTGTCACTAAAGAGTAGAGATGTATTTCAGTTCCTTATACGACCGGGCTCTAAATCAAGAATGGTAATATAATCCTAGCTTTTCCCTCCCTTCTCTATATTATTATTAGACTATTTCCGTTGTCCCTGTTTCTCTCTTTTTTTTTTTTTTGCGTTTTTAGGAGACCACTATTATATTTTCTTTTTCTTTAATGTGAATATATCTAAAGAGCCCATTGTTGTGAGTTGAAATATTTATGTAGTTTAGCATTCAGTAATTCCATTTGCTCCTTTAATTTGATCCTTTAACTTACTTCTGCTTATTTTTACATACAGTGCCTCCAAATCCTCTGCACCAGATTTGTTTATCTTTTTTAAAAGCTTTCAGCTCTCTGCTTGTAAAACTCTTTGCATTTCATTCCTTACCTAACCACAATGGCCTATGTTGCACTTTTCCCTGTTTAGATTGAAGTGGGAAGAATTTCAATTGCACTCTTTCCAACAGTTGCTTAAACATTTCCCACTTTTCCCCTAGTAGCTTTCCCACAGTTAGTAGAAATCTATTCGAAAGTAGTTTCCACTTTTTTCAAAGTCAGCTACTTCATTTTTCTTACTGTTTCGGGTAATATTCTATGCTCACTCTTGAAATTGTTCAGCCATTTTATGGCTTATATATTTTTATAACTGCATGTAAGGACACACACATACACACTTATTTACTGTGTTTACTTTTTTCCTCTCTCTCTTCCTTCCTCAGCTTCCAATCTGCTTATAGCCTTCTGTTTCATCCTTGTGTCTTTTAGTGTTTTGGGTTTTTTTTCAATTCCTTGTGCTGAATTTTTTCCTCAAAGTCATTAGTGGGATGGAGACACTAATGATGTGAGGCATATGTCCTATCCTCCGGGACATCTGACCAGTTGGACATCTTGGTGTAAGTTCTGGCACAGCTCAGCCCAGATGTTTTAGTGGTGTGTGGGACAGTGAGAACGGAGTGATATTAAGCTAAGAGGAGACAGGCTATAAACAGAAAATGCTGGATCCCTTCTCCTAAACTTAGTTCAGCACTGAAACTGCATTTTGGAGCGGAAGCCTGAGAAAGTAAGGCAGTGTGTCCTGAAAACTGATTCCCTAATTACCCGTCATTATTAAACTGTAGATTTCCCCTCACCCCAGAGTCTAAGTTTCTGTAACTTTAAGAAGTCACTCAAAGTAGTAATAGCACTCGGTGTTTTATAATAACAAGAAATGAAAAAGCATTAGGTAGTCAACCCTTTAAAAATCCTTGGGCCTAATTCAGCGCTATGTGGCTCTGGGTTTTCTACTGGTTCAGATCCAATGATTTCACTGGCATAAAAGAGGATGAGGGTGAATCAGGCACTCTACTAGTTGTTAAACTACTTGCATAGGAAGACCAACTAGAGCAGAGGTGTGAGGTGACTTAGGTAAAGATTTTCTATTCTTTTACTCATTCTTGAAGTGCAAAGGCATATCCTGTGTAGTGTGGAATGTCTCAAAGCCAAAGGCCGTGGGCTTGCTCTCCAGCTGATGTTAACTGGCACAGCTCCCATGAAATCAAGTTTTGATTTGTGGAGCAATTCCAGATTAGACCAGCAGAGAAACCTGGTCACTGGTTGAAACTCCCAAACTCATATTACATTTGTTTATTTTCTCCACCCAGACAGTTCCTCCAACCCAGTTTTATTCCACATGACTACCTGACTGCACATTTCTTTCTGAAATACAGCCTCCAGCAAGTTCTTTCTCGTTAATTTTGAAGTGTTGACATAAGAACCAGTGGGGTGTAAGTGCAGCACCTCCAAACGCCATGTGAAAACCTGAGCATGATTGCAGAGACTGCATACACCTGCCTGAGTAACTTTGAATGAAATGCTGGATTAAAGATGGAATAGAAGATGCTAGGTCTGAACGAAGGAAAAGATTAAACATCATCTTCAGCACAGGCCATGCCCCAACATATAAACTCTTTGGAGGGAGCAGAGGCAAGATTCACTAACTGTGAATTAATTCACTTGCTTGCATAAAACCAAAAGATGCATGTTTTATATTGGGGCATTTTTTTTTGATGAGGCAAATAACAAAACACTGTCATGAAGAAATGCTTGTTTGAAGGGTGTGTGTATGACCACCATAGCATTTTATTTACTGTACAGCTTTAAGTGTTAATGGAGTTGTCCTGAAACAAGGTAGGAGCTAGAGCTTTTGGAATAAGAGGCATTTTGATAGAGCTGCTCTACACAATAATAACTGCAGCCTTCAAGCTAATCAGGGATGTTTTATAATATTATCAGTAGGTATTGAAAAACCCCAATGATTTGTTTGTTTATATGAAGTTCTATGGTTTATTTTTCCTTTTTTTAAAGTAGCACAGCAGTGTGCTTTTTTGAAAGAAAAATAATGTCAACAGAAGACTAAAGACCACTTGCCTGTGAAACATCTGCGCTAAGAAGCCACTTGAAAAGTAACCACTCAGTAGCATGATCAGAAAACATCTGTGAAGTTCTGGGAGGAATATTGCCTCTGGGAGGAGGCAAGGAAGGACAAGTGAGGTTGGAAGTAGGTCGGGGACAGCAGCAGCACCTCTGTTACCTCTTTCATGCTTGCATCGGTATTCAATGTCAAGGAGGCTAACTTCCATCTTTGTGCTCTCCTGGGTGACGTGTAGCTCCCCAGCCTCACTCGGGCAGCACGAGGATGAGGTTGGGAAGGAGGGAGCGCAGCGTGTAACCTGGACCTGTATCTGTGTGTGCTGAGCCTTGTTTGCCCTCGTTGTGCTTTACGTGTCAGATAAATTGCACAGCATTTTATTAGAAAAACATTGCTCCTAGGAAAATCATACATAGACAAGCCATCTGCCTGCATACATCTATCTGAAGACTTTTTTAATGCTGACAGTTTGATTTCAGGGCACTTAAGAAAGACTTGCCCAGGATGATACACAGCGGTGTCTTAACCATTAAGCAGACATTTGGTTTTAATTGACGTACAGATTATGCTGCCTTTTGAAAGTGGGATAGTAAGTGTTTATTCAATCACACCAACACAGCTTCTCAGCAACTTTTAGCAGAGAACACTGCTGAGACATTTCCCACAACGTACCGTGGCCTCAGAATCCCATTGGTTTGTTATAGAATAAACAGTCAGGAATTCCTGGAAATTAAAAAAACAAAAACCACATGGACGGTAGGAGAAAATTAAATTAGTGACCCTAGGTAGAAACAAGTAAGATTTTCAGGCATCCACTCTGTTTCCAATCTTATTTATTCCTTTTCTGGTATTAATCAACCTCTTAGATTTCCCTCTGGATCTGTTTTTTCTTTTTTCTTTTATTACAAATTTAAAGATATTGTAGAATGGCAACCACAGTATACTATAGGCTGAATATATTACCTTTCTGAGTAATGCAGACAGAAATTGATATGCATTCATAAGGATTACAAATATTTATGCATGGATGAGAAATATATAGTTAAGTAGACATAGATGGAAGTGTGTATCTGTATTAACAGAGGAAAAGATACACTGGAAAACTGGTGCATCAGTTCACTCATTTTAAGGAAAAAAAATCTCTAAGACTTTTACTGCTAGTTACAAATCTTGTTTCATATAATAGATCATAAAATGGAAGAAAAGAGAAAATGTAAGAGCCAGGCATAGGAATCAGAGTTTTTTGTCACCTTGAATAAATCTAAAGTACTCCAAAAAAATGGAGCAAATAATTTCAGTGTTTTTCACGTGGTCTGTATTGAACTGGTTAAGAACCCACAACAGAAAATTATTATGCACATCTGAGTAAGGGTTGTAAGGGTTTGAACACCTTGCAATTTTAGTACAACTTAAGCACAGTCTGCCCTAAAAAGTGACACTCTTGTGAATCACAACCAGAATGCTACTTGGTATTCTGGAAGAAGAACAGTCGCACCATTTAAAAAAGGAGATGATGTTCAAAGGGCAGATGCTCACCTTATATTCGAAATCAGGCCTTTTTCAAATATCTCCATTTGGGAAAGTAAACGAGTGGACATTGAAATGGGACGTTTTGAAAAATGTCTTATCTTTCTGCGGAAGAGAAGGAATATTGATCGTTTGTCAGATGGACAGGTTGGAGTTCACAGCATTGCTGCTGAATTTTCTGCCTTGGACGTGCACAACGTGGCAAAGCACATGCTGAAGTCTCAGCACGCGATCTGGTCTGCACCGGCAGACAAGGTGGGCTGTACGATGGAGGCATACGGCCTCCTCCTGTTGCTGGAGGAGCCTGCCAGCAAGGAGCAGAATTACCCCTTAAAAAGTATATCTTTCTTCTAAAGTGAAGAGGCTGATGTATCGTCTATATACATCTGTGATAGCCTGAGTTTTTCACCCTCCATGTTTGCCTCATCCACCTCCACAAGTTTTTTATCTGCCTGATTTGCTAGTGAATGAAGACGATATTTTGTAAGTGGGCTGGGAGCAGTTTAACAAGTACAACACACCTAGAATAATATGAACATTAACATTTTTAGTGATTCCAGCTTAACTTATGCTTCAAATTCACAAAACTGAGGCATTACAGAAACTTGCTTAAATATTTATCTTTGCCTGATAAATAAATATTTATCTTTGCCTTTGATTTATAAAATCATTGCCTTTTGCTATCAATTCAGTCTGTAGTGCAAGTTAAATAAAATTTAGGAATATCTAAACAATGACTTGTAACACTTTTAAATAAGCTGATTTTGACAAAAAGAAAAGAAATCCAAAAAACAAACAAACAAACAAAAATCCCCCCCCCCCAAAAAAAAAAAACCAGTTTTTGCTTTGTTTTGTTTGGAGCTAGGAACAGGAACTATAAATATAATATAGATTTCATAATGCTGTCCCTACTTGCAGTATTTTCTGTGCTTTACAGTGCTTCTTTCCATCCATTAATCTAAGGTGTAGAGCATAGAGACAGGCATTTCAGCCTCTTGGGACTACCAGAATGTATACATTTCAAACAATAAATAAGTAAGAAGCATCATAAACACAGTATTTTTGTGGCATTTTGATCTCAGCTGTCAGGAAAAAAAATAACTCTGAAATGAAAAATATCTCTAAGTTTATCAAACTTTGAAACCAAAGAAGCACTCGTTTGGGTTAAAATCAAGTTTGACTTTCTCAGAACTCATTGCCTACCTTTGTAGATAACAAAAATTGTCTTCATCACCTGCAGCATTCCTTATTCTTTACATGGATAGAGAGCACAAAAAGTCCAATACTAATAAACATTCAAGCTATTTATTTCAATAGTAAGTAATCGCTGTATAACGATTTACAAAAATTGCACATCCTCTGTTTAACTAAGGTTTTGCCTGTGATCTTCATAATCAGTTCTGCCTGTTTGAAGAAACGCATGCTTGCACAGCTTGAAACATTTAAAACCTTTCAAGTCGGGCTTTGGCACCTCTGATGGTATGTACTGTGCTTATGACAGTTAATCATGTGAACTGATTTTTTTTCTCTTCCCTTTAAACTTGGTAGATTTAAGATTATCTTTTTTTTTTTTTCCTTATATTGTTTCTTCAAAAGTTCAATTTCCAGTTCATGAAACTACTTGACCTGGAAAATAAACACTGCACCACATATAGCACTGTGGGACAGCAAAAGAAATCAGACTTGCATAGCTAACAGAGGAGGCACATCAATATGAAGCAATGAGGGCCTGATTTTTTATGGAGTTGTAGTAACAACTTTAGGCTATCTAAATGAAGTAGATGTGTTTTATCAGTGCCCTAAGTGCTCTGTAGCTTCCATAAAGGAGCTTTTAAATTCTGGTCCTTCGGTGTTTGGTGACCTAACTTTATTTCCCTAAAAATAATAAAAACTACAGAATTCAGTGGAAACCACTGATGTTTCATCCCTCTGAAAAGAAACAGAGTAATGTCCCTGCTAGTGGAATGGGACCAGGCTCCTCCCAAAGCACTGTGTGTGCACTTTTGCACCAGTGAAGGAGCTGACATACAGCTTTAGAAGTTATATCGCAGGCCCACAGAATAACGCAAGCTGAAAGGGACTCCTGGTAGTGTAGTCCTGTTGAAAAGAGGACTAATTTCAGAATTAGGTAAGGCTGCCCAGAACCTTATCCAGTTCAATTCTGAATTGCGCTAAGGATGGAAATTCCACTGCTTCCCTTGACAACCTGTTTCAATGCTGCACTAGCTTCACTGTGATTTTTTTTTCTAATGTCCAGACAGAATTTTCCTTCCTATCAGCTGTTGCCCCATGCCCTTCTGCTGAGCACTTTGAGAGGAGTCTATATGTGTCTTCTCTATGGTCACTCTTTCTTAAGGGGGTAGCAGACAGCAGATAACCCCTCCCTTAGCCTCCTTTCCTCCACTCTGAACAAACATGACATGCTCAGTTTCTCCTTGTACCCGATGCGCTCCAGTCTAACCATCTTGATGACTTTTCATTTGGGCTCACTCCAGTTTTATCCACGTATTTCTTGTATGAACACAGCACTCCAAATGCAGTCTAAAGAGTGCTGAATAGATGAGAAGGGTTAGCAAAAATTTATTCATTCACTCTGATATTACAGAACCATTCCATGCTTCCCTGAATGGGATGGCTGAAGGACTGCTTATTGACAGACTTGTCAAATAGCTCCAGACATTCCCACTCCCTGCAGGTCGACATGGTACAGAGAACAGGGTACACCCATGTTCTAGATCTGAGCTGCTTGAGTCTGATGTATGGAAATAGATGGCCTGAAGTAAGTAACAGGACTAAAGAATAAATACATACTTTGTAAATGCGTGGAAGACTTTAATACATAGGTTTTACAAGGCGTAAATCTATGGAATAGATAATACATGCAACAGTGAATCAGTGATTTAAACACAAGAATACTTTCTCAGGCAGTCTCCTTCTTTAGACTGACTCTATCATTTCAATTCATTTTACAAGCTTCCACTGAGTTTTTGCATCAATATGCGTCATTTTGCTACTGTGACAAAAACCACCATTAGGGAGTAAAGATGTCACTGCTTTACACTGACATTCAGCAGCAGAGGATGAACTAGTGGGATGAGATGTCTACTCATGGTTGCATAAATACAGGTTCTTATGCTACCTCTCTCATCTTTCTGGTAATGTTGTTTTTATGTTTGTATGGTATCTTGTATTAGCTTGAAAACTTTTTTTTTTATTGTTTCTTTGAATATTGCCCTGTGTGCAGTTTGACTTTGATAGGAACTTTCAGATATTATCTCCGTACTATCATAAACATATCTGTATGTTGATAATAAATGACTGCATTGCATATTTCTGAAGTATTTCATGAATGTGTCAACATAGGAAGCAGGTTGAAAATGCTGTGTTCAGTCATGTGGATTATGGTGTTCGGAAAAGGATTGCCTGTAACATCTCTATTTCCAATTATATTTTTCTATGTTGCTTGTATTGGACATATCTGACATTTCGAAACAGCATCAAAAGATAGCATTCTACTGATTACATCTTTTTTATAATTATTCTTGGTTTCATAAATGAAGTCTTCAACGATTATGCTAAAGTGGTGTCTGTATTTATGGATTGGCACTGCATTTTTATATGAAGCATGCTTAATTTTTTCACTAGAATTTTGGGGTGGCAAATAGAGATCACTAATAGCTTCTCTTTGCCTGGAAGGCTGGTGTGTTTTACCTCACTGACTATTCACGCAGTTTGGACAGATTACGTATACTGGAATCCTGCCCCTTTGTATGCTGCCATCCCAGAATATTGGCTGTAAATTGTAAGAATAGGAAAGAAAGCAAGCTCCTATTTTGAAACTAATGTTCCTCATAAGGAAACTTTAAAAGTGAAAGTTCTTCCAATTCTAATCATCCTAGAAGCACCAGTAGCCCCATTTCCCTTTATAATTGTAAGCATACCAGGCTCTTGGACTTTCATTCTGTATGTGCTATTATAGCACATAATACGGCCCCAAAATTCTGGTGCATAAAAATATCAAATTTTCCTTGTTTTATTGAGAGTTTTATTGAGTTACAGCAATGACAGTTAATGGGATGATAGGCATAAATGCAAGCTGCATTTTAATAGGATGTTCATATGAGCAGAATAATGATAGCATGTTAATTACAATTATATATTTTTTACCCCTTCCTGGTGATGAACTGTGTTTTGAGGTGCTCAGAACAATGTGTTTGGCAACCAAGATAAAACACTTGCAAAGCTCCTTGCTAGTAGTTTATTCACAGAATTACCATAAAATGGTCCTGTCTTTGTAGGTGAAGGGGGGAGGGAAATCATGACGAGGAATGAGAACAAAAGGAATTACTTTGCAGTAACATGCCATCTGGGATGAAAATTTGGAAGAGAAGTGTGGGTTCTTACCAAAACATGACCTGTTTCCCAGTCTGTACATTGTCATAGTAACTAAGTATCATGGCACGTACAGTGCATTTTGGATTCCTAAAGATAAATTAACATGATTTATAGGAATTTATAAAGAATTTATAAAGATACATTCCATCTTGTCTGGTGCCACCTGCATGATTTTAACTTATCTCTCCATTTTGTTAAAAATCTCACATAATGTTTACAAAATAATCCTTCTTCAGAGTCATTGCTGTTTCTTAATGGAAGGTGAAGAACAGCATCTTTGCCATACCTTTGCAGTGTTACCTGGAAACCTGTAAAATTGTTTATCACTTTCCACTAAGGTTCTTATAGACATTATTCCGCATTTTTTAACAGTAATATACACTTAGATGCCAATATACTGCTTTTGTTGAAGACAGACTAATGGTAGAGCTGGGTTGCTGATTTAATTACCTCTGGATCCTAAAAGGGTGTATTTCAGGGACCAAATTTCCCCCTTTAGGTTTGTTTACAGTTTATGTTGTTCACACGTGTTAAGTAATTTCTAGCAATTTTGGCAGAAAATTTAGTTAAGAGACTGAACTCATATGTAGTCAGCATTTCTTCATCATGCAGACATGCACTATTCATAACGTGACAGTTGACTCATACTTAACAACCTAATTATTTTCTTCCAGGCATGTGTATTAAACTAGACCCAGACTAAGAAGATATTTGCTGTGTATGTACAGCAAAACAAGGTCTCTGTAGTTCTCCATGATGGACAGCATTTTGAAGAGAAGTCCTTATTTTACAGCAAAGATTTGTTTTACAAACCTGAACTCTGCAGCTCAAGGAAGCTCTTAACATTCTTTAATGAGTGAGTGTGAGTAAACGGTGCACCACGTCAGTGCTAGTCAGTGATGGCTTAGGGGTATGAACTTGTTTCCACTGAAAAACGGCTAGCTTTCACTGGTGAGAAATATCCTACTATTCTGTGATGGAGCACTCAGTTGTTCCTTCCTGCCAGGGTATCCTAAATAATCTCCCAACGCAGGCTTCCCCAGCTGGAATCCTGATCGGTATTTATGATTTTTTCAGATAACTAGTGGTTCTAACAGTCTCAAGTTAAAAAATATCCAAACCCAAGATATGCTGTTCAATAAAAATGTTCCACAAATCACCTCTTCCTTTAAAGAAGCTTTTTTTAATAGTAGCTGGAGCTGAGTAATTGGCCAGTCATCTATTTAGTTTTGAGTCTCTTCCAAGGAATCTTCTTGCTGGTGGCATTTCTCCTGATGAGTGATGCTGAGTCCTTCTGTGTATCAAGAGGTACAGCTTTTTTTTTTTTTTTTTTTTGCTATGAGCATGCACCCTACCTGAAAAATATTTCATCTGTGAAATATCCTTAAACCTTCTGGTTTTGGCTAATTGTGATATTAGTCCTAACTTTGGCTACAGGGCAATGATAGTCGGACTTTGTCAGGATTTTCTTGGCGAATGCTGCAGCTTGCTGCTACAAAAGTAAAACAAACACCACGGCACATTTGAAAGGAGAAAATCTCAAGCCAGCCAAGGTCCTTGACAGTTTTTCTACATACTATTGCTTCACATAATAGATAGATGTTTGCATCTGAACTGGATTCACCGTTTTCAAAGTCAGGCATGTCTCAGTCTCGGAGTTCACATACAGTTTAGATTTAGAGACAACTGGAAAGACAAAAAGCAACTGGTTGTTCTGTAAGTAGTATTAAATGGATATAAATCTGAATGATCATTCTGGATTTGTATTTAAAACTGAGAATTTAATCTGGGGCAGTGTGGCCAAAGGATTCTGATCTCTGACCCATTGGTAGGTAAATTACACCATGTTAAACATAATATGAGTTATATTGTTCCACAGCTTTCAGTCATGTTTTAAGAGGATAATGTAGTATTGTTAAACTACGGTGGATAATGTTACTTTCCTAAATGATTCCTTTAGGGTAGTTATTAAATCTTGGAAATTAGAGGGAAATTCTGCAGCACTCAGCATTGCAGCCTGACATTTTTGCAGATCTTTTCATCACCTTTATTTACTAATGTATACATTTTATGTGTTATGTAGGCCAGAATCAGTAGTCTGGATCCCTGTTCAGGAATGTTTGCAATCAGTCCCATGCTTTTCAGTTTGTATCTTCCCTAGTGTATAGGAAAGTACTTCATATTTTTATGAGCGGTAATGTATGTCAGGATACATACTTACAGAATAAAAGCCTAGTTATGTTAAAAAAGGGACTAGGTTGAAAAAATAAAGATCTTCACTCAGCAATATCACAAAGGATAGATGAGGAAGATGGGCTTGACTTGATAGATTTTAATGAGGAAAAACTGTATAGTCAGACATTTACTGAAGAATTGCTATTACATATATGCAAGTGAAAGGCACCTTTGCACCTCTATGTTCCATTTTTAATTTCTTGTATTATAATTATATCATAATTTTACTGCGACACAGATTGTCATATTCCACATTGTGCAAGGGTCCTGCTATATAATTAGGATTCTTAGACATTTTAGTAAACAGAAGACAACACTTTGGGACATGAGATAAGACCATAGAGAGAAAAGATCAGAAATCCATCCTGATTCCTATTGTAATAGCATTTGGTTGTTGTTTTTTTTTTTTATTTTTTCCTGTTTGAATGTTTGTATTTCAGTTCTTTTCTTGCCTTTTAAAATATTTTAAATATCTTAGAATTAAGACCCACTCATATCTGTTTTCTCTTTGAGCTAAAAATGACAGAAATCATCGTGGGAATTCAACAGCTAATTGAAAAATGAACAAGAACCTATGCTGTCTCTGAAAATTTCTGTGCTTCAACCTTGATATTTTCTACTTTATTTTACCTTACCTTTGTGTAGGCCATGTCTAGATTTCCACATATTTTCATAATATTTCATAAAAATACAGATGCAAGGAAAGGAACAATAATTTTGATATCAATATTTAAAAGATTCTTCTAAAGTAGTAGCCCATGATTTTTTTCCTATAGTATCATCTTGCTTTATCAGAAATATAAGACTTCTTGTCCCTGAAATGCCATACTGGAAGGAATAAAAACAGAGTCATAAGAAAGAAGGAATAACTGAATTGTGTTCCAACAATTTACAGATATCCTCATTTCTTTGAAGAGATATCAAAATCTGAAAATAATATTTAAAAGAAATTCCTGCTGAGCAGCATTCATGCACTACTTCTGTAATTCTTGTAAAATCAAGGGGAATTAAAGCTTAGATTTATCAATCTAATTTCAGACCCATGACTAATGCCTAGTGAGAAGACTATTTACTCTAAGAGTTGTAGGAAGAGATGTAGGATGGATTTGACTGAAGGGAAGAGAATATAGTTTCATTTAAAATATGTTTCAGTGTTTTGTAAATGACTATCTGGAATTTCAGGAACCACAGTCCAACCATAAGATAAATTTAGCCGGAGACCCTTCTGTTTTTTAATCTCCTATGTGTGATATTGATATATGACTAGGTTCTTCAGAAAAATAACCAATGATGTTGTCTAAAAACACATTACAATCTCTGCAGTGATCTGCCACCACCTTTTATATCTCTTGTGTATCTCTTCTCTAAAACTCTCTAACCTCATCTCCACTGTGCATAGATTTATTTTTGTATTTTCAAAAGTGTGTTTAGAACATAATTCTTTACAAAAGTACTTTGTGCTAGATCTACTTGGAGGTATCTCTTCTAAAGCCTCAACTCCAGAGGATTTCCAAGCTGCAACCACAAATTGTGTCAGTTGTTTTCTGTATGAAATACAGTACTTCATTATTGCCACAGGGGGTACTGTTGGCTTAATTTTGTACTTAAGTCCCTACTGCTGAAATTATTAAGTTAATGATTTATGCTCCTATGATACAACAATCTCTAGTGTTTAAATTGGTTACTATGTTTTGTTTACTGTTTATAACTACCACAGTTGTTTTAAATGCCATGAAAACTACTTGCCAGCTTGTATGGTTTATTTCTCCCTACGGATTTTTACAAAAGACTGATTGATATAAGCTAAAAAAAAAACACTATAGTGATTTATGTTTTTTAAAAATCCCAAGAGCTATGAATTAACCACTGTTCTGTTATATAGAAAAAAATATCACTCTGGTGACACCGAACAATGGATATCAAAACCTACTTATTCTAGTGCTTGCTTCTGGTTTTATCATAGTGGAAAATTTGAGTGTACTTTTTTTCTTTCTTTTTCTTTGAATGCTATGACTGCATCAGTTTTGGACTATGAGCTCACTAGTTTTTCCCTTGGGTTCCCCCTCATTATGCCATGTTAAATACTTGATTCACTTACACAGGCTAATGTTTGCAAAAGTGAAAAAAAAATGTCCCAGAGTTCATTGCTTGACAGAGGTTAGCTCATTTTAGCTCCTGGTGCACAAAGAAGAGCTGTGAGCCTAATTTTACAGCTTCAAGGAAATCATCTGATAACAAAACAGGGCATATTCTGTAGCTCTCTGTTACTTTAAAGAGAAGCACTTACTCTTTTTCAGTGCAAAAAAAGACTATTTAATAGTCAAAATATAGCTGAATTGTGAGGGACAAGACACAGAGAGTTCAAGAGTGAACTATGGGAGTTACAAGACAGTGACATCAGGCATTTTTCTTTCACCCTGCAGGGTGAAATATCAGTCAAAATGAATCATAAAAAAAATTTTAAGACATCACATCTTAGGTTTCATTTTCCATAGTACTGATATCCAGTTTGTATTTGTATCATTTCATGAACCCTTTGAGCCATCATTTCCAAATATACTTAGCAAATTTCTTACTGGAGAGTTTGTGACTGAAATTAGAAATGCAAGTTAAATCACTTTATGGCAATATGTAAAATACACAGGGCAAATCTTACAGATCACTAGAGTCAGAAATCCAGCAGACCAGTTTTACCTACACACATCCACAGACCATGGATCAACATCCGAGCTGCTTTTCATTACTCCTAGAGGTCAGGAGCACATGTTGCTGATCCACCCATCAGCCTTCGGGTGTCCAGCCACTGGCCTAGTTCCCAGCGAACTCAGGCTGTTCAGACAGCCAAAAATGGATGGAGTTGATTAGGTGATGCTATAGGAGCCATCCCATCAGCAATACACTACCAGAACCTCTTATTCCCCAACACATGGGCTGGGATTTTCCCACTAGTGAGATCTCTTAAATCTATTACTTATCATCAGAGTAATGTAAAATGATTTTTGCAGTAGGGAGCAGCACTAAGACAGATAGTTTTAGGTGGAAGGAAGATGCTGGCAATATAGAAAATCAGGCACAAGTATTTTAATTGGAGAAATTCGTGGAAGTGACTTCCTGATACTGCTCTTTCATGTAAAACCAAGGAATTTTGCTATGATCCCCATATTTCTGTCCCAGATTTCCCCAACTGGAGAGCACCACAGATATTATTCAAAATAGAATTGATGCATTTGGGTTCCATCCAACTTGCTACACATCCACATGGTGATCTGCACATATACTTGCCAAGGGCTGCTGGACATCTGGCAACCAGAGCTACCTTTCCTCTGGGCTGACTTATCCAGACAAATGAGAAAATTATCTTTGACTGCCCAGAGAATATTTCCAGGCAGAAACAGGGGATATGGTCGCAGAAACCCTCAGCTAGTGACAATCTGTTAAGTGTAGCCTTTCACAAATTCATGTTATTTTCATTAAAAGACAACATGCAAGCACGTATGAAGTTCTAAAACCCACAACAGAAAAGCCTTGAGCTCTATCTAGCCTAAAATAATATAGGTTGAAGTTAAATTTCAGATATTTTTTCACATACCTACTAAGATCCTTCAGTGTATTCAATCCATCCTTCTTAACAAATATTTCTGAGGAGGGAAGAATTCCACGTGATATGGGAGAAAATCTCTAATATAAAGAAAATCTCAGATGTGAGGGTGAGAACCTGAGTGAGAACAGGAGGTCTGGTGGCGGAGGTAGCTCTCCAGAATTTTGCTTTTGGAAGCCCTACCTAGTCCTACAAACTTTCTAATGTGGGTTGAGTGAAGATACAGATATTTGGGTAAAGATTCTTCAAGAACTTTGAAATACAGGTGTGAATTTTACCTAACGTGCTTCAGGGACTAGTGGTCTACATGAGTGGATGGTGACTGGGGTGATCAAATAGTGGAATGCTGCCTGTATTTTCAGAAGATCTGTGTGGATACCTTAAGTGCCCAGCTCTGGACTGATCTCTCATATCCTCATCTGACTTTCCTTAAATATGTAGCTGGGTGCCCTCTTTGGAAGTTAAACGTACCACCCAGTAAGAGGACTCCGTGGGTACTTGTGTGTGGCCACATTCAGTGAAGACATCTGTGTACAGAAGAAGCTGGCAAAGGAAAATGTATGTAATCCATCTTGCTTCAACAGGTGTCTTTTTAAGTTAAACAAGCATCTCCACAGAAATGAGCTATTCTTTAAAAGTACTTTCAGAGAGACATTCCTCATGAAGTTTTCCAGGGCTGGAATGCTTTACATGACTTATTTCTGATAATAAGGTATTCAGGACACATCTTTTTCAAGGAGCTTTATAAGTATGGGAATCCACCATGCAAGAGAGGCTGTGTAGAGGAGGTGTGAGAACCTACTGGCAGAATTAGCCTGCAACTTTATTTTGTACAGCTTGAAGCTGTATTTTTTTTTCCTCCCATATTTTAAGACAACACTAATCTATGTGTTAATGTGTGGCCCGTGAAAGGTGTGTGAAAGGTCTGCTTGGCCCTCTGCAAGGAAAAGGCTTGTCTCCTTTGATTTAGATGACTCAAAAGGTTCTCTAGGTGGAAATTAACTCATCTAGGAAAGTCTCCATGGTAAGAAAAACATGAAAAAAAATACTTCTGGCATCAGAAAAACTTTTTCCTTAGTTCATTGGGGTACTACAACTATGGGAAAATCAAGGAAGGTGATAAACCTAAAATATGAGCAATCTGGAAATAACTCCCTCACCCACAACACATATAAACACATATCTCTGTGAATACTTTTTAGAGGATGAGGTAGAATACCTCAAAGAGATCATCAAGGGAAAGAGACAGCTTTTACCTCTTGTTTCCATTTTCTTTCATTTCAAGCCTTCTATGAAGTATTGATTAAAAAAAATTAATGAAAAAAAAGTTTATTTCCCTCCTATGTTGTTGTAGAGGTAAAAATGAAGTGCAAAAGAGTTATACTTCTGTTACTCTAGAAAGAAGATGATACTTGCTGAAGCACTGAGATCATCAAAATAACAAAGAGAGGGAAAACTGCAAACCCTTTAGGTCATCTTTATGCTCATATAAAAATGGTGAAAGTCAGTTTTTAGAAATTAACTGAAATTTTTCAGTGTACTTTAATGCATCATTTGATCAGCCAGAAGAGAACTGTATAATAGTCTCTGGTGAAGTATGAGGTGTTTCACTGTTTTTACCAAGCAATAAAATTGCTTAGTAAGAAAGTAGTATAAAACTGCTTTTTTTGCCTTTTTTTTTTTAATAATTCAAAATCACTTTTTAAAAGCATATTTTAATCCTGGGTGTAAAGTCTGCTGTTATTAGATGAATGGCTATGTAGTTATACCTCTAGCTTTTAACTGTTATAGCCAGTGTTCTTTTCAGATTTTGCCTTTTTAAAAATGAAATATAAAGATGAGATTTGCAAATATGATTTTACAAGCCTTTATTTAAATAGAGTCTTAACCTCCATGTAGGACAAAACTTTTCCTGTTACTTCTGGAAATACTCTTTACTTTCTTGTTTGGTGTATCCCACATTCATAAGCTTTATATAAAAATATGTATCTTAGAAGACCAAAAAGGCTGGTGATCCTCTTCCTTTCTATTGAGAAGCAAAATCCAAGTAATCCATAATGAGTACTTTACATTTTCACTGAAGTTTGTGGGAATTGCAATCATTGTTTAGGATTAATTTGATTTAAACAACAGCTGTTCAGCCCTTGATGCCTGATTTTGGAGCTGTGATCATTATACAAGCTGAGAATCCGATCCGTTATTTTTGAGAAGAGCAAAGGAAAGTATTTTCTTCATTTTCTGTTCACTTTCATTTACTGCACTGAAATGCCTGTGCCACTTAGCAATCCAGATATTCATTCCCCCTCCCTCCGTGTCCCCTCCCCATCCCTTTCTGCCCTTCCGGTCAGTCTGGCTTGGTTCCTCTGTTTCTTTTGCTTCCCACCCTCCGTTACTGTGTCATCAGCAAAATCAGCTTTGAAGTAAAACTCTCACACTCCTCAAGGCCATTCATATATATGGTATATTGACCTTTTGAACACACAACTTGCTACCTCTCCCTATTCTGAACTCTTCACTCTTGCTAACGCCTTCTGTTCCCTTTCCATAAGCCAACTTTAGAGCTTACCGTATTTGTGCAGTCCTCTCTCTCTCTCTCTCTTTTTATTAAGGGTTTTCTGAGAGCTCCATTATACCTGCCATCATACAGAGCTGTATAAGAGGGGACAGAATACAGAAAGAGTTCCCAGTTGTCCTCTCTCCTCACTCAACTTTTGTACTCTGCATAATGGAAACCTGTATGCTTGGGACATCATCTGCCATTCATTTAAAGCAAGAAAAAGAGCTATTCATTTCACTGGACCTTAGACTGTCCCAATACTCACGCAGTGGAAAAAAATCATCAGAGAACAAAGTACATTAAAGAGGAGGCTGGGTCCTTGTTCGCTTCTCCTTGCATCATTTCCTAGTGATGACTAGGTGCAAAGAGGACTAGGAAAAGGAGGCGGCATAAAGCAAAAGTCTGCATACTCACTCTACAGAGTAGAAGGCCAAAGTGTAGTTCCTCCTCAGGAGTGCTCTACAGCAATGAGTACTTCTCAGAGCTGTGACTAATCTAGACCTGTATTTACAGTGTGATATTGAAGTATGAAAAATAAGTTCATTTTAATCTCCTTCACAAAAAGTCAAATGCAAATGATACTTTAGGAACAGTATGACAATTATCTGTAAACAGATAAAACTTATATGCAGAAGAAACCAGGTTACATCAAGTTACCGAATGTTTTCTATAATGCTATATTCCTCTCCTGTGCACAATTAGAAAGACCAGTATGAATTGGAGGACTTAGTGTTGACAGCACAAAGCAATGGATATTTCAATGAAAAAGTTATTGTTTGCTTCCTCCTGAGATTCCATAAAGAATGGTGATATTTATTTATGCTACACTGTCTGTTTGCATGAATATGTAACCATAAACAGGTCCTTTCATTTTTAATGGAAGCTATGCCACTAATATTTTCCAGTGACTGCTAACATTGACTTTAAATGATGTACCAAGTGACTTTTTAAAAGGGACTGGCATAGAACCAATTTTTCCTACGCATTCGGTAATCTATCATATGCAAGCCAATCAATCCTTATTTGCAAAAGGAATTCTAATAGTGCCTTGTTATTCTGTAAAATTACACAGTTAAGTTTTACTGGCCTGTTTCTCTTGGGATCTCTGGAAATGGAAAATATTCTTACTACAGAGCATTTGTTCTTTTCTTGATCTTCCATATTCTGCACATCTTCAAAGCTTGATCACTTATCGTCCATGTCAGTTAGGTGTCTGGCCTTATTTGCAGGTCCAGATGACACAACTTCCATCATTTGTCTGGCTGCTGGTTCTAGAGGTCAATACCTGTCCTCGTCAGGAAGATAAACTTGCAGGGACCCAGTGTCTCTTTGTTCTCATTTCTGCCCTCCATGTCTAAGGGTGTTTCTCTCGAGATGTTTCTTCAGTTAGGCACCAAGAAGTGAAGAAGCAGCAATACAGAGAATTTGAGTACTTCAAATAACATGCAGATAAACATATGAACCTTGAGGTGATTATCCAAATGGGACATAAAAACTTCTAGCGAGACAGCTGTCATTTATTTAGTATTACGGCAGATCCATGGTTCCTTCCTGAGAGTAAGGGTAGGAAGCTCTAACAAGGAGCTGCTATCCCTACACAGCTGAAGAGCCTTCCAGAAAGCAGTTGCTGTTCATGGGGCCAGGTCCATCACTCAGTTCCGATCCTGGCCAACAGAGGGCAAGAGTGCGTGCACCCAAGACAGCTGTTCAAAATTACCCTTGCATTTTCATTTATATAGTCAAGTAAATATTAGATTAAAAGAAGGTAAACAATACACTTCTGCCTCTCCTTTTCCTCAAATGAAAAAGAGCTACAGAAACATTTTGAGTTCCTTCATGGTGTGGAAGTGAGAATAAGTATCTAGAAGGTTGGAAAGAACCTTTGAGGACTCCAGTTCCTATTTAGCAATCCAGTTATAAATTCACCCCTAGGAATTATACCATGGAGACGGTGGCAAATGCAAAAGAGTACTAGTTTTCCAGGATCCTGTTGTGATAGTGTTTCATGATGATATTCAAATAGCAATCAGGAGAGTTTCTCTCTCTCTCTTTTTTTTTTTTTCTCTACTGAGCTGTGCTATACTTTTCAGAAATCTCTGGAACTATCACAAGTAATTAGTTTGCTAGACGTAGTCTTGTGAATCTGATTTACCAGCCCATCTGTGTAGGCCGAGCTGCAATCCCAAAGCCACAATCCTCAAAACATTCATCTCATCTGTGAACTACACTGCTTAATCCCAGCTACCAGAAATCAAAGCCAAATCTGATACGATACTGGTCACTGACACTGGTTTTCAGCTTCATAAAATAGAATATCCACAAATTATTGAAGTTTCTCGTAGGGAGAGGGTACAGTTCTTTTGTATTTTATCACATTAGTTTTGCGAAACTTACATCCTTTCCCTGCACAGTGTAATATGGAGGTCTGCTGACTCTTTGGAGTACACAGATAAAATGAGGAGAGAGGAACTGATTGAAATGCAGATAGCAACCTCCTCCTCAGCATTTTGTTGCATGCCCCGGGTGAATTCTAAAGCCTATGGGGATGTGCTATTCCTTTAAATGTGTGTTTGTTACTTGGAAATCCTTAAAAGAAAGCATCAGTCCTAACTGCTTAGCAACATCCTGTCTTTCTCACCCACAGAAATGAAAGTGAATCAGGACTGACATGTGCATTGGAAGGACAGAGAGGAGGAAGGGAGGAGGCAGAGAGGAAGAAAAAGTGGCTGTTTTTTCAGCCTGCCATAGGAAAAACTGCATATTAAGTTGACTGAGAACAAGGATGCAAAAAGAAAGTAAGAAAAGAAAACGGAAAAAATAGATATTTTGTGAATGTGTAGGATGCATGTATGAAATGCCAAAAGAAAGGAATAGTTGATCTTGTAGCTAATTAATGACCTTTTAGGAGGATTTATCAGGTGCTGCTACCAAAATGTATTTTTAAAGATTGTTCATGGAGTATATGACAAAAGTTGCAGAGCTTTAGAGGATAAATGAGAGGATTTAAAGCATTAAAGAGATTTAGTTTGTAACCCTTTGTGTTGAGTTTTTAAATACCTTAGAGAGATGGCAAGAAGCCTGCTGTTTGTGCTGAGCTTCAGTTGCATTACAGCTGTACTACAACACTGAAGATGTTTATTAGATTTTATTTATCATGTCTTCTTTGGCACGAAGCGTTAGTGGCTGGATGATATCTTCAGTGCCACGTAAGTGAAATCATTGAAGCTGAGTGAGTATATCCACTCTTTTTGGTGGATGCATGTGCAGGCACTTTGAAAGCTGGCTGCTGTATAAGTAGAGTCACATCCATCCAGTGTCATTGGTCTTACACTGGTCTACTGAAGTGCATCATGAGTTAACTGCGAGAGACCTGAAAGTGAATATCTCAGATTGAATCATTGTTCTCTCCAAAATGTCTGAGAAAAATCCTACTAATTCCAGAAGGAAAAAGAGATGACTATTCTTTCTGTCTTTTATCATCTGAAAATGTCTCAGGCTTTATTTACCAAAGCACATCCCAGTTTTGCCATCATCTTTTTATTTGCTAATTATTCAGTTTGTGCTAAATTGGAGAAAGTAAACCTATATTCAAAACGTCTAGATACATAAGCAAGTGACTTCAGATACATATGTGCGGGGCATATATATATTTATTTATAGAAATGAAAGAAAAGATTTTAAAAATATATAGTGTGTAGACATGCGTGTGAAGCAGGGTCTTTGCTATGCTGAAGGGAAATGGAACTGCCAAAGACCCATTTCCAGCTCCTTCATGTTACTACTTTGTTCCACTTTCAGAGGATATGACAGAGAGTCAGGGCTGCTCTGACTCGTGTCAGTGATTCGTGATCCTTATAAATGCTGTCTGTCTCATCTTAATTTCAGTGATGTTCATTTAAGCCCTGTTTACAGACATCAAAGAGATGTAGTCACCCCTGATGTCTCCAAATTCTGTTTTGGGATGGAATAAATTGGGCCATGTGGACAATAGGGGAAATTTAAAATATCTAATTTAGCCTGAATGCTTAACTTCTATGTGGCCAAGATGAATCCAAGTCTCTATGACTGTACTAGCTGGAGGATTCATAGAACATTGCTCACTTTGTGGGTGTCTATCACTTTTGCTGTCTGCCATCACAAGGCCTTAGCAGTTCCCCACACCAAAAGCATATGGGGAGCAGTAGTAGTGATTAGAGCATTTAGATGTGCAAGCACTACGTGTTCTGGAAATTCTCCATTAGTGAAGGGTTTCCCATGATTTCCCATGTCCTCTAAACAAATGAGCTTTGGCAGCTCTAAGTGTACATGTGTACACATATGACTACTATGTATATATGGGTGCACACCCATTATGATGATTTTGGGAATACTGTAAAATCACATTTCCCAGCCTCTGCTTTTATCCCACTTCTGGTGCTGAACAGAAAAAAACAGGAAATAAAATGAAATAATTAAAAGAAAACACTTGAAAATCTTTCAGAAAGTTATTTTTCCATTTTGATTTTATAAGGAAAAAAAAGGTAATTGTTTTAGCATGTGGGATTCTTATTTTTTTCTAAACCTTGCTTATTGAATGACCTGAGTATGAGATTGGTTCAATTCTCAGATCTCTGTCCAGCAAAACTTTAAAGCCTGCTGTCTTTTTTCTCTTTCTCTCAGACAAAGTGTCCAGAGGAAACATTTACATTGCTTCCAACCACAGAGCAAATATTTTCAATTAACAACTTGTACACAAGATTTACCCAAAGCAAATGATACTGTTACTGAACTACAGATTATATTGTGTTGTGCCAAAGCATCAGCTCCTGGAATACAGTGTGTTGAAGTGAAATGCGAAAATTCTGCTTCTTAATTGTCTAGTCAGATACACCATATTAGCATGGGATATTAAGGAAATAAACTCTAATGATAGGAGAACCGCAGCCAACAACTTGTTCATGGTTGGGCTAAATGTCAGTTTTGTGGTAGTGATGGCAGGGGAGCATGAATCAAGTGTGAACTTTGATTAAGAAGAGCATCACTCTTATGCAAAGTGAAAAATAAAACATGCCACTTACTTACTTTACAAACTACATTGGTAATGAAGCGATATAGAATTTTGCATTCCAAGGGTGCAATTAGAGAGGGGCAAATACTTGGTTACAAATACACTTAGATTATAATTATCTATTTCAGAATGAAGTGTCATAATTACATGCAAGATTGTGAAATTATGTTTTCTGAATGTTAAATGAATCAATTATTCATTTTGCAGGTAATGTTGTTCTTTCCTTCTGCTTCTGCTTCTTTACTAACAGCATTTTAATTTTCCCTTGTTCAACCTCAGATCCTTCAGTCACAGAGACCAGTACTAGGCCTATCTGCAGCCAAACAAAATGCTGAAGAATAAGAGAAGCACAGATCTGGGACTAGGTTTATCCATGCATTTCCCCATTGCACGTGGTAGGAAGACCACATGAAAATCTTTATTGCAAAAACTTTTCTGAGGGTTTCATATTGTAGCAACTCCAGAAAAGTTTAAAAAATTGGCTGTGCTATATCTACCCTCTAAGGAGATTTTGCTTGTGTGAGGACATTTTATTTTCTAAATAGTCTCTTCTACAATATGTTCTAAATGAAACACATCTCTGTACTGAAAGCCACACTCTGGGCTTATCTGAAAGATTTCAGTAAAGTATATAGTTTTAATGAGGGAAAATATCTCCTAAAGCTCATGAAGAATGAGACCAGTTCCCTCATATCCACTGCAGCTGTTCTTCCTCACATGCTGTGTGATGCACTGTAGAGTCTGAAAACAAGAATGTCATCTCATCTGCTTTTATTTTCTTGTTGAGTGTGCCAAGCAAAGTCAGACATGGTCTACATATATGCCAATAATGTTTTTATTGTTGTGAAAATCATCTTTAGATTTATGATTATGAACAAAAATTTAAACTCAGTTTTCTAGTTTTGCATGTCATTTTGCAAATAAGTAGGTTCTTATGAGCTATGAACATTTAGAGAAACCTTCAAGTCAATATGAAAGTTCACATTCTGAGCTATCAGCTTGCTAAGTATAGTACAGTGAATATGTTCCGTCTTCTTAATCCTGTAGTATCCACATCTGTAAGTTGCATTCCTTGTTCATCCCTCTGAATCCTATCACGGAGCTAGTGACATATTTGCTATAGACAAGCTAAACAACTCCAACTAAGCAAGTGAGCTGTTACATTTTCCTGATTTGCTGAATTTACCTAAAGCTTAAAAAAACAGTGCAATATAAATCTAGTTCTTGGTCCGTCTACTGCTACTGGATATTCTTCGAAGCTCGAAGCTCGAAGTGTGCAAGTTACTGTAGAAAAGTTAATGATTCTGATCTGAGTTTCAGCAGCATAAATCTGGAAAAACTTTAGCGTCTACATGTCTGAATATGCATATTAGTCTTTGGAACTTGGTTATAATTTGGTGTATCAACGTCCCATATACCCAACAGAAAGCACTTAGAGTAGGTGCAACAGCTGCTTAATGTGCAGAGGAATGTACAATTCAGAGGAGTTCTGGATGTGGCTCTACTCTCGAAAGAGTTTTGCCTCAGTGCAAATGCATTGACTTATATGGAGTTACAAATTATAAATTGTAAGGGTGGTTGGAGAATCAGAAGAATTACAACCAACTGAAATAAAAGAAGAACTTTTGTAGAAGTAGTACATAATTATTGAAAATGGCATTTTTCGGGCTCAGCAGGGTTAACAGCAATACAGTTAAGAAAAGTGTCAGGGACTGTTTCATGACTCACAGTTCAGAAGGTAGATTTATGTTGCTTCCGAAATGTGACACTTCCCCAAATACGAGACCCTCTACTTCAGTGCTGGGCACTAGTTCAAGAACCAGCTCACATTGTCCACCAGTGTAGTTCTAAATCAAGTTCAAATGATTTCTCTAAGGCGAAAGCACAATGGTAGCCAGTAAAATGGTAAGATCTCAATGCAGTGGCAATTAGTCTACTTTCTTGTTTTGAAATATGTCAGCTAGTTAAAAAAAAAAACACCATATGTTAATGTCCTAAAGTTCTTAAAACACAACCTCTCCTAAATTAATAATGTGTAGAATTTTTCCTCTATGGGGATACAATGAACAGGTGTTTTGTTCTCTGACCAGACTCCAATAACCCAGAATTGCAGAATCACAGAATGGCTGAATTTGGCTGGTATCTCTGGAGATCACTAGTCCAACCCTAGAGCAGATTGCCCAGGACCGTGTAGGTAGGACATACTCCTTGTATGTCTTATCATAGAATCATAGAATCATGGAATCCTTAAGGTTGGAAGGGACCTCTAGAGGTCATCTAGTCCAACCCCCCTGCACATGCTGGGTCACCTAGAGCACGTGGCACAGGACTGCGTCCAAGGGGGTTTTGAAGATCTCCAGAGAAGGAGACTCCACAACCTCTCTGGACAGTCTGTTCCAGTGCTCTGTCACCTTCACTGTTAAGAAATTTTTCCTTAAGTTCCTGTGGAACTTTTGGTGTTTCAGTTTGTGGCCGTTACCTCTGGTTCTGTCGGTGGCCACCACTGAAAAGAGGCCAGCACCTCACTGCCTCCCTGGAGGTACTTATAGGCACTGAGCAGATCCCCTCTCAGACTTCTCTTCTCCAGGCTGAACAGGCCCAGCTCCCTCAGCGTCTCCTCATAGGGCAGATGTTCCAGGCCCTGATCATCCTTGGATCATCCTTGTGGCCCTGCGCTGGACTCTCTCCAGCAGCTCCACATCGCTCTTGTACTGTGGAGCCCAGAACTGGACACAATACTCCAGATGTGGCCTCACCAGGGCCGAGTAGAGGGGCAGGATCACCTCCCTCAACCTGCTGGAGACGCTCTTCTTAATGCACCCCAGGATCCCATTGGCCTTCTTGGCCACAAGGGCACACTGCTGCCTAATGGTCAACTTATCATCCACCATGACACCCAGGTCTTTCTCTGCAGAGCTGCCCTCCAGAAGGTCGGTCCCCAGCCTGTACTGGTGTCTGGGGTTATTCCTCCCCAGGTGCAGGACCGCCAGTCCTTTAGACATCTTTTCAGCCTTTTGTGAGACCTGTCCCACTGCATCCATGGCTGGCGCTGGAGAGCCCAGAACTGGACATGGCACTCCAGATGGGACGTCACTAGTGCTGAGAAGGGGAAGAATCACCTCCCTCCTGCTGAAAACGCTCTTCCTAATGCAACCTAGGCTACCTTTGCTGCAAGGGCATGTCACTGGCTCATATTCCCATTGATGCTCACCAGGACCCCAGGTCCTTTTCTACAAAGTTGCTTTCCAGCTGGTCCGCACTCACCTTGTGCTGCTGCAGGGGTTATTCCTCCCCAGCTAAAGGACCCTGCACTTCCTTTTGGTGAACTTCACAAAGTTTCTTTTCTCTGCCTGTTTCTCCAGCCTGCTGCCTTGGAGTGGCAGCATTCTGGTGTATCTACTACTCCTCTCAATTTTGGATCTTCTTCAAACTTGATGAAGGTGAATTTTTCCTCATTGCCCAGGTCGTTCATTGAGATGGTAAACAGTAATGGCCTCAAGGGCACACCACTAGTGACCGATCTTCCCCAAATCTTCTTGTCCTTGTTTGCTTAAATGTTGTTGTCAATACTGTCCAGAAATCTCCTGTATTGGTCCTGGTGTGTGTCCAGCAGATATTGAGGCAAAGTTCATCATGAGAATTAGGGACTAAAAATGTGAGGCTTCTTTTAGTTGTATCAAGATAACTCTTCTACCTCTTCTTCCTGAGCATGAGTCAGTAGCAGGCATCTACCACAGTGTCACCCACTAATGCTAACCCATTCTGAGACCCGTTAGTTCTCAGCTGACCCTGCACCCAGCACCATACAGTCCCCCAGTCACCCCTGCTGCTCTTTCACATACTGGACAACACCCCCTCCTTGTCCTTCCAGACTGACCTTCCTAAAGAGCCTGTATCCATCTGCTGCAGGACTCCAGTTGTATGAGCTATCCCACCACATCCCTGAGATCCTGGTGAGATCATGGCCCAGCAATTGAACAGAGATCTCTAATTCCTCCTGTTTGTTTTCCCTAGTTGGATTTTAAGCTGTAACTAATTCCATTCCCATATAATTGCAAATGATATTAATTTGGGATTTAAAAGAGTCGTATTTTATTACTAGTCCACATCTGCATATAATGTAGTGGGAGCTGGTATTTTCATCATTAACATATTTAGAGGACAGAGAGCACAAATGGTTTTCTAAGTGATATCATGTATCATCTTAAAAAAACAGTTAATGTACCCAGCCTTTCTTACAAGACCACTCTGGTTTATTCTTTTGCTCAAAGGGAATCTATTTGATCCTATGTCTGTTATATAGTGAACAGATGCTATAAAACTAACTTGACCTTCCTCCTTCGATTTCGTACATAGTGAGCCAGGTACTTTATTATTGTTATTATTATTATTATTTTACAATAGCAATTTTCTCTGACTCAAATGTGCAGAGCCTCTGTGTTACTACAATAGTTTGTGGCCAGTCAACAGTGTTGGAAAGTTGTTTCCATCTGGAAACTCTTTGCTGTCATATGGGAAATGCATTGGTGATGTCAGTCTTGTACTTAATGGAAAGAGATTCACAACACTTGAATTGTCACTGTTCAGCCGAAAGTGGCCAAGAACTGAATGTGCATGAATCTTGAAATATTTTCTCAACAGTGAGAAAATCACCTCATCCTAAGACTGAAGATCAGTGACAGGAAAGGGCACTGCTCACCCTATTCTTGATCTATGGATAAGTAAAGTGCTTCTGTTTCTAGGCTCCTCTTCTAAGACATCTCCTGAGCACTAAAAATGTTTCAAAAATGTAAAAGAAAACAGCTACAGAAAAACGATATTAAAAGAAAATTCCAAACTGCAGTGAATGACTCCAGCCAAATTTCTAAACTGGGCAGGAGAGTGAGAGGAAATGGTAACATATTTTTGCAGCATTTACACTTTTTATGCTATTGCTGGCACACACACTTTTGTGCCTGTAGAGAGAGCAAAATATTGAAGTCAAAATCTACCATGTAGATCTGAGAGCAGAATAATATTGAAGTTGAGGTCCACGGCGTAGGTCTGAAGATACAATTGTGCCCTTAAGTTGAACTGCCTGTTCTTGAAGTTTTGAGGAGCTTTGGGAAAATCAGCAGTGCAGTTGAGGAGAGGGAGTGAGGTTTGTGGCCCCACAGAGGGGAGAGGCAGGCAAAAAATGGCCCCAGCCACTGCCAGGGGACAGCAGCCAGCAGGTCAACCTGCAGCTGGGCAGCTTTGGGCCTGCTGCAGCACAAGCTGCTACAAGCCCAGCCGAGCAGTTGAGACAGGAGAGGGAGCAGGGAGGTCCTGCTAGGAGGATTCTGGAGCCCCTTGCACCTCAGGAAAAGGAGATGGAGGGGGCTGGACAAAAATCCTAGGCATTGTTTCTTAACAGTATGCACATTCAAAAAAAAAAAAAAAACCAGCAACAAAACCCTTTTGTTTCTTTGGTCCTTTAAAACTTCTAAGTAAGCATCCTCAATCCATTTGAAACTTGTTTAGAAGTGAATGAAATACAACATTAAGTGGCTGATACATAAATCAAACCATTACTGTAACTGTGGAATGATCAGTAAAGAAAAACAGCCTCTCTTTAGTTTGTTACTAGCCTGGAAAAAGCATTAATTAGCACTAATGAATCACCAGAGTTACAACTGAGCCAGGTTTCCAGCACTGCCAAAACACAAGCATGATTCAATTAATGCTGAAGGTTTTAGTGCATGTGTTTTTATGGAACTGTCTTTTGACACTAGTATCTTTTAATAATACATTGCAAATTTCTTCCAATATTTTTGTGTGCAGATTGAACTTCCCAATTTACTACAAAGAATAAGGAGTGCTCAATCAGAAATGCCTTTGTAAACTCCTTTTGGAAGAGATACTCATTTGGGTAATGTAATTATTATGTAAATCATTTAAAGTTAATGTTATTTTCTGTTTCTGCTGCATTAACTGGTGTCAAATTTGATGACTGACTAACACAATTTGATGACTGACTAACACGAACACTCAGACATTGGTGAAAATGTTCATTTTTAAAAAAATTTAATTAAAAAATTCTGTGAAATTACTAGCAGTCTATAAACAAAATCTTATCAAGAGATCTTCACAACAACCTGTGCTTTCATTGCTAATCTCTGCAATACAGAAACAGAGCCATACTTTGCAATCTGACTCAGTAAGGGATAAGGGCAAATCACACTAAGGAGTTGTGAGAGGCTGTGTATTATTCTTGCCTAATGTTTTCCAAGCAGGGGTCAAGATAGTGTAGCCTTTGCCTTGGCAGGGCAAACAGCTCTGTCCTCTTCAGACAAAGTCTGAGTACAACCAAAAGACCTGATATACTTGCACCATGAAGTGGTACAGGCTGCAACCGTATAAATAACTCCTTTATTGCCATCCAGGTCTGGTTTATTCCTAAACATTGCCTGTGGGACTGGGTGATCCTGAATAGACCTTGAACAACTCAGGTTCCAAAACAAACGTAAATAAATTTACTGTTTATGACATTTAAAGTAGATTAAAATCTTTATATTTAAAGGTGGCCAGAAAAGAAGGCATTTGCCCAAGCCCTTTTTTCCTGTGGTGCAGCAGGAATATATTTAATGTCTCATATGTAGCAGAAGATTTACCAGCTTTTCTCCCGACAGTGTCTACCTCTCGTAACAGTTTCAGAACTCTTTTTTTTTTTTTTGGATAGAACAAGTCAGTTCCTGATCCTAAACCATCCATAGTACTTGGAGTGGAGATACCTCATAGGTTCTCTCCAAACATATATAATCCTTAGTTTATGCCATCAAAATTCCTTCAGCAAAAACTACAAATTCTAGTAATTTTGTTCTGGCTATTCTTCTTTGACAAACTGCTAATTTCTTCAAGAAATTTCTTATTTTCAGTGCTTTCACACCACCCTCCCTCTGCACCTGGAAACTAAAAATTCTGTTGTAGCTGCACCCTCCAGAGGAAGTCTGGGAGGTTACCTGCTATATTATTGGAAAGGCAAAGGCAGCTTGCTGGCCACGGGAAAATGTAACATCTTTAGCAACACAGGCATTTTACTTTTGCCCCTAATTAATAACCTAAACATACTGCTGAGAGAAATACATCTTGCATTTTCTCTGGCAGCAGTTGACATGACCATTTAGAGCATGAACTGATGATATGACTGATAAGAATATAAAATTCCTTCAGCTGGGATAGTCTAAAACAGAAACAATTATTTGAATCTCTTCATCTTTCATCAACTTACATTCTGAAAAGTTGAATAAAGCAGTCTAGATGTAAGCTAAATCGGGTTTTGAAGAATTACACAAAGCCAGCCAAGTTTGACATCCCAGATGGCCATCAACTTTGCCCATTTCCAGTATGTCTTGGACTTGCAATCATCTACTCATCTTCTCTTTGTTGCCAAGACTGCCTGCTGAAAGTATTTTTTCTTTAGAAGAGACTAGCAATTGCTCAGTGGGAGTGCGTGCGCCTATCAGCTCCTCCTGTACCACTAATGCTGGGCTTGTGATCCTTCCCTCTGTAAGCCAAAATTTCTCAGTACTTAGGACCCAGGAGTACACATTCATTTTGGTCTGAAACTTGAAACAGAAGGAATTAGGCCACCCACCTCTGAGCTAAGGACAAAATTCCCAATCTATGTTGTCCTATGAGAAAAGTATAGGTCTCAGTTCCAGCTGGGAACATTTATGACATTTGGTATGTCTGCACATTCTCACTCCAAAGGACAGACTGTCAGATTCTGCTTTTAGTTACATGCATGCAGCCCAAATGAAATCAGTAAATGATCACATCATCATCATTTCCAGTCAAATCTAGGTCTTTTATAAGCTTCAGTAACATACTCTTTCTCCGTCTACTATCACATAAATAAATTGGGAAATTAAATTTAAAAATATAACAAAATAGCTTCATCAATATAGTGCCAAGCAAAAAAAAGCTTCAGAAAGTCAAAACAGAAAATATATGCTTTCCTGTAAGGCGTGTTGGCATTGGTGCATTTGTGTCATAACTTTAATTGAATTTAAATGTTGAATTTGAGAAACTTCATGTGGGGCTGAAACCTGAGAGGAGACCAAACTTGGTAAACAAAATATTTTTTATTAAAGTAATGATCTACATAGTAGTTCCAAGACTAGCTAAAGTTCCCTGTACAGTAATTTCATCACAACCATTTTTTGCTCCAGGTTTATCCTGTCTATGACTTAGGAGCTACTTTCCATAACCTACGCAGATGGCTACAGGTTGGAGATGTTGCTGCTCTCCATTTGGATCAAAGCACCAACCTGTAGCACAGACACTATTTCATTCCATTGCTGGAAATCCAAGCCTGGCAGATAGGGCAGCATATAGATAATGAAAGATGTTCAGAAATGAAGACATTCTTTTACTCTAAAATCAAAATTTGTTTTATGTCCTCAGATGAAACTAAGAGCTTTTCGAAACAAAAGGAGATTTGAATATTAGAAGAATAAACCCTAGAATTTTCACTTGCACTTGCTATACAATGATCCTTCTTATCTTCGCTTACTGTGTGCTCCCTTCATTACAACTCTCCTTTTCTCCAATTAATAAGCTGAGTCTTTTGTTCATCAAAGTAATCAAAACAATATAGCTGTAATTGCAATATGCCAGTAATTAAGGATTTGCATAATTACATTTTACTCTGGTACAGTTATCCCTTACCATATCCCACTAAGAAGATGGAAGCAGTATAATGTAGTTTAGGAGACCAGCCACATAAATAATTAATCTTTTAAACCTCTGAAATAAAAGAGAGAGAAAAACAGTAGTGACTTGAAAATGGTCTGGTTTAGCTATAAACTGAATGGGATTTGCTACAGAAAAAGAAAAGAGCATTATGATATTGTACAAAGTGCTTTCTGACAGACCAGCATCTCTTGCTTAAAAAAAGCAACCACCTAGATTATGGTATCTCTTAAACTTTGTACAATTTCCTTTGGATTAAGAAACGAATAAGTCACCACTTCTTTACTGATCTGTGGCATTCCTTTGGGTTTTCTTAGGTACAATGTCAAAACAGAATCCTTTTTACAAGACTCTCCCTTACAGGACTTTTCAGGAACACCCAGCAAGCACCCCTAAGTGCTTCTCTAACATGAATATCTCTGTTGAAAGAATGTTGACTATAGAAAAGAAAAGAAAAAACAAATAGTAGAAATGTTCATTCATATTGTATGTTTTTCTTTAAAATGGGAAAGGATGTCAAAATCAGAAAATTGTCTGTAAGCAAGTGGGTATTTTTGGAAAAAGTGAGCAACTATGTCCTTAGAGCTTTGTATGAACTTACTTGAAATTTCTTTTTCATATAGTATCACTGGTGTTGGTAAAAAATACGGTGTGTGGGTGTGGAACTGAAATATTTTATGATGTATAGAATAGTAAGATTGATACTTACCTACCTGCCTATATCTGTATATAGAGATGTATAGTATTAAGTATAGTATTAGATATTATAGATATATGTATGTTTCAGCAAGAATGAGGAAAATGGCTGAGATAATTTACTCTAATTAGGGTTATATTTGCATAAACATGCTGTGCCAGAAAACATCACAAGCACGGAATTCTTTGGGTGATACTGTGAGGCTTTTTCAAATACAAATGCAGCAGTCATTGCTAGTGAAAGAATTTCCCTTAAGGTGCCAAGTCGTTGTCTTGCTTTTCCCTGGAATTTACCCAGCTTGAACTATGCTTTGAAAGCACAGGTGAGTGAAAAAACTTTCTGGTCACAAAATGGAAAGGCAACGAGATGAAGAAGGTTTCTATAATGTACCTTAAGTTCCAGTAAGTACCTTTATCCTCGTTTAACACGCTTTGCCACAGAAAAGATAAGACAGAAAACAAAACTCTAGATTCAAGCCCAGAGCAGGAGAAATAAGTAACAGATTAGACTCAAATACATAAATCTAAGGGAGTAGTAAGATCTGCAGTACCTATGTGCAATGGTTTAAAAAGTAAATATAGTTCCAAAAGCTGCTTAAATCAAGGATGGGTTTGTAATGTCCCTCCAGCATGAATGTAAGACCACTCTGTGATCTCAGTTACAAAATACATGTATATAATAACTACATTGAAGTCCACAGAGTTACTCTAAATTAACTGGGCCCTTGCCATAGAACACATTGTCTTGCTTTATCAAAGTTGAAATTTATCTAAAAATCTGTGCATAAAATACATGAAAACAAATAAAGCTATGCAATATCTGCATAATATATTATGACAGAATAGCATGTCTCTCCTGTATGTGAAAGCATAAGTGTCCATGTCTGTCTGTATGGAAAGTATCTATGCCTACTTCCATATTTAATGGCTAATGAGTAATGATTTTGCAATCATATGTACAAACTTTAAATTTATGGACAGTAAATCTTTCTGTAGGCCTACAAAGTGTCAATTTGCTAGTTCTTAGAGTCTTCACTGTTCACAGCAGTTATCTAAGTGGGAATTTGTGGTTTAGACAGCTTCTGTTTAAAACATCTTTCTCCTGGAAGGGAAGGTTTACTCAGGAAAAACAGACCATAGCTTTTAGTTTTATACTGTGACTAAATATTTCAAACAAGACATTCTGTGTCCTGTACCTAGGGGCCATGATAATCAGAGAAAATCACATCTGAAGGACAATGCTTGCACAGGGTAATGTTTAAAAGCAGTAAATCTCTTGCATTTCATAACTCAGCTAAGCTATAGGCAATCGAAAAGCTAGGTTAATTTTATGGAAGGACTCACTATGACAAAGCAACTGAAACCAGGGGTCATCATTTTATCTCCAGTCAGTGTGATTCCTGTGAATACAACATGGTCAAACCTACTGAACAGTGTACTTTGTGAGCTGCAAAATGAGGAATAATGCACCATGAAATTTTTACATATGCTAACTGACTCTAAATGCGATTGAATATGTGGGACTTCCTCCAACTTTGTTCTTTGGTGGATTGCTATTAGCTTACATTTGAAATCTCTGTTGGCCACACATTTCACATTGTTCTTCCAAATGTAATCATTTCGTTCTTTTATCTGATCTCCGACAGTCTCTCTGTTTTCATCAATATTTGACAGCAATTCCCAAAGCTACAATATAGTCCACTGTAATATCCTTGTGCATGCTCTCTTCTCCCTTTGAAATCCAATACCTAGGCAGTGAAATAATTTATTGTGCTTTATTTAGACTTTTATTTTTTGCATATGTTTTGATACTGTCCCTTTGAAAAAAAAGTTATTTGGAAATTTAAACCAACTGTTCTCAAAAATAGTTGTGAAATGTTCAGAATTTCCCCCCTTTTTACAGATACAACTTTTATCTTGTTTTTCCATATATTGCTCAAATATTTCTTATCATGTATTGCAACACAAGCCATAAATTTATTTGAAGTAGAAAGCCCAATTTGCACACCAGTCACCTGAAAATGAAGTATAAAAAAATCAGGCCTACATAGGACATTGCAGACATCCAGAAATCAGTGGAGCTTTAAGATTGAAGGATGAAACCTAGCAGTAAATTTGGTCTAGATAGCAAATTATGACAAGAAAACAGACCATATGGGAAAAAGAGAAATGAGTTTTCTGAATAAGTATAAATAAAAAATCTGCATTTTTCAAGCACAAGGAAACAGGTTAAGTACAGCGATAAAATAGTGAAAATCTCTGATGAGCATGTGGAATAAGTCAAAAAGAACCATATTGATATTTTTTGACCTTAAAAATAAAATACAAGGTTCAGGATCATATTCTAATGATTACATTTAAGATAATCGAAGCTGTAAATTTGTTGAATTTTAGCTCAGAATAGCTGATTTACAGATTAACAGAAGCGAAGATAGATAACTAAATTGTGTCTCCTGTTACACTGTGGGGATAAAATGAAGAAAGTCATTGGCTAGATACTTGAATTATTAATACTGAAGAAATGCACCTTTCAGCTGTGGGAGAAGACCAAGAAGTAGACTGTGCTAATATGCTAACCAGTTCGGTCTAAGGTAAAAAATATTAATATATTACTTGCATACAACAACAACGATGGAGTCCAGAAATACAGAAACTATCCTCATCAGGAATGAATATGGTAATTTTAAGAAAAAAAGTGCAGCTCTTTGGAGTTAACACTGGTAAGAATTTTTGCCAAATTTACTTTTCAAGGAAAAGGACCATTTTCATTTAAAGCTAAAAATGAATTTTAACAAAATTCCATTTTGAAAAAGCTACAATAAAAAAATTTTCAACAATACCTATAAAATATATCCCAGTAAAAAGAATTGATTCATTTTTATATTAAGACAAAAATATTAAAAAGTGTCTGAATTTTAGCCGAAATATTATTTTTTATCTAGGTAAGATACTAAACCTGACTTCAAACTTTTTTTGAAATTTCCATTTCTTCCATTTTGAAGCCTTGTTCCCTTCAAATTTGTGGGTTTTTCTAATAAATGACAATCTAATTACTGCTTACTCAACAATGTATTTAAACTATTCCTGGGGCTAATGATCGTCTTCTGCTCAGAAAAGACTTTTACCATTACACAGCAAATAAAGTTGCCCTTCATTTCACCAACATTTGATATAAGGAGGAAAAACGGCTTGCTGCATTGCAACGTGCTAAGATGTGCTCCTTTTTTTTTGCCTTTTTTTTCTTTTTTTCTTTTTTTTTTTTGCCAGATTTGCAGCAATCCTAATTTTTCATGTCTCCCTGACCCTGAGTGATTCACCTAATTCTGGGCCTCTGAATGCATGACTGTTCTGCACTTGTGTGTGTCCTGGCTTCTTGGGAGAGCAGGGATGGATCTGAGTCTCTGCAAACACACCGACTCTTTCCCGCATGAAGCAGTCAAGCTCCATATGGATTATGGGAGTTCTTCCCCCATATGCGCCCTCACTAAATTTGACTAACACTAATTAGCGCTCCCCTTTGAAGCAGGTAACTCATTGCATCTATTCATATGTGATATAATTTCTGCACTGTCCATTTGGGGCCCACCAATCTACAGTGCTGGAATCAGATGAAAAGAGTTCTTCTTGGTAAGTAAGAAGGACTGCATGTGCAGTTCTGTGCACTGAAAGAGAAATGAGATGGTGTCAGTGGAGTTTACCCACCGCACAGTCAGGCTGTGAGGGATGCCGGTAACTTGTGCTGACCACTACCTCAGCAGCGGAGCATGTTTGCCCAGGTTAGTTACTGTGAAATATCGTCTTTTGTGGAAAATCCCTTGAGGCAAGAAGAATTAAATATTCTTGGACAAATTTTCTTAACCAACTTCTGGAGAAAATTGCTTCTATCACTGGGAAGATTGCATTCTAGATATTCATAGGGTTTTGTGAAGTTGTAACTTTGGTAACAGGCCCAGTTCATTCACCCAAAGGCTGTAAAAATGACTTAAGGGATCAATTAATGTGACCAAGTACCCTTCACTCTGACTAAAATTCCCAGTATTAGGACAAAAGGGAGCAGGAGTTTGCATATAGTACTTCAAAATGTTGTTCTGGAGATATTCCAGGATATCTGCCTTCCCTCTACTCACACCACAGAGTTTTTGGAGAGAAAAAGAAGGGGGAAGAAGAGTTTGTATGTACTTGGTATTCTTTTCCCTCTTCTTTGGTTCACTTTCTTTGTGTGTGTGTGTGTTTGAATTCTTCTTTTTCCTAATGAACAGGTCCTTTTAAACATTTCATAGCTTGGGGCAATCCTTGGCTGCTCAGTAGCAGGCTAGTCTGTGATCAGGTACATAATGAACAGCGACATCAAAGTAGGGAGCGCAGTCATTGACTGATTGTATCCTAGAAGCAGATTAGATTTTATAGGTCTTTGAAAGGAAAGCAGCTTCTGAACTTTTCTACAAGGAATTTCCAGGCCTTGAGCCCCTATTTTATTTGCTTTGCACACTTAGATCCACACCACAAAGATTAGCTACAGCATGATCTGTGTTGTCTGATAGTATCACCTCAAACATCATAACATCTCTGTTTTTCCCACTGAAATAAAAATAAATTATTCAGGAATTTTAGTGGTGAGTAGGCGTGTTAAGAATTTTGCAAGGAATTGAAGAAAAGTGTGTGAACATTTCTCAAATTCTCAACTCCCTTATCATCAGTCTCAAGAAGACTTGAATCAAGAAAGAAGTTTGGATAAATAAATGTATGGAATCAGATATAATGCAAAAAAAAAAGTCAAGTGGGGGAAGGAAATGTATTCTGGAATGAGACTGGTACTGCTGGCAGAAGCATTATTACTGGCCTTAAAAAGAGAGAATTAAGAAGTCTTCTAAGTAAGCATGTGTTGCAATGCATATTCACTGTACTTTATGGCTTGTTCACAATGAAGAAATATAAAAGTGATAGAAAATGAAAGAATAAACATTCTGGATCTGAAAGTGTATTTTGAGCATCTTGAAGTAAGTTTTGTTTGAGATTTCAGTTTATTCATCCTGTATCTAAATGTGTTTGTCCACCCTTAATCTGCATCACATGCTATGGTTGTGTTCAGTGGAAATTCTGACACATGTTGCATAATCTGCCTGTCATAAACAAAGTCTGGAAAAATGCAGAATACCTAAAAAAATGGTTTTCATTGAATCAGGTTTTGAAAGTTAACTACTCAGTATTAGAGAAGCACCATTAATATGGGATAGTTTGGGTTATTGTTTGATGTGCGTGTTCAGTGATGCATTTTCTCCTGGAAAGGAGGGCTTCTATAGCACTAAATAAATTTGAGACCATGAGATTATATTTTGGCATCTCTTTAATGAATTCACCACTCAGCAAGTTTCAAAGTTCACAAGAAGATCAAAAACTTCGAAAATATGTTCTTTTGTTATTTTTTAAACTCATATTCTGAAACTAAGCTATTTACAACATCTTGTTGGAAGTGAAATGTTGCATGTCTCTATAGAAGTATTGAGTTTTTAAAATTCAATTCCAAAAGATAGAAGAGGACCGCATATGTGGAGATAAAAGATCACAAATAAAAGTTGTTCTGAGGATACTAAAACAATATGAAGATGAGCATGAAGATGGTGTCAAGCAGTAAACCAGTCGATATGCTCCTTTTTATTCTGTTTACACAAAGACAAATAAAGTACAGTAATGTATAATTCAACAAACTCTGTTTTGTGTGAACTTTTCTGTGTGAATATGGAGTTACAAAACCATAAGCCTTCACCTCCCGGGCCTTTCATAGAATCATAGAATGCTTAAGGTTGGAAGGGACCTCTAGAGGTCATCTAGTCCAACCCCCCTGCACACGCAGGGTCACCTAGAGCACGTGGCACAGGACTGCATCCAAGCGGGTTTTGAAGATCTCCAGAGAAGGAGACTCCACAACCTCTCTGGACAGTCTGTTCCAGTGCTCTGTCACCTTCACTGTTAAGAAATTTTTCCTGAAGTTCCTGTGGAACTTTTGGTGTTTCAGTTTGTGGCCGTTACCTCTAGTTCTGTCGGTGGCCAGCACTGAAAAGAGGCCAGCACCATCCTCCTCACTGCCTCCCTGGAGGTACTTATAGGTACTGAGCAGATCCCCTCTCAGCCTTCTCTTCTCCAGGCTGAACAGGCCCAGCTCCCTCAGCGTCTCCTCACAGGGCAGATGTTCCAGGCCCCTGATCATCCTTGTGGCCCTGCGCTGGACTCTCTCCAGCAGCTCCACATCCCTCTTGTACTGTGGGGCCCAGAACTGGACACAATACTCCAGATGTGGCCTCACCAGGGCTGAGTAGAGGGGCAGGATCACCTCCCTCAACCTGCTGGAGACGCTCTTCTTAATATACCCGAGGATCCCATTGGCCTTCTTGGCCACGAGGGCACACTGCTGCCTCATGGTCAACTTGTCATCCACCATGACACCCAGGTCTTTCTCCGCAGAGCTGCTCTCCAGAAGGTCAGTCCCCAGCCTGTACTGGTGTCTGGGGTTATTCCTCCCCAGTTGCAGGACCGTGCACTTGGCCTTGTTGAATTTCATGAGGTTTTTCACTGCCCAGTTGTCCAGTCTATCCAGGTCCCTCTGAATGGCAGCGCAACCCTCTGGGGTATCGACTACTCCTCCCAGTTTGGTATCATCAGCAAACTTGCTGAGGGAGCACTGTGTGCCTTCATCCAGATCATTGATGAATAAATTGAACAGGATTGGACCAAGGACTGATCCCTGGGGGACACCGCTAGCTACAGCTACTTTGATACTTAGTGTGTAGTAGCTTGAGTTTCTTGCTGTGCTGTAACTGAAATGCTTATTGTGCTATAAAAGAAGCTCCCTCACTTTACTATAGAGTCTCACACAAGGCCCAATACAAAGCCCTGTTTTGGAGTCCTTATATACCTCTCATTTTTGTTCTATGAAGGAATCAGTTGGAATCTATGCTATCAGAAATTTTCAGTATTTTTTTTCTTTATACTCCAGCTCCTGGTACACTTGATAAATGCTTAAACTGCATAAATTAAAGCAGAAAGATTAAATTATTTAAATATTTGAGAAAATAATAGAAATTTTAGATAAAGTAATAAAACTGCCCCCAATGCATATTGTAATGAGATAAACTAGGTGATATGGACATTGCATCTGTAGAATATTTAAAGAGAAGAATATGGAATCTTTGACATACTGTATGGAGAGGATTTTCGGTCAGCATTAGATATGTAAAAGACCTGGGTGTACGTGAAAGGGGTCTGCATGTGTTTCCCAGAACTTGCAAAATGCATGCGGTCACTCTGTACCAGTTTCTCAGGAAAGCAGGCATTCAGACACGGCTTCTAGAGATTATCAGCACTCTCTAACAGAAGTGTTGAAGATAAATATGCTCAAGTCAGCTGCAACTGCCTCAAAAAACTTTAAATGGATCAGCATACATCCTGAGTCTGGAGAGCTGGTGTAAAACTGGTATAGCTCCACTGATTTTATTGACATCAGTTGGGTACTCTTGATTTACATCAGATGAGTGTTTAACTTCTTGCTCTCTAGTGAGCAGATTTGTTAGACAAAATTTATGACAAAAACTAGCAATGAGCACCATGATCTTAGTACTTTGGGAAATGATAGAACAAGAGCATCCGAATGTTAAATGCCTCAAAGTATTGAACCTGCTCCCTGTGAAGGCAGGTCAAATACTGCACCAGTCCTTCTCTCCAGCCTCTGCAAAATGCAAGAGAGCAAATGTAAACAAAATTCACAGCTAGGTCTGCTCCAACACGATCTTTACTTATGGGAGCTCATATGAATACAGGAACAAAAGAGGGCAGTCATTGTTGCCTGAAACATGATGTGATTCCTTTAAATGGATCAAGAAATTAAACATTTAATCTATTTGTCTAACATAAAAACAGATCTTCCTAACCCATCCATTGCAAATACCTGTCTTGCACACATCGTCCATCCTTATGTGAACGAACTGACTCCAATTTTCAAGCAGTTTGGGTAAGTGTTCTAATCTTTTTGTGGAGTGGAATCCTGATGCTTTATCCAAAGTGGGAACAGATACTGCAAAAGGCCACTAAAAACCTAAAATTTTAATTATATAACCATCAAGTAGATCTCACAGGCTCCATATACAGCCTCCAGCTGTGGGTACACAGTATATAGGAGTGAAATAAAGTAATTTACAGGCGTGTAAAGAAGCATGTGTCATTAGCTCTGAAGCTATGCTCTATTAACACTACTGCCCCAATTTCAGGATCTGAAATCTCTACCTGGTCCACCTTGTGCAACCACGTGATCCCAGCTAGCTTAGGGATTCTGCATGGTTTTCCTCTGTGTGGTGCAGACAACCCTTTTGGGTTATGATCTCCATAACTTTCAGCTTAGTGTGTTAGAAATAGACCTCATCTCAGACCCCAACGAACACAAAAATCACAACAGTGTGTCAGATGGCTGATTATCCAGCTCCTCAAAATATTTAGAGGAACAGATCAACAAAAGACCAGTCCCACCTCCACAAGCTGTGGTGATGCATGAGCACGTCATTATCTAGCAGGGTTGGGCCTTGGGAAACAAAAGCAGAAAAAAAAAGGCAGAAAGTGTCTGAAATACAGAGCTCCTCAACATCTTGCTCAGCTTTTGCCCTATGTCATGTATAACAATGCTTCATGAAACTAGGAATTGCACTGACTTTTTTTTTTAAAGGAAATAGCACAGGACATTTTAGAGATATATAACATCTCCTAGCTGCTCACAGAGGAAATGGTCCTAAGGATCCCTTATCTTAAAATTAAATAGGTGGTGATGGGAGAGAAACAGAACAGCTGTTTAGATGTCTTGAAAGAAAACAGAAAGGATTGTGTTCTTCGACGTGGTCCTGCTGCTTTAAAAAACTTTTATAGGCAATTAAAAAGTGAAGTAATGATAATAGTCTGACAAAATCCTTCCTTATCTTTGCTCCCTGACTTTACCTATCATTGCAGAAAGACGAGTTCACAGCTTGACCGTATCTTCAGTTGCAGCATATGAATCACTATTCTCCAAAGAGGTATTATTTACTTAAAAGTGATTAACAGGGATAAGAAGGGTCAGGGTGTTCCACTTTGTGCTGTTAGATGAACTAACTTGATGATAGGCATAATGCAATGGGTCTGGGAGAACTGCGCTATAAGCCAAAATGATTCCATGCATTATCAGATCTTACCTACCCTTGTTTAAACTAAACAAAATTGTCAGCTAGTCTGTTACATTTTCCATATGGTGCAATATCTTCTGTGCAGCAAGTTGAATCAGTCTTTGTGAAGTAATATTTTGAGTTATTTTCCTGCTGTTCACATTTTTCTCAGAACCAAAGAGAACTATGTTGAGAGCAGTAGTTAAAAACCTAAGGAGACTGTGCTTCAGTTACTTTATTCATGTAGCTATTGCCATTATTAATGGAAGATTCATGTGATATTCAACAACAACAAAAAAAAACCTTTGAAAGATCTTTTCATTTTAAGAAAGCAAACAAATCGCATCAGGTTTTTTTGGACAGAACAAAATGGATGGACCTGATTCTCTACTCACTCATAGTGAGCCTTTTTTTTTTTTTTTTTTTTTTTTACCAGTGTATCATAACTAGTATTAGTAGAACTATTCCTAATTTATACTGGTATAAAAAACAGGACAGGAGAAGTGACCCAGGGCATATACTTATGCAAGTATTTCAACACTGATTTTAAACTCGGAGAGTGATCAGGGTTTGGAAGGCGAGTCTGGAAGCCTTTCTAAGGATGCTCTGTGGGAGTGCACTTGGCTCATGACCATGCAGGGTGGGTATTTGCTGGAAAGAAGATAGAGTATAAAGAAATCATAGAGGAAGGGTGAAATAAAGTTTAGATCGGGAAAGGATGGGATGTGAAACACGGGTCACAGGATGAGAAAGAGGTATGATAGACTGGACAGACAATGGAGGAAGGAGCATAGGAAATAATGCGTTGGGGGCCCAAGTTTTTGGTTGGAGGGAGCCTCCCCATTAGTCTCTTCCTTCCAGCATCTTTCCCAAACTCTGCAAGACAATATCCTAATTTCAGTACAACTCCTCAAAAACCTGGAAGCATTGCTGGAAAACCAGATCATTTTATCCTCTCACATGGGAACTGGCTGAAATAAGCAGTACAGCAAACCATTCTCCAATGACTTGTGATGTGAGAACAGGGAGTATGGGGAATGGGCAATAGTGATGGATTCATTCCTTGGCAGATCGTTTTGGCCATTTCCTTCCACACTCTACAACCCTGGGGAATTTGACAGCTCAGCTACTCCAAGCCTCTGGAAGTTTTGCTGGAGCAGAAAAAGGCCAATTTCTGTTCTTTGCTACACCAATAATTGTATGTGTTTTAATCTAGAGCTAATTCTGATCCAGAGAGTCTCTTTCTTTTTACATTATCTCCTTAAAATGCTTTTATTGTACTCTGGCATTTAAAGATGCTGCATACTAATTCCATGTTGATTTACATTCAAAATCTTGTTTTAATGCATTTTTCTTCTTTATCCATATTTTAAGATGAAAACTTATTCAGCATTTCTGGAGATTCATTCCAATCTGGAAAGAATTGTGCCAGGTCACCTAGGAAATCCTGCTCATTAATTTTGTTTGATGTGAGAACTCCACCCAAGATGTATCTCTACATCCTTTTTCCCTGTCCTTCAAGAGATGGGAACTCCATTTCCTGACCCTCTCAGTTAATCATGTTATCAATTAGACCAGAAATGTTAACACTCTTTGAATAAATCATTTCCTTTAGCTGGAAAGTGTTTCTCTTGTGCAATTAGCAGTAAAGGAAACAGTTTTGCATTGATATGATTATTTATTATTTCCTATTAGTGAGCAGCATATCCCATGAGAACTTTCATAATTAGTAGGTCAAGTGCAAATTTTGTCAGAATGCACGTCACAACCTTTAGTTTTGAATTGAAATGCCAAATACAGAAATAGTTTGAAGTCAGATGTCTTTGCCTCCAAAGCACCTTTTGCACTGTGTTTGGCTGTGTGGCAACAGCCTTTGCTTAATAAAAATTAGTAGCAGAAATACCTTTACCATTTGTTTCCATTTGAATTCTCCTGGCTAGGTTATAGAGTAATAGAAAAAGCCTTATGCCAGTTTTAATTACCAGAGAGATGGACTTATGGAAAGATTTGGGAGGCTGTTTAACATCCATATTATGTTCATGCTAGTCTGTATTTAAATATCTATGCTAATTATTCCTTCAGGTCAAGTGAGGACAGGGTTCACGACAAAGTGTTAGACATCTTAAAGCTCCCTGCAGTGGAGCCCTCTACTCATTAATTAATCATTTCATTGGGAGGGGAAAATGACAACAAAAGCATTGAAAAATAAAATGCAATGACATGATATTGTGATGGGGCAAACACAGAAAAAAATGAAATAAGGATGATGTTAAAAGACATAAAAGAGAAAAAAGTAGATTATTTTCCCGGAGTTTTCAGGCACTTCGTTTTTATTTTGGAAAGTTGCAATTGCTGCACACATCAGATGTTTGTGGTCTGAGAATTCAGCACTCTATCTTTGGAGCAAATCTCTGGATTCCTGTCCTATGTAAGAAAATGGGAAAAAGTATCTTTGAAGCACTCTATTTTCTCAGTATTTTCTGTTGAAAGCCTCCATTTTCACCCAGGTCTAAAGCTGTCCAGTTTTGTGGAGAGAGTCTCCCCATGCCTGGCATCTCTGCCACTGGAGACTTTGCTGATCCAGTTTGTGTGAAGTAAACTAGTTTGGGTTATACTGGACTCTCTCTGGCCTGTGCTCCAGGGCTGACTTGAATAGACTGCAGCCTTCTCCTGCATGCACATACAGTCATTTAGCACGTTTTATAGACCTGCTTTCCCAGCCTTTATTCATTGCTGTTCATTTTTTCTGAAATCCTTGAACACAATAATGTCAAGAGCTGACTGTGGCAGTCAAGGTATTGTGCCGTTGTTGGTATGCTGCCATGGGAAGGAAGAAAGTTTCCTTTTTTTGGCCTGTGACCTGAATTGTCTGTAAATGCATCCCACATTTGCATTAGGCTTTTTGCCATTATAGCAGATGGAAATTTCATATCTAATTTAATGTCCATTAGGTCTGTTTCAGTATCCTTTTACAAAACTAGTATTGCACTCCTTACACACATACCACCACCATATAATTAGCTGCACTTTTTCCTCTTCAGTATCTTAGAGTATTCCTTTAAAAGCCTCCAAAAAACAAACAAACAAACAAACAAAAAATGAAATTAAATATTTTAAACCCTAAAATGCATATTTAATACTATACTCTCCCCATGCTTGTACTGGATACAGGGCATAGCGGCATAGCTTGTGCAGGCTGTGCTGGAATCAGCAAGGGATAAACAAGAGCAAGCACAAAGGGTCTGCAATCAGTGATGTTTCATTGGTAAAAGCAGTTGCAGGACCATGCCAGGGCTGCCAGTAACGTTCCTCAGGAACACAGAGCAGCAGGGACACGGTTCTGCTTCTAGCGGTGGCTGAGCACGCATAATGTGTGCAGCAAAAACCACGTAGGGCTGGCCTCACTGCTCAGGCCAAGAAGGAAGCAGATTTTTTCCACTTCCTTGCATAGCACAACCACTCCGTTAAATTAATAATCCGACTCTAATACCCCAGCTGACAGCGGAGGCCTTTGAAACTTGCCTGAACAAATGATTTCAGCACGCGGTGAACTCTCAGCACACACGGACTCCTCTCTCCGTCGGTGAAATCATTAGTTAGCCTCCACTTAGGCATCCCGCTGAACTGGAGGCCAGTGTGCAGTCTGCCAGCGGGAGCTTTCAGGGGACTGCTCTGTTCTGTGCAGATGCATTTTTAATTCCCTCCTGCCTCCCTCTTCATTAAGCTGTTGTTTTGCAGACAGGAGCTCTGGCCTCCCAAGGAATGCATTTGCTTGACTCACCTCACTGCCCTCCAAGGACACAGTAGGAGGTGGGAAACATGCTCACCATGGGTTGAGGTTTTGAACACAGAATAGGAGAGGAAATTTGCTTTGTACAAATGATAGTAAAAAAGAAAAGGAAAAAAATCGCATTAATCAGGCACAGGAGGGGTGAACAGCCCTGTTGAATAAGACCCCTTTTACTTTTACTCCAATGTCTGCAAGCCACAGTCAAACAAGATAGTTATTTACAGCAGAAAAAGGACTGAGTGGAGGATGAATAATAAAAAATGATTTATTTTTTGTAGATCTAAAAATCTAGATAAGATCACATTAAATACTGTGAGGTTGCTTAAATTGCCAGTGGCCAAGAAAATCCTTTAGTTGATACAAATAATTCTGATTCTTTCTGATACAAAATATATATTTTCTTTAGGATCCAATCCTGAAAATCCTGAAAAGTCTGAACCGGTAACGCAAGGTAACAGCCCAATTTAAGGGCCTTAATGGCAAACCTGGGTGAATAAATAAATAAATAAATCCTGAAAGCTTTGTGTCTCTCAGGGAATATATTTCACAGCACAAGTCCAGCACAAGGTACCATAAGGCTGTATCCTGAACACCACCAATATTCAGTTCCAGGCAAGGAAATTCTTACTGTATCTTATACAGAGCCCCAGAGACAACCAAAGTGATTCCAAGGGTTTTCCCTGTCCTAGTTTTTACAGAATAGGAAAAAAACAAAACAAAAAAAAGATTCATTTAAAGATGTCTAATTTCTAAGCTCATTTCTGGGCTAAAGTGGCACAGGACAAAATTTCAGCCCTGAACTTTACACATTTTATTATTGCATTAAATAATTGACATTTGATTTATTCCCTGAATTCATCATTATTTGCCATTGCTAGAACATGTATTCTGTAAGAACTCACAGTTTAACAGAAGGACATGGAATTGGACTAGTGATGAGGGCACATTTCTAATCTAGTCTGGATTTAAACTTTCTCCAGCATCCAGGGACTGTTTAGATCCAAAGTTTTTCTCCAGTCCCATCTCTCTCTCTCTCTCCCCCTCTCTCTCTCTCTTTTTTTTTTTTTTTTTAATAACTGTTATTTTTTGAAACATAACACTGAGCAAATAAAAGTCAAGCCATACTCGAATGTCAAGAAATGCATGGAGAACATCAGTAATGTAGAGAATATATACTCAGGGAATAAGCTTCAGCAGGAATGCTAATTTAGTTATAGTTTTTAAAGCTGACTGCAAACAGCTGGGTAGCATTAGCCGTATTAGAGAAACAAGAAAGGTGGAGCAAAATCTAGGAGACTAAGGTATGATATTGCCAAATGTATGGAAAAGATTTGGAACATGTGAAACGTACTGCTGTTCGACCCACACTATGTAACGATGGTGATGTGGTGTGCAGATATCTCTGGGACTTCCCAGCACACTAAAAGTTTTGTAGAGCAACGTCTGTGGCTTGTGGCAGGTCACTCTCTTGATAACACAGCAATAAAACAAAAATATATGTTAAAATAGCATGTTCTGTGCTCTTTTATGAAGGTCTCGGTCTTACTAGAGAAGAGATCCCGACAGTGCTCTCCTCCCATTCTTATAGATGTGCTGCTCTACTCTGCAGTTAAGTGCAGATTCAAAATTGGGAAGTTAAGCTTAAACTACATCTGTTACAGATGCATAGCACTTAATTTGTACTTTACAATTTCCAAGCACTGTAAAAATGTTAATTAATTAGGCTGAATCCGAGCAACACCGTTCTTACTGTGGGAAGAGCTTTTATCTCTGCTTTATATAGCTAGATAGAGGCAAGTGGAGCTGCAGACTGCAAAAGTCGTATCTTCACACAGCGAGACACATATCTGGACTGTTTCCTTAGCTAAGCTGCAAGTTGCATGTATTGAAACGTTAAGCAGAACTGCTTTGTAAGGAGATGGTTGCTAGTGTAAGATGTTCAAAATATGGCCCTTTGTGACTTGCCCAAGACCACACAGTGAGTTAGAAGCAGAGCTGGGATTTCACTTCCTTTAACTCTGATTTTCTCACAGTTGTGGTTTCATGGCAAACCTCTTGTGTTGCTTTAATATTTTTTGTATTACTCGATCTCTTTCTACCTTATAGCAGATTTATTTTTAACTTTCTTATTAAAGGTGGGCCTGAACTGGGACACAAGATACATTGCTTCTTGAATCTCTGTGAACACAAAGATGGATGCATATCTTCATTAGCTGGTCATTTATCTGCTTCTTGGGCGAGTGGACAACAGTCGATGCAGCAACATACTGGAGTTCACTGCAGCAACTTCTCTTTAGAGCTAGACATCTAATTAATGCTATCTTATCTTCTGGCAATGATTATTTTATGTTCACAAGTTTGCTTTTATTATGTTTTATATCTTTGTTTATTTCTTAAAAAACAAACAAACAAACAAACATTTTGGATGCATTTTGAAAACAACCTGTTAAGAAAAAAGGCTTGTTTTGCACAGATTTGTTAGAAAGTTTGTGCTCTGCTCTCCAGTGAAATGACTTGTACAATTTACCGAGAACTCCATATTTCTATGGACACAATTACACTAAATGACCCAGGTGCTGCTGCCCTGGGTAAAATATTGCTGCTTGCAGCCTATTCCTGACTGCCTGACTGCTTGTCCCTTTCCCCCTGACAGAAGTTATCGTCTTGTCTGATATACTGGATCAATTAATTAATTAAATTCTTTAGTCTCGAGCCTGATCTTATGAAATTTCAAGTTGAAACAATACCTAATTATAATAATTTTCATCTTATTTTTAAAAAAGGATCTTTTCATATAAATTAGGATGCAGCTGGCAGAGCTCTGGAGGAGTTTCTTTTAGAAGAGGTGACAGGGAGCAATGATGAGGAGGAGGCTGAAGGAGGCATTACTTAAGCTGTCTCAACAGAAGCAGTTCTAGGTGGGCCGAGCATGCCCGAATGGTATCTCCACGTGTAAAATTTATATTAAAGTTTGGTTTGGAATTAGCTTTTGGAGAGTATTTGAGAGCACAGCCTCTAAAATTAGTTTTTTGCAAGTATTCCTGTTTATAAAGTTCATTCACTAGCATGTTTATGGAAAGTGAGCCCAGAAGGGAAGGAATGCAGTAAAAGTACATTCATTTGAAAATTCAAATAAAAATATTTGCTTTGAATCTGAAGCTTTTCTTTAATCCCTCTGTACTCTTTGTCCAGCTTATTAGTACTTTTGTTTTCCAGCAAAACAGAGTCACTGTCCTGAACTTTCCTCTTCCCATGTCCACACACTAAGTGTGACTGAAGCCTCATGCCTGGTGAAGGGGAAGCAGTTGCTCTGGTTTGTGAGCATGGGCAGTCATGGCTAAAAAAACCCAAATCCTAAGGAAAAAACCCTGAAAGTCCTCCTCCATTTGGAGAAGCTGGGTGGCTGAAGCAGCTGAAACCTGTAACTGGTGCACTGACAGCATTGATAACACCACATGATAAAAAATTAATCAGTCCTTTGCAAGATTGGCTTAAGATGGTGATTTTTTTTTAAACTGAGACTTTTCATGTCTCTTCTGGATTTCTAGAATGGCTCAGCAAATAGTAATCATTTTATGGGATTACTTTTTTATTTTAATCTTAAGTTTTTGCCTTCTGCCTCCAGGCACTCTTTCCTTCATCTTGTTCCCCCAGTCCAAGGTCAGCCTCTTACCCATTGCCCATTTGGCACAAGGGAGGAGGCAGGAGAAGAGCGTGGAGCGAAATAATTTGGGCACGGGATGTAAGGGAGAGTTGGGACAGACAGAAACTGCTGGAAACCGAAAAGAAGCTGCTCCAGAAGCAGATCAGCAGAATAATGCGAGTGAAAATTGCTGCCTTCTCAGTTCCTTACACATCTGCCAATACTAATGAGACACCAAATCCTTTGAGCACTCACTTCAGACATTCGTGTACATGGGGCTTGAGTTGCTGAGATGGATAAGACACAGTATCAACGTTATGTGGATTCCCTCACTCCCTTCTCCCTCCCAAGTCCTTCCATGCAGGCAGGAGGACCTGGCACTGTCCAAAGGTATCTTTTAACACCTAAACTCCCCTTAGGTAGCCCCTCTGAGAGAAAAAAAAGATATCTGCTATTACAATGCTCCCTTTTGGATCCAGAAAACCACTTTAATCATACCATATGTTAAGTTGCAAAGCTGCAAATGCAAATCCATTCCTATGACTTCAGTGTATCAGCTGAGCATGAAGCTCCAATGCATGCGGTAAGAGTTAACCTTATTAGCTCTATTAATTGCTTCTATTTGATTATCTCCATTTAAATGAATCAAGCCAATCTCACCTCATATCTTTGTTTGTTGTAGAGGGAGCCTGATGAAATTTCTTCACAAATGATATTAGAAACAAATGTTTTCCACCAGCTTTGATCATTTTATATTGGCAAGTTCTTTGTTTTCATCCTGTTAGGCAAGTAAGATCACTGTGTAAAGAGATGGACATGAACCAGAGCTGCTGATCTGAACACATACTGTTTTGGAGAAGGATGGATCCAGAAATGAGCATTTAAAAAAAAAAATAGGGAAAAAAAATACACCAGGAGGCAAGGACAAAATTTGATTTGAGCCTTTTTTGAACACTATAAGGGCTGTGTAGGTAAATATGGATGACCTGCTTGCTTATTGCATGTTTGTGTGAAATGAATTTGAAGGATTTGGCTCGCTTCTGACAGACAGGCAGACCTGCAAACTACCCAGGAGGCAGTGCTGGAAAACTGTATTGCCATGGTCTTTGCCATCACCGGCAAAGGCTGAATTCAGTACCGTTCACAAACACTTTAATCATGTCATAAAAAATTAAAATAAATCAGTTAAACAAATTCTTTCCCAGATTTTTTGTCTTTAGCTGTGTGTGGTAGGAAAAGATCCAAATAGATTTCTCTCATGTTTGCTTTCATGGCAATGATCTGAGTTGTTTCCTAGACTCTCCACGTTAGGGCTTCATGGCACTGAAAATTTAGTGGGCTTTATTTTGGCCTTGCCTCTACTTGTGTTGTTAAAATGTGCAACAATTACTGTTTGGAGATATATTTAATGTTCTCCTTGATGATTGTAAGAGCTGGTGAAAGGACATAAGTTCTAGTGGAAATAGTTTGCAACTCCAGATCTTCAGTCAGCTCCTCGTTCATATACTAGCTTGCCTTTAAAAATGAAGCCACTTCAGAAGATGTTGGTTGATTTTTGGATTGTTTGTTGTTCACACACCCTTCGTAAAAAACTTGTTCTCACATGGCTGTCAAGAAAGTCAAAAACATTTGCCTGTAAGTTTCTCTTCCTTCTGTTATTCCAAATAAAGAATATCTAAGTGAGTATCTAACTTAGAAACTGTCAATTATATATTCTGTGTTTTATGTTTTTGTACCATATATTTTGTACCATATATTATCTTTTACACTACTTTCTTTTTTGGGGGAGGAAATTTTAAAATGCCTTACAAAATCTGCTCTGTATCATACAACATATTTTGCAAACCGGAAACTGAAAGAAAGTTTTCTAATATGGAGTTTCTACCAGAGTCAGGATTTATGGATTATATATTCAGAGGTCTCCAACTGAAAAAAAAAAAAACTCTTTTTTTTTTTTTTTTTTTTGCATCTTATATAATTTGATACAAACCCAAATCATAGTGTTACAGATTTATGGATACCAACAATTCCTACTTTTAGGACACTCTGACTGCTCAGGGTTTCATAGGTACAGCAAAAAAAAAAAAAAAAAAACCCAAAACTTTAATTATTCTTTTCTCTAAGACAAAATAACAACCTATAGATCTCTCTGATGACGACAGCATAGGGACTTTTGGGCCGTCAATTTTATCCAGCAGATACCAGGGGACATATGTCCTTCACTGATACAGATGTAGTCTCTAAATGTATGAAATGTGTGTCAGTTGTTAGTGTTTCCCTACTGGGCCTACCTTCAAAGTATACTCCAAAAACATGCACATAATCATATCATATGATTCAGAGCCTGGTATACATGCCTTGATTATTTCAATTTAAAAAAAAATGGAAAATTTATAATTTCTCATTGGTTATCATAGAATCATAGAATCATAGAATGCTTAGGGTTGGAAGGGACCTCTAGAGATCAGATCAAGATTTTCTTCACTTTGATCAGTTTTGGTTTCCAGCCTTTGATTTCAGCTTCAAGTTTCAACTCCAGTGATCCTCAAAAAACAAAAACCTCTGTCTCCCACCTGGTTTCAATACAAAATCATGTCTTGTATTCGTTTCAAAATAGACCTAGGTTGGTTCAAAAGATTCATGAACCTTGGCAAACTTTTCAATGACCATTATTTAAGTTTCTGTATTTGTACTGTGGTTTTATTGTGAATATTTCCCATGATCTTAGTTAGGAACATAATATGGATTCACTATAATATCAGATACATGATATCTTGCCTTCATCCGATAATGGAGTTTGGAAACATGTGTACAAATATTCTTATATGCCCAGCTGAGGACGTGGTTAACCTAAAGGTTGTCCTTGCTTAGATTGATTAAGAATTCTGTTTTACTTGTAAAATAAATGCACTCAGAACTGCAGGTGGAGAAAAAGAAATCTAACAGAAAAGAGCTTAGGAAGCTGGCAGATCTTTAAAGGGACTATATAAAAAATATAAGCATAAACTTTCTAAATGTGGAAGGAAAACTAGTAATTTCATTTAGAGACAAATTTGGTTAAATTATGAGCTCTTCAGAGGCTCAAAATACAGGAAGAGCACAGAAACTTTACTTTCACCTATTTTTTCCTGTTCTACTTAATTTCTACGGATAAGGCAGATGATATAAATATTTTCTTTCTATTTTTAGTGTTGGCAAGAGCAAGTTTACCCAGCTTCTCAGTGCTTGAATAGCAAAGATGTGAGATCAAAACATTTTCATTTACCCCATAGGGAAATATAAGTGCTATTTTTTTACATATTACTACATCACTGGAAGGACCCTTGTCCTGAAATTTAGTCTCTGATCTGAATTTTCTCTGAATTTGGGGAGATTTTTGGTTCATAATTAAGATTATTAGGAAAGGTGTATTACCTCTTCTGATTTGCATTGCTGCAATCCAGGTTGTTTCCTAAACTGAACCACAAAGACAGTTCATTAAAAAGATAAGATTATTTTTGGATTTGGATACTTCTTTTCATTGATATCGTATTTCCTTCCAGTCGAGATCTGCCACTGATGTACTGCTTCAGCAAGAAAATATGAGAAATAAAATCACAGTGAAATAAATCCATCTTCATCTCATTTCTCACTGCCATTCACAGATGCCAACTTCGCACAATAGCTCTTTGAGATGACGGAACCATGTGGGGCAGCAGCTCCAGTGACCCGAACTCAATGGTATACAATTCAGCAGAGACTCCATAGCAACTGTAGAAAAAATTTGTTAAAAAGCTGCAGCTCAGAACTGAGCTACACTTTCAAAAGTACCCCTTTATTTTTATAAGCATGTGTGCACATTCCTCAAGATAACCCAAAGCAAGAGATTTTTAGATTTCCCTGAACAGAACATCAGTCTTTACTTAGCATGGGTGTATAGTTGTAGCATTACCTGTAACGCATATGAGTAGAAGGAAAGTAAGTTAAATGCCTCATCTAAATATTTTAGCCCCAATCATCTCATCCTTATGGTTATACTTGCTGGTTCTGTTTGAGTTAGATCTAGTTAAAATTTTTCTATTTATGATTTTTCTCACCAGAAAATAAGGTTTCATCAGCAATAAGATTGATCAGAGGAAAGTTTGGAAGCAGAGAGGGAGATCGTCAGATATTTACCTTAAATGGTCTCAAAACAAAAGCTTTGAACTGTGTTGTGGTAATTTCATATGAGTCTCCAATTCTTTTGCTATATGGCCATTGGGACAAAAAGACATTCCAAAACCCAAGTGCATAAAGTACAAGACCACAGATATCCAAGACCCGGAGTTAAAACAAAACAAAACAAAACAAAACAAAAAAACCCTCCACACTCCTTTAGATAAAACAAATCATGAAGTCAGAATATCAATACTCACTACATAACCAGCTATTTCTTAAAAATGAACTCAGGTCACCTTGTGCAGTCCTGGATTGAAAAGCTTGGATGCAGTTTGCTGGGGAATCTCTGGCTTCCCAGGTGGATACTCTGAAAACCTTCCCAGAGGAAAGCAAAAGAAGCACAGAAGGCCACAGCCACTGGCACCACAGCTTAGAAGTGCAAAAGTGAGCAGATCATCCCATTTTCTGCAAATAAATGCATGGGGATCAGTCACAGGAGGAATAAAATCTTTCTTGAGTGCCTAGAAAAATGTAAATCAAAACCTGTTTTTTGTCATCTGCGCATTGACTTTGGTGCAAATTTTTGGAGCCAAAAGGGCAAAACTGCAGCATCTATCAAAGACAAATAAAAGAGGGGGAGAAGATGGTAGGTTAATGTAAAGGTGGATTAGGAGTGAAAATCCATATTCCTATCAGTATAGGATATAGGATTGATATATATATATCAATATAGCCTGATACTCTATTAGTTTCCTTTTTCCATTTTATTTCAACTGCGCAGTATTTTCTGTTCAAAAGTAGTTTCAAGACAGCAAAGATTCATTAAAAGAGTTTAGTGGGAGTTTAAGAGTACTTTATGAATTAAATTATTATTTATTATTAATCATGTGTTAGTGAACTGGGAGTTTAAGAGGTCAAATAAAGTCGGTATTTTATGGCTGTTTCTCACTAAAAAAAAATCATCTTCTAAGCAGACTCAGCTTATAATGAAAATTAATTTTCAGGGCGAGTTTTATCAGTTTGGGAACTTTTGACTCCTACATTTTTCAAAGTTGAGAAGGGAACACTGACAACCAGTTGAAATTCTTTATTGCCTTCCTATGTGATGTTGATTTGCTCTTCCTAGGATAAGTAATGTCATTCTTGTCAGCAATACATAAAAGACAGCCTTTTTTTTGTCGTTGACGTGAGCCCCACCAGTTTGTACTAGTTCAGGATTTAACCCCACGCTACTAGCATTTGCCCTGATTGTATTTTACACTTCTGTAGTCCCTGTCCTCTGGGAATCTCATAGTATTTTATGACTGCGCATGATTAATTGAACTTTGCAGTATTCCCAAGAAATAAAAAATTACCCTTACTACTGATTTGGAGATGGAATAGTACATGCCAGAGAAATCTGCAAGTTGTGCTTACTAAACAGTCAGAGCAAGCACAGAAACTTGGAGAGGGTGAGAGTGCAGTTCCTACACTGTTACCTCCCATGTGAGCTTTTAGTCTTCCCAAATTCCTGTGTGGCCTCCTTGTCTGTCCTCTTCACTAAATTACCTTCTTTAGTGGCTATAAGATGCAAGCATGGACTTCCTCCTGTAACTGTAGGTTTTATATATTTCAGTACAGATTGCTTTTCATTGTATCTTGACTGTCTCTCCTTTTCACCTCACCAGAATCATTTCTGAGATAGAACGTTAAGAGATTCATGGTTTGGAATGAAAGAGTCCTTTGAAAATGAAAGATGAGTGTAGAGATAACACCCCACCAGTAAGCTCTTCAAAAGTGATGAAGAAATGTAAAGTGGCATCTATTCTAGTGTCGTTTCTTAAAAGGTTTTAAGAGTTTCTGAAACCCTTAACTCTTATCACAGTCATTCCGTCTGCATATTTGTAAACATGTTTTTTTAGGGTAATTTCTAAAGTCATCATCTCCAAAGTCACAGGCATTTGAGGCTTTTAGTGAGCACTTCCTTACAGGCGCAGATGGAAGCCAGGTAGATATTTAGCTGAGGTTGGGCAAGCTCTGACATGCTCATGTGCGGAGCAGAAAGGATATTTCTGTGCTGGAGAGAATAGCAGGCTGTGCTACATGTGATGGGCATCCATGCACTCAATGTTCAGCCTTTGCAAGGAATGATTTTAGTGATGTTTGTGAGATGCACTTGGTTATTCGGGAAGCAGAATGCTCATATGCCATTTGATGGCGTGGATTTAGACACAGAAATAAGAGGTCTGAGGTTAAGGGGGGAGGTGATCCCACCCCTCAGCCCTGGTGAGGCCACATCTGGAGTATTGTGTCCAGTTCTGGGCTCCACAGCATAAGGGGGATGTGGAGCTGCTGGAGAGAGTCCAGCGCAGGGCCACAAGGATGATCAGGGGCCTGGAACATCTGCCCTACGAGGAGAGGCTGAGGGAGCTGGGCCTGTTCAGCCTGGAGAAGAGAAGGCTGAGAGGGGATCTAATCAGTGTCTATAAGTACCTCAAGGGAGGGAGTGAGGATGATGGTGCTGGCCTCTTTTCAGTGGTGGCCACTGATAGGGCTAGAGGAAACAGCCAGAAACTAAAGCAGCAAAAGTTCCACAGGAACTTTTCTAAGTTCTAACTAAGGAAAAATTTCTTAACAGTGAGGGTGACAGAGCACTGGAACAGGTTTCCAAGAGGTTGTGGAGTCTCCTTCTCTGGAGATCTTCAAAACCCGCTTGGACGCAGTCCTGTGACACGTGCTCTAGGTGATCTTGCGTGTGCAAGGGGGTTGGACTAGATGACCCCTAGAGGTCTCTTCCAATCATAAGCATTCTCACTTGAGCATGGCCCTGCAAGGGCATCCTTACATGCCAAGAAGCATTAGGCTCATGTAGGGTGTTTGCTAGCACAAAGGTTTAGGCTGCAGGTGTTCTGCATTCTACAAAGCCTTCAAAGATCAGTCTCAAATGTTTCTGTTGCTATAAAGAGAATTACAAGGATTTAAAAACCTAGTGGGGCAGCCTGGCTGCTGGTGAAATTGCTAGCATTTAGCAAAAAGGGAGGGAGGTTATAGCATCAAGGTGGTGTGGAAGTTTGGGGGAAGCCATACGGTACCTTTCAGGGGGTTTTATGATCCAAATGTGGATCTGCAGCACTTTCAACTGGAACTCATTAAGAATTCATGGAGCAGAAAATGCAAGAGGTTCTGGAAATGATGAGGGCTTTGAAAGGCCAAATGTGAGCTGTAAATAAGATAGAGTGGATATTCAATTCTGGCTATTAAATACCTCTGACTATTTTCTCAGATCAGCAGATCAAGCTTTCAGCTAAAAATCTACTCTTAAAATAAAAGGACAAATAGCAGGGCTTTTACAAGCTCATAAGACAGAGGGTGGAGAAAGACCATAATCAGATATCGCATATCTCAAAAAAAGCACCCTGAGAGCTTATTGATTAGAATGCTGAACAGCACCATTCATTCTGGCCCTGATTGAGCAATGTACCGAAGCATGTGTTTATCTTTAAGCATGTTTTGAAATCCCATTGACTTCAATCACCATTGACCCCTGTTACTGAAATTAGGCCCTTGGGAAGACACAGCTTTCCTAAATATTATGTGTATAAACAAGAGATTCAGGAACACCCACACTTGAGAGAGCCAGCAGTTTAAGCAGAGTGTACCAGCATAACTAAGAACTATCTCCTAAGTTCATCTGTTATATGTAGGTAGTGTTGGAATTGGCAGTTGTCCGAATCTGTATTTTCTATAGGCCAAGACCTTTGTAGGAGAACATTGTACCTACTGTTACATTCATTTGGGGCGTTCTCTAGAGAAAAGGCTCTTTTCCTTCCTTCCTAGTTGCTGTCACAGGACGTAGACACCAAATCATTTTAGGAGTTTTGCAATGAGGGTGTCTGCGTAAGCAAAACATTTTCTTGGACTAGATTTATAGTCAAGCCTTTGATGAGCTCCTCCAGGAACAAAGATGTAACTAATGGTGTCAGCAGTTTAATACCAGCTGAAGTAACACTACTGAATTTGCAAATTCAGTTTTATGCTGGCATATAAATGCAGCTGAAACATTTTCCTTAAGTATGGTAGGTCTCTTGAAAACTTGTTCTTTTCTACTCGAGGCTGTTTTTGTGTAGCGGGCTTTTCTTCCTTAGCTGGTTTGTTGGATTTGATGAATATTGGTGTTACTGGTATTTTTAAGTTACTCAGAACTCTTTCAGGGTAACTGTCTGATGCATGATTTTAACAGTGTAACAAGAACAAATAAACACTTGATAGCAAACAGTCAGACAATAACAGAGAACAAATAATAATAAGACCAACTGAACCAGATCCAGAAGAAGTAAGACATTTCTGTAGGCTAGGCTAGTCAGTGGAGAATGCATTTTAATCTGAATGTAGAGTATTAAATATAGGAATAATAATTCAAAACACAGAATAAAGTCTATCCTGCTTATGAGAACATTTGTTAAAAGAGCATTCAAATTAAGCAAAATATTTCAGAGGAGCTAATTATTGCCTCTATTTTTCAAAGGTGTTTTTTCCCCTTTAAAAGCACACTTACCAGCTTGCAAGAACAAGTTAAAGAATCCAATTTTTCAATTTTAACACAAATATCATCCTCTCTGGTCAGTCTTTTCAGTTGCTGCAAGAGGTGAAGATTATTAAACATATAAGAAAATCTGCCAGACCCTGAGGGTTGTACAGATACAATGGAAACTGTCTGGAGTTTTACAGAGATCTCATTGGCACTTGAGTATGTTCATTATTCAACACTGAAAAGAAAAATATCTTTCTGAAAAGAAGAATCTAGGCAGCTGATTCCTCCACGAAATACGGCCTCACTGAAGCATTTTGAAACTTGATTATTATGTGCAAATATTCTGGTGTCCTTAGCTAAAGGTGTAAAACATAAGAAAAATTCAAATGTTGTAAATGGTGTTATAAGTACAAGCAACTTTGCACAACAAATATGAAAAGAGCTTTCCAACTGAGGCAATTTAGCATAACTTCTGCTGACATAGTTTTTTAAAATTTTCTATTTTGATTCTTCTAGCAAAAAAGTGTTCTTAAGTCCAAGAGGTTTCAAATCTGTGCATCTGCAATTACCAACAGTTAGTGATCATTAAAATGATCAGAAGGGTTCACTTTTATCACATTCCTCAGTTTTAGAGTGATTAGCTTGCTGTACTTAAATGCTAATATTTTACATTGTCATGAGATTATGCACTAACTGCACTGAGTGAGAAATGTTTACAACTGAAGATTGTAAGCCTGTGAAAAGTATCTAAAAAGCATGTGTCAGAGGTAGATTTTTTTTTAAGTAATCCTGTATGACACAGGGAACTGGAAATCCCTTCCCACTTCACAGAAGTACAATAGGGTGCCTGGCAATGTTATAGTTACAGGGAAAACATAAGAGTTCTTTTCTGGTTACCGGGGGACTCTTTGTCTCTTTTAAGAGCCTTTGTCTTTGATAAGCACATGTAATGGGTGTTTTCTTAGTCAGGACCGAATTTCTTCTGCTTTCTCAACTAAGCATAATTTTACCTCCTTGTTTCTTGTCCTACGTGCTAGACAGGATCATTCTGTGGTGCTAAACAATCATTTCTTAGATATTGCTGTCATTGGAGAATTTAGCTTTGCTAAAGCTTTGCACAGCGCTTCAGATTCACCCAGATGGCAGTGACTTCACTGATTCTATGTGGCCTCACTGTAGCTCACCAAGCATTCAGCAAATTGCCTTGGGAGGCTGGAAAGTGGCTGCGGAAATGCTGCAGAATGATGTCTCCTTGGACAGGTGAGTCATAGGCATAACCATGGTGACAGCATGAAAGCGGGTATGTGCTCTTTCTTCTGGTGGGTTTTCAAACAAAATTAAGGTGATGTGAAAACCTACATACAGAATTGTACTTCCCAAATAGAAGAGAAATTCAGCTGTGTGCAGTGCTGTTGGAAAGGCTGCTGAGGCTGCAAAATGGTTTTGCATAACCAGGGTGCTGTACATAGTGCTCTTCTTTGTCACCCAGACGCAAAGGCAAATTTCTTGCTCACATGTAGAGCATCTGTAGAAATGTCTTTTGCAGGAACTAATTTCTAAGCGATTCATTATTATAACTTCTGTTTATAGGTTAGAAGTGACAGTCTAAAATAATGTTCTTTTCTTGCATTTTCTTTTGTTCCTTAATAATATTTTACATCACGTGTATAGCAATAACACTCTGCAGTGTCTTCAGTACTTATAAAGTGAAATCTTAGAGCAGGTGGTAGAATTCTTTAAATATTCCAGTGTTGTTAAGAAACTACATATAGATACCACGGGACAATATTCCAGTAAATATTGAGAAAGAAATACTAGAAAAGTTACTACTAAACAAATGTATTTTTAAAATTTCATCTGATTTACCAAAGCAGAAAACCTATTTAAAGATAAAGATAATAGTCATCCAAAAGAACCAGGAAATATACAATGCACCTTTGCAAAGGGGAAGTGCTCATGTTCTTCACATTGAAAGCTTATCAGACTAACTTTGGCAGTGGGTTACTCTTAAATGACATCTCAATTTTAAGCAGAAAATGCTAAAATTCTAGGTTAGCACCAGGAACTTCTTCTGTACAAACACTTGCCTGGCTGATTAGAGCTATATCTTATGAAACTACATGCCATGAAAAGCAAGGCAACAAAGTAGAACCCTGAGGGTTCTGCAGTTGGAGATAATAGCTCTCGTACAAAACCGCACCTATCAGGTATATATGTGAGTTCCACACCTTTTTTTTTTTTTTTTAATCTGCCCATACAGCATGCTAGAAAGATTAAGAATTGGCCCTAAATACTAGGGCCAAATGATTTTTTTTTTCTCCAGGAAGGTGTTAGGACAATTGGCCATTGGTATATTTTTGAGGACTACATGTAGACTGAAGAGAGAGCAAATGAGAAAGGGAATTCTAAATGTCTGACTCAGAGAATGGTATAACAAATACAAAGCCTGTTCCAGATTGCAGCATGAAAAGCATGTGTTTCGTGCTGACAGTACACATTTATCCGTGAGGACCTGAGAATAACTGTGCAAACAAGTGGCCTCTTTTGAAACCTCATGTGCTAATACACTAGGCTTTCCTCTCAACTTCTTGACACTAAACTGCTGCTGGCAGTTCCTCTCCCCTCTTTCCTCTCTTTAAACTAATCCATCTGATATTTTTGCCTGCAGTGAATTAGGTCTCACATACAAACTGGTCTGTTGGAAGGCTGCTGAGAAATCAGAGGAGGTAAAGTTTGGGGCAGTTGAGGGCATGAATCTCTTCCACTGTCCTGGCTTGACTCAGAAGAGATTTTCTGCTTCAAGCCTTTTTGGAAACACTGGATTGCAGAAGATATTGATTAAAAATGTGACTCTGGAGGGCTCAAGTTCTCAACAGAAGCCACAAAATAAATATCCCCCAAACTCACCTAAAGCAGACCCCTCTCTTGGCAGCAGCCATTTGCAAAGTTTCAGGAAAGTATCTAAAAGTAATGCAGGGATATTATGACTATTCCTTGGATTAGCTTTTTAGCCACCAGTGACTTGTGACTCAGAGGATTTCTGGCATAGAGGTGCCTTTGGATTTAACGGTCTTCAGTGGAATTTTCTCCATTACTTTGTCCGAGGGGAAATAGGGATTCTCCAAGGCCAGCCGGACTATGTCATTCCAGGAATCAACATGCAGAAATGATGGCTTAAAATTCGTCTTCATACCCATCAATGCTGGACCTATTAAGAGATAACCTGTCCTACTGCAAAAGCAAAACCAGCCTACAGGCTGTTTTAATTTTGTCGAGTTTGCAAGATCCTCAAGTCAAGAATTGCCAGAGACCAGCCAATTCTGCTTGAAGTTCTCTTCTTCTTAGCATAAAGTATTCAGAGATGAGTTAAGATATAGAGAGATCTATCCTATATGCAGAGGCAGATGTGTCTTATGCCATATTCTTTACTTCTCATGGTTATCACAGTAGGACTTCTTGCTTCTCCATTTACATTTATTAAAAAAAAAAAAAAGCCTAAGGTGGGAAATCAAAGGCAATATTTTATTAGTTATTTTGTAGTTTCTCATGTCTTTTGGAAAAGATCCTGGTGTTTGCTGCTTTTTAAAACACCTAGAGGAGACCTAGCAAGGAGGCAGAAATCCTTGCAAGTCTTAAAATCCTTGCAAAATCCAAGTTTTTAAGTAGCATCCTTTATTTTTTCTCCTGATTCTACACTACTTGCCAAAGATGCATATATTAGAGGCTATATATGATTAGTAGGAGGTTTATTATGATAACCGCAAAGGATCACTTGTCGCCTCCTTGCTGGCTACATGCTGAATGAACAGAGTGGTGGCCACTATCGCTCACAGTCCCACAAGGAGAAGTGACACAGGACAAGGCGGAAGGAGGCACCTGATGAACTTGCTGGTCACCTGCTCCTGGCCACCTGCTGCTCTACACTGCACTGAGGGAGCCTGGACACCGCGCATGTGGCAGAACAGACCCTTCCTTTTCCTCTCACAGTCCCCACAGAAGCTGTGGTCACAGTCTGTGCTGCGTGATGCTGGCGTTGGACAGGCCCAGTTTTTTGGGCCTCTTTCCCAATCACCAGCAAACCGTGTTTTCATGTTCTGTCTTGAAAGCAGTCAGAGCCCTTAGCAACTGGATGCCTTAAAATGTATTTATCACAGCTCCAGAGAAAACAGTAGTTTGCTTTTATATATGGACACCATAGTGACATAACAGTAAACTTACTGCAATTCTCTGTGTTACTTCCATTTACAGTGGTTGCCTCAGGAACTGCAAATAAAGTTACATGTTTTATTTGAAAGTTTGAAAAGGGTCACTGTCAAGTGAGTTAGAACCAAAATTTTAGCTTTGGTAGGAAGAGAGAGAAAGCCCACAAAAGGCATCACAAAGAGTGCTTTTGAGAGTTTAAAATGTTAAAGGTACATTTGAACTATTTTTAATATATTTTTTGGACATTTGCTGCAGCATTTGCAGTCCATCAGTGAAGATGGTGTGCTAGTCAGGATTCCCAGCAAGGGAAAGAGAAAGAAGAGAAGCAAAACTGTACCTTTTTTTTTTTTTTTTTGCTTTGTTTTGATTGCCCACATCACTTAAAAATTAAACAATATTGATCTATTGATCTACAAAAAATAAGATTGATTTGTTTAAAGTTTTTATTTTTCAAAATTCCAATATCATTCACTGAAAAAAGAACATACTACATTGTCACATTACAAATGTCAATTACTAAATGACAGATTTCACACATTCAGTACAAAAATATACTCTTTGTTGTCTTATTAGAGGTAACTTTTGCAGTGAGTGTTTAAATACAGTTATAAGTGAAGGAAAGCCATTCTTTGCTTCCAATAGTAAGCATACGAAGGTTCCAAGGCTTTGAATACCCATAGCATATCATTAAACTAATTGTGAAAAGCTGAATAACAAATTAATTGGCCACCCACTTCTTCAAACTCCAAATTTCTGATTAAAAAACTTAATCATGTAAAGCTAAGAAAAGCAAGATTGCTGACCTTATCAGTATAAAATCTACTGTAATTATCTGATCTTATAGCCACACATTGCTGTCTTCTGCAAGGACTTGATACTTTATTTTTTTGCTGTAAGAAGGAGAAAAGGGAATTTCAGACCACCCATTGAGCTCTCTCACTGTGAAGTTTAAGGCTATTTCAGTATCTGATGATAAAACCATAAGGTATGCTTGTTCCACTATGAGGACATGTGGCACCATTTTAGAAAATGCTTGCATAACTTTGACCACTGAAATATACAGAGTTAAAAAAGGCCAGCAGTCCAGAAATCCCCTATTTATCTATATTCAATACAGCTTTATGATGCAAAATTTTGAGAAATTCTGGCAAGGATATTCTTTTCTTAACTTCTTTTGAGTACAGCAGGAATAGGAATTGTTTGGGAAGCAGAAGATGTTTATGATCTGATGATCAAATATATTATCAGATATTACACCTACTTGCCCAAATGTAACTAATCTTCTCATGGAGTAAATATAGGATCTGGGAATAGTCAGCTATCAGAGCTGTATAAAATACATACGCAATACCATACCTTGAATGAAATGTGTGACCAAAAGATGGTTAAATGATTACAGATACTTGAATTGATGCACTGCTTAGAACTCACTGAAACTTTTTTTTAGGAATCTGCTTGAGCTGTTGTTTACTTCAAGACTTTTTATCATCTCCATGTGAAAAAGACTAGAGTTAAAGAAAAACATTATAGGAAAGTGTCATAGGGCATATGCTGTCCTCTTGTACTATTTTGAATAAAGAAAGGAGGGAGAAAGGGCCTTCTTTTAGAAAAACAAGTATGCAAATGATAATTTGTTTATTTCTTTCCAAATCAAACTGTCGTTCAACTTCTATTTTCCTTTCCTCTCTGCGTTCGCTGAGTAAATTGTTTTCTGCAATTGCAAATTATGCAGGTCACAGAATTAATTCTCAGATTCCTGAAGTGAATATTGGTGGAGTCACACTGACTACCAGTATGTCCACATGATGCCATGGTGTGCCAGCTGTGTGCCAGCTTTGCTTCTTCTGCTGTTTACCTTGAGTGCACATGAGGAGAGAAATATCCGCATTCCACAAGGCACAGGGTCAAGATTCAAGCTTGACTACTCATACAAGCCTAATTCTGGAGAACCCACCGTAACATTTTCCTGCATAGGAACCTATATTCCTAAAATGATGTATTCTTAAGAGCACCGCAGCAGTCTCAGCAAGTAGCTAGGTACTATATAGAGAGATAAAGAGGTAAAAGATGTTGCCCTAAAATGCTCATATTCAAGATATTTCTCAGGATACAATCCAGAAAAAACAAACAAACAAACAAAAACACAAAACAAAACAAAATCTATAAGCTTTGACAGTAGAATAAGAACTGACCAAAACCCCAAATCAACAAACAAACAAACTAGGATCCAAAGAGAGAGAAATCACATTATGTCATATGTTTAACCAAAGATGGATGGGAATAATCTGTGGAAGCAAAGAAACCTTATCTTCAAACAAGACAGGGTAGTGACTTTCGGGATTCTGCCCCAGGGTTCATCTATGCAGCTGGGGTGACAGGAAGGTGCTTGCGCTTGGAGTAGATAGATATGGGGTCAAGTCAAGCATTACAAGCATGGAGAGAGATGGGAGCAAATAGCATTGCTAGAACATGTAGTAGACATAGTGGAGATAAATGCTGTAAGATTTTACAAGCAAAGATAAGGAGCTTATTTTTGATGCAGTAATGGGAAAAGACTTAATAGAAGAATGCAAAGGAAAGAGTACAGCCAGTTTGCCAGGTCACAGATATGATCCTACCAACCACATGTGTTTTGAATGGATTTGGAGGAGGATGCAGCGATATGGCAATGTTTAACCCCGCAAAAAAATGAAATGGGATTGCGAGTGGAAATGTAAGAAATGAGGACTTGAAAAAGAGACGGGTCAGGCGGTGGAACCTGAGTACTGGATTAAGGAGCTGAAATGATACAAGGAGATGGTCTGGTGTGGAGGTGTTCTTATCTGGCTCTAACAGTTTATTGGAATGTTGACCTTAGCCTCTTCAGAACTAAAAAGGACTCCACTGCTCTTTATTAGGATTTTTTCTTTGGATTCATTGGCAGAGAACTAGATATTGGTTTGTAGAATGAGAAAAGCAATGCAGACTATTAAACTAAGTCAGTCCAGCATAGTATCACTATTTCAACATATATATATATATATATTTACAGGAAACAGCAAAGGCTGACGCACACTTTTACAGAGTAAATCGAGCAAAATTAGGATGAATAATAATTCTGGTCAGTCTGTTTTTGGCTGCTCTTCAATTCAGCAGAAACCACATATCTCACAAAAGTGGTTGCGTAATACTTCTAATTGAATGTTTTTATCTGTTTATGCCACACACAGAGCAGTAATAACTGTTTAAAGAAAAATATGAGTTCCAGTAACATAGGTATATGGAAAAATATCAGCCTAATTTTCCCATAATTCCTTTAGAAAACAAGTGACAGGGAAGTGAGTATGACCTTTCAAACTGTTCCTTGGAACTGTGCTAATATATATATGTGTGTATATACATAGATTGCTTAAGAAATTATTTGAAATTTCATTTACACTGAGAAAAAAAGAGATGACCTTCCTCCAGTGTATAAATAAGAAAGAGAAGGCAGATTCTCATATTCAAAGAGAGTATTTGAGAGACTATGAAAGAAAATTACCTTGAAAGAGTTGAAAAAGAGATTTATAATGGCCATATTATAGATCTTATTGATAGTATCTGTTTCTTTTATAAATCTCCATCTTATTTTATAATCAAGAGCTTGGCTGGATGAGAATAGAACTTCCCTTTTAAGTATGTCTCAGGCATACTCAGCTGAAGACAACTGCTGCAGAGATCTAGGTTTCATGGAGAGAGTAAATCTCTATTAATCAGTACAGCAGACAAGTCTTCTGGAGGATCCGCCATCACAAAGCTAAATCAGAAATAAGTTTATTTTATTCAAGCTCAGTGGGGATTGACCTCATGGCAGAAATGAAGATTTGCAGCCGGGCATAGTTCAGTGTCTCACTGATAAGGAACTGAGAAAGAATCCATGACTTCTGGAAATATTCATAATACAGGAAATTTGTGATATTAATTCAATAGTCTGAATTACATGGTACAGTTTACCATGTACCATACCACCTTGTTGCTTCACTGGACATCCTTCCTTGACCTGTGCATTGAGCTTAAATGAAGTTTGACCTCTTCTCTAGCAATGGAGCAGTTCTTATTTTGCCAGTGTTTTTATTGAAGCCAGTAATTTATTGAGTAAGAACTGATGAAGAGTGAAGCATACTTTACCATAATTCTGCATGGATTTCAGCCTCAAGAACTTTCATTCTGTATCATTTTTCTAAACATTACATTACTAAAAGCTATGGTCTTCCTTAAAATTACCCCTTTCAAGGACTCTGGAAAAGATAAGTAACAAGGTAATTTGTCATACATCCTGAAAAGAGCAGTATTCTTCCATTATTTTAGTTGTAGGGACTTCATGATTAAAATATGACTGTACCCTTATTTGTTCTTTAGGTAACAGCTGTTATGGAACACAGTGCTATGCACCTCTTTTGTCATTTGTGGCAATATCCAGCACTGGGTAATATACACATACACCATTTACTCTATATAGAACATAACCATAAGAAAATTTTCTTCTATTCTGAGTGTATATTAACTCTTCTGCAGCAGATTTAAAAAGGTTTTTACAAAGGCTATCAAAATAATTATCTTCTTTTACATAGAGAAAAGACGGAGACTTTTCGAGATCACCAAAAGATCTGTAGTACAGCCCAGAATCAAAATATTTCTGATTTCCCCTTTCAGTGGTCCAGTCTCTATCTGATGATAATGAGTACTTCTAACAAAAATATTAAGACAAGTTCTTCAGTTTTGTCCATTTATTTTCCTTTCATAATAAGCTTGGCTGCACAAATTATTTATTCCAATGAGGCATATTTATGTGTGTGTGTGCAAGAGTCAAGGTCTCTTTAGAACAGAGGCAAAGAAACTCAAGGCTGCAGAAGTAAAGCCAGGGCATCAAATTATGTCACTGAAGAAAGGAACTGCAAGAGCAAGCCAGATTTCAGGAGATGGTCGCTGGCAATTAACACTCTTCATTCTACGGATACCACCTGGACATTGAGAATGAAAATGTTCAGTTAGAAATGTTCAGTCAGACATATTAATAAGCTTGCATTGCAAATAAGAGAAGTAAGAGAAAAACCTTAAAGTACAAGAAAACATTAAGAATTTCACTATATTTACCTTGCAAGGAGGCAAGTACTATTAAAAATAATTTTAGTTAAGTTTCCAGGAAGCAATGCTCCTGAGATAGAGGAATCCGAAAAGGCTTACAGTAGGAAGCTCAGTAAGTGGGGAAGAACTAAAGGCTGCCGATGACAGAACAGTTACGACCCTCTTACTTTTGCTACCAGAGACATCATTACTCAATATGATATATATTTTTTGTTTGTTTCAGGGTAAACTATTCCAGCTGTCTGTAGTGATGGTCTAGTATGATTTAAAACTGTTTTCTATGTGATAATGACTAGCCAGCTTCCCACTATACTCAGTGCAAGGAAATTGTAGTTAATCACTGCTCACAAAATGGCTTCAGTTGTGGACCTCCCAGCCATACATTGTAAAGCCCTTTAAATTAGTATCTTGAAACAGAAAAGAAATTAGATATAAAATAAGGTCTATTGCATCCTATGCAGCCATAAACCCTGGTAGCTATGAAGCAATAAATACACTTTTTTATAAATTTCTCCAAGTATGAGAGCGATAGTTTGGAAAGAAACCCAAGAGGTAGCAGTGAAAGAAGCAAGACTCCAAGAGGAAAATATTGCATTTTGTTTAACTATATACACCAAGACAAATCAGAAGATATTGTGGAAAATAAAGGACACTTTCCTTCAGCAAGTGAGTCTTTTTCTAAGGTGACATAATAAACCTGGAAGCCACTTGTGCAAGTAAGTCCTTGATTTCAGATCATGAGAGTTTTGATGAAAGATGTCACAGCAGTGACCGCAGTGTGCTTCAGCCCAGCAAAGCTCTCACTGAGATGCTGAATAGCTTATCCACTTTGGCCAAAACCATTAGCCCAACGTTTGGGATCAGAGGAACTACACAGAGGAATTTGTTCTACCTCTTCTGCAAAATGAATTTCATGCTTAGGGAGGTTCATCTTGCAAACTACAGCATCTCCTCAACCATATTACCTTCCATTAGAATAAATATTCTCTAAAGAAGTTCCTTCATACCTGTCACTAGACTTTCATATATTTTAGCCTGTGGATTACCTGGGCCACATCCAATATCTCTGTCACCTTCAGACAGCTCTTTCTTTTAATTCACATTTCCATCGACATTTCTGGCGGGCCTACAGTGAAATATTCCATAGCCTTTATGAATGTGAGGAATGTGGTGGTGAACCACAGGATTTCCCCACCTACAGCTCCCCCTTTCAGCTGCCAGCTGCTTGTCAGATTTTAATTAACGAGAAAGTTGCTAGCAGTTATTCATGCTGGTTCTCTCTGTTCCTCTCTGGAGAATTCCTAAATAGCATTCAGAGCATTGAGCCTGAATTTTCTCTTTTCTTAATGCTCTTCTTCACAGCAGTCAGTGAAAATGTTATTAGTGATGGGTTTCTGCACCGAGATTTCGATATGGTGTTCACCAGTTGGCATGGTATGTGGCATACAGGACCACCCTTTCTTTTGCTTCCTCCTCCTCTTTCCTATGCAAAATGGACAGACATACGTTCTAAAAAATTAAGTCTGCTCAACTGTAGGGGTATTGTTAAGCTTTTTCAGAATATCAGGAACATAATTTATGTGGAAGCACGGAAGGACTGCCTGTGCTGGAAATATCAATATGGGCATGAAGGAGTAAAGTCATCACAGGGAATGGCTTCTCTGGGGCTGCCCACCAAGCTAGCAAGGAGGAGTCTTGAAGGTATTGTCTCTGGCAAGGCGCTGCAGCTCAACAAGTCCTTTTTTTCCTCCTCCTGCTGTAAACATAAAACCATATAATATATATGGTATATGCACTTCTTGTTTCTCTGTCACCACGTGGAATTCAAAAGTGTTTGGGTAACAAACGTGCTACTGAATTTTCAGTATCATATCCAAAAATTTCACCAATCAATGAATATTTTCAGCTTTATCCTAGCTCCAAAATGTGCTAACTGAAGATAGTGCTCAGAGTATTACTAAATGGGAAGGTTGTAGTTTTCACTGTTGGCTACCAGCCTTTGAAAATTATTAAAATGCATCAATATGCAGCAGCCGTTCTAAGTGATCCAACAGACATTCAGCTAGTGTTTGTGAACTCAGTTTTAAAAGGCAACAGTAAATGGTAAACAGCTGGTTACAACAAATAGCTTTTTAATAGCCACAGTTTTTGATAAGTTGCGGTTGTAATTAGCTGTATCAAGGAATCCCACATAGCTGACCCTTTCTTTGAGTTTCCATTAAAAATCCCATTTTGATGCCATCAACCAATCCTTCATTCTGAGTTTCTGCAAAGAACTCCTTCTTCCGTAACATTTCTGCTATGTGGATTCCAGCCAGAGAAAGGCAGGAAGCGGGGAGGGAGGAGAAAAAAGCTGAAGGTTATTCTCACATGTAGGTTTGAAAGACAGGGCTTTGAGAAGGATGTTATTCACTTTTTACAATTTCTCTAAGGCTGTTTCTCCTTAGTGTTTCTGATTAGCACTTCACATTTGTTTTTTATTTTTCCAAACTGCAGTAATGCCTAGAGTAGGAAACCCAGCATTTAGATAGCATGTGCAAATGATGACAACATCCTCTACCTGGGCAACTCCATAGTGCTACTGCTGAAACATTTCTACTCTTGTAAAACAGTAATGGTCCCACTTCTTCATCCTCTCCCATCCAGGTCAAAATCATCCATCCTGAGCGGAATCTGTAGTTTTTAAAAGAAACAAAAGTCTCTAATCTGCTCTTGAAGACTATTATAGACCTTTATATTTATACAAAGGGCATAAATTTAATTTCTATATTATTAAGATTCATGGTACTTCCAAACACCGTAGATATTGAGTATACATGGACAAACATTGCAAGGCTTTATAGATCTATCCTACAAAACTTATAATAGTTGATATCATGTAAGTTGATTAGTCTATCAGAACCACCCACATTTGCGTAAAGTCTTTAGGTGTAACACTATTCAGTTACGTTCTTCCATTCACAACTTGTATGATGTGCAATAACAGTACCAGCTTCTAGACAACTTGTCGCTGTCTATAAAGATGAGAAAGTGCCTCTAGAGCTGTGGGCTCAGGGTTGCTATCCCATACAGCTCCCAAGTTCCCTACATTCACACTCAATGGCTGAGGATTCAGGCTCCTAAAGATGACCTATTTAGGATCTATTTAGATGACCCCTACTAGAAATCTCATTGAAATTTTGTATGGCTCTATCTCCTAGTTAGTTCTTAAGTTCTCAATCTATATAACTGCATGGTTACATTTGTTTAAAGGAAAGCAACAAAGCAAACTTAAGTCTATCATCTCCAACAAAATTCATGCATGCAGGATGATTTCATATATCCCAAACCAGTTACTATTGGTCCAGCTTTAGTTTGAGATCACAAGCTTCCATTCACCAGCAGACCTTTTGTACTCTGTCTTTCTTCCTTTGGAATGTTGCCATAAATCAGCTTATACATTTTTGGTTTTAAAAGATGCCAGGGGGTTTGCTTGGTTAGTTTTCCTTTTTCTTTCTTTTTTTTTTTTCCTTTTAAACCTTTTGCAACAGCAACTGTGAGGTCTCCCTGGTCACCAGGGCTCGCTCTCAGGACAAAATCTTAGTCAAACAAAAGGCCCCATAAGCCTCTGAGGAAAGTGATTCATCTCTTTATCAATCTTTGGCTTTTCTATATCCCAAAGATGATTCAGAAGTATTTTGAGGTTATCCCATGCAGGAGGTGGTGGTTATAGTACTACAAAGACGCTTCTGTCAGCTCCAGAGCTGCCTGAGAACTGGCTTTTATTTCTCTAACTACTTCAGTTCTGAAGAGGGGCTTCCTATTTAGTGTTGCATTGTGTCTCTCCCACTCATCTGATTCATACTGTTCTGGAACTTTTTTCTGCACTGGGCAAGGGTTTTAGTTACAAAAAACGTTTGAGGCTATGTGTTCAAAATTCCTCATGTGCTCCTCAATTTAGTGTACATTTTAACATATTAAGTGAAATCTCAGCCATGCAATGTAAATAGGAGCAAAGAATTCACTTTAACCCATCAGACTATTCATGCATTAAGCCCCAGATCATGCATCCAACACTTGATTTGGAAGAGGAGGGTGAAAACAAGCTAAGCATCATCCCTCTTTAGCCAAATCTGCCAAGGCTATCCAAAAAATAAATAAATAAAGATCTTTCCTTGCCTCTGTGGTGATCTGGTCACCTAATAAGGACTTCTTGATTACATGCAAAAAAGAATTCATGAAGATATAATAGAAAATGGGATTAAAAAAAGAGATGCCAGGATGCTTAGGGGGAATTTCCAACCCCGCTTACACACAGTTGCATGGTTAGAGGAAACACAAAGATGTATGTGGAATACAGGTACAATACAAGATTATTCAAAATTAACTAACAAAGCATCATCAAAGAAACTCAGATTGCTGTGTAGACTAGAGTTCAGGCCTCACTGACTGTCACAGCTTCCAGGCACCAGTTAACACCATTTCTAAAGGGCTGACCCTGTAATAGATCTGGGCACCCTGCTCCCATTTTAATGAGAGTAGATTAGTATTTATTAGTAGATAGCAAACCAATCTGTATCTAAGTGGCCTCTTTATGATCATATGGGTACATTGCATAGCTGTAAGTCATTGTAACAACATATTTTTGTGGGGAAGAAAAAGCATACACAATACAATTTTCATGAGAGAGGATAATCACTCAGAATTTTTAAAGATAAGTTCATCTTATTTCCTCTTTAATCTTCATGAAAACTGAAATTAGTGGAGAAAAAATTTAAACTTTTCATATCATATGATGAGCTGAGTCCTCCAGCACAAGTACTAATTACTTGAATAAGAGAATGTCATTCTGTGAAATAATAAATGAAGTCATCTTTCACTTATGAGAACTGCCGGCAGGATTTGCTCAGCAATGCCCTTATTTGTTAAACTTTTGGAACACTGTGATCTGTGCAGAATTGTGTGGTCTCTCTTATCATTGTTTTTTTGCATCCCTTAAGTTCAGAGACATTAACAGGGTGTGGCTTTTTCCATTAAAAGCTGTTTTGGGTAACACTAATCCAAAACCTATTTCATTGTCCTAACAACTAATGGCCTTGTGATAATAATTGCTATTTGGCAGCGCCACAGTCAACTTCACTGAAGTTACAATTGTTTTAATTCTTTATTTTCAGGGGTGAGGAAAGCTAAAGCAATTCCTTTGAGAAATTTTCTCTACACTTTTCATCTTTTATCACAATGGGATTGCCAGAGAACTACCCAAGAAAGAAATGCAGATAAGCAATACCACCCTCAGGGAAGAAGGGAAAGGAAAGAAAGGAGGAAGATGATACTTGCTTTTTGCCAAGCTTCCATAAAAGCAAAAGGAGCTGTAAACTTTCAGAGAGGGACAGCCTTTTAAGTTTTAAGCCTCTAAAATTTCTAACACTCTTATGGATACAGAAACATTGATCCATTGGTTACTTGATGTTCAGACAATTGGTAGTAAATTCCTGTCATCTTTATATCTGATTTGCAATAACATTGACTACAAAACGTCTGTCAGTAGTAGACTAAGCTGTAAGCACACACATCATAAAAATGGTAGTGACTATGGCAATTCTGATATCTCTATGGACACAGCCTGACTTTTCCCTTGTACTGTGGAATTATTATTTTCACCATGAACAGTCTGTGTGACGGGGGAAGAGTTGAAGGAAAGTTTTAAGCTATTTTAAAGCAGAAACCCTCTGCAGAATTTGCAAGAAATTTGTCGTGGCACCTTGACAAGGCCCTGTTAAAGAGATTGGCTTATGAAGTCCATGCAAAAACCTGTAAAAAAAATTCTTACCACTGTGGAAGAAAGACCTCAGGACTGGTGAGCAGGGCTCCCACTCTGGCCCTACGGATGGGTACCTGATGGACGTCTTCCTGAACGCCTCTCTATTTATGCTGAAATGTAGGAGTACTTGCAGGCATATGGAGAACATGCTCCAGTGGCAGTGGATCCTATTCCCAGTACAAAGAAAGCAGGAGAGGAGCTTCCCAGGATGCTTTTAAGAAAAATATAACCCATGAAGTGTGGGTTCATAAATCCTTTGCGTGTGGGATTTGTGCTCCTAAATTTTCAACGTACTTCTGAAAATATTTCTTTTAATATTAATGTATTCTTTTGGGAAATCTGTCCAAAATATTAATAAATCTATTACTTTTAGGATGCAGAGACATTGGCATCTCTTGAATTGAAGGGGATTTCCTTTTGTTCTGCAATATATGCACAGACAAGGAGGCACCAAGCTGCAAGTGAGTAACTTTCCCACTAATCCTCCAAGGCGTGTGACAATATGACCCTGAGCTTTTACAACTAAGAACAGTATGGCATGTAAATATCATGAACATATATGGTAAGTGCTCTACTTGCTGAAAAACACAGAAAAGGATTCCGGAGAATGCCCGGTTGACCCTAAAGCTATACAGACTATTCTGTTTTTTTTTTGTCTGCAGCATTTGTCTTTGTTCAAAACCACGATAATATATTAGTTGCAAGATCACTGGAGCAAGAATTGTGTCTTGTTTTCTTTACTTCTCAATTAAGAATTTATTCTATTTTGAATTTAAATAAATAAATAAAAAGTTGAAAATAATGCTTTGTATTTGCCACTACATTTTTTCTAAAAAGAAAAGCAATCACTTGATCAAATGAGAACATTTTAACTGCTAGCTGGAAATCAGGATGTGACTAATTGTGCAGCACACATTAAATGACCCCAAAGAACCTGACTTGTTCTCTGCATTTATACACTTAAAGAAGTCAATGAGACTCTGTTATTATGTCTTTGAAAATGTCATGATATCTGTTGTGGAAAAAAATGAAAAAATGTTCTTTTAAATCTTGGCCCAGTCTTGCCTCTGAATAGAAATTTCACAGCACAGGAGAACATCACCATTTTATGCTGAATACATGTCCTACTAAAAACATAGCAGTGGCAGTAAATGTGAAAGAAAAAAAAATATGCGATTTTATACACAAGCAAACAGGATAAAGTGGATGAGGACAGAAATGCAATGGAGAGCTACTGATTTTGCAAATCAAAGAGAACATTATGAATACCCTTTCAATACTATTCCTCAATATCCCAAGAAGTATATATTTTCTACCTAGTTAATAATTAGTATATTTTAATGTGTTGTGGCACATGGTATTCTCTGCTTTTGAAAGTTTCCATCTCTTAAAATGAGTGTATGACAGAATATTCTTCCAGTTCTCACTGTGTGTTTTCTTGCTGTGCAGTTTGGCTTTCATTATTGATAGAGACTTGGAATCCGCAACCCACAGAGAAGTCCCAAGCGTACAGATTTATCCATGGAATTATACCAAGAATATATTAGACCATGGACCTCAGAGGCACCACTCACAAGGGTATGAACTACTGGCTAGAGTCCATAGTTTCCGTAGTTTGGTTATTTCCATTTACTTTAGTTTAACTTGATTAGACTCCAGTGCTTGGTAAACTTGATCATTTTTTTAAAGAATATGTTTGCATATCAAGTACATTTTTCACATCCTTGCTCAAACTCTGAAAAAAAAAATTAAAAAGCTCTCATTAAAAATGGGTTTTTGCAGCTTTGCCCATCATACGGCAAGAACCAAAACCCCATTACATCCTAGGAACATCAGGTGACTAAAAAATATGTTACAATTATGCAGGTGAGCTATTAACTGAATTGCAGATTATTAACTGAATAAGGTTATTTCCTGCACTGTCAGCGAATACATTATTCCTGCATTCTTCACCCATGATATAAGATTATAATTGATAGTGGCGTTAGGGCAGAACCAGTGACAAGAGCATCCTGCTCTCACATCCTTCCCTGGCCTAAATCTTCTTGCGTCTATTAATATTCTGTTAACTTTTGGTAACCCTCCTGCTCTGAGAGCCTTAAAACCCTCCTGTTTCTTCATCATACTGCCATTATTTGATTATCACTTTGTTCTTTCAAAAATTATTATTTAAGGGCTTATGGAGCAATTGAACTGAAAAAATAATGCAAAAAGAAAAAAGGGAAAAAAAATAGGCAGGGAAAGGAAAACAGCTGTGGAATAGAAGGGAGCAAAAATGGCTTCACAGCAAGGAGAGACTCCTGCCACCAGTTACTGAAGAATGCAGAATTCATTTTTTAAATCAGGAAATAAACTTACATTTCGCAGAGAATGGAATTTTCTTTATTGCAGAGCTCTCACAGAAAACAGATAAGAAACAAAAGTGCTGTACCTCTTGCACTCATGTTGCTTCGTGCTCTTAAAGTACTTGAGAATTTGTAAGGATTTTGCTCTTGGGAGTAACTATATCCATATGGGAAAGTCCTGTAGTATTCAAAAAGGTTTTCCTTTTAGGGTCTGATTCAAACCCTACACAAGTCAAAGGGAAAACTCCCGCTGATTCTATAGGATGAGTTCAGGCCCACATAGAAGTTGTCCTGTGTTTTTTCTCCTACAGAAAATTAAAATTGACCAATCAATAAAAATAATGTGCAAGTGTTTCTGCAAAATACCTTCTCAGGGCATATTGCACTGTTTATTATTCTTAAGCCCATGCCATCTGTTGTTCACAAATATGCAGACTAAGTTATAGTTCAGTCATGAAAATGTTTGATAGTATCAAAAGTTCAAAAGTTTTTGGATGAGTAATCAATGATCTGGAAATTCATCACAAGGGTTCATTATACAATAACTGTCAGCTATTGTATTTCTTTAGAGAGTTTCTGTCATTCAATTGGAAGCATGAACTGTATCCAAGATGATAAAACTTTCAAGATGATGAAAGTATCCAGTATGAACTCAGCAGAAGGAAGGACTGTGTACATTAAGCTGTTGACTCAGCAGCCAAGAAGATTGTAGCTGTGTGAGCTTGCAGGATACTGCAACTGCAGTAGGGACAACAGGAAGGGCATGGCGCTACTCCTCACTGCCAAACAACAGATTAATGCAAAGAGAGTCAATGGTAGATTTTGTTAATATAATGACCAGGAACTGTGGCTGATGAAGAGCAGACACTGCTTGTTCTGCTTTCCCTGAGATGAATTTAGTAATTCCCAGCCCCTGGGTACATAGGACAGCTGTTGCCAGTAACATCTTCAGTGGTCATATCCAAATCCAGGAGGGCTTGTGAATCAGAAGAGTAAGTCTGAACTTTGGTTTTGTGAGATATATGTAGTTTTAAAAAGCACCGTTCACACCCAAAAAAATTGCCATGTGAATAACCATGGGAGAAGCAGGAACAATAGGATGTAGAGGAGCTTACATAAGAAGTGATCTTGGACTGGTTGGATTGGTTGTATAACTGTCCTTGGTGATACAGAAGAAGTAAAGATAAACTGCATTCTTTCCTCAGAGATCAGACACAAGTTCCACCTTCAGATCGCTCCCATACTGAGGACTGGGTGTTATGGATTGCATTATCCAAATGCAATACACATTGAAGATGGCTGGCAGGAAAATACTTGGCTTAGTGGAACAGTGTTCTGACCTAAAAGAGTAAATCCCATGTTCCAGCCTCCCACACACTGTGGTCTTGCACATGCTTATCTGTCACACGATAATCATATTAGTAGTTATTTACTAAAGACTTCTCTCCACCCTCCATATTAATTAGTTCACTTTCTGTATTCATCGCTGAGTAACCCAAAACAGTAATTTTTCAGTCTAATTTTGGGACAAAGATTTGCTTTCTGGTTGCAAGTGTTTCTCATTTTTGATGCTCATAGAGTACTGAGGGAATCAGAGAAGCAAGAACAAACAACATCAAGGATGCAATTGAATAACAGGATTCATCGCACTTTCTTTAGTCTTGTGCTACAGGTACACATGTAAGCAAAGAAGATTCCTGGTGAAAAAGAATATTCCTTTGTGGGAGTCGGGACTGAATCAGGATTGACACTGATTTCAATTGCAGATGCTGGAACAGAGGAAAATTATTTTTCAAACACCAAAGCTTTCCCTGGTAAAGTAGTTAAGGATGCACTTTCATGCTAGAAGGAAAAAGTGATGAAAAGTTCTTAAAACTGAAGAAACAAAATCCTTGATACTAATCCAAAGTCCTGCAAAACAAGATCCCATATGGTAAGGGCTAATCTTAGGAGAATGGAGGGGGATAGAATGGGTACATTTTTCTTTCTCTTTCTCCCTTTCTCCTCTCTAGTCTTTAAAGTTTTGTGTAAAACCTTGCAGGAAGGTCTCTGCCAAAGACACTTTTTCACTGTCATTCACAAACAACATGTGCCTCCTACTTTATTCATTGTGGCTCCTTAAGGAAAGGGGTACCTGACAGGTATCACAAAGCACCAGATGGCTCGGTACAGAGGTGTTATCTCAGGTCCTGGAATCATATTTTCAGTAGGGCTTACGCAGCCTGGAGTGGTTTTTTTTTTTACTGTTGTGATTGCTGTTGGTACTTGAGATCCCTCTTCCACATCATTTAGCAGTGCCCAATACTGAATAATGCCTAGAAGGCAAGGCATAAATGCTTCTATTCAGTTTTAAGATGTTCTTCTATATCACCTTAACTTACAGTTTGTATCCATTACATCTCATCCTCTTCTTTATCTATCAACAGTTAGCATTTGGGAGTAATGGCTCTCTCTGGTTAAGCGTGTTTCCTACAATGCATAAAGCAGCTGAGATCCTAACTGGTTCTTTTGCAACCTAGTGAAAATCAAGCAGTCCGTGAGTAATCATGCAGATAATACGAGGCATTAATATTGATTGTACTGTTAAAACATTTGCAGGCATTACATGAGGAAAGGTCCCTGTTGTCATAAGTAGGTTCGGTAAAGTAGATAAAAAAAATATCTCTCTGAGGAAGCCTGATTTCTGAATAGAAAGATATCCTGCACTCCCAAGTCACTGCAATGGAATGGTCCTTATCCATGTTTTACAGGCAAACTTGCAAATTCAATTTAGCAATTAATTCAGTCTTTTTTCATTCATAATTAAGTAGCTTTACATTTGCAGATAGTACCAGGTAGGAGTTTTCACAGTTGGGTTTAAAATATATGTTTGCTTTCATCCTGAAAATTCAGGGCTTAGTAGAAAATGAGAACATAAGCCATACTGTCAGCATATATGATGCATACATAAAAGGCACATTTCAAAATTGCCTTGCAAATTCAAGTAATGCCAGCAAAGACTGCAGACGATTGTTAAGTACTATTTTAAGCTATGCTAGTGGTTATAAGTTAACCTATGTAAGTATTATAAGCTGACATAAGAAGGTACAATTCCTTCCTTTTGTTGCTGCTGTTTTCTCTAAGAAGTGTATGGATGCAAGCTAACTGAAGAGACTATGGTGAAGTTTCTTTCTATGAAAGCCTAAATAATAAAGGAAATCATATCTCTCACCTGCTGTAGCATACAAATTGATACATGTAGAGTTTTGAGAGAGATTGAGATTTACTCTCTCTTCATAGTATTGCACTGCAGGCAAGGAGTACTATGGAATATTAGTTATTATACCATGAAGTATCCAGTACGGAAGCATCAAACACTGATCACTAAGAGAGTAAGTCAACTAGAGAAAGCAGTTGAATGAGCTAACTGGAGTGAAAAGTCCTACTTATGTGCCTGGAGTTTTTCCTTTAAACGTTTATAAGTTTTAGACCTACCCTCATTGGATTTCATCAGTGATCAGGAGAATTACCATGAGCAGTTTGAGCAAAAGTGAACCAAACTCTTTCAATAGCTGAGGCTCTCATCTCACATGCTTAAGATGTTTCCCAACTGTCTTCATTCAGGTGTGGAAATTTTACATTAGCTTAGGCTACTCCTCAAACTCCTCAAGGCACTATCCTTAGAGAGGTTTTTTTCAGATTCTGCTGTTAGTCACACTATAGTGGTGACTGAAGAAACATCTTCAGACATGATGTGACCATCTAATAGAAAAGGCAGAAAAATTACATCTGGGTTTAGATAGCAAAGTTAATGTTCAGTGCTGGTTGATCCTGGCATCATTGTTCATACTAAAGGAAAAGTAGACATTTTAATCTGGACTCTTTCCAAATTCCAGTTTAGTGGATTCCAGTTTAGCTTCATCTGTCTTTAAAGAGTCCAGAATACTAACAGAAAATGTAAGATGGTGGTGTTTTAGGAAATCTATCATCATCATTGTCTCATCTAAATACGCTACTAGAATTTGTCACTTTTGTGAACCTTTAGAAAAAAGTTCTTGAATACCCCATTGTTTGCTGTCACACTGAAAACTGCAAATTAAGGAAGCAGGAAAACTTTCTCCCTGACACAATATAAGATGCCATGAACAGCTGTAAACGGATGCTGAAAAAGTTTCTACTAGTGCTAAATTAGGCACCTCTATTACTAACCACTTCTTTGGTCCCCTATCCTAAAAGAAGAGTAAGGGAAACTGTACAGTGACCCAAGACAATAACTGCCAGGTTAGTCTGGATGCTAGAGTCAAAGGTGCTCTTGGGGTGTTGCTTGTGTTTATTCTAGTGTTTGTCGGCTCCGACAAAATTAAGTAGAATTCAGAATGGAAAAAAATAAGCAAGCAAAACAAAGGAACCCTGCAAAAATGGTTGTGTTATAAATTCCAAACACCCAGCAAAAATATGAAATAACTCAGAAATCAATCATAAAAAGCAACATGTTTTGAATTCAGAATGCTATTATATCTTCCCTGAGCCCAATGTTTCTATCCTGAACAGATTTTAAAAGACTAGAAATGTCCACAAGAGATGTAGTATTGAGTCCAGATGCTTTTGAAAGATGATGGTATCAGTTTTTCCACAATATTTCATAACTGACTGCTTATTTTATTAAGTAAACCCCAGAAATTTCTAGGTGTTTTTTAATGAAAAATTCTATTTACCTAACAACACTTTTCTGTTGTTGTTGTGGTGGTAAAACAACTACTTTGGGTTGCGTTCCTCTGTCTATTTTATGCCTGCATCTTTATTTCTGTGATAAACACAGTACAGTTACTTCCTTAAAAACTCTACAGCTTTCTAGTAAATAACTTGAATTCATTCACCAATGCTATGTTTATATGTTGGCTCAGGTAAAGAAGTTATTTTCCTGAAATGATAAATTACATGCATGAGGGATGAAGCTATATTCCACTGACACAAAGACAGGAGAAGAATGTTAGCATGCTATTAGCAGTTGTATGTTTTGGAATAATGTTTCTGTTAAAGCTGTTTTACTGCTCTATCCTATATCAAGGATGTGTTAATTTGAGACATGTGTTCCATGGATCTAGTGCCCTTCATACTGCCATCCAATATAATATAATAACTAGGGACAAATACAACCTTCAGCATATCTCCTGTATAGGAATGTTTTGGGATTTTTTTTTTTGGTTCGTTTTATATATTATGCAGTAAGCCACGGAAATGCAATAAACATTTTACCAAAATAAAGGATTATAAATAAATTATCACTAGGTGCTTTTTCTTTAATTTTTTGTTGTAAGTAAAATATAATTTAATTACAGCAGACCCACTGGAATAAAACTGGAACCTGAGCAATTATTTAAATATAGCCCCAGAGTATAATATCATTTACTACCAGACTCCCAGCTGATGTTGTATGGGGGCTTTTTTATAGTGAAACATTAAAAATAATAGCTAATTTGTAACATGCACATATACATATGAAACAAATTAATTTTAGAGAATTATTTTTACTGCATATCTTGAAACAGAGTGTGTGTGTGCATATTCATTTAAACACAGCTTAACACAGCTTTTGGAAAACTAGGCTCAAATTCCATTAACTTACAGGACTTCTAAAGCAAGAAGAGTTTCTGGTGTCATAAGCATTTTATCCTGTGTTACTGTTGTAAAAGGCAAGAGCAATGCATCTCCTAGAAACACTTCTTCCTGGCAAGATAAAAGTTTGGGTTGATCTGGCCTGTCCTAGACCCAATCACCTGGCATTTCTATTGACCCATGCTGTAGCCCAATTTTGGCCAAACATATATTATGGGGCAGGGGAGCAGGTGTTAGGGGAGGAGGGGTTTTGGTCCATGTCATGAAGTCACAGCATCCTGCAGCTTTCAGTTGCCTTTGACTCGTGAAGCGTTGCTCCATTCCATCCCATGTTAGTCTTGTCTCCTAAAAAATGCTCATGAAAAAGGCCTATCTTTTTCACAACACCAGATATCTCCTGCAGGCTTCTGCTACACGTCTTCCAATCCCTTTGCCCAGAAAGGGGTAAAAGAGGGTTCATAACTGTAGAGATTCAGATCTAATGGTTCTATTTTCTGAGGTGCTGAGCAATTTCATCTTCATAAATTAATTTGGCGGCAGGATTTCAACAATTCTGGATGCCGGCCCATCAGATTTCAGAAGATTACAAGGAAAAAATGAGACAGAAATCAGCTTACCAAAATAGCTGGCCAACACCCCAAACCCCTTTGTTAAATTTTTCACTTTTTAGTCATGTTGATCAAATGAATGTTGCAAGATAAAATCACAGTGCTTTTGAAATAATAACTTAAAAGGCAAGCAGGCAGAAGTCACCCTGTCAGAATGGAGAGAGATGCAAAATGAAATTGTCTGAAAATAGTTTAACAGAGGCATAGGAAAGTCTCATTTTCCTAAAAAAAAAAAAAAAAAAAAAAAAAAAAAAACCTGCTGACCGAACAAAAAAAATTCTCTTTTCATCAGATAGCATAAAAACAGCACTAATTCAATGCCATAATGTGATTACAGCTACACGAAGGGAACAGCAGATCACAGACCATGTCATCCTAAAACAAGAATTACTCCACTGGCTGAGATCAACACTTTTTACATATAGAATAAAATAGTCCCATACTTAACAGTTCAGCTGTTCAAAAGATTTCTTTTTTCCTATTTTTTTTTTCTTTTTTGAAGGAAAGAATTTGGGACAATTGGATGGCTATTATAAGCACAGCCCATGCTCTGTATTTATTTTTGATCCTGTGTTCTTTATTTTATATGAGATGAAATTTGTTTTCTTTGGGCTAGCATAAAATGAAAACACCATGGAAGCTTGTATCACTGGCAAGGTAAAGGCTGGGCTGCCATGGATGGTATAACTGGGCTTCTCCATCTTTAAATTCTAGCACACTGTGAAGTTTTGTGATGAGCTGTTGGTTCAGTTTTACAGGACTTTGGTGGGCAGTTTGTGAAACCTGGCTAACAAGAACACAGTGGAATTTACTGTAGTATGGTGGTTGGTTTTGTTATTGTCATTTGTTGTTTAGAAAAATACCTTTTCAGTACATAAAACATGCAACTAAAGGTGGTCATCATTAATACCTTAAAAATGTATCTATACAAATACCGCATTGTAGCTTTATGAAGTTTCAAGTATTTTCCAGGTGTCCATCCGTGCTGATGTGCGGATGGCCTGAGTCGGACAGGATGCAGATGGAAAACCCTTGAAAACTTAAAAGAAAAAAGACCTGGAGCTGTTGTTTTTTGGGGATTTGAAAAAATATATAGTTACTACTTTCTATGGGAACCAAGAAATTGGATTTTGCAAATGATTTGCATTGGGGAAGCTTGGTTGTGTGGTTTGCATATGAGCAGAAAGCTGATTTGGGAGAATAAACTTAGAAAAAGTCCTCAGCAGTTTGGGCTTTATAAACCACATGAAATGAATCCTCAAGCCCAAGGGGAATTTTTTTGGAACAGCTAGAACAGGTAAGAAAATGACAAGTTCTGTTTGCCTTTATTCATTGTAAATTATTGAATTATGACTGTTACTGAAAGGAAATTATTGTGCTCATGCCACCACTAAAAAAGAAACATTCTGGAAAAGTGAGGAAATCACTGGAGAGAAAATATACAAAAATAAATTAAAATTTTCCCGACCCCTCAAACTGCACCTGCTGGATGATGATCTTCTTGGTATCCCAATTCTTGGAGTGATAAACTGCGCAAAAGATCAGACTAATTAAGTAGCTGTTATTGTTAAAAGTACTTTTTAAAAATGAAAAATTAAGTTGTATTTAGCACTCAACACCTACACACCAAAGTACATAACCCAGATGAGCTAATCTTTAAAACTGGCGTAGAAATGAGCTAATGTTTTTAGGGAATTGTATGCACAATATGGCAAGAGATCAATAACAATTGGAAAAAAAAAAAGAACCATCTAAAACTACTCAGCTGCTAGCAATAAAGAAGTACCAAGTTACAAAATGCATTAACTGTTTCCCTGGCTTGTTTGTATCTTACGTTTTGTGCAGTTTCATATTATAGGCTCATATCTTGGCACAAGCACTGAAACAGTGCTCAGTGTGGTGATACGTACCTTTACAGTTCATAGCAGCTATGTAGAAAGTAGTCAATGTTATCTCTGTAGAATGATAAAAGGACATTTATAATACTGAACACACTGGGAGCAAAACTCACAACCTATATCTCTGCTATACAGCACACACACATATGCATACTTACATACATACACACACACACAGAATTTCAGTTTTAAAAGCATGAAGTTGGCCTCAGGAGCTAAGAAACTGAATTTGTGAGCTGTTAAATGTCAGAGCCGACCTCTGGGAGTTTGAGGAGGGATGATGTGGTGAAGGGCAGGCTTCAGGTCATGTTTTATACAAGAAGTTTAATTGTTCTGGCTAGGAAGCAAAAGTGACTCATTTACTTGAAGTGAGTCCCTATCTCCCAATGCAGACTTCGACTGGGGGAGGATACTGCTAGCAATAATATCTTTAAAAGAATTGGACTGGTTTACTTCAGTATTTAACTACTTCCATTCAGATTCATTTGTTTTGGACACATAATTTGATAGTGTTCCAATGATAGCAAAAAACAGTGCTTTTGTCACCCTTTCTGAACCCGTGCAAGTCTTTTTGTTGTGTTTAAATCAGCTTTTTTTTTTTTTTTTTCTGAAGAAAACTGTATGCTAGTGGGCCCTTTCTGAGCCTTTCATTGAAAAATGTAATAAACTATTTAACTGTGTAGATTGTAAAGTCATCATGACGCTGAGATTGTGGTATGGCTCTTTTCAGTTTCACTCTTGTCTCAGAGAGTTCCCACAATAAATCATGTGCATTTTGAGTTATAACAAAAGATGAATAATGAATGTAAATAAACAATAGATTTCACTTTTTAAAGTATCATCTGATTCATTAATAAACAGCTCTCTTTTTTTGAGTTCAATATCTCTGCAGCTTTTCAAATTATATTTGCTTTTATTTATTGAGTTCTTGTATCTTTGTTACCAGCCTTTTTCCAATCTCTAGTTCCAGTCACTTACGATTTTGTAAATGTGAATTGTAATGTGGAAATTTGCCCTGGAAAATGTAAATATATTTTCTATTTATTTTCTGAACCACTTATGATTAAAATAATATAAAATAATTGAACAAACAGCTGTTTGTTTGTAAGAAATTTCTGATGTTTCAAGTTGCTTTTTTTCAGTCACCAAGTGTAAATATGTTGACACTGAAATGTGACAGCACATTTGTCACTAAGACCCTAGCTGCGTACCATTGAAACCAATCTGAGTTTTAATGTCAAGAAAGGAAAATGCCCAGAGATCATGGCACCAAGCACAGGACTCCCGTTGTTCTAAGGAAGTAATATGATTTACATTTTCAAACTTGCAGCTAAGGCTGTATTTCAAGCAGCATAGGAAATACTTTGGTTCTCCTCCACAGAAAATGTGACTTTACAGAGAAAATTTTGAAGCCAAAAAATTCAATGACACCCTAAAAATACTTATGCTGCATTTTGCAAGTATATTTGATCATGGTATATCATAGAAAAGCTGTCTGGAAGGGCCTTTCGTAAGTCGCCTATCCTACCTGAAGCAGAATTACCAGGCCTACATTGAGCAAAATCCCTCCTCCCCAGCTCCAGAAGGTGCAATAATGCTCATAGGGCTTCATTATTTGATTAAGGACACTAGTCCACACTAGTGTTAGATGCAGGTATCTCTTTAATGAAATTGATGTGCCTGCTGCTTTCAAGAAGTCTCATGACTTCTGCTGGCTTAAAGTAAAATTCTTACTTCAGTAATAATACTCTCCCTGGCAAATGTAATGTTGATTTAGTTAAAAATTAAGAGGATTCTCTGAAAAATGAGATTTACTGATGAGCAAGTGAACAAGAATATATAAATAGAAGATATATGAATGTATACAAAAACTCGGCCAACCTGCAAATGCTGCCCTGCAGCCAAACGGCTCCGAGGTTTGGAAGGCTGATGTTTAGTGTTCTTTTTAGCTCACTAAGGACATAACTGGAGGACAATCACAAATCTTTTATCTCTTACTTTTATCTCTTTTTTTCACAGTTCAGGTATTGCAACAAGTCTGAAAGCTGTTTTTGGTGTGAGCCTAGGTAAATATAAATGGCGTTTAATATATGAGGAACCTAGACCAAAGGAAACCAAGTATGCTATCAGTTAGAATAATGTCTTTTCAAAAATTGCATGGAGATAAAGAGATGCCTTCTATTAGCTCCTCTTGTCTCATGACCCTATCTGGTGAGTTTTGTTTGTACCTGAGAACCCAAAGCATTTCATTTTGCTGCAGTTCTTTCTCACAAATATTTTCTTTGGTATCAGTAAAGACCATGAAAGCCAAAAATCTGGACCGAAAGTCTGGATTGGGCTTAACTGCTCAGTGGACTAAGCCCAAGGACTGTATCAGAAGACAGGAACATGAGACTGAATGAGGACCCTCAGTCATTGAAAGGAGCCCTTTACAATTGCAAGAAACAGTAGTATAGAATATGCTGAAGAAGCTAATAAAGTTCTTTCTAGTTAGGCTTGCTGTTTGTACCACGATATTGGAAGGCTGCATAAGCACTTCTTTTTTGGAGTTATAATAAACTCTTCTCACTTTCAGCTTACGTTTATTAATTCCCATTTTAAAGCCACTTCCCTCTTTGCCACAACTGCCGTATGAAATCAACTGCTTTACTTCAAAAATGTTTACAGAGTGAAATCGTATCTCCTCACTGCTTTTGTTCTCTGAAGTTGAATTGCCAGCTTTTATTCATTTTCCCTCATTCCTCTAATGAGCCCATTTTCCTTTCTTTTGCAAACTATTTTAGTTTAAATTAATCCCTTTTAAACATATGTGATCAAAACAGTAGTTAGCATTCAAAATGAGATTTCTCCAGAGTCAATAATGATGCTTCATCTCCCTATATATGTTTATCTTTTTCTTTTTTTTTTTCTTTTCTTTTTTTTTTTTTTTTCTTTTAGGGAGAATGCAAGGTTTGCTTTGGTTTCAAAGACCTTAGCCATTCAGTGATATGGGATGCTAGGGTGTCATGTAGGAAACTCGCACTGAAGCAGAATATAGCATCAGTTTTGAAGTTCCAGTTTAAAGGGCAAGTCCAGTTTGAACCATCACCATTCTCAAATCATTGGAATTTACAACCTCTAACTTTTTCTAAGCCTCAAAGTAAAATTTAATACAGACTGCACACTTATTTAACTTAATTCATATACAGAATAAGAACTTGTAAATCTTCCATTTTTTTCTTTCAACAGATTTATGAATGTAATCCAAGTGCTTGAAATATATAGTCTAAGATTTGATCTTGTAATGAAATACAGAAACAGGTGGATTTCCCATCATTGCCGTTTTAGTGTGAAATCTTAGCGCAGATTCATCACTGCTTTCTCTTCAACCCCAGACTGAATCCTTCTAGAATGCGTGAAGGTTTCAAAGTACAACTCACCTTTATACTTTGTGATTTTCTATTATGTACACTACATCTAAACAGATGGCTGAGTATCAAGCCCAATACAACTCTTTGTTTCTCTCATATCACAAAACTTTTTGATTGTTTCTGTTAAAGGATTTTTGCAAGATATTTTTAACCTTTCCTGTGGCAATGTGTCATTATTTCTCATGCACAGCTGAATTCTTTCCTGACAGCTCTAATGAACATTTCCTGATATACTAAAAGCACAAGCAGTAGTAGACCTGATTAGATAAGGAAATATGAACGTGCCCTCAAAAGAGGGAGTAGGCTGCATTAGGTTTATTGCTTTATTTTTATTCTTCCAAAAATGAACACGTCTTCCTGACCAACTTGTGCCAGTCAAATCCAGCATTTGAAAAAAGATCATGCAAAACTAAATGCTTTATTTAGAAAAGTCTTATCATCAAGAGATACATTTAGTGCACGTAAAGATAATTTTTTGCATAGTGTATAATTAAATTTTGGAACTCCTTACCACCTAACATTGTGAAGACTAAAAGTGTAAAGGACATTCTTAAAGTGAGGATAAGTCCATTGCTAAAAGTTAAAAACAATGCAGTCTCCAATTCAGTGGTTCACTAAGCCATATGTTGCCATAGGGTGAAAAGATGTTTTAGAAAAAAAAGATAAATAATCGTGACTTTTGCCACCCTGTCAAAGATGGATTTCAGAGTTAGCGAAATTTTTGACTTGACCTAGGACGGCTCTTCTTAAAATCTTGTGTGGACTTAGGCTGTCAGATTCAAGAACACAGCAGGATGTGGTAAAGAAAAGCTTATCAAAGTTCTAATGTGCTTATGAGAAACTAAGTGCACATGCAGATTTTGAGATCTTGAACAGGACAAGAAAAGCAAGGAGGTACTTTTGCATCTAATTTGTACAGATATCACATGGCGCTTTTGGGTCTGGGGATGTCTGCCAGTATTCTGAGAAAAGGATAACATACACATTTATCTCTCTGCTGCACAGATTTGTCTTCCCAAGAATTGTTAGAAATTCTAGTAGGGATACACCCTGGAAATGTTAATCCACAAAGGAGAACAGTGGGCAGTGGTGACAGATAGACTTGCGCTAGATGGTAATAAAATTGCAGGAGTCTAACAGCACTTCTTTCAAGCAAAGGAAATTCAAGGCTAGATGAATGCTTCAAAAATTCAGTGTTTAGTTAGACTTCTACAATGTAGAGGTAGAAATTGCAAGTGAACAACCTCTCCAGTGATATTTACCAGACAGTCTGTTTTGGATTTTGTCAAAAATATAAGAACATTTTTTCATATATTACTTGAGCACTGCTTCAACCAGCCTAAACAAAAAAGTGTGCAGATGGCTAAAGAAATAAAAAGTGATGGTTTTAATTGATTTCTGGTTTACTTAGGATTCTACTGTCCATAACATAGCTGTAGGTCCTTGAGTGGAGAGCAGGCTAAGAGGTGAAGATTATGCTGCAAAAGACAACAATTTCAGCATTTACTAGAAAATATTTTGGCAGCTGGCATACCCAAAGCAGTGTGCGGGGTGGTGGCCAGGGAGTATCCAGGAGTGACTGGATGAGACGCAGTTGCAGCAAGTCTTTCCTTTACACTTCCCTAGAAAAATTTCTGTGTAGCTCCAAAAAGAAGCTAGAGCTGCCTTGGAGTTGGTTCTCACTAAGGAGAGAGAGGAGTCTATCTACAGTGCCTGAGCAGTGTAATAAAGCGGAGTGACTGATAACACATTCCCTCATTCCCTGTGCTTTATTATGGACTTCTACATAAAACTATTCTCAGTATTTTGAGAAGAAAGTCCTGACAATGTCTTTATACATTACAGGTCTATCTTTTACCAGGGCTAAAATGATATTCATATTGGTCTTGAAGCACAACGGAAATATGGTTTGAGTTTGGGGTGAAGGGCTGAGGTTAGTTTTTATTTGACACAAATAGTTTCATCAAGCTTCAGATTTCAGATAGGTCAAATGCGTGCTAGCAGCTCTGCTATAAGGCTGTCCTACTCAATTTGATTTTACAGTCTATTGAAAAATATGCAACAGCTAGCTACTGAATTTGGATATGCAGATTCAGAATGGCCTTTACAAAGCGCTCAACAGAATTTAATATACTAGCACAACATCAAGGAAACAAAGTTTCATAGGAATTCAACATTCAATGTATAATACAATATATTCTAGTCTGCTGATTATTCGCTTTGTGTTGCTGGGGAAGGGGTGTGGAGGATTTGTTTTAAATGTCCTTCCCCCAGCGTTGCTCCACAATGTTGCTTTTCATAAGAATGTGGTGAGCCATCTAAAGCCTGCTTTATATGAAGTGTTTGGAAATGCATTTGCAATAATGAATGGGTAGTGGAAATTCGTCAAGTCATACAGAGGCAGATACTGTGAGGCAATGAATTAACAATAATAATAGCATCTGATGCCCCAGGTTATTTTCATTCTAAAATAAGCTAACACATGTACAATACATGCCACTTTCATTTTTAAACATGTTTTTCTCTTTTGGGTGCAGACAAAAACAAAAACCAAGAATGTTCTTAAGAGGTAATATTTTTAGGAAGAAGTTTTACAAATGAAATTACAGCAAGACATTGTAGTTTAGGTTGCACATGGGTAAACACGTGCTTTCACACCAAGGGAAAAGTTTAGCTTGGCAGCTGGGACTGAGAAGCATGACTCCGATCTCATTTAAAGCCAAAACTGCAGAAACCCAAGCCATTTCCAAAAATAACACCAAAATTAGAGCCTTGAACCTCCTCAGACTGGTCATGCTGAGAATGATGATACTGGGGACCAACAAAGCTACCGAGTCCCCTACGGAAATATTTTTGCGTGCTGATTTTGTGTTTCAGCCATGGAGAAAAAAAGATATTTCGGCAACTGAATAAACGTATAAATCAAATTAATGCTAGGATTTTTTTTGCAATTTAAAAATGATTTTGAATTTTTGGGGTGTTTTTGAGACTTCTGCTAGACTAACACAAAAGACAGTCCAAGAGACCTTAACAGGGGAAGTGGATTAGAGTAGATCCACAATGGTCTTCTTGCAAGTTTAGTAAACAGTGCTTAGATACTTTTGAAGCCTTGATTAATACACCAGCTCAATGCCCCACTGTATTCAGGTGAATTTTCTTTGCAAAATCCATCTCATGTTAGAAAGGTGAAGAATTGTTTTCTTCTCTACTTTAAAGATGGAGTTCCTGCAGCCTATAAGAAATCATTACTGAGCAAGAGTAAGAAATCTAATTTTTGGAAGGATCCTAGGCTCTAGTCCCTTCTCAACAGATCAAATACACAGACAGGCCTGGGATTGGGATCTGGAATTTGTGCTTCCTTCAGTCCAGACTAGGAATAAGACTGGGCGGGAGATATTCTCCTGAGTAATGGGAAATTTCCACAAGTGAATCCTCTGCTACGGAGAAGTCTATAGTTCAGTTCTCTGACTCCCAAGCTGAGTACTCTATGAAAGTAGAGTAAACCTGGGGGTAGGTATTATTGATAATATTGGTGTTTTCTAAGTCTTACACCAAGGAGCCTTGATGTGAAGATATATACTTGGTGAATCTCTACAAGGCTGAGTAGAGAAGCAGGTACTGAGATGGCCAGTTCAGTCAGGAAGACTTTGTAATGGCAAAACTCCATGTGTTTAAGTAATACAACTTGCATAAAACATAGGTATCTTGGTGATGCTTTAGAGCTCCTTCTTACACAAAATTTCAGCCCTTAAATTAGATGTAGCAGCTTAAACGAGAAATCTGTGGTGAAATAGAGAACTGAACATCTGTCTGAGTCCAAGTGAAGGCCTTAGCCTAGCTGTTTTTCCTCTAGATGAAATTGTATTCTCTCAGAGACCAGCCATGACAGGGGGATAGGTAGCACCACTGCCAGGTTCCTTTACCCCTATAGCAGAAAAGGTACCTCAACAGTGTTACTTTGCACATCGAGGGCCTCTGAAGGACATGGTGATGGATTCATCGTAACTCGCTGTCTGTTCCACAGTAGGAAGCAAGGATGCAACACCATTTTAAAGAGGCATCTCACATTAACCTCTACCCAGGCATAACTAGAGAGTCCCATCATAGCTCAGTTTTTCCTGTGGGCTGTGTGCAAATAGCACTAGCCAGCACAACATTATTTAACGTTTAGTGTATTTACTTGGTGGTAGAATAAGGTTTTTTCACATTTATAGAGATTCTGCTAGTAAAAACAATGTATTTCACACTAGTCTTTGCAGTGCCTGAGCAGTGTAATAAAGCGGAGTGACTGAGAACACATTCCCTCATTCCCTGTGCTTTATTATGGAGTTCTACATAAAACTATTCTCAGTATTTTGAGAGGAAAGTCCTGACAATCAGCACTGGTGTTTATGAAACTTCAGACCCTTCCCAAGAGTCCCCTGACACAAATGTTCTTCCTCACAGAAGGAATTGTTTCCTATAGCTCTTTTAGCCCTTTAGAGCCTTTCCCTACAGCTCTTTTGTACACATTTTCTGTTTGAATAGACTTTATTTAGGTTTTGTACTCTTAGGTAGCTGTTTAGTTATTCCATCAGAAAGTCACAAAAAGGTCCCCAGAAACTCAGAAGCAAGCCTGATGATCTTACACAGGAGGTTTTTGTTTGGACAAAACTGGAAACATTTAGGTACTGCTTTCAAAGCTTGTCTGGTGCTTCGTGATTATGTGACCAGTTATCAATATTCCTCTTTGTGCTAGGAACTGTTTGGTTGCCCTGTGCACTGTTATTGCTTTCCAATGCTTTAGCACACAGAGAACAACAACTGTTTATTCATCATTACCAAAAATTGTTTAGAATACTCCCTAGCTCTGTCCTGCTGGTAAATGCACTACTGGATTTAATAAGGCCACTCATGTACTTAAAGTTATTCACATGCTTACATACTTTGTTGAATCAGGGCTTAAGTGAACTGCCTAAAATCACTCTAGATGTCTTAGAGGCCAGAACTCCTGACTCCTAGTTCTGTGCATTAACCACAAGATTATCTTTCCCCTCCTGGGAGGCTCAGACTCAGTGCATTGCAAAATGACCACTACTGAATGACGGATGAATGAAATGGTACACACAAAAATAACTATGATCAGAAGTTTTCCCTCAAACTAAACATTGGTACAGACCCATCTGAAGTTTCCATTTGAACATTTCCATTGCTTAAAAATTTATTTTCCATGTTCATGTGCATCTCAATTCTGGCCCAAACCAGAAGTTGAAGTGCCAAAACACTGTACGAAAGGATATTTTTGTGGTCCAAGTGCAAGCATTCAGTGCTGAAAATCTTGCACAAAGCTTGTTCTCACAAAGTCTGCAGCCAAGTCTTGAAGGTTTCAAGTGCTTAGATAGTACAAGGCCAGATCCTTGACTTCAATGGAAATATACCTCTTCATGCCAGCTGAAACTGGCCCTAAGATGCTTTCAGTGTCTTTCTATTTCTAAATAGCAACAGCTATTATTATACTACCTAAGTGTACAAAGCACCTGGCAAATTATTCCAAAGCCCGTGTACCTCCTCAGAGCTTTATCTTAGCCTGGACTGCACAACTGACTCAGAAAAGATAAAGTGAAACCTCTGGGTCTCATCCTGTGATGAAGTCAAATAGAAAACCGAACAATTTTCTCTATGGGATTGCTTAAAAATTGTAGGTCAAACTACAGCCTGCCTTATGTAGTGTTGGTGGTAAGTTTTTAAATGAGCATGCATATAAATCTCTACAATAGGCATTTTCAAATGAACAATCTTCTTTACCCTTCCCTTCCCCAATACACACAAAAACATAAAACACCCAGCTTGGATGAGCTGCCAGCTTCCCTTGCAAACTGGTAGGCAATCTCAGTGAGCTATGTGTGGTTAGAGCAGAGGTGAGGATGGCCTGTTTTGGTGGTGACACTGAGGAGAGTCCACACACCCCCACACCCTCACCCACCCACACACCCACACACAGGGGTAGTGTCTCAGGGTTAATTCAGAGCTAAGGACCTTCCATTCAACTGCACAGCAAGCATGTCTTTGTAAATGTACCCAGGGTCACCATTCTTTTCCTCGTTTCAAGTGAAATGAAAATAAAGCACCTTCTGCTACAAACATGAATTTTATTGCCTAATATTGCTAGGCCTAAGAGGTGAAAGATAGACTGGCTTTCTAAAGCCACCCAAAGTGGATTCTGGCTACACCCTTACATTTACAGAAGCAGCTTGGCACCCACCAAGTAGAAATCATAGGCATGCAGAAGGGAGCTGGTCTTAATGCTGCAAATGTGTTTATACTGGAACACAAAATAAATAGAGAATAATGTGTCTTGTGTGTGCTGAGCAAGCCTATGACACCAACAAATTGAGCTGTTTTGGAAAATGCTGCCTAGGGAAACTTTAGCACTAAGCTTTGAAAAGAGTGGAGCCAGAAGTGAAGGGAAGAAAAAAAAAAAAGACTTATTTCAAATCTGTGAAAATGCTATAGGAAAACCCTAAATTAAACAGTTTGGCTTTGGGCAACACACAAATCTTCACTACTTTGTAGCTCATTAAAATGACTGGGGTTCCCAAGAAATACAAAAAATCGTCAAGCACTTAACAAACACACATCTTGTTCAACAAGAGCTGAAAAGTTTTGTACATTTTATGGAGGCTGAGCCTGGGCTATTTAGGGAGGTATAATAACCTGGAACTAAAACTGTAGTCAGAAAGATTGTCTGAAATAAACACCCTTAACTGGCTCCATTATTAATTCTGAGTCTTGATTGCAGATTTAAGAAAGGAGTGAAAGGAGTTGTGTCTGTAGTTTCTATAAAAGGATCAATTTTGATGCTAAGGAAAGCAAAGCATTGATTGGGAACCCTACCAAAGTTAAACTGGGCATAATACAGATTCTGCACAAGGATCCTTTGTCCTTTTTTAGCAATGACTCTATTGCAGTTCCATAGTCCCATAAAGCCATAGTGAGCACGTAGAGTAACCAAAGCAAAATGTATGTTCATTTTTTTGACAAATATATAGTGGATGAAATAAAGCAGCTATTAAAACCATTTTTATTAAGGAATTGAGAAAGTTCTTTTTTGTTTCATGTCATGCAATATGAACATATGCATATGGCATACGATAAACTCAGAGAGTTAGAAGAAGAATTCTGATTAATCCAAGGAATATTTGGATCCTTTGCATAATGTCTCCACACCTCCTAAATCCCCTAAAAATGGCATTCTTGCGATAGTCAGCCTTTTTATAGCATTTCTACTAATTGCTTTCTTCAGGCTGCAATAGTGTAAGAAGATTGTACTCAGTTGCATTATACAGTGCTCTTCTCTTGGGATCAGTCTCTGGAGAGAAACACTGGAACTTATGGGAAGAAATGAATGTGAGAGGAAAGAGGATCTGGTAAATCCCAGTGCGGAATACCATTAGAAAGACTAAGATGAAACGTATCCACAGTCCTTTCAATAAGCCATGACAACTCTTATGTACTGAAACCCACTGTGCAGAGGAGCATTTCCAGGTGCAGAGGTTAAGACTGAACCTTCCTCCTGTGTTTCCAGGAATTCTAGCAGAGATTGTGCACTCAGGTAGTGGTCTCATTCCAGGGTTAAGCTGAATGCCTGATGTAGCCCTCCTTTCAAAGTTTATGTTGGAATCAGGTAGTTGGACACCACTAATGCATGGCAGCATTTTCCTAATCTACAGGACATGTGTTTGTACTTGCAAATCAGGGGTCACAAATAAAGCTCTATATTACACCTTGAAGAAGTGAGCCTGTGGTTCGTAATTGCTGTCAGCGTCATTGGCATTTAAATAACTTAGCAACCAGCAATGCATAAAATAAACCTCGCTATTCTGTGTGCCAACCTTCTAAAATATTCAAAATGCCATTTTATTAAATACTATTATATTTTGTTTTATATGTACTATAATATACACACACTGTATGTTAACATATATCATTTTATATGTATATTGTGCTATGTTTATCACTTTATTATTATATTCAAAATACTTTGGTGCTGGTTACATTTTTCCTCTCTATTGCATCTTTGTGAATGGAGGAAATCACTGAAGTCCCCACTCCTCTGATCAAAGCAAATTCCCATCGATTACGTTCTTAAATATACATGCAGATGTTCGTGTAGTGAAAAGACAATGAATCATCTCATCATCAGGTTTTATATAGCTGGTGGCAGGAAGAAATACCTGGCATCTTTGATCACATCTCAATTTGGTTACAACTGTACTTTTATTCCATGTATTCTATGATTAGATCTATATTCTAGATGCATGGTAGACTTTTAACATGAACATTTTCTGAATTAATGTTATTCATTTTATTGTACCTCAGCATATATCCTTGTCATATTTCCTCCCTCTTTTATAGCTCTTGCTTCTTCACATCTTTTAGTTCTGTTTTTGCTTATCACTTTTATACCCTTTCATTTTTAAGCACTCTGACATCCAAGATCTTTTAAACATCTCTTTTTGCTTCCTATACTTGTCTTAGCATCTCTTCTCACCGCTTTCTGGATTTGTTGCTACAGTAAAATTCAGTCTGGTATACATCTTAAACATATTTTTCTTTCTATACACTGTTTATCAGAAAAAAAGATCAAAATTACACAAGCTTCTTATGCACAAAGGATGCAGGCTTGGGAGAAATATCTTACTAGAATTTCTGTAATATTCGAGTAGTACTGAATATTTAACCACACTTTTCAATTACAGTTTCAGAGTCCGTGTTTTCCCCTTCTCCTTTATGGTGCAACATTCATCATTTTTAAAAAAGACAAGAGAAGGAGAGTTTTTGAACAGAAATAGCAGGTAAAGGACTCTGGTGATGATTATTAATTGTTAATTAATTTCTTTGGTCCAAACTTCTGGGTAACTTAAACTTCCTGATATGTGAAATAAGAGCTATGCTTCCTATTTGGTGTTTTCCCTCCTGTGTAGTACTTAACATGCAGACTGAATTAGCATTCTTAATGCTTAGCATTACTGAAGTATGCAGACTATCTGTGGGTCTGCAAAACCTCAATCTGTTATGGACTTCCAGTATTGCCCAGAACTTGTGCACTCATCCGAATGAGCAAGAAACCTATGTTACTTCATAGAAACAGATAATTATATACCGTAACATGGGATAGCTTCTTAGTCAGATATTGCCTCCAGGATTTCTGAGAATGTCATACCTATTAAAACAATGTTTGGTTTTGCTCTAAACCGGTAGACCCTTCTGTCCCCTGTACCAGGTGCGAGAAGGCAAGAACAGAAAACTGTGAACTAGTAAAAATATACTAACAATAATTTTTCCCCAATGCTTCATTATACTTTCTGTTTTTCAGCAGACTCTTTCCTGCCCTCTCAAAATTCCCTGTGTTTTTATGTGTTCCTGTTGATGGTACTGGTAGGAGACCTTGTTCAGTGTCTATTTAGAGCTTCTTACAGCCTTCTTGTTTCTCATTAAGTTAGACATTTCATAATCCCCATCAAAACATAATTTTCTAGAAGAACTTAACAAGGAAATACTATAACAAAACCACAAGGCCTGTCATTTTCTCTTAGGCTCTATTTTATTTTTGCTAGTTTCTTTTCTTTCTCTAAACATTATCAGGAGGCAAACTCTTTCTTAGAAAATACTACATTTTCCTTCTGAGTGGAACACATTTTCGCATGCCAAAGCTCCCAGGCTCTTCAGATATTATTCTGGTTGTTAGCAACAACCATAACTTCCAATCTTCCGATTTAAAAAAAAAAAAAAAAAGAAAGAAAGAAAAAGAAAAGGTAGCACAAGCAAGGTAGAATAATTCCGAAAACACAGACTAAACATCAATCTTGTTTTCCCTCCCTGCTCAGCTCACCCAGCCCCAGCTGCTTATGTATGTTTGCAGCTACCCAAAGATACTGCTTGATTTGAGCTTTGGGGTCTCAAATGTTTCCTACCTCATTGTCCCAATGAGTTTCACCTGCTTTGGGCATGAGGGGGAGTGAGTCAATATTTGGATCCTTTATATTGTCATATGAATAATATGATTCAGCTCTTCAGACTTAGAGATTAAAGACTGTAAACTGAAAATTGGACTTCCAGTGGACTTTTGTATCATATGCCATGAAAGGTCTTTAGATAAATGACTGAAGCAATGCTTTTGAAGTTACTAAGAAACTGATAAGGAAAAGAGAAGTTTTGTTCTATTTTGTCTATTCATTTCCAGGGGGCTTGAATATTATCAGACCGATAGTTATCATTGGGAATATAATTCCTCCTTTATTATTCTGAGTATAATCATTACAGAGACAGGCTTCCCCTACTTGTCTCACCAATGCCCTGCCTCTCGGTAGCAAGATAATCTATGTTGATAAAAATACAGTCCCTGCTGAAAGCAACTGCCTACCAAAATGAATTAGAAGTGTATATGTAACGGAGTCCTAAAGAAAAAAAAAAACCACAAATCTCAAAGGATACCCATGGAAAATGTGACATCATCATTTCCATTCAAATTTTTAGAACCTTTAGAAGACAAAGAGAATGGCTAAAATACATAAGTCAAACTTCATAATCTTCTAACCTCTACAGGCATTATATCTTGACTGGCTCTGTACATCTGAATGTCATCCAGCAGTGCATCAAGTATTATGGCTCATATCTAATGTGTAAGATTCATTTTCTGCTCCTCAGGTACAAAAAGAGATGAGCATGGAGTGGTTTACAGAGAAAGGCATGTACGCTTGGGAAAGATGTGACGCTGAGTAAAGGGTATCAACCACCCAAACTCTAGTCTGGTATTATATTCCTCATCCAGGCTGAGGTTTACAATATGATAAATGACCACAGACAAGTATAAATGTGCAGTGCCTCACTTTTTCCCAAGTAATTGCCATATTCCTGCTCCTACCCTTTACAAATGGGAGTGGAAGAGTCACATAAACTATAGATTTAGAGCATGTCCAAAGCCAGCTGCTACAAGGTGGTAGAGTTGTGCCTTTTCATATCCCAGTCTACCTCCTGGGGAGTTATTTGGGCAGTTGCTACCATTACTCTTCAGCTACCCTGAGTGTTCCTGGCAGGACTGGTGTAGCCCAGGCTGGAAATCTTTCAGCTGCCACAGGTTTTTATGACAGGGGAAAACTCAGCTAGACCCTCAGAATTCAAGCTGAACGAGCAAAGCTGATCAGGGAGAAGGGGACAAACTAGGCATGATACGAAAGTCATAGATGGACAATAAAAATCCCTTCTCCCCTTGCTCCATTTTGTTGTTGTTATTAAAGACGCTTTGCACAGTATAACCTTCTTCAAAGTAAGGACTGTGGGGTCAGGCCTTAAATCTAATCATAAAAGCCACCTTGTGCCTGAAATGGTTAATAGCTCAATGCATCCATGAGAAACAGATGCTTCTTTGAAAAAAAGGGGATGTGGAGAGTGCAAAGATTTATAGTGTTTAAGTCAAAAAGTAAAGAAAAAATCTACAGCATTTTGAGTGGTCTGCTAAAACTGTAAGCTTTCCCTTTAGAGCATCTGCATTCTCTCCTTAATCCATATGGAGAAGATGACATTAATTCCAGGTTGAGCCTAGCTGTGGCACAGCTTTTCAGGCAGTAGTGCAGGCATTAATTATGCTTCATGCTGCTCAGGGCATAAAAAAGGTGCTCTGCCTTAAGTAAGTGTTTGTATTTTCCCATGCAAAGACAAGTATCAAGCATGAATCTTGGTACTTACATTTAGGTTCACAAATTCTTATTTGGATTTCTAAAAGTGTCTCAAACTGCTTAGCACCCACAAGTTCAAGCAAAGCCAGAAGAATAGTCTGATGTTCAACAGCCTTGAAAGTAAAAATTTTCTTTTTAATTGTTAAATATGGGTCGAAGGACCGCAGTGGGGACGCGGCTTTGAAAAAAAGTATAGGTGATTATTTTTGTTCAAGGAAGACATATCCCCACTCATGACAACTCAGGAACCTGGTTACAATATATGCTTTCACACCTGGCATATTAAAAGGGATATTGAAGATTATCAGTCTCAAAATGACTTTTTATTAAAACAGCACTCTGATTAAAGATCCTCAAAACCCAGAAAGAGTGTTGTCAGCTCTTTTTATAATGAATACAAGCTTAAAAGTAAATACAGTTGGTTGTATTCAGTGCATATGAAACCAGTATAGCTCACAGTAGAATAAAAGTGACCCTTGCCAGGTTTCCTTCTTTATGCTGAATGTTTTTTATTAATGTCCGATTACATGTGTCTTCACTGTGGAGCCATAAAACCTTCACTAATCAATAACCAGTTCCCAAAGCAGGCCTATGCATTGTATCATTTGCCAAGTAAATTTTAGATAAAAGTAATATGTAAATTCAGGACTTCTGAGAGAGAGGGGGCAAAGGACAGAGAGAGGGGAAGTCAGGCAGGCAGGGAGGAAAGGAAGGAAGGGAGGCAAGAAGAGAAAAAGAAAGAAAACAAAAAGAAAAAAGAAATTAAAGGAAAGAAGGCAAGAAAAGGAAGGAAGTGAAGAAGGCAAGAATGAAGGAAAGAAAGAAAGAGAGGGAAAGGAGAAAAGAAAGGAAGAAAAGTTAGTCAGATTGAACACATGGACTGTATTGTTTACTGTCTTTGTGAAAAAGAAAATGATTTATTCAATCATTTTTAGAAGGCTTACCAGGACTGGATGTGTATATATTTCAATGTTCTTAAGATTGAATCAGTCCTCGAATAGACTGTAGAATATCACCCGCTTTTCCTCACACTTTTGAAAAAATACAGGAATAATTTACCACCTGTAAAGAAAGGATCATGTAAAATAAGTCTTTCCACAAACAGGAGAGAGAAACTGAGGTCTCTGAAATAGTTAGGGCAACTAAAAATCAGGCAACGCTGTCCTAAGTATTGCAATACCCCATTCATTGCAAAATATGTGTGAGAAAAAACTTAATCAGCTATGGAGAAAATTTGCAGCAGCACTACACATCAGATACTCACATATGTGGGGTACAGGCACTCAGGAAGGAATCAGATTAACTTTGATGTCTTAATTTCTTCAGTAAGACCCTAAACTTAAAAGAAATACTGTTACATTTTAAATCTAAAGCATGCGCTCTCGAAAATTACATTGTCCATTAAGTCTGGATTTTTGGGAAACAGAAAGAAACAGAGCAGAAAGAAAACTTAGAAACATGTTGAAACCCAAAGGAATAGTTCAGTCCCTGGAGTTCACTACCAGATGAAACACAGGAAATTACAGAGATGTAAACAACTCTTTCAGCCAGGTTTACCACTACTTTTCCCTTTTCCTTTCTATGTTTCAGTCAGTAGTTTAATCTCATAAAAAATAAGATTTTTCTTGGACTTTTCTTAGTAATCATTTCACTTCACTAATACTGCATCCAATTACCATAGGTTTTATCATTTACCTTAATAAATAGAAATGGGAACTGAAAGTCTATGATGTTCTGGAGCTGGTGAAACAAAAAGCATCCATATCATTCACTGGGAGTTGTTTTATCACCATCTTGATAGATTTGTTTTCCTCCCCGTTTAGGGTACAAATTGAATTTCATCATGTGTTGGCCACTGATATAGTAGTGGAACAGGGAATTTTTTTAGCCTTGAGGCTTTGTTATCTGCTTCTTTGTGTATTCTAAAGAGCCAGAGTTCTTAAAAACAGCACTGCAAATGCTCAGCTAGAAAATGCCCTTTTGTACCCTTTGTAGATTATAGTCTTTCCATACAATGAATGCAGTCAGCTTTCTTCCTGTTTCGCAGTCAGTTAAATTTAGAGCTATTGTCTCCATCTATTAATGAGATAGAACATCTAAGAAAGTCAATGAGTAGTTACAAAACTGGCACCTACCATGTCTGCGAAATTCTCTGTGAAACTGGCATTACCTTCTGAAAACAGAGAAGTTACGTATTTTATTTTGCAGAATACTGCTTTGTAAAGAGTCCTTGTCTTCAAGCATTAATGGAATATTGGGACATTACCCTGTATGATACAAATAATAAAAGGATTATATGAAATATTAGCAGAGTGGGCCCAGAGTGGAGGCTGGATACATTTACAGAGTTCCTTGAAAAAGCCACATCAAAAATTATTACTATTTTTGCTATTCTCCTCTCTCCATGCCTGGCTTCTTAAGTAATCCACTCTAGAGCCAGTGGTACATGGAAAGTTACGGCCTAAAGGCTAAGAAAAATAAGGGAAAATATCTTCATTCTCTTCAAGGCCAGCATGCTTGAGAAGCCTTTTTATTAGTTTGGTTATGGTGTACTATGTGTTAGCTCTTATAGCCCTCCACGCACTTGCTAATGCACAGGCATACACTTCATAAGAAATGGGCCTGACTTGGAAGAGTTTGTTATCTAGGCAGATAAGATGCAGGCTAGGAAACAGGAATGTTCCACTCAGTAGCTGGGAATGCCATGTATAGGTTGAGGGACACCACACAGGCATTCTCTGCTTTCTCTCCCCCTTTCAAATTCACCATCACACCAGCAACAAAGCTCCAGCTCCCGGCTGTATCTTCAGCTGAAGCTCCTTGTGGTTACAAACTGTTTTTAAGTTATTTTCCCCAACCAATTTTCAAGCTTGGGCAACTCTTATACTCTGACTACTCATCACTGCTAATGCAGCTTTGCCTGAATATTCATCGAGTTGTGCCTTGTCCATCTGCTGCTAAACCAGTATAGGTTTAGGTACTATGCTTGGCTGACGAGAACCAGCTCCTAATAAACAAGTGGACTCTGACATTTTCTCTTTTTGTAAGATCTTATTTCAGTTCTCTTCCAGTCAATTATACCCCATTCTGAAGGATTTGCATGGAACCCATGTTTTATTGCAGAATCTTGTCACAGCGAAAGTTCAGGATGGGTTGTTCAGATGTTGATGCCTCTCTATCCTGTTTCTTCCTGCCTTACTATTTCTCCTTACAAGCTGCAAAGAATTATGAGTCTTAGAGAACTATATTGTTTCTCTAATCATTCTCACCATGATGAACTCATCCTCTAGTCACGGTTTATTTTCAAGCATTGAGTAACATTCTAGAACATCCATCCTGCATATAGGTGGTCAGATTACTAGATTGCTTTTTGAACAAAGTTAAGAAGCTACAGGACTAAGAGAAACCATCTCACTTTCCTTCTTATCCCTATGTTATGATTAGTAAAAAGAATGAAATACCAGAATGTGTCCACTCAATGGTATTAGTGATAGTATTATTACTTCTTTACTTTACTTTACTTTACTACTATAAAAGTGAAACATAAGCAGCTCAGAATTCCCACTTCATTTTGCTGGCCTTTCTTAAGCATTGCTGACTGAATCTCCAAAACAGCTTAAAACTTGCTTAAAACTTGTCCTCTTTGTTGTAGTAACAAATAAGTACAATCATTAATGCAATATGATAATTTATACGGGAAATTTTAGCAAAAGCACCAAACATTTCATTGAGCTATCAAACAGCAACACACCACATCAAAACATTGAAGACCTGTGTTTCATTGCAACTGATTACACACAAAGGGAAACTCACCTTTAGTCTGAAGCATTCAAAATGAAACATTTTCAATAAGTATCTAAAAATCTGTTGTAGAAAGAAAATGGAAGTATAACTTTCCTGCTTCTGAAGATGGTCAAAACACAGGATTGGAAAGACCCATTTAGAGACTACTAAAACCTAACATATACAGAAATGCTGTTTTTTTTTTTTTTTTTTTTTTTTTGAAAGGTATTCTTCTCTAGCACAATGGACATAATTTATAATAAAAGCCAGGTTCATAAAATGTTTGGCTAAACTACTGCAATGTTGACTCTTCATTGCTCTCTCACTGGCTATAAAATGCAAAATAAGCCCCTTTTGCTTTGTTAAACCCTGAAAAAGCTGCTTGGCCTGCTGAGTTTCTTTGCTTCCACAATAATCTTTGCACTTTCCATTGTGCTTTCTGGAGCAAGAGAATTTTACTTATAAAAATCTCTGTAGAAAACAAACATCTCAGATACATATATGAATATTTATCAAAAATAATGCTTAACCATGCCCATGCAGATTCCAGCAAATAATTATTGTTTGCTTGTCCAAGAAGGGAGCAAAAATATTCTCAGGAGACTTAATCTGTCTGGCAACGGCTATCCAGTCCAGCTCGTATTTCTAATATTTGTCACTTGTCCAGAAAAAAAAAATATTCCAAATATCCTAAATATGTTAAAATACTAAAAAAAGTAAAAGTAAAATCTGATCTGTCTGTGAGAAAATAAGACTGCATGAACTAAAATATGACTCTCCAAAATAATGATTAAAAAAAATGAAGCATGGAATATTTCATTGCTTGTGTTAAGTCTGGATAGCAATGATTAATGATCAATGCATAAAGATTAAGAAAGTAGTAAAAAGGACAAGATGGCCCAGGGTATTGGTAAATTGGTACTGTGCCTTTTTGGTTTCAATTTCAGCTTTTCGGTTGCTGTTACTAGTGAATCCCTCATGCTTTAAAACAGGCTTTTATGTTTTAAATCTAAGTTCTCCTGCCAAGTGGCAGATTGCCTGAAAAGTCAATAAAAGTTGGGGTCTGGTTCACCACTGCATTGATCCAGTATCACGCTAGTGGAGCTCAATTGACTTTGAGTGGTGTGCTGGAGCACCAGGACCCAGGAGTGCAGTACTCAACAGCACATGCACTTGCTTGCAATATGAGTTCCCTTAATTATAAACAGGGATGTGCCATTGCAAACCTTGAGATTTTATCATGAATCTCACAACATTTGATGCTTTTCTTAGAGCTCTATCTTCTCAAATTTTGTGATTAAAAGAGAATCTCAGTTTTGGTTTAAAAGGTAGATATTTAGAAGGACTTGCTCATACTGTATGGAAAAGCTTCAAACTCATGTATACCTTTGAGACTCAGAAAAGGGCAGAGAGATCAAAAACAAACCCCAATGAATACTTCTGTTATTATTATTATTATTACAGCTCTCTTTAAGGGTCTGACCCCTTCTTTTTGTGTTTCAGGCCATTGCTAGTTGGTTGTCTGGTCAGCTCAGCAGTTATCTTTGCTGACCAGAATTCATCTCATCATGCAACAGTGTATGAAATGTCTTCTGTAAAAGAAAAGAGGTGAAGATCACAAGCACCGATACAAGCAGGATTCCTTACGGGGATAGAATCATGGTATCATAGAATGCTTAAAGTTCTAGTCCAACCCCCCTGCACACGCAGGGTCACCTAGAGCACGTGGCACAGGACTGCGTCCAAGCAGGTTTTGAAGATCTCCAGAGAAGGAGACTCCACAACCTCCCTGAGCAGCCTGTTCCAGTGCTCTGTCACCCTCACTGTTAAAAAATTTTTCCTTAAGTTCCTGTGGATCTTTCGGTGTTTCAGTTTTGTGGCCATTACCTCTAGTTCTGTCGGTGGCCACAGATTCCCCCTCTAGCTATGCCAAGTACCCTCACACAGGGGACAACTGGTCTACATTTTCCTTGAAAATCATTCATGTTTCCCATTAACATTAATGGGTGTTTATATGCATTTGTAATACTGAGAGTAGGCCTCCTACTGCATATCCTTAATGTTTAAAAAATGAAATAAAAATCAAACCAAACATTATACACCAGGCAGCACTGTTACGAGCCGTAATATGTTACACTAGATTCCGTTGCCTGACCAACTGCACCTTTCATAAGATTTGTGTCACTTTCCCTGGCCAACTACCATCCTTGCATTATTCAGAAAAGACATTTGAAAAAAAAAAAAAAAACACGATATGGGAAATCTGCATTTGACCTCATGCCCTTGCTTCATGTCAGTAATTTCAACCACATCTGCTCTTGCACTGTGAAAATGTTGGCGTGTTTCACTGAGCTCTGCTCCGACAGCTGCAGGAGCTCTCTCTTTGCACGGTACAATTCCCCTCCCCAGCACTGGGCAAGCAAAGACTGCAATGTGCTCATAGCTCCCTTGCTTCATGTGGACGATCTGCAAACAGAATTCAGAAGTTTCCATTGAAAGTCTCTGGGTCTGGAGTCTTGAGGAAGAACTTCTTCTGTCGCTATGAAGTGATGGTAATGTGACTCCTGCTTGATAAGGTGGGGAAAGAATGAAAGAACAACAACAGTATCCATACTAATCCTAGCCAGGCCATCAAAAAGGCAATCAAACTATCAAGCGCATACCTTCCATTAAATTTAATACTTACTAAATCAGACACTGATCACAAAGTTACCCTTTTTGCTTGTCTGATTTATTGACTGAGGCATATGCAAAACTAGATGGTAAACTGTCAAAACAGAGACTGTGGTTTCCTCCATACAGTATAAGCTCTGTGGCTCCCTGGGGTCTTACAGAGATAATAAGGGCAGCATATGTATTGCAGCATGCAGAAGTTTTGATGAATGTCCCGTAAGTGAGAATTTTTATTTCAAATTAGCTTAACATAATTTACAATATACTTCATCATGATTCTTCCTTGACAAGGCGCTAACTGGAAAAAAAAAGGTTTCTTACAGCTTGCTGCATGCCTGCCTGCCTATTCATACAAGGCTGCCTAAGATACCCCCACACCTCATTTTAAGGAACATTTCTGCTAAAATCCTCCCCAGCTTTCCACTGTTGCTATTGCATTAATTTTGCTGTTCATTTAGGTTAATGGATCTTGAATATCACATACAATAAGTTTTCACCTTGTGGATTAGCTCCTTGGAAGACAAGAGACACTTTCCACTTTCCTTTTCTCATTGCAAGTACAGAACCGCATTCTAAGTTAGCTGGAGGAAAACAATTTACAGAAGAGGGGAAGGCAAGGACCTCATTTGCTATATATTATTTACTATATATTTAAAAATTTGTTGGAGCACATTTCTGAGATGTGAGAAGGAGAGGGCATACAAGGTAGATGATAGATTTTATCTTGTGGTTCTCATGCTTTTTAAAGGCAGCCAGACACCTGACAATGAAGTTTAAAAATGGAGAATACAAGTTCTTAAAGGGGCCGTAATTGAAATAAATTTGAAACTGTGTGAAAGATCTGTGAACAAGCCTATGCAATGGCTCCTCTACATCTTCTCCTGGTAGTGGTGGTGGCAGGGTTGTCTCCAGCATTCTCTTGAATTTGTGACAGGGTTTTTTTTTATGTGTTTTTAACTGTTTATTTTCCAAATCTGTTCTTCTATGGTTACATAATAGTTAGATTGATGTACCTGGACATCATAAAACAGGGAACTTGAACATCTGTGAAATATTGGGAACTTCTAATAGTCACATGAGTGTTCCACAGATGTTTTCTCGTTTATGATGTCCTGGTACATTAGCTGGTCCACGACGTTCTGATTCTTTTGCACATATGAGTAATATAAATACACCGATTCATAACACCAGTCCTATCAGAAATTAGCAGGTTACAAAATATCTGTGGCAGCAAATATTTATATTTCTATTCTATTAGACAATACTGTCAAGAAACAATCAAAATAAATTTAAATGATTGTCCACCAGTTTTGTCCATATTTATCCTGAAAACAGAGCCATAATCATTATAATTGTTCATTTTGATAAGGAGAAAATTACCGTGGGATTATTAATGTGTGTCAGATTATAGTCAGACTTTATTTTTAAAAGATGACTTCATGAGGACAATATTAACATAGTAAATGAATATTTGGATTTTGAGTTAAGTAGTCTCCAGTCATAAGTTGCTGTCAGAACTTGGAAAATGCATGAGCAAATATGATAGGTTAGTGAAGTCAAACATGCATTTTTCCACTAAGTAAACTGCATATCAATAAATCATGGATTCATCCAAAATAACTATTTCTGTCCCACCATTTTTTTCATAGGCAGAGCTCTGTGAATATTAGATGACTGCATTTCAAATCCCAATTAAACCTTTTCCAGGGTGTACTGTACATTCATTATTTACTTCATTCAAACATGATGCAACAGCGTCTTTGGCGATAGTTTCATTCTCACTAGAGTATTTAGAAGAACAGTTAATTTGTCTGCAAACTCTGAGGGAAATTTATGGGCTTTAGCAATACCCACATACTAAAATAGATAATACTCATAATACATTTTGCTTATGTAGTGGTTACACTTGTGGATGTCAACAGGTTTTATAAATGTTAATTACCTAAGTCTCACAATTCCCCTGCTAAGTTGGTGATTATTATCATCCTTCTTCTACAAAGAGGAAAGGAAGTGAATGAGAGATTAAATGATTTATCCCATGTCCACAGGAAATGTGTGATAAAGCCCAGACTAGAGCCTAGGTCTTGGGACTCACAGCCACATGCTCTCGTCCTGCCAAATTGTCCCCTACTGCTGTTCTGATGACTCTGCTCATGTTTTGGGAATGACGCCAGGAGTTTCTTCATCAAAAAGGAAACAGAGAGACAGCAGCTAATAGCTACACATTAAGCCTGACACCGTTTCTGGATAAACATATGTAATAATAATTAAGAGGTTAATTGGCCTTATGCTTAATCATAATAAAGTGTTCTTTGGGTGTGAGAGTTACCATGCAAATTTGTCATTACCCTCCATCATGGCAGGCGCTTCCGAAATCCTGCCTTGCTGCTCAAAACAATGGAAAAGTGCGAAGACTTTGCCTCGTCCTCAGGCAGTTGCTCCTGGAAGAGGACCTGTTTACAAACTAGCTTCTCTTTTACTACCCAGATCTCACATCCATATGTGCTTAGCCCTTTTTTCTGCTTATTTAGCTATATCTTATATGAAATAGGAGCAAAATCCTATTTCACACTTCACATTTTGGCAGCTTTTGCCGATTCATGGCCACATAAAAGCAGAGTATTATATAGCAGCTCTGCACAGCACTGCTCATTTGTGGTGAAGCCCTAGCCTCACACCTGCAGTGAGGCTGGCTCCCCTTCTCCATCAGTGCACAGAGAAGCAAGTCCTCATGTGACAGTGCAGAGCTCTGGGGCCCCAGACTGAGCTACCGAAGGGGGAAGCAGTGGCTGGCTGTGCAGTGACATTCCCTGGCCATAAACACAAACATGTGGGCTCTGCAGAAAGGTACTGGAGATGAGCACATCCATGCCAAAACAGGGTCTCTCTTCTTGACTTTGTGTGCTGGTCAGGGGTACAGATCAGAGAGAGGCACAGTGTAGCTCAGAGAGCAAGAAGTAGTCAAAATAAGTCTGTTGCAGGGGATACAGACTGTCCTTACCATTGCCTTTCTGGTGCTGTGAGCATGACATGTTATATACTTGGGGTTGAGCATATAGGCTTAACCTCATCCCAACCTAAGTAACAAAGACAGGAATTTGAATGAGGAGAATAGAAGGTCAGTAATCCTCCAGAAAAAAAAAATATCTTTTCCAGATATACTTTGATGGTGCAGGTGAGCTTACCTTGATGATGATACTCTGTCTTTCTTTCAGACACCCTCTGCATCTTTCTTCCTTGACCAAAGCCAGACTTTCCTAATGTAAATCTCTCTTTAGGCATCTCTATTTCCTTTAGCAGCTCCAGCTAACATTCATTTTCACTGAGATCAACCTCCGCATCATCACCTCACCAGTTTTCTTCCACAATGCTGTTTGTTGGGCTGTGTAGTAGAGTATTTGCAGTTCTATCAACAGTGGAATTTCCACTTCTTTCTACCTATCACCTTCCTTATCCTTAGAAGCTGGTGACTTACATTCATTTTGTTTTTGAATAAACAGGCAATCTGATAATTTTTCCATGTTCAGCTGTTCAGTATTAGCTACTAATTAGTATTAGCATTGATTAAATAATGATAATGACTAAAATCAGTTGCTGTCATCACCTTGAGAGAGTTATCACAGTAGCACAAGGAAGAGAGAACTGTAAACCAAGACTGTATTGCACCAGACTGAAAGTAGTTGTTGTAGGCTAGCTGCTTTTTTCAATTGATATGTAACCTGTTGGGTATAGAGCAGAATATAAATATATATATACAGAAGTATTAAATATTTATTTTTCAGAACCATAAAATTGACTTGAAGGGAACAGAAAGAATTTTTAAAAAATCAGGTATATGAATATTTGCATCCAAAGCATGGATTGCTTCTACTATCTAACCTCTCTGCTGAGTAGTGGTTCGTTCATGAGTTTAGGACATTGACCAACAAACTCTGGTGATGTTAGATACAGTGATTTAAAATGTTTTTACTTTACATGTCTGGTTGCCGGCAGACATTTACAAACACAACACAAAAGACTCAAAAGTCAGAAGTGAAACAGAAGGATTTCTACCTGCATTTATAAAAACAAAAACCTTGTGTTTTTTAAGACAATTTCCTAATATTTTGCATTTAAAGTTTTTGTCATTTGCTCCTGGCATCTGTGGGAACATAATTACTCAATTCTGGGAGCAAAGTTACTTTGTATAAGGCTTTGGCTAAATGTCAGAAAGAAGATAAGTGTTTTAAAGATGTTCCACCAAAGCTGTCATTTTGGGCAACACAGCTTCTTACTCCGGAGTCGGGAAAAAGCTATGGTTCAGTTTGTTAACTCTGAAGCAGGAGGTGTCTCTTCCCAGGTGTCTCTGATTTCGGTGTGGGCCCTTGTGAGTGATCCCGATAAAAGTACTAATGCTTGTGTGTGCCTGACCCTCAGATGGGAATCACTCTGTATCATCAGCAGTCTCTGCCAGATGCCTGCCTGTGGCAAAGGGCAGTTAGTCCAGGAAGGAGCACTCTTGGAAGAAGCTTCTTTGCAGTTGGGGACTCTGGCAAGCTTTGTGAAGATCTTTTAGCTACAACTGTTTAAGATTACTTAGTGGCTTTTAAACACTGTTCATGCCCATTCCGAACAAGCCCACAGAACATCTGCACAGTGTCTGTTAGCCATGCTCAGAAACCGTGTCTACCAACAATCCTATATTGTTCTCAGCAAATATATATCAGTCCACATGTCTTTTTTCCATGGCTCAGTATCCTCTTCTAGTAGTGAGGAAACCGTGACCTTTCATTGATTCAGGCACGGAAACTATAATCACAGTATTGAGTAGCTCTATTTGCTTTGGAAAAATAATCCTATTGTTCTCTACTTTTAAAGCTTAAACTAACAGTCAGCATGAATGTCATCTTTATAAAATGATAGGAAAGCTACAGTGTCTGTTATTAATAAATGCCTCTGTGCTCTGTCTAAGCTGAGCTGGAACTGAAGGAGAGAATGAAGTCCTTATGACAGAACTCAGGGGTAATCTCTCCTGCGAATATTTTCACAAGATGCAACTGCAGTTGCACAGAAGTGCAACTTGTGTATCCCAAGGCAATCAGTTTGCTCTTCAAGGGGATTTTTAGACACAGAGATAATTTATGCCTGGCAGGAGAGGAGAACCTGTAACGATGATTTGAACTGCCACTGCTGTTCATTGATTCTCTCTGAATCCTTGACTGTACAATCAGAACAAGGCTTGTCCTGCCTGGACTGCATGGGGAGAGATACCAATTTCACTGAAATCAGTGAGCCTAACACTACAGCATATTCAGAGTCTCAAAAGACTTGTTTCTTTTCAGAAACTCATGCAAAAATCCTGATGTTCTACAAATATAGTTTGTAAGGGAAGAAGTGACTGCAGAGAATTACTTACTGATTGTAGTTGTAATTACAACTATAGATTTGAATTACTTTGAAAATTAATCTAATTGGGAGATTTGCTACAGTTTTTTTCATGAACTGCTTGCTCTCAGAATGAGTGGTAACTAAAAGAATCAGGGCAGGAAGAAATTTTGTCCTAAAATTATTATATAGGACTAGATTTCAAGCAAACTGGATTAAATTCAGTCTTTCTGCATGTTTTCAAGAGAGTCACTTAATCTTTTTCAGCTTCTTTCTCTTGTCTGCAGAAGAATAATGTTTTTGTCTATTTAAATTGCAAGCTCTTTAGAAGCAAAGTATGAATGGATTATATGTTTATGCTAAGAAAAATACCCAGGGCTTTAACTTCAACATTAGCAAATTGGCAGTCATTAACAAAAATAGCATTAATTAAAAGTAAAGAGTGCTATTAGATGTTTATAGGACTGCACAGGTCTTTAGATAACAATGGCTTTATATGCTGACTTCAAGTAATTTTCACAGTTGTGCTCAGATTAGGGAATTATTTGGGCTGGAAAACTGCTCAAACAAGCAGTGCCAGCAGCTGTGAGGGAAGTAATAGCTGTTGGGTTTTATTTTTCAGCTGTTTTAGAGTCCATTCAGTGTAAGAAGGAGGTAAAAAATATGCAGAAAGTTTTGAGAATGTTCAGCACTTTTCTGAAGTTTGTCTTTGTTGGTCAGTAGGATACCTCAGACTCGATGCTTTTAAATGGCCTCAGGTGTAAATGGACCAGAATGAACTGATTTATAATCAAGTCAACTGTTCAGTAGTCAGAAGATACTCAGCTATCATACACCAAACCATCAAATTTGCCTTTCACAAATCATTCCCAGAGCTAATTTTCACGATCTACCTGTACTATACACAAAACCAGAGTTTACACAGATAAAGAGGCCTGAAGTATGTCTTTTTATGCTTGTAAATGGGTTCTATTATATACTGCATATAAACCCAGCTGACAGTAGAAAAAAAATATGTGTATGGTAATTGCTGCCAGTTCTATAGACAATCTGAGTTCATTTTTGAGCTCCAAAGAAGTCATTACAGAAAGGTCTTGCTAGTGCAGTAGTATAGAGGGGAGGCAGCAGGCCACACTCCCTTTTTAACAGGCTTTGTTCAAAGGACCTTTATGTAGGAGGGAGTCTTATTTAATAAGTTGTGTATGGCATTGACTCAAAACCCTCTAAGAGTGCATTGATGCTGCTTGCCTCCTTCTGTTTAAGAGACAGGGAAAATCATTGACTTTTTTTTCCTCCTTTCAATAGCAGTTTCTGCAGCTTGAAGAAGAAAATGAAAAATACAGCCAATATAAGTACAAACACAGGCTAATAAATATTCAAATGTGAATTTAAGGACAGAAGGAAAAAAAATCAAGACTGGTAGAGAAAAGAAATCTTTTACCTGACGAAGCAGGTAAGTACTCAATCTCTTTGGGCCTAAAACAGAAGCAGACAAAACTGATAACTTGAAACACATCCTTTCTGTGTTCTGGATTTTGCTGGTTTTCACGCCTTGGCCTTAGAGGTTTCATACTGTAAATAGGATTCAGGGTCATGCTCATGTTATTTTGCTTTTCTTTGTTATTGGAACCTCAAAAGTTCTGAAGCAGAGCTTCCATTTCTGCATAATCTGTCTGATTCATCTTCTGTTTTCTGATTTTTAGATTCTGAACACATTTCTTCTCACACAGTTTTTGTTTATGTATTGACTTTGAACATATTAAATATAATTTTCCCAAACTGGACTGCTGCTAGTCGTTGCAACAAGGGCCTGATTCTTTGAGAACAAAGGAGCCATAAGAGAAAGAACAAAAGTTAAGTTACCAGATCTAATTCTGGTCACACTGAAACTGTCCAGATGCCAGCATAAAAAAATGAAAGCAATGGAAACCCTTCATGTGTTTACCCCAGTGATATAAGTATCATCCATTTTACAGCATGGAAAAACAAGTCTTTCATTGCCTGATGATGTGTTGCATAACTACTGTGCTCTACTGTTTGGAAAATGCTAGGACAAGCCAACACCTCTCATTCTCGTATTTGGTTAATCAAATTACCTTTTACCAGGCATTAGCCAGAACACTAGATAATTGTTTTCTATTTTAAATAATAGCTTGCTGAATTCAAAGAGCCTTGTTTCAGTCTGCAAAACCTGGCATTGAGCTCGAATAAAACAGTATTTAATTATGCCCATTACCCCCAGGCAAACACTTTTCTTAGAAAAATCACCTGTCAACAACACAGTATTCTGCCAGAGCCATTTTATTCCGTTTCTGTCCCAGAGGTATTTTATTTACTGATCTATAAATTGAGGAGTCCCTGATAAAGAGAAGGAAATAATGGCAATGGTTCAGTGAAGCAACATACTCGTGCAGTGGTAAAAGCTGTATAAATCCAGAACAGTGTGTTCTTCCCACTGTCACTGACTCAGAGATATGGACTGAGAAGCAGCAAACTTGGGTGCAGAATTTAGTAGGACTTGTGCTGTTCAAAAGATTGCCTTTACCTTTCTTGGTATGGGTAACATTCAGAGGGAAGGAAAAAAAAAAAAAAAGGAAAGAAAGGGGAATAGGGGAATCTCATGACAAAGAAGATGTTGTGATAGTGGTATGCAGTTGATATTACATTAAGAAAGACATAAGGTGTGGATGATGGCAATCCTGGATGATGGCAATCCCTATAAACATATATAAAAATTTCTGTTTCATAATTCTTAGAATGCTCCAAAGTATCTATCTTATTTCTGATTCACTTAAAAGGACTCCACAAGGAAGTCATACTGATGTTCTAAAAAATCATGGTAAAGGATTCCTAGCATAAAGCATGGGTTGCTCTGGAGGTTCCTTTTGTGAAGGGTAACACTGATTTAGCCTTTTTTAATATAGGGTACTGTGATATTTTGAGAAGGAGAAGCTTGTCAAGATGAAATAAATGAGACTGAGAAAACATTTAAAAGGAACAGGGAAATAAATCTACTGCCACTGTTACATTTGTAACAACAACAACAAAAAATACAAATTCTGATATCGAGGTCAGAGAAGTAAATTTTTTTCATCTTTTCAGTAAGGTAAATAGAAAGGCATTTCAGCTTATGAAACCAAATCCTGAGAAAAAGTAGCCAACTGTTTCAAGGAATGTATCACCAAGTTTTTAGATGATCACTCTTTCACAGCGGTAGTAGCCCTTTAGCACTTTCCCATTAGCTTTGATATCTAATACATTTCTGCCTCTCTGTGACCTCTGTAATCCACTCTTATTGTGCAGCAGTCCCTTCAGTATGAACAGCTCATGCTGGGGCACCCAGATCTAGTTGTCTTAGCCCAAATGGCAGATACTTAAATAAATATTTGTTTTCACACTTTGCCAATACAGTAATACAAAGAGGAATATGAACATGCAGGGCCGGGTGAAGTCTGTAATTCTAATACAGGCTTTGCCCCACTTCTGTCTAAGGAGGCGTTCAATATTTCAGTTTCTCCATTTGCTAGTTAGGGAAAGTAGAAGATGCAGTTATATTTAATAGCCAGTTCAGAATAAATAGAATATAGAGGTTAAAAGGCCTATTCATATTAGTAGATACCAGCCTAAGTCAAGATTTATGTGTCCAAGCCGTGCATTTAACATATAAAATGATAAGTAATTGCTGAGTAGCACTGCTGTGAGCAGAAAGTGTATGAGTTACGAGCATTACTGTTAGCTCTGGTTTGGAACGAGCATGGCAGATCTCTCCAGACAAACAAGTGGGCTTAGGCACTTTGCCCTCCTAGGAGGATGAGGTGGATACTTGAGCACTTTTTAGAGTTTTACATTCCTGAGGATGTGGGCTCCAAAAAGGCCACCATGTTCAGTGGGAACCCATGACTCTAGCTACTGATAAACATCTACAATCAAGAGTTGTTTAAATCTCACTCCTCTCTCAATTTTAGTTGTTGTTGTTCTTTTTTGGATGCTTGTCCTGAGATATCTTGCAAAGGTTATACATTCAAATTCTTTAAAAAATGATGGAGTAAAGGTTTTATTTTTCTTTCAAAACATATCCAGAAGTGATAGCCTGTCTCCGCCATAGTTTGGTGTGTAAGCAATGAGAATGTTGTTGGTCTGATGAAATTTAAGCCCACATTTCCCATTCTTCTGGAATAAGCATTACCACTCAGGCTGCGCAGTTCTTTGGATGAAGGACTTTCCCACCTTCACTTGAAGCTTTTTCTACTTTATTCAGAACTGGCAAGTAGTTAGTGGGTGAGAGAATGAGTATGAGATTGGTTAAGAGGATAAAGATGCAGAGCTTCTGTTCCCTGCTCCAGTTAGCACTTCACAGTTTTTGGAGCAGTGAACATCCTTCATGTTGCAGACCCATTTGACCAGGCATATTCTCTTTGAAGTCCCTCTTAACAGCCTCACAAAATACCATGCTGTCTACTGGTGGTGTCTACTTGCTCTCTACAATGTGGGAGACTGGCCACAGCTAGAGAAGGAAGCAGAAATCTCATTTGCAATTCAGAAGAATGGACCTAGGGAATTGCATCCAGGAGGAGAGCAGGAGCCTCCTCTCTCCATTCCTCTTTTCAACAGTTCTCAGTCTTTCGGAGGGTACGCTCACTGCACTTGCCACACTGAGGACTACAGGGAGACGGGTTCAGGCAAGTTGACTCAGCAATGGAGAGGTGCTAAATTCATAAGTACTAATAAAGCAGACAGACTTTTTGATATGCCAAGAAGCAGAGCTTCAAGCACCTAGAAAACTTAAGTATTGAAACCTTACTTGTCTACCTCATCTCCAAGTGCTCCACATTTGTGAGGCATCTAACCAATGGCCCAGAGGGTCAGATTTTTTGATGAGGAAATAAAGCAGCAGGTGAGCATAGAAGCTGTATCCACATCCCTCCTGGACTTAGCCCCTGAGTCATACTAACAAGCTGCCACCTTAAACACACCTTGGGAATCTCAGTCTGTTGTTTATCACTTCCCACAGGCACCACTTTAAACATATATGTGTGTATATATATGTGTATAAAAGGAATACCTGGAGAAATTTAAAACATCTTAATTAAACTTAAGATGTGTGGTTCAGATAAGATTGGCATGTGGCCACTGCATTCCAAGATTCTCAAATAGCATAATCTAATTAATTTTGTTTAAGAACACAGAGGTCATAAACATACAGTAATTTGAAACACTTAGTACCCTGCCAGCTGGCACCGTCTCCTTTCCACTTCTTCGCACTGTAATTTCACTTCCATTTGTACAGAGCCTGCAATCTCTTCACTCCAGTAGTAGGCTGTATTATGTTACATTGTATTCAGCTGAGGCATTTTTAATGAACTAATTGCATGTTAGTTAATAATAGAACATTTCTTTAGTAGTCAATTGCCGAATATAATTTTGAGAGAACTACCGTAGGCTGGGATCTTACAGGAATGTTTGAGAACAGGTTTCAACGGAAAGAGTATTATGTTTAGTCTTTAATATTCTATAAATAAATAAAAAAGAAGTCAGCTGGAAAGCCTGGCATTTATCTTTTTTGCTGCTGGGTTGTGCACTGGGAAATGATGTCTTCCAGCTTAAGTGGATTATTTTTGAAAACCATTCAAAGAATAGTGGAGAGTATTTAATAATGGAGACATGTCATCAGAAAGGCACAGTTGGATCTCTGTTTGTCATTCACTCATGTCCAACCTATTTCTATTGCTGCCATGAGTGTCCATACACTTGTTTCCAAAGCAGCGCCTGAAACAGGAGGTTTCTGTGAGGTTCAGGCACTCTTCACAACTCTCCTCAACTGAGCAACATGATGTCATGTAATATGATGTCGTGCAAATCTTTAAAAATGTTTCTCACTGCTTTGCCCACTGGGGAACCATCTGGCCAATGTTTAGCAAAATATCTGAAGAGCTCAACACTTTTCTAGTTACTGAGATACAACACAGAAATCTTCACAACTTTAGAACAAGAACATACTCCCTTAAACATTAACTTTTGATATCTGGGATAAGTTTTGACATAGTAGAAGGCAGTGAGTTATACATACTTTTTTTTTCTTTTTTTGAATGTGTATGTTATTACTGCAGAAGCATGTACTCTTGATACTGACATGGGTCAGCTTCTCCTTACCTGATGCAAATGAGCACAGCATGATGAAGCAATATTTAAGATGCACAGACTTATAGCAAGGACCTCTGGCCTTCGTATACACATACGTAGGCAAATACACATCATACACAGGCTCTACTATTCTCCTCAGTCCACAAGCACAAGTATCATTAACATTAATGAAAGGCATGCATTGAGGGGTTATGTTTTTACATGTACATTAGTGTGTAAAGACCTCCGTCAAACATTTTCTCTGCTTGAAGACAGAGATACAATTACAAAGCTATTCTCTGTCTGGTACTGTCAGCAGTGCTGTAAATCCCACACATCCCGTATCTAATGCACTCTGATGCGGAGGAGGCGAAGAGCCATGCCAGGCGGGAGAAAGAAAGAGGAACTGGCCAGAAGGCTGGCCAGAAGACAGTTCTCAGAGATGAAAACCAGAAGGAAATCCTTGCAAACCAAGCTCTGGACTCCTGAGAATCTTTTAGCCTTAACCCTTAGGCAGCCAGAAGTCAAACAGAATTTAGCAAAGTTTATTTTTTCTTAAGGAAAATATGAAGAAACTCTTCTTGAGCATAAAGTGACGTGTGGTGTGGAATCATGATTCTTTTTAAAGTGTTACACATAAAATTAATGTATATGTCGTATTTCTTATCTCACACCACGGACAGTTGAATTAGGACAGAGGAAACCCTCCCTCCCACAGCCTCCAGCCCAACTGCCTGCTCAGAGCCATATCCAGTTGGGTTTAAAATATCTTCAAGGATGGAGATGCCATAACGTCTCTGATCAACCTGTCCCTTTGCTTGACCATAACTCAAATTTTTTCCCTCATAGTGATTCAAAATTTACTATGTTGCAACTTGAGTCTATTGCCTCACATCCTTCATGAACTCTAGATTAAACCAAGGGTTCCTTAATCCTATTGAATTTATTCCAACTAGTGGTTCTAAGTAGTCTTATTGTAAATTGTAGTGGAAATAAAACTGCAGGACCGTGAATGCTAGGCAAACTTTTCCACTCTGAATTTAGCTTGATCTGAAACTTGCTAAATGTTGCTGACAGATAAGTGGTTTGGGGAAAACAATTGGTGGCGTGAGACCAATCCCTTTCTATTGTATGTGTTTCTGGCATTGCTTAGTGTTCTCAGTCCAGTTCTCAGTGCATTGGTCTTCACATCAAAGCCCACCACCACAGTTGGCACTCACACAGTTTTGACAAGGTTGAAGATTTTTAAAGGTATCTAGGCATTATTCTCCTTGGCCTTGCAAGGCCTAAGTGATTTAGACAGGTAAGAACCATTTTCAGATTTGCCTGACTTAAGACTCCTTGAAAGCCAAGATCTAAGTGAAAGAGAAAATGTAATTTACCCCTCAGTCTTAGATGTAGTCTCTTCACAAGATTGAGGCAGGAAGGAAACCATGTCCAGCAGGTATAGAAATTATGCTGCATTGCACATATCAAAAAAACTTAATTCCCAGGAACTGTATCATTCAAATCTAATAACTAGGCTTAAAATAAATTAATACAGGAAGTGTTATTGGCAACAGGCCAATTTAAACTCAATTTCTCATGAATATCTGAAAAACAATACAAATTCCCTTTCCCGAACAAGCATGCAGGAAAGAAGAAAGCCAACTGGATATCCTCCTAAGAGCAGTGAATAGGGTCTTGATGGAAGGTATTCTAAAGGAACATAACTGAGAGTGACCAAACAGGAGATGTGGTTCACATATTTATGCATATGAGATCAAACCACTGCTTTGCATCTGGTCAGTTTTTTGCTAGCAGTTTTTTTCCAAGACACTCATCAATATAATGTCTGAGAGCTTAATCCTTCTCCCGCTAAGTCAGTACCAAGACTCCCACTGACTTCTACTGTATAGTTTTGAACTGTGCATTTTCAATGCCTAGAAAACTACTACTTATTCAGGGTAAAGCCAGGCAGAAACTCCAAAAATAAACATTTTCATTTAAAGAATTGCCTGTCTTTCAGACTGAGATCCACCATATAAAGTGTTTGATTCTCCATGGTTTTAGAAAGCTTCCCTTTTTAAAATGTATTTTTTAAATCAACATAGCTTTTGCAACAGGAACAGCTTATTTTATCTTAGGGTTTAAATAAACACCCAAATTCAATATTATTATCTGAGAGATTATAAAATATGATGATTTACAAAAAACATGATGATTGCTTTGGATAAATGAAGAATAATCATATTAATCCCATTGTTTTGGAAAAGAAGGATCGCAAAATATCACCTAAGGTTATACTTAACCATTCAGATAGTTCTGAGATTTTCTTATGCTTTCAGTGTTGTTTTTTTTTTTGACCTGTACTGTTTACTTGGAAACTACCTGCAAAATGCAGCTGCAATGCATTGAGACGTTCATAGCTAGAGCACAGTACATATTCACATCCATTTTGTCCAATGGCAAGGAGACAAAGGGACAATGTCCATGCTTCCTTCAGATCTGAATCTGCATAGTTTAGCCGAGCTTTTGGGAATAACTGGGATCAGGACTTCAGCAATTTATCATTTACTTTCCTCCATGCAGATCTTCCAGCATACAGAGTCTAAGTTTATGCAAGATGTGCGTGACTGAGACTGAAGGATAGAGAGAATTACAGACTTTACTTCGTGAAAACTATCCTCAGATTGATTTCTTATTTTCTCATTCAGAAATCAAACACTGCGATTACTGAATTGCTGTTAATCTCAAAAAAAGCCAAATCACTTCCCTTCATTGTCTCGTTCATTTTCATGAAAGGTCACAACAGACAATAATCTTTCTCCAGACTCACAATGAGGTCTGTGGTGCAGGGACTGTGATTCTTGTCCTGCTGAGCAACATTATACCACCAAGTGCTGAGCCACATGAATTTTCTGGCTGTGCTCTTTTATTTTTTTTCCACTTCTCCAGATTCCTATGCCCTGTTCTCTGGTTCCCAGAGGTAGGCATTTCTGTAATTTCAATTCACTTCCAAATATCTTTAGAAAATGCAAAGCGCTCTTGGCTTGGATTTCATACGCAATCCAGTGCCAAAAACCTATCTGCATTTTTTCCTCTTGTATATCCTAATTCTAAACTTAGTTTTCTTTTTACATTCTGCAGTACTATGCAATCCTGGGGGAAATAGCTATTCAGACTAAGCATTAACCCTGTGTGAAATACAAAGTGTGAACATTTTAGCTGCCCATCGTCACTCAGCTGAACAGAATGGCTTTGTGGCTGGCACTTCTTCCACCTTACTTCTCCTCCCTGACATTGCTTAAACAAAATCCATCTTACTCATACTTTTTAAAACCATAGACTCACACTGTCTAGCCTGTCTAACAGCTCCCTAATCCAGTCAGAAATCCCAACCTGTTTGAAATAACCAAATATGCATGTGGAATTTGCATTAGAAACATAATAGACCTACTAACCATGGTTGTTATAGCCCGCTCAATTGTTCGAACATGCCTCCCACCTGTTGCTGCTTATAATATGCTCAAGTGCCATCAAGTGCAAAAATTACTGGGCTATTTGTATGGAGCCTTCTTAGACAAGCATGAGGTGCAAGATATATTTACAAGAACCTTCTTTCATTTCTTTCGTTAGGCACAACAGGGGGTTTCATCTCCTCCCTAGAAGTACACGCAACCACCAGTGTCATTACTGGAAATGAAACATCACCATCAAGGAGAGCCTAAACCCCAGGGAGTCCTTTCAGTCCTTTCATTTGCAGAAGCACCAAGTGGACAAAAAAATCTCTCCAGCAGTTTTACTAGTTGAAATGCTGCGTTGCGAATGCATGCAGGATAAAAATGAGGAAGGAACTGCAAGAATTCTGGTGGGAGTCATTCCAAAATCCTGCAGGAAATTTATGTTGGCGTTAAAGGTCTGGAGCCTTCTGAAGTTAATGGAAAGATTCTGACTGACTTAAGTGCACTACAGGTCTAGGCCTTAATATAGCAGCAATGTGTCCTAAGAGGTGAGGCGTGTATTGTATACTATTATAAGGGGTCAAAGGAGACACAGAAGAGTGAGCTCCTCGTTCTAATTAAGCTAAGTAATTTTCGTCAACAGCACTGGAAAAAGGATTCTACCCAAAGTTTGGGTGCTTCTAATAATTTAGGGGACTCAGCGCAGACCCTTAATGTTGGGCATTTCAGTATGGTCTACAGAAAGCATGCTGAAATAACCTTCCTAGATCTATGTGCAAGTAAGTATGGAGAGAACTGTGTTTTAGAAAGGAAAGTGATGAGTTCTTAATTGCTTGTGTGTCTAATAATTTTAGGTCAAAGGAAACAAGATCTGAGGGAAAACATCCCTCATGCAGGTGTTCACACTCATTTTAAAAAAGTTCTACACCTTTTTTAGATTAACAAAGTTGGTCTTTATATTTAGCGTTATTATTACTTCAGACCAGTACCATTGGAGTACAAAAAAAGAATGGGCATTATTGAGACTGCTAGTTGAAGACTTGATTACTCAGAAAGTTATGAAGGGAATCACTGAACTATTGTGGTTTATTCCCTCACTCCGCAAGTAGGAGAACAATTAAAAGTGTAACTAGAAATTTGCTGCAGATAGATAACCCTATCGGATATATGAGATTCAGTCCTATCTATAGGACCTCTTCAGTCCTATATCTATTTCATCTCTGATTCTGGAAAACAGGAGTTTTAACGAAGATGTGGATGAAATTTTATTTTTATCAAAGGCTTTCTTAGGTAGGAGACTCACAGCATCCCATATCTTTCTGTCACTTACCATACCATAAAACCACTCCTTTTTCTTCACACTTACAAAAGTGGTAGTATTATGCCATTATAAAATGAGATTATTATGTGGGCTTTGAGCTAGCAGAATCTCTAAGTCCATCTACTGGTTTAGTGCCACAGTACATATCTCTGTGGACCTCTGTGTGAGCAGTATTCCAGGCAGAGCTGGCTGAAAGACTGCTGTTTAATCTGTTTTGGAAGGAAAATCAGGTTTTCAGCTAAACATTTTTTTTTCATGGATTGTCTGCTTTCCATGGCAAATTCCAGCTTCTGGCTGAAAACCCAAATCCTTTTCAATAAAATGCCCTGTGTGTTTCTATGAGATGGTGCATGGCAAGGGAAAGTAGGGAAACATTTTCTGACAAGTACTATACTGTCATAAACTCATATTAATGTTGATGCTTTTTCATACAATAAGTTGTTAGTGGAAGCGCTGGAAATTACAGACAGATGGAAGGTACAGGTTGTTGCACGAAGCTTGTTCAGCATACTGAACACCACCACAAATATGTTTTTATGCATACTCTTCTTTGAAGTGTTATGGATGTAGCATGTGTGAGTTGCTGTCTCATTTTTTTCTATTGAATTATAAAAAAAACAACCCACAGATCTAGCTGGGTGGTAGCTCCATTTTTCCCAGTAGCTTCTGACAGTAGTTACATTTCATTTAAAACATACGCTCACTTTTCCTGCATTCCCCAATGTAAACACGCAGGAGATGCTGGAATTTACTGAAGAAAAAGAACTTTGCAGCCATGCACTGCAGAGGGTGGCACAGGAGGGCCAGAGAAAACACATCTGTGGGTGAAAGGCTCACGCCTCCCCTTCACAGCCAGGAGGCTATAGGATGGCTATAGGGTAGCTGCCTATGGGAGCACCGTCCTTGGCACTGTGAGTGCTCTGAAGGAGATCAAGCTGTGTCGAGACCCACAGTCTAGGACTTCTAGAGGGGCATCCAGATACTTCAGTCGACAGCGTGGGAGAAGCCAGAGGTGGACGCAGTCATTACTGCACTGTCTTGGCCCTCTCCTGTCCTCGCTACCCAGCACCAGCCACAACTATGTCTTTAACTTGAAGTTCGAGTGTACAAAGCACTTCAGGACACTTTTAGCTTTTAAGGCTATACTTGATTATTTGTGGCCAAAAAAATGGTCAGCAACAATCACCCAAATGTTTTCAGCATCTTCTGCTATCAGAACAGATGTTTTATTTGATTCTATTTTAATTGTGAGTTCTGCGTTAATTCATTCAGGCTGCAGTTTGAAAGAATGCCATACACGAAACCACAAGAGGCTTAAAGAGTGGTGCAATTACTGTGTCCACATTCCTGGGAATGTCTGATAACAGAAGAGACCATTCCTGCAGCTCAGTGGCAGGCTCGAGTACACTGTGAGAGTGTATGGCGTAAAAATGAGTCATGGGGCAGCACGGGATCCTCACTGCTTGCACACTCACATCAAAGCCTAAGAACTCGAGGCCTCCCTTGACTGAACCCAACTGCCTTCAAGGAGAGTCTGGCTAAAAAAAGCATGTCAGACATGTACAAGGAAGCAGAGATCACAATTCCTTTGTTATCTCTGGCATCGGTGGAATTATGGAGAAGAGGTGCATGTTCCCAGGACACCGATCAGAGGAGAGCCCTGTAGGAGTATGCAGATGCCAATCACTGAAATTAACACACTTCAGGGCGTAATACCCAGAATCATCCTATTTGAAAGGAAAATATCTTATATGGTTGTTAAGCACTGAAGTACATTCTTTCAAAATCTTGGTTTTGTTACATTTTGAAAGTCTGTCAAGCAACTGACTTGTTTTCTGATAATGACACCTTCACATGTACAGTAATGCTCCCTACCACTCCTTTTGTTGCCTAAATGTTTACTGATCATCAGCTACAAACAGTTTAATGATCATCGCCACACTATCCATCTAATATTATAACTAAAGTCAAGCTAAAGGCAACTTCCTCCCTAAACAATAGATGGCACTTTGTTCTGGACAGTTGTGATTGAAGGGCATTGAACTCCCTTACTTTCAAAGTCCTTCACATCAATAACCTGTCACTACTAGCCCACTAATTTTAAAATCAAACACATCTCATTTTATTTTCCAGTGCTAGAGTGTTCCATATTTATTATATTTGCATTTATTTACTCAGTAATTAAACCTTAGATACTACCAATTCTAATTCAGCTTCACATTGGGTAGTTATATAATAAAAGCTCTTTAACTGTTACTAATGCATGGAAGTTCCTTTGTACGTTTCTTAGGGGACTTGGAGCTCAAGCAAACTGGATTAAATCACGTCTTTGCCCTAGACTGCCTTCATGACCATAGGAAAATTTTGTCTCCCAGTTCCTCGTCTATGTCAGCTGTCTCTTAGGTGGATTATATCTCTTTGTGTTACATTTTCCCATAGTTAAACTGGGGATAATGATGTTTCCAGGTTTCCACACAAGCAATTTGGAGTCAGCCCCAACTTCAGGCAACAGACGTTAGCCATTGTTTAGCACACTGGCTCACCAATCCTAGATGAGGTGCCCCTGTAATGATTATCAGTGATTCTTCAGATAAGATTACGCAACAAAAAATCAGGAATATTATAGGGCTCATTCCCTAAGAAAACATCTGAAGAACAAAAGGCCTTGTAGCACCATTTACCAGCAAACTTCTACTGAGAACACGGTTCAGGCTATACTTTGTTTAAATTGGCCAAGTTCTTAAATGGACTCCATTTTTTTCTTAAGCATAGGGGGATAATGATGAGAGAGAGAGACCATAACATTATGACCAAATGATTAATTCATTATAAAAGTATGGGAGAAAGAACTGGGGGGAATGGTGACATAACACTCAGAAAAAAAACGTACATTTGAAAAGAAAAGGCAATATCTTGTAAACATTTTACAAAATAGTAGAATGATAACTTTTGAGTGGTTAAATCTGTTGTTTTAGCACTAAATTTAGGATGACCACCTGTCATGGCATATGGCATATGTTATAGCATATGTTATAGCATACTGTCATGATACTGTGGATAGCAGCAGTGCAATTCTCCAAGAATATATAGGCTTATGGTCCTGCTTTTTTATTCCCTTTATTACTGTTGACATTCCCACATTAAAGTTTCAGAAAAACCCACATAACTACTCATTTTATAGAATAATAATAGAACTGATTCAGACTAAATGGAAAAAATTGCATTTCTGCTGAATAGGGCGATTATTGAAGCAGCAGATGAGAGTAACTTTGGTGCATCTTTCAACAGCATCTCTTTGGCATAAATCTACATTTGCTTGGAAAGTAGCAAATGTCCATTTGTAACAGGACTAAAACCATCTGACCTGTGTTTTCATCTTTCCTAGGTGGTGACTTGTAAATTTACACCTTCAAAGGACTGCTTCCTTGCCCTGATCATAAAAGCAACTGGTTAGAGAGCACAACAAATAAGAAGGGGAAGGACTGTGAGGGTTACAGGGTGAGAGGTGGATCAATATGGAAGCAGAGAGGGGAAGCCAAGAAGAGCCCATAGCAGTGCCCAGATCCCAGAGGGGTTGCTCCAGGGGTGGCGAGGACAGGGAAGCAGAAACAGACCCGCAGGTGTTGGGACTCCTTCCACCCATGATGCTGATCCCTCATGGTGATGTGTAAATGGCCAGTTGGTCCAGGGCCAAGAGAAAATTGTTGAAGAGGTCCTGACGACTATTAGACCTTTATGCTGAAAGATCAGAAACAACTGTATTTCTCTTGTTATCAAAGGCCTTGCCCGAAACGGGGCTAGGAGAGGAGCTGAGAAATAGCTGTAGCAGCAGAATCGCTTATAACATCCTCAGTAGAAGAGTGAAATACTTTCACTGTGAGAAAACAAACATACAAGAAGTCAGAGAAAAGAAGCTGTCTTCCATATTTTGATTACAGGCAGCAGACATCTATCATACCTCTTTTGACAGGTCAGAGCAAAACAAAATTTTCCATAGAGAGTGAATGGTGCTACTGACCAGGACATAGAAGTGTGGGAATATATGGATTCATCTAAACTGTCTCTAGAAAGAATTCTTTAAGCAGAAGGCAGCTGCCATGTTGTAAAACCTTTCTGGCAAGATGTGTCTCTTTTTTTTTTTTTTTTCCTTATTGTACAGAGGGATTTTCCTCTATTCCTTAGACTTCAAAGCCATCCTCAACATAACTGATAAATAACGACACTGATCATTCTCAAAAGCATAGCCACAGCCTGGTTGTAGACTTTCTGCCAGCACTCGGAGCCATGAAAGGCCAGAGGATAATGTTTGCTGAGTCAAATGACTCTTGAGGGATTTACAGAGTGGATTATACTTGAAGAGGGAACCCTCTTTTATGTCTGTTCTTGGGAAATAAATGCTAGGCACTACACAAGGTGGTGCTTAGTCAGACAAGTTCTCCAAAACTGGAAACAGCCATTCTCTTCAAGTACTCCATGTAAATCCCAAACACCTGCTAAGAGAAGAAACTCAAACTGTTTATAGTGTACATACACACTGTGCCATGTGTGTAATAGCACAGAATGAAACCATATCTGAGTTAAACAGAGAATATGATCTTCTCATCTGCATTCATTTTATGATGTTACTTGCCATTGCAGGATCTGAGTGGCTTTCAGCAGTGTACCTATATGTAATGAACATTTGTCCTGGGATTTTTTTCTACTTTAATCTTCTCTTCCGGGTAAGAGTTACTTGAGCTACATATAGTTTTGTCAGAGGTTTAGATTATGGACTGTAAAGAATGGAGAAGGAAAGGCATTTCTTTCTTTTCCTTGGATTTTTTAATGAATATGTAACTTAGTGTTTTTTATAAAGATAACGCCAAAGAATAGAATTGAATTTAGTACAAATCATACACAGAAATGGTTACTTTTATAGTGACCTCAATAAAAGAGATAATGGATGTTTAGCAGATCTTTCAGATACCTGGAGCCTACGTGTATGAGTATCCATAATAAAATTGGATGGATATTTGATGTCATGGAACTGTGAAATAACTGAAATAACATACTTAACCCAATTTTGATAAACTTATTTATTTGGTGTGTTTGTTCTTATATGACTTTTTTTTCTAGCTATTCTTGTCTTCAGGGGTGTATTATGTATCTACACTTACAAATGCTCAGTAAGAATAGGCACCACTGTCTTATTTTTATAAATAGAAAAAGTCAAAGACACAGGAATTACATCTCTAACGCCCTTGAACAATTTTTTAAGCAACAGTCTACCAAAGTCATTTGGTATACTCATGCAGCTACGATCACACCTTTGTCCAAATGTATTCCTGTTTTAAGGTGCAAGTGACTTCTCAGCTTCATGAAAGAAGCTTGTGGTGGATATGGGAACAGACTTTTAACTTACAGTCTTGTTTTGTTCCCACAGTACTACTCTACCACCCCTACAGATGTTGTTATTTTATGTTAAATATTTATATTGTAGCGTCATATACTTAGGATGTAACTATGATACCTAGTATATGAGTACGCTCTGAAAAACTTTATATCCTGTACAATATTAAACGTCTGTATTTTGTTTGGTTCAGGTTCTCATACAAGTGTGAAAAGGAATTTGAAGCTATAAATCACTCTCGGTCAGTCTTTGCCTTAAGTGCTAACCACATCCCTGAATCAACAATGTGTTTTCCTTCCTTTCCACAGATGGGTTGACCCTGTGGGTTCACCATGCGTTATTACACCTAGAAATTCCAGCCGTGTTCACTGATTGCATCACTAACCACTTTTCATTGCTGAGCCTAGGAACGTCTTCTCAGATGATTTGCAATCATACAGCTGAGAGTTTTTACTCTCCTAGCTGAGCTTGTTTTCAAACAGAAAACCCCAACCCTGTTAATATAATCCTAATAGTTAAGGTAAAATATTAAAACACTTTCTAATTACTTCCTTCCCATTTCCTATGGCTTTGCTTTTAATAACATGGATTTTTATTATTATTGCTTGGATTCAGACTCATTTATTTTCCCTAATAGGTCTGCTCTGTTTCCTTGAACTTTGAGCAGGAGGGACCTGCATATTCAACTCAGCTGTTGATTTGAGACAATATGAAAAAGAAATTATATAGAAAATCTTGAAAATGATGCTTTTTTATTCTGCATTACCATGTGGGTTCCCAGGCAAGTTAACTCTCACTTATAGAGCAGCCAGCCTCCAAATATACTTAAATTGAAATAAAAAGAAATACAATCAGTTTATCTTTCACAGGTAAGTATCAAATTCTGATTCAGACGATGTTTTCATGCAACGTAGAGATATTCTTCAGCTTAACTCTCCCCAGTGCAGTCTCCTCAAGGTGAGTACTGTTCAGAGAATCAAGCTTAACAGCATGACAGTTAGATGCAGAAGAACAAGAATGTCTCAGGGAAATGATGTTACATGGACATAATGCTGGACTGGAAGCAAATGGAGACTTTTGGAAGGATCCCTGTTCCAAAGTAGAGCAGGAAGAACTACTAGCAACTTTATCTGAGGGATAAATAACAGGCAAACATCACTCACCACTCTAGTGGAGGTGAGTCAGTTGTTTCCTTCCTCAGAGCTTCTCTGCCAGATTAATATTAACCATAGTCTCACTCATCATGGATGGTCTTCCTGTACAATTGATTTGACAAAACCCATCCTCAGCTGGTGTGTAATTTTCTCATGTCATAGATTTCAGCTCAGCCAAGGACTTGATCTTTGAAACATCAAGCTTCTCATCTATCATTCTTCTGATGTATGTCACTATTTAACTCGTCTTCTATTTTTAAGATTACATGTGTAGTTTTAGAGCTCCTTACAAGAGAGCAATGTATGTTTCTAACTATTCTGTCATTCACTTTCTTAATGTGCATTACTTTCATTGCCACTTGACAGTTTCCTTTCACTAAGATGCTTTTTTTAGCCCTAACCAGTTCCTTGCATTCTCTTGACTTGGTCTCATCATTCTCCCTCTCATGTCTCCCCCTCCCTCCCAATTCCTTAAGTACCATCTTTCCTACAGTACAGTTATCAGAACTCTGTACAACCTCTTGTTTGCTAACACAGAAACTGTGTTGTCTGTATTCTTTACCCTCATATCCTTTGGCTACTACAAACTGGCATTTTGTTTGCATTTCTTACCTCTTTTTTTTTTTCTTTTCTTTTCTTTTCTTTTCTTTTCTTCTTTTTAGCACAGCTGCACTGCTGGCTTCAATTATTTTTCCACAATAACTCCCAGGTCTTTTTCCAGAGAATCGTGCTGGATGACTATTTAATTCAGCACACACAATATTGCTTGCATCAATTTCTTGCTTGCAGACAAATTACTTCATGTGTACTAATATTGAACTACATTTACCACCTGCTGGCTCAGATCATCTCAAATGATCCAAAGATTTGGAATACAGTTGTACTGTTCCTTATATGCTGATCCACTTCTAATGCTGGTATTAAATTCCCCTCCACAGGTCTTATTTTTAGGACCTCACTGCCAAATTGCTTACCCATGTTAGTTCTCTTAACATTTCCTCATTCCCAAAAGCGTTTTTTTGAGCCCCAGGACAAACTGAAGGCCTCTGTACATTAGTTCTTAAGAGAGTATAATCATTGAAAGTTAAAAATAAGAATATGGAGCAGGCCATATCTAGTTTCTCCCCTTCAAAAAATTAAAAGTGGAGGACTGAATTTTCAAATAAGAATTGTGACAGCAACCGAGAACAATAAGAACTACTGAGAGATAAATGTTCAGGGGCTTGAATGGAAATATGCTTCTTCCAAGTTTTTGGAGCTAAAGGATTCTGGAAACGCTGGGACACAGACACAATTGGTGTACACTTCACTTCTAACGTACAAATATATATTGGAATATATACAAGTCCTTTAAGTATGCTGAAAGCTATATCATCATTTAAATGCCTTTCCATGCCAGTGAAAGGTTTTTGACAATGCCTAGCATTTCTTGTAACAGTTCAGAGTGAAATATTATCTTATCTGATTTAATCTGTAAAGAGACTGACAGTAGGTAAAAACAGAAGTCATTTTAGATAAAAGAGTAATGCTTCCTAATCCCAAGGGAACCTAGAAGTAAGGCAGCTGCTTTAAGAACATTTACACTTATTTTGAGTAGGATTTGATCCCCGCTCAAAACTTTGGTTTTACTTTGAAACAAAACAAAACCAAAACCAATCAATTAAAAAATCTGGGTTACAGCATACGACAATTCAAATGTTCCAAGTATCAGGGAAGAAACATGACGTTTGATCATACAAAATATTCACCTAGAAAGGGAAGGGGTTTTTTTTCCTGAAATTACCTGTCTATCTCAAAGTAAAATCACCAGTTCAGTGACGAGACAATGTATAAAAGGGTTATCAGAAATAGCAAACTGTGACTTTAATATTCCAGGCCATGTTAAACCTTCTCTGGCAATGCTGTGAAAACATTTCCTACATAGTTTCAGCCTTATCATGGAAACTCAGACAGCTCTGGATCACATGGGTCGATAAGTTTTCAACCAAATAAGAGTTAGAAATGTAAAAGAAAAATACCCTGGGAAAGTTTCCTTCAGTTCATATGTATGAGAGAATATAGTGCATTCCCCTGTCCAGGCTATAATTAAGATGAAAGGCATATTTCCATATAATTTGCCATTCAGTGGCATGGTTTGCATTCCATGTGGACTGCATCATCTTGATTCTTCTAATGCAATGAAACAAAACAAAAAAATAAAATCAGGCTTAGTAGTTCAGGATGCACTATTTCAGTTCAGACTATTTTTAACTCTCAAGAAACGAAGTCATTTTGATTGTTAGTTTTTCATATGATCTAAAAATGTACAGGCTCTGCCAAAATGTGACTACTTTTTCTAACACTAGCAAAGTACTCTGGCTTGAAAAATTACTTTATATTAGTTTCTTTCCCTACTATCAGATGATCACAGGAAGACAGAGGAAGATCAATAAAGATATCCTTATTCTTGCTTGTCTTTAGCTGCATTGCTAGCCCACCCTAGCTGTCCATGGGTCTTAAGAGAGCAGCCTGAAATCACCTGTACCTGGACACAAAGGCTGTAGCAGGATCTGTAGGATAGCTTGCTGAGCTCTGTGCCACTCTCGCATGCACAAGCCCAGAGGTACAACACTTTGCTTTGTCCAAGCCTGACTCACAATGTCCAGTGTCATCCAAATGAATTAGAGGCTTTTCTCTCATGTCAGAAATACATTATGAAAGACAAATGTTTGGTAGACCTGATCACCTAAAAAAGTTTACAGATTTATTCTATTTCTGCTGCAGTTGTACTGGCTTTATTGGAGTTCAGGAACCTGAACACTTAAGTAAATCATAAGCAATTTAGGAACTCTGGAGGAGTTCTTCCCTTGTGACATTTCTAGTACTTCCTAATTCCATCTGTGCTAGAAATGTCCTAAAGACAGTTTTTCTCATGGTAAATCAGTATTTCCGTATTTTGTCTAGGCTAAGATGAAGAACAGCAGAGGACACCCACATGTAAACAACTTAAAAGAGAAAATAAGTTGGGAACTTTTCTTAACCTCAAACAGAGTTCAGTTCAAGTTTTATGCTAGAGCCTCTGCTGATTCTTCTTTTATATAAACCTGCTTGTCCATCGTTGTTAGAGTCAGAATCCCAAGGAGATATATGCTTAAAGTCAGATGTCTGGCCATAGATCTATGGGAAATACAAATGTCAAGACACATCTGGACAAACCACAGAGCCGTTCAAACACGGATTCTTCTGTGCAGATATACCATTTTATACTGGGGGCCCAGCAAAGCCCCTGGAAAGTTGCCAGTGTGTTGAGGACTAGGCCCCTGATGAGGCTCTGACTAGGTCTCCTTTGCTGGGATTAAAGCAGTGCTGAGGGAGGAAAGGACCTCTCTCCAGGCTCCCTTCTGCACAGAGACAGGACAAGTGCTCAGGGTGGATTTCCCTGCCTGTACAGCAGCTGTTCTGGAGTTTTAACACTCCATTTTGTCTTGGCAGCATCCCCAGCTAAAAAGATTCTCAGAGTTCAGTTCTTCGCTTGATAGTCATGCATAATTTCCAGAACCTTTGTACACTCTCTGGTTACTCCTCTGAGTGTGTCCATGTCAATGAAGGGCTACCACCACCAGGAGAACATGCCCACTCAGGGTCCAGAAAAGCAAGAAAACTTGTTAGGAGCTGCAACACCATCTCCTGTTGAATCCCAGATAAGGGACAATGTATGGCTGCAGTGCTGCAAGATCAGGCCAGAAAATGAACAATTTTAGTTCCTTCCAGCCTCGTCTCCTTCTGCCAAGAATAATCAAGTCCCTACACTTTTCCTGGCTTGCTGGCTGCTGTGGTCATCAAGGGCACCCTCGCTTCTCTCCCTTCCTTCCCACACTTATTTGGGCTGAAGAGATTCAGGCCAACAGTTCTTGCTTGCTCCCCCTAAAAAGCCAAGTTGATGGGTTCCAGGAGAGCACAGAGCAGGATATGAAAACTGAGCTTACTATGCGAGACTCCAGGGACTAGCACTGTGAACCTGGTGCTAGCTAGACACCCTGTGCAGATGGCAACAGCGTCTGTGATTTCTTTGGACTTACTTCTGATGACAAGAGTGCAAAGGAAGAATAAATCTGCGAGCAGAGGGCAGGAAGAGCAATGTTTCCATGTCAGTTGGCGTGTTCATTTGTTTTGTTTAGATTTTACACTCCATCGGGATCTGTGATGGGCAAACCTCAGGAGCTTCAGAGTTCAGATTTAGCTTTTGTGTGAGGATAAAAAAGTTTAAGTGTTTATCTGAATCGCATCTGAACTATGCAGAGTAACTTCTTGAGTCTGTTGGGCTGGAAATCTTGTAAGAACAGGCTTTCTCGAGACATTTCCAGCACTCCTGCTTCCTGTCATGGCAGAGAAAACAGCCGTCCTAGTGGTATTTCAACAATTCTTCTTCTAAATGGAAACCAGAAGTGTGTGTGGAGGGGCAGGGGGATAAAGGAGACATTTCAGAACTTCAGAAATCTGCTGCTTGAGTTCAGTTCTAGAAAAAATTAGGGTTTAGATTCTTCCAGATCTTTGACACATCTGTTCTACAAAAGACAGAGAACAGAAGAGGAATGGAAAACGCCACAGGCGTAAGAGGGTAAATCAAATTCTTTCACTTTTTATACATATATATAAAAAAGATATATTTCATGGAGTTGAAAGATAGCAAAATTACAACGAGTAAAAGTAAACAATTTTTTCTCACAGTTGATACATGACTTCTGTAACTCATGACCACAGGATATCACTGAGCTCAAGGGCTTACCAGGATTTAAAAAATGATGGGCTATTTATATAGATAGTAAAAATATTCACTGTCACTTTGGATATATTCATATTAAAATATTTGCAAGGGATATAAACCTATCTGTCCCATGGTATAAGCCAGATCCTAAGTGAATGGCATTAGAGAAAAATTTGTGTTAATGTATGCCTTTTAATAATTGCTCTTCGACTGCATATTCATGTGACATGCCAGGTATCAGAGAGGATAATGGATTAAAAGAAACAATTGAATGATTTTCTGTTGCATTCTTTTGAATGAATTACAGCTAGAGGATCAAGATTTGGAAATTGCATGTGATGATAGAAGGGTTCTTACCTTTAGTAGGCATAATGGACAACATAAGTAGAGACTGGCTGTCAAAGTCAGACAAATTCAGAACAGAAATAGTGCGCATTTTTTTATGGTCGACATAATATTTCTCATATTTGTAAGAGCTGTGAATCCTTTATGTCCTCAACACAGATTTCCCAAAAACATATTTTAGTTCAACCTGACTCAATACTTTACAGAAGATCAAATTAAATGATCCTCAGAATGATCCTCTCCAGACTGTCCGTTTCTTACTCCTTCAAAGAGCTTTGCAAGCAGTACCTATTTAATTCTCATAGTATCCCAGAAGGATGAAATATTCCAATTTTATTTTGGGGAGAAATGAAACAAAACAGCTAATTGATTTATTAAAAGCTGCATGGTAAATCAACAGGACAGCAGCACTGCAAGTCTAGAGTACAGGGTTTCTGTACCTATTGGTTATGCACTAGATCATAAGATCTCCTTTCTATACTCACAGATATATACAGGTGTGAACATATATTTCAGCAATTCCCAAAGGGCTATTTGACAGCATATACTGGTCAGAAAACTGAATTTCTATCCCTGTGGAAATTTCAGTATTTCAAAGCTGCTTTTCACTTGAATCAGAAATAAAAACTAAAATATTTATGTTTCCCCATGAACAAAAGTTTGTTTCAAAATCACTGAAGTGTTTCATTTTGATAGCATCAACTTCATGTTACATTAATTCCCTTGTTAATACATTTTAAATTCACTATGTTGAAACATTATTTTATATTTGATTTTAATAACTGAGGTATTGCATGTAATAGTACATAATTCACTAAGCACACTATATGGCTTTAATTTTAAAATTACAATCCTAATACAATTTAAAAGTCAAGACAAAATCAAAGTATTATTCCTTATCTAAACAAGACATTTCAATATGATGTTCAAAATGACACATGCTCAGATTACAAGCATTGTTCATATTGTATGTCCTCATAAAAAATTCCAATTTTAACAGAATTGTATTTTCTACCAAAGTACTTCCTACTGAAAACATTTTTTTCAGCTCTGTGAAAATTCTAAGCCATGTTCTTCATGCAATTGCAATTAATATAATTCAACAGTCAGGAAAAAGTTACTTGCTAAAGTAGAAGCAGTAATGGAGAAACATTCTTTAAAGCAAAAGAAAAATGAAAATGATGATTGCAGATAATCTCAGTTTGCTGCCTGGTACAATAACAGAGTTCCTCTTTTCACTCTAATGAGCAAACCAGATGCATCCTGCAATGAGGAGAGTAAGAACATGGTTAGCTCAACATTTTAGAAAAAAATAGTTTCTTTACTTTGAACTGACTGAGGGGATTGAAGCTATTGAAGAAATTTAAAAAAATGCAGCAATAACACAATCGTGATTGATAACAATTAAAAGTTGACTGATGTTCTCACTCCTCCTGAGTGCTCTCTCCTTCACAGGCAGGTCTATTTGGGGAATGAAAAAGATGAGGCAGATCCTTGCCTTACTTTTTCTCCTCCTATATCACTATTTCCATATCTAATCTACATCTATACCTGTGCTTATAGTAAATCTGTAGGGAAAAAAAGGTACCTGACACAATCAGACTAGGGAAACAGTGGGCTCTTTGCAAGACTCCTTCCTAAAATCCAGTTATGGAGTTGTCTTTCAGAGAGAAGCATCTCACAGTTTTGGTCCCTGGGCTGTGAACCGTAGCAGTGACAACATTGTGGCTAACTGTGAGGTATCTCCTGCCAGGATGCACTCCTGTCTGTTCAGCTTGAAAGGTAAGAGTAGCCTACAGGTGCTCTGGAGAGCTTGCTGCAAAGCCCATAGGTTTCCTTGGGCCCTCGGGAAAGTATGGGTGGTCTGACCAAAGGGAATTTGGCTTCACACTGGGAGAGGAAGGAGATGAAAGAGGTGGGGAGAGTAAATCTGGTTTGGTTTCTCTCTACAGACCAGAGACACCCGCTGAACTTGTATTTTCTTCTGTTCATTGGCCATGCAATTTTTTTTAAAAACAAGTGTAGTAAGGAATGATATAAATGAACAAATCTGAGTAATATGGAGGGGATTTAAAATAGTACTGCACTGCCTCTGTAATGGCAACTTGTACCACAGCAATCCAATGCATATCTTTAATTAATGGTTCCCTTTAACTCTAAAGTCTTTAATTTTACACCTGCTCTGTCATAAACTCCTGATATTTTTCAGTTCATGCTGTCCTTCATTTTTCCATTTGATTTTCATTTGTGGTTCATCTTAAAGATGCTATGCACTCTTCGATGTCTACATTTAAATAGTTTTGCCTCTTATTAAACAACTGTGTTTACACTATGATGTTTAAAGAGACAGATGATGAGTAAAAGTAAATATCACTTCTTTTTTTCCTTATTTTGTATTGCACAATAAGACTGATGTGCCTTGAAAAGAGTAAAATTCAAATTGGATGTGGGAATTGATATATAAACTTCTATACTTAAAAATGTGTTTCTTTGGAGCTAAATTGAATTTTGAAAATAGCTTCTTGGAATCAAGTGGGATAATGTCAATGCACAGGGGAAAAATCTACACTCTTTAAACCTTCTGTTGTATAGCAATACTAATATGAAACTTAGCTTTAGAAATCAATGCAGTTACAGAGGAATTGTCCTTTGTGGTAATGATGTTCTTTGTTTAAACATTTCAGTGTGACCACTCCATAAATTAAAAGACATTCTCATTGCTCCAGTTTTCAAGTCTTCAAGGAGTTAGATTAGTTCAAGGCTGATCGTTATTGTGGCAGTGAACAGAGGCTTCACAGTTAAGGCTGAACTGAGATTTGCAGTTATAGTAGAAACTAAATCTTCTCACAGAGTATAAAAGTGCAGTTTATCCCCCACTCCCAAGTTACATAACTTGCTCTAAATAGTGATTGTGTTCCCTGAGAATTTTCAGGCATATCTATTAATTTGTTATGAATTATAAATATTTTAAGATTTTTCCATGAAAAGTGTGTTAGTCTGTCTAATAACATCTCAAAAAACTTCCCAAGCATAGATCTTTAAAACTAAAGCAGCTCCTAAAATAGGACAAAACCTAGAGTAATCGAATTACTCCAACAGACAAGGGTATACCTCTCCATGTCCTCCAGGAGAACTCAGTTGTATTCTTAGCTCTACCAGAAGGTTATCAGGAAGACAAAGTCTTTTTTACAGTAGTACATGGTGGAAAGATGAGAGGAAATGAGAGATTTCAGGTTGTTTCTGATAAAAAAAGATTCACTATGTTCAACGAAGGCAAGCGCAGGGTCCTGCACTGAGGCAGGAAGTACAGGCTGGGGCTGACCTGCTGAAGAGCAGCTCTGCGGAGAAAGACCTGGGTGACCTGGTGGGCATGTTGACCATGAGCCAGCAATGGGCCCTTTTGGCTCAGAAGACAAATGGTGTCCTGGGGAATATTAGGAGCATTGACAGCTTCTATTGAAATAAATGTTTTTGTTTGTTTGATTGATTGTTTTTCTCATGATCTAATTTTGATGCAGATATAAAGAAAGCCCTGAGAATTTTGCAAGCAATACTGGTAAATTCAACTTTACAAAAGAATCTAAACCCCAAGCAGAACCTTTAAGAAATGTTCTAAAAATATTATAATCTAGTTGCAAAAATATTGACAAGTTTTAAAAATTCTTAATCCAAAGAACTACCTTGACACTTGTAACACTCTAGAGACTTTTATAAATAACGTGATTATACAGAACTAAAATGTTTCACCTACCTATCATTAGCAGTTGTAAAGTATTTACTATTTCAATACCCAAACACTTTTGCATTATTTAAGCCTGACAGTAAGTTTCAGGGATGCCTACCCATATAAAAATATTTATGTAAATTAGAAATAAACAGCCATATAAACTTGCATATATTCTTATGTGTTCAGCTTTCCATGCACATTTACAAATAAACTCTCTGGGATCTGAGTCAAAACCTGAGGATTCACTACCAGTGAGATAAACTGACATCCTGAGAGTCATTTATTTAGTCCAAAATCTATTATCCCAAGGAATTTTTCCCATGCTGGAGTCTCTTTGCTAAAAATTGAATCTAAGCATCAGAATAGGTGCAAAGATTATGTTGGTGGTGTTTAGGTGGCTTCAGTTTACAGAGGGTGTTTCCAGGGAAATAAGGCCCTGTACCTTTGCCAGCAGGCTCATTTGGCTCATGGAGCAGCGATTCATTTAGTTTACATGTAGGCGATTACAGCAGGGGGTCACAGCAGAACGTGGAGAAGCACAGCAGCAGTGGTAATGACTTGGTACCCTAAGCAACACAAACAACAACAACTGATGAAGCTGAGCCAGGCAGGAACTGGGTTGTCCAGTGTACTCTCCCGATGTTGCTCACAGCAATCTCCAGCAGCAGAATGGCCCTCCTGCAACCAGGGAAAAAGAATAACAACCACTTCTAGAAACTCAAGGGACACGAGATTTCTCTTTCCCAGGGTGAGAGCTTCTGCTTACCACACCCAGCATCAAGTGTTTTGAAACCAACAACAAAGCCATAAACAACAAAGAACAGTAATACTACTAGTAATACTAAATTAAGAGTTTGGCACTTACCACTTAGAATCTATACAACACATAACGGTGCCAAGTGACGAGTCCTGTTGGCTGAAATAATTGATGCCAAGAGCTGAGCAAATCATTTCATGGCAGAGTATCTTCTGCTTGCATTATCTGTGTGTGTGTGTGTGTGTGTGCCAATGGGATATACAAAAGCACATCACATATTCCTCAAATATATTTTCTGATGGAATATATTTTTGTTACTGCTTCTCTGTGTATCAGTTTTTCCTCAAATTAAAGCTATATAGCTCTGGTGCTACTGAGGCTCATTGGATTCATCAGTTCCCAAAGTGCACTGCAGAAACATAAGCAGAAACAGGCAAAAAAGCTGATGTAAATATTAATTTGTGCAACTTTTGAAGCCTATTGATTCAACCTGTGTGGCCAGAGATTCCATTGCTAAGCAAGCAATGTGAGCAGTCGCACAGAGACATGTGACTGAGACTGAAGTCAATTAATTAAAAAAAAGCAAATGAACATGTTCTCAGTGCAGCAGAACACATACATCTTTATTTAAGTTTAATCAAGTGTCCAAAATAATATGTAGAATTGGGATGGAATTGCACTTAAAATTAAGCCTATGATTTGGTAATTTATTGAATCAAGGCCGCATTGCAGGAGAATTTTGGGGAGACTTTTTGCTTTATAGCCAACTCTACTTATTAAATCACAGTTTCAGTACAGTCATATTTTCATTTTCTTTATTTTTGGTTCATTTTAATATGACAGGCCATAAAGAATTTCACTTGTGTTTAAAAAAGTCCAAACCCAGCAGCTCTCAGGAGCTGTTGATTTATGGTGTCCTGCATTCACGATAATGCAATGAGCATTTGTTCTGATGATGTGATGTTTGTGATTTCATATCCTGCTGTGGAGCTTCAGTGTGAGAAGGCGTATTTTGGAACTAAGATGAACTGGAATGCTGCCTCACCTACTCATGCAGTTTCAGGTCCAATGAATTGATTTAATCTCTTAATAAAAAACAGTTGTTATTTTTCTTACTCTCCACTGGATTCCTAGACCACATCTACGATGGTGACAAAACAACAAATATGAAAATCAGTGTTTAAGTGCAATTTAAAGTTTTCATTACCAAACTATTTTTCAACAATGTCTAACCATCAGAATAGAAGAATAATTGTAATATCTAGGCATATCAATTCATCCATGAATTGCACCAAGTACTATTCTAATTATCCACTACCACTGTGACTATCTAGTCAGAATTTTGCTTCTTGCAACTTGTCAGCCCATTCCTGTACACCCCAGAGAATTGTTGACCTCCCCTTAGTCTGTAGCCTTCTGTAAACTGTAGTTGAAAACAACGATATTCAATTAGCGTAGATACTCTTAGTAAGACTGAACAAATCTAGTTCTCTAAGTAATTCCCTGTATATAATGTGCTCCAGTCTCCCGACCAACCTGACGGCCCTCTACCAAGCTTACTACAATACATCCATGTCTTTCTTGTAAGGACAGCAATAGAGGACATATTTCGTACTGTCACTGAAAAGTGGCAAATACTAATGAAACAAATGCAAAGTGCAGAAGCTGGGAGATACGACTTAAGATTGCTGGCTCTAGGGTGGCTTTTGCATCAATTGCTTATACCTCTTCCCTTTCCAGTTCATTTGATTAAAGTAATACAGTTGTAAATTAGCCTCCTCTTGACTCACCACCATTAAAACAAACCAGAGCTACTTAGAATAAGAATAATAAATAGCTGTGAACAGACCCTCCTGAATGGGGTGATACAAGAGTGACCAGCTTCTAAACTCAAATGAGCTCATAAAGTGACAAGTGACTCTTCTATTGGCCCCGTACTCAATTTGTCCAGGTGCTGTGTATGCGTGACTGCTAATCACTGCCTGACTTCTGAAACTATTTTGTGTCAGGAAAGTGTTGCCAGAGAGTGTGGGCCCAAAGGTTCAAGGCAATAAGCATGGGAGGAAGCCCAGAATGGGAGGAAATCCAGAGACCAGAGACCAGGAAGAGTTTGAAACCCCTTCACACAAATGAATACATCTGAGTAAACGGAGAGAGGAAAGAGCATCCCATAGAATCAAGAGCTGCAGAAAGTGCATTTGAGGAGCAGTAAATGATGGAGACAAAGCTTGTGGTAGCCAGGCTTTTGCAGTCAGTTCAGGCATTTTATGAGTCTGAAGCCTCTTGCTGTGCCCTAGCGTAGGTTGTATTATAATTCCATGGGTTTGCAGTGAAATATGACGCACTTACAGCAGATTCTCCTGGATGAAATCTTAACTTTTCTGCATTTATATCACCTTCCTTGGTTTGACTCAAAGAGAAATAATAGAAATTCTACAGTTGCAGAATCTGTGTATGAGCACTTCAGTTGTTGTGAACACCATCTTGGTTAAAGGGAAATTGGTTGAAAAAGCTATGGAATAAAGTGTTATGCTGTAACATTTAACAATATGATAACAGCAGTAATTTGATATCAAATGCTTGAAATTTTCTGAGGCTATGTAAGCCAGAACTGCATCCTGAATACTGCAATATCAAAAAAGCAGTAACAGTTCCCTCCTTACTCAGGCGTCTGCCAGTCCTCAACTTCTATCTCTCTGTTCTACACTGTGTGTGTGTGTGTGATACTTTGCCTTCTCTTCACTCAGATTCTTACTGCTAATGCATTTAGTTCCATTTGGCCATCAAAACCTTGTCTTTCATCATATGCTAAATGCTTCTGGAGTACAGAAGAAGACATCAATTGATCAAAAATGATCAGCAATAGCATATGTTCCTTGCAAATCAAAACTACTTGTAGCGTGGTATGTTCCTTCTTTGCTTACTTACAAGGCCAGGATTAGTATATAGATTATTATACATATTATATAATATCTATTATATAATATATATGATATATTATATATTATACACCCAGGAAGCTGCCTAGAGCAGTGGCTTGCAACTAGTGGCATGAGAGCAGGCATTTGTGCTTGTACATTGTACTCTGCCCAGATTCTGTGTGGTTGAAATTTTTGTTCTCTCGTGCCTCCATCCAGGGTGTAGAAACCTTTGACAAAAAAATCAGTAGGTTTCTAGACAGCAGAGAGTAGCTGCAGTTTGAACAGTGAGCGCAGAAGAGTTCTGTTCTACCTCTTTCTTCTCTGCATATTGCTGTGGGCATAGTAATACCTGGCAAAGGGCAGGCACCAATGTGGAGAAAAGACTTGCATCATCTTGACCCGTACAGAATCACAAAATAACACACCAAGGACACATTCCACTCAGACATGGCTCAGTCATGATTTTCTTGCAAAGCATCCTGTATACTCTTAGCATTCTAGAAATAACAATCTTGTTTTTGTTGTTACTGTGATGTTATTACTCCTGTAAAGCAGAATTATGAGCAGACATGGAGGGTTTTCTCTTAACAAACTGCTCTCATTTCCTCATCATTCTGAAATAACTTTGATATTTGCACTTTAGCTACCTGTAAAAGAAGTAAGTAAGAATTTTCTCTTGTTTTTCAAGGATTGTAATATTTCTAGTCAGCTTTTGTGGCCATATTCTCCACCATTTAAACAAACTGTCTAATATGCAGAATCTGGATTGGAGTATTTTGAAACTGCACTTATCAAAAGCCCTATTGCACTATTGCAGTCTGCAGTAGGAGCTACTGGTGACTGCAAAGCAAACTATCTGCTTGAACTGTGCTTTATTAATGGCAGGATTTTAAATGCAAGTTAAATTTGATGCTAAGATTTAAAACAGTTGTTGGGGTACCTTGTTATTTAAACTTTATGTAAGCAATGTTTTAGGTGAGCTAAATCCAGCAATGGAGACTTGGCACCAAATAAACTTTACCAGTGAATAAAGCATTAATCATAATACTATAAATACCAAATTGTTTCCATAGCATTTTGGAAACTCTTTAAGAATAATCACTACACACAACCTAGCAGTCTATAGAAGGGAAATTGCAAACAAGAAGTTGCAGTAATATTTACTATGTCCTTTTTTCATCATTTAATAAGATGATTCAAGGTCTTTCTATTATTGTCTCTAGAACATTTGCTGTATTTTTTAGGTCATTTGTTAAAGATGTGCATTTAATATGCATCAGTATTTGGAAAAGTAAAATTTAAAAATATTTTAAATTTCTAAACACCTGTGGATCTAAGGTACATATTTATTTACCCATATCTATTGCACTTAGTTATTCCACTAGGTAAGTTAAACATTGTTTTTTTTTCTATTCCTGTGTGCAATAAAACAGAATAAAAATAATAGAATAATTGTATCTTTTCTCTTCTTTAACGATGTCATCATTAGTGTTTCCTTCCTATACCCCTTCTGATAATCTGCAAGTCTTGTTAAGACTTCAGCAAATTGTAACTGGATAATGGCAACGAACTACAGCAAGCACTGGCGATAATCCTTGCTCTGGTCTACTCCTATCTTATTCTGGGAGAAGTACCTTCAATTTTAATGGGACAAACTGCTGAGATACTATAAGAGATAATATATAGTCCTTTCAAATACAGCTGCCAGTAGAGATTATAGTTATCATTTGAGCTTACTGTTTGAAACATTGCCCAGTTTTTAATTTTTTTCATGAAACACAATTAGTGCTTTCTTTCTGTGAGCCACAAGGTCAATTTGACACTGTGAATAGTTAAATCATCCTTGGCAAAAGGCTTTTTTGGCATAAATCCTATAATGAGAAATCCAGGTTAATAGCATCATATGAAATGTGAGTGCCCGGCACTTAATCTGGCACCATTTGTTTTTGTACTGAATAGTAACGCATTTAAAGCAGTCATTAGGGATATCTATGATTTTAATTGGTTTGACATCAGATACATTCCTAACATTTAATTTTGCCTTTTAATATCTGTTCATTTCAATAAACAAGCCATTGTTAAGTCTTTCTGGTTCTGTTTCTTAAGCTTCTTTTTTAGTACTACCGTTCCACCAGCGGGAAGGATTCCATTCAGCTGGCTTCTCACACCAATCAGTAAAAATGCACGGAGTGTCCCTAAAGGCCCTAAACCACATTTCACTGAAGAAAATAGAAAATGCAAGATCTGGCCCTCTCCCCCTAATGGCCTTTGGATTTTCAGCGATTACCTAATTTAAGTCTTCAACACTATGATCATCCTCTGATACTCTGACTTAACAAAACCTTCCTCTGAGAACAGCATTAGAAGTGCCACAGGGGAGGCTTATGAAGCAGAATGCTACTGACCAGGAGCAATCTATTAGTATCTGGCATTATGGCATTTGGGCCCCTTTTCCATCTCTTATTTGCGCTATTCCTATACTTCTTGTACCTGCAGCAGTAGGTTCAGCCATGGCTTTTGCAGTGGTACAGAAAGTGAGTTTCTTTACTGCATCTGGTGTATCCTTCAATAGAGAAGCGTGATGGAGTCACCTGTGGTCCCTGCAATGTGCTAGGAAGAAAGTCAACTGGGCTAAGACTAGCCCCATCTCAGCATATCTTTACCCCAAGCAAACACTGTTATCTCAGCCAAAAGGCTTGCTCCAAGTTTCCCAAGTTCTTTGCCTACCTGCCATATGCAACAGGCAAGGCAGCTTTGCAGAGTCCGTGTCATCCATACACTGGGGGAGCTGGCATAGGGAAATAAAAGGCCAGATGTTTCCCCTTATAACTCTACAACTTTGTGTGGTCTGGCTGCATTGCCATATGCTGCAGTAAATGTTAAGGATATATGGCTAGTATACTTAAAGCATTTAGCTTAAATAAAAAAGTAGGGTCCTCCAAAGTCTTTGTAGCTATATTACTCCTTTATATAAAATGCTGAAATGCTTTAAAGTTTTGTCAAAGAGACAAGGAAAGAATGAGAAAGGTTTATGTCCACAAAGCAACTTTTAACCTAGCTATTATCCATATCACGCACACATAATATCTTGAAATAATTTGTGCTACTTCCTTCATTCTGTATTTCAAAACAATGCTGTACATATTGTTTGGTTTAAGGAATAAAATAATTAAATGTATTTATATACTAATAAAAGGCAAAAAAATAATACCTCACATTTTAAACAGATGTGTTTCTTTCACATTCCCATGAACACCAGTGTCTAGCAAATGAATTGACTCCTTAGTAATGCACTGTTAGTTATATGTCTGAAATTGTTTGCAAGGCAAATGTCATTGCTTTGCAGTGCTAAAATGGTCTTAACTCTTCCCAAAGATATTTTAGAGTGCATCTTCTTCTGAACATTGTTGATGGCAGGAATATGAGTGTCAAATCCATCAGCCCACTCAGTAAGGTAATTCCTACTGTTACCATTAAAAATAACAGGAAGGGTATTGTGCCATCTCTAAAGCCCACCAAAGATGCTAGAAATTGTGGAGTACAAGATAAATGATAAAGTTAAATGAATACAGGGAAAGCACTTAAACAGTGCACTTAAAGAACACAGGAAGTGGAGAGGGACTTCACAAGTAAGATTTTTCCATAACACTGTTTTTTTTAGATAGTTGACAGGCTAATTCAGTTGCAAAGCAACCAATATGATTTGCAAACTCAGGTTGATTTCAGTAAAAATAGATACTAATAAAAACAACATGGCAACATGGACTTTTTTTTTTTTTTTGGAAATGTGAAGATCATACTTGCATAGGTTTTCAGTGGAGGTTTTTAATTTTTGTGTGCCTAGGGACAGGTTAGGACACCCTCACCCTGACCCTGACATGTGCTGATCTTATTGCAGCTGTAAGACTGCTGTGAGGGTACAACTCCGGGGCAACAGCGTGATGGGGATCAGACTTCTCTTCTGCTTACCTGCTCGTCAGGTTGATATTGTAAATACCTCTGCTCTGAGGATTTGGGGATGGTTATTGGAAGGAACAGTTGGAGCAGGACCCAAAACCAAGGAGAAGATTATTTTACCCAAGGCTATTATGATTTCAGAAAGAAGTAGATTTTAGTTGCTGGCCTGGGCCTTGGCAAGAGGCAGTATAAACCAACAGGAAAGTTAATGTGTTTTTCAAATTGGTGATGCTGTACCTCAAATATTCTTGATGAGACAGATGGTCCTGGGATAGATGGTCTAGAAGTGCTGGAAGCATGTAAAAGGTCTGTACACATGTTTTATGGACCCTAAGCACATACACAACTAAAAGTAAAGAGATGATGTTGGTGAGTTATTAACCTCTGTGGAGCAGCTAGGAGCAATCACACAGCAAAAGCAGATGTTCCATGCATGCAAGTTCATGTGCTGAACTATGACACTTCTCAAATTCCCTGAGTATTTTTTCCTGCTCCTGCAACAATGTCTTACAGAAATTTTATTGCTCTAGATCTAAAGAGATGTCTGATTTCAATATTTTCCCTTTAGTTTTCCACTTCTTGTTGATAAAATGTTTTTCATTTTAGAAATGCTAGAATACTAGAAAACTAGAATGTTTTTCATTTTCAAAACTCTGTGCATGAGAGTGTGAGTGTGTGTAGCAAAGCTGAAAGACTGTGGTAGGGCAGCAAATTCCTACCCACTAAGTTCCCCCACTAAAATTCTGTAGAGTTTTATGTGATTTAAATGTTATAATTATTTTGTGGCTAAATATGTCATGCTTAAATTCTGACTTTGAATCAAATGATAAGGTTTACATTTAGGACAGGGATGTTTAAAGTATCTTTCTATGGCATTTAAACTTGTCTGTGCCCTTCAGATACAAGAGCCACATTGGTCAAGAAAGGAAGGCCATCAATGCTTCTTTAGGTTTCAGTGTCTTGACCCAAGAACTTCGATGGTCTCCCCAGTGACAAAAATTAAAAGAGAAGATTTTCTCCAAAAATAGCTTTGGAACTTTTGCTCAGGATGAGAAACCTCTATGTTTCCTTGACCAAAGGCTGATGTTTCCCACAGTTCACTTTGTGGTCACATCAAGACAGAATAAGGGCCATTGGAAAAGATTAGATGTAAGAAATACAATCCCCCACCACACAGAAAAGGGAAGTGAGGGTCACTGGGACTAAATGATCATGCTGCAGCAAGAGCTACAGTCTCAGGACCAGTAGGTCACTACATCTCCCAGCTTCCTCCATTCCCTGTAGCTTGTATCTCTCAAATGCCTACCTGGAAAGTGGAAATGAATTACATGGAGAAGCAATACTGAAAACACTAATGCTAATTTAATCTGCAGCTGGAAAGAGCAAATGCTGTATGAACAAGTTTACAAGCTCTAGGTGTTTTTCAGTCCTTTAGGGAATGATGGAGGCAGGTTTGGGTTCACTAAGCAGTGCAATATTGGGTCTTTGCTGTAGGATCTCAAAATGTTCAAATATGGATATGTTTTAAGTATGATCATATAATTGAAGCTACACATATATTACAGATGACTACAGTAGTGTATAATGCTACTTAAGATCTATCCTAAGGTGCATTTTGAAGCCATCTCAAAGTATTTGAAGGTCATAAACACCATGTAGGGGAGACAATTACCTAGACTAGTGTAATACAGTTACAACAAGGAAAACTAGGATGCAATGGAACAAAGTAAAATTTAGGCTGCATATCAGGAAAATTTTCTTTACAGTATAGTCTATTAGCCTGTGGAATAGTCTCCCAGGGGAAGTGGTGGAAGCCCCACAGCCTGAGTCATTTAAAACTAGACTAGAAAACATTCGAGAATAATCCTGAATTGGCAGAGAATAATCCTGCATTGGCAGGGAGATGGAAAAGATGACCTAATAGGTCTTTTCCATCTCTAGCTTCTATGATTCAACCAAGGTACGTTGCTGTGTGTTATGTATCAGGGCATGCCCAGCTATTAACTTCAAGTTCCACTTCAAAGTGGAAATCTTGAAATTTTACTTTGGCTGCAATTAACTTTGCCATTTCAGCAGACAGTGAGAGTTTTATGTTCCTAAGACATTTGCTCATTTTTAAGGCCTGAGTAGAGAATGAGAATATGAACAATAAATTTAGAACAAGTTGTGGTTTCTTTTAAATGAGAAGGATCTTTTTTATTTCTTTCTACTTTTTTTTTTCTTTTCCTGCATGATTGTTTGAAAGACAGCCTTCTCACCAGTTTCCAGTTCTGTCTGTATATCTCCACAGCTGTTTCCATCATTATCATGTTCGAGTATCTGATGCATGTAGTGTTGCACAGAGAAGCACTTAGTTCATGAGTAGTCCAGAATCTTGCAGATGGATGAGTGTTAATGGGCATTTGAGTCCACGTACAACATTTGCTTCCACAGCCATGTCAGTTCAGTACATCGACTCAAAGGACCAGACCCTTAGTTCAGTGTAAATCACCACAGCTACCTTTGCTGAAGGAGCTGGATTGGCATCTTCTATTGTAGTAGTGTGTTATTTGATGCGCTGCTGCTAATATATATACAGGAACTGATTCTTTAATGGGAAACCTTACATCACTTGAGCAGCACAGGGTGAATGCGTTCTGCATGGAAATGGCTAGCAGAGAATCCCCCCTGCCAGGAAAGCTCTGCTCTTTCAGCAAGTTGGCAGATACATCACTGCTGCTTCCTGAGCCACCTGACACTTGCCTTCAGCAGAGTCAAAGAAGGGAGAGGCACAGGAGCCAGGGCTGGCAAGACAGAGCAGAGCTCTCTCCAGTAATGCTTGAGCTATGGCACAGCTCTCCATGCCTAGGAGTGGGGCATAAGGAGCCAAGCACCTTGCCTACTCAGTCCTTCCACTGAATTCACTGGGATGTGGTGAGAAATTAACTACTTCTATTCCTCAGGATTCCTAAGCATAGGAAGGAATCCCTGATTCCTGCTACCTCTCACTGTTAGGTGACAGGAGACATTCAGTGCTGAGTAGAGTTGACTGCAGCAAGAAACTTCTTGGCAGAGAACGGAGCAATAAATTCTGACACTCACCCTCTGTGCTTTATGTATTTATCTCTGTATGGGGGACTTACTTTTCCCAATGAGGCTGACTCACCACAAAAAAAAACACTTATCCAAGACTGCTGTGAGTGTTACTGAAAATTCCTGAAATCAATACTGGATGGCTTCCTACTTCAAAACAAAGTTACCTCAAAAGTGTGTCTGCAAGGCTTATTTATGCCATCATGCTTGTGTAATCCCCAGGCTGCAGAAGTGTGAGGACATCCAGCAGTTGGATGAAGTCTATATGCATTGTGCTAGAGCACCCAATGCCTCTTTGAGCACCCATATCTTCATTGCTCTCAACAATTTAATACCACGCATTTCCACCTGCATGTCTCCGAACAGGACCATATTCTGCAACAGCTTTACTGAAATCCATAGTCACCTCACTGCATTTGAAGTCCTGAAACTACTGCTTTTGCTATCACACGTGAGAAAAATGTATGCAAAGAAGGCTAAGCTGAAAGGAAATAACTGTCTCTGCCAGCAATAAATGTGTCAGCTTAGAGGCGCTCTTAGCCAATTTACTGCATAGTCTTCCTCTTCAATTTTTTTTCGCAGGTAGAGGTCTTCCATGTTGACAAGACGCCTGACGCAGTTCTGGATACTCGGTAAGTAATGTGGAGGGAGAAGAGGGAAATAGCAATTGTCCCAGAGGTCTTTAGTTGAAAATGTGTGCTTTGCACCTGCTAGTGCTTGCCAATTGCAATAGGGAGCCAGGGAATGGTCCATACTCGTAAAGAAAATTTAAAAGTCAGGGCATTTTCTGGGTAACAGCATAAACAGTTCAGCTGACTCCCAATTTCTTCACCAGGTATTTTAATGGCTAATAAGGGTGGGATTTTTCTCAAGCTCTTCTAGGTTTGGCAGTGACTTCAGTGGGAGAGGAGTTATTCCAGCACCGAGCATATTTGAAAATCTCACCTTAAATAATCAAATAGAAATTAGATATCCAGAATGTATCTGCTGCAATTCAACATCATTTGCAAATGGATCAAATTTAAGTCCAAAATAGGAAATAGTAATCTGGAACACTGCTTGCTTTCAAAGCAAGGTTCAGTGCCAGACCTTGCCTCAACTTCAGTTGCTAGGTCAAGAATGGAAATGCTATATCGTTCAAGCCTCTGTGCTACAGAATAAAAGCTCCTCCATATTTTAAACATCTACTGTTCAATCTACTAATGCTGGAAATGAGCACTTGTAAATGCTAGGGCTCAAACTCGTAGCTTTTGAATGCAACGAGTTTTAACAACCCTAGCATTTAGCCTATAAACCATGTCACACCAGTGATGATTTTGAGCATGAATAACTTTAATACAGTAGTTTATACTTTCAAAGTCTGGAAGTGAAATTTATACATGACCTGTATTTTTCCTCAACTGTGATTATTTGCAAATGCAGCATCTGAGCATTATCATATGGCATGAGATTGTACTCTGATCGCACAACAGGATAACATTGATTATTTATAAATAACTCAGGAATAAACAAAATCAGAGTGTCAGACATTCCTTCTGCAATATATTTCTTGGAAATTTTTGTTGAGTAGAGCGTTGTTATCTGACGAGAGAGGTTAATGCACCAACAGAGATGAGTCTCCTCAATTTTAATTTCAATGCTTACTGTTAATTAAAAACTGTGGATAGTAGTTTCTATAACACTAATTTATGATAGCAGGCCTTTATTAACATAAATATTTCACTGTTGAATGAGGACATAAAAATAATTGACATTTTGGCAGACACTCAATGTTTTGGGGATCTATTTTATAAGATATTTTACTGATGAAAATGTGTCTTAAAGCCTTAGCAATATGTTTGGCTTTGGTATCTGGCAGTAGAGAGGCAAGAATCTTAGAGCCAGAAATGTCCCCAGAGTATGCATCTATATTCCTGCTGTAGGTCTTTTGAGTTCTCTTTTTACAGACAATTGGAAAAATGTTTCAGTGGCTGTTTTATGATACATTTTGATTTGTATATGAGCAAAGCTCACGTTTCTACTGTCAGACATTCCCGTGTTTTATCACATTTTTTAAAAATGACTTTCAAGCAGTTGCATTAACTCTTCAAGTTGACAGGAGTAAATATTGGCATGAAAAAGATTTAATATTGAATTCATAGATATCAGCAACTTTCTGTAAACTTTCTGGGGAATTGTGTGTTTATTAATGAAAAATTATAAAAATAAGTAATACTCAAAGTACGTTTTACCTGGAGATGCATTTTATGTAGATCATGGGTTGCAGTTACAGAGAATATTTGAAGATATATATATATATAATATATATATATTCACATGCATTAACCATTATTGAAATTTTCTATCCAAGTATATGTTAAAATAAGCACATATAAGATGGGTTCCTAATTAAGCACATGAAAAGTAGAGTTTAGTACTTTCTTAAAAGCGTAATATAATCCAATGCTAGTAATGAATGACAACAGATAAAATATGCCCTGTGAACATATGTCAGAAGTTTTCTTCTCTAAAAAAGTTTTCTTGTGCTTACTTAGGCAAATAGTTTTCTGCACAGCTGGTAAAAAGCTGTCCAAAAAGTGAGGCCCATTTACAGTGGTATAAGAACAAGAAAGGGCACTAGCCCTGAGGCTTCTTCAAAAGAAATGCTGTCAGAACACTGGGCCAAAGTCATGAGTGTTCCTTCTGATCTTAATTTGAAATTGAAGTATGGATTACGAGTCTCCAAACTAATCTTTGGTAGGCAGGGCCACAAACAGTGTGAGTGTGGGTCACTCTCCAGTCTCGTAATAAGTGTTGTATTTTGCCGAGCAAGCCACTTCAGCTATAGTCTAGCTATCTTGTTTTACTTGTTTAGTAGTTTATTTGATAAATTTTGTGATAGAAAGTGTCTTCTACTATGAGATTCAAGTTTCTGAAATCTGTGTGATACAATGAAGCTCAGCTATTTAAAATTCCAGTCAGAAGCATTTTTCATAGTATTTTTCTTTTTTTTTTCTAAATAAAATCTGCCTCAATAATGTTTTCAATGAGATTATGCAGTTCTTTCATTTGACTTTCTGATTACTGATCTCTTGGGCATAGTAGTGCTAAGTAAACTGCAGCATAATCAGCTTTCCAATCTCCTTCCCATACACAAAGTCTGGCAAACTTTTAGTTTGTTCCAGAACAGGAAAGGAGCTTAGTGACATCTCTTCAATTAACAACAAGCAGCTTTCTAACTAATAAGGCATATTCTTACTATTGCCCCTACCGCTCAGTTTCCATGTTACACCCTTTCCTCTCACAGTTCTGTTTCTTTTTTTGGATATGACATTCCTGAAGCACTGTCTTTTCCTGTGTTTTGAAAGCACCTTTATCATTTTTGTCACCCTGCAATGTAAGGAATTAGCACTTGTTTTTCGGAAGGGTTTTTTTTTTTTTTTTAATTTATGTTCCGCAAGGTGAGAAAAGGAGTGTTTGGAAGATGGGGAGGTGGGAGGCTATTTTTGTGTGCTGGAGCGGCTGGCATTCTGCAACAGATGTTCTTGGAGCAGCTGAGAAGAAACTAATAGCTAAACAAAGAGGTATTTAACTTTGCACTACACATGCTTGAACAACAATAGGGCTTTGGGTTCAAGGCTCCAACGCATTTAAGCAAAATATTCCAAAGGATGCATTATATATAATTTGAATGCTAACACATAATGATAGCATGTAACCTCAAACTGCCCTTTCTGAAAGTTGAATTACACGTTAATATATGGGTGCTCATGCAACAGCACAGAGGTGAGAAAGCACGTGAATGAATAAAGTACCTAGAAAAAGAGGTGATATTTTGAGCAGGAAGAAATATCTTCCCTGGAAAATCCTAACTGTTCTAAAATCTACTCAGTCTTGTTGCTATCATTTGTTATAATAGCTCATGAGGACTCTTAAAAATTGCTTTCTATTCTGGCAGCAACTGGGGAGCAGCATTCAAGTGGGCATAATGTGTCCTTGATCCAAACAGGTCACAAAACCGTTAATGGAGTCCCCTCCAATAGGAGAAATAGGTAAATATGAAATTCCTTCTTAGTACCAAAGCAAACAGAGCCTGATGAACTGAGTTTTAGTAGGCATGTGCTCAGAATCTCACACAAAGATATTTTGATTCTTGATAACAAACTTGAGCTTACCTCTCAGTGCCCATACCAGGTTTGGGATTGCCTTGGCTCAGGAAAGTTATTCTCACTTTCTAAGAACCCAGCTCTGAATGTGATCATTTCTTTTCATGGCAAGCTGAAAAGTTGAAGAACCTATGTCAAACAGAACTGCTAGAAAGGGTTCCTTGCATTGTCAAGAGTTCCACATTGCAGAAGAGAGAGTGAAATTGAAGCAGCAGAGCTGTATGCCTCCCAAAATCTTCTATGTTCTCCCAACACATTTAGTCTGAAATATTTTATCATCACCCATGTAACTAAGTGCTTGACAGAGACTGAATGTCTTCAGGTAAGCGCTAGTGTTTCCTTCTACATCAGTGATCAGAATTCTCTGACATGTGAAAAATGAAAATCTCATTTACACATGGTCGGAAAATATGTCTTGTCTTCTATTTGTTTAGATAGCTTGAGAAATAAAATAAAACAATCTACAAGATGTCATCTAAACCTTTGGAAAGTGAGATGCCTGACAGGAAGTATAGAAAACTGGCAGGAAAAGTATAACTCCTGTGCATTGATAAAATATGCATCCTATTGCTATTGGTAGGGATAAGGAAATGCAAGTGCCAGACAACTGAATCTATTTCTGTATAGCAAATCTGCTAGAGATGCATCTCTTTGGTGCTCTTAAGATCCTTGTAGAATGAGGTATGGAATTTGAGTCTAAGCCTCCTGACTCATAGCCTGTAAGTCCTTAAGGTTGTAGTAAAGGCAGGAATCTGCTCGGCTGTGCTTTTCATTATAACAGCATGTTGCTATCAACAGGCAGCCTCTGCAAGTGCTTGCCTTGTGCCCATTTCACAAAACATGCTCCATTGGACTTATCTTCTATCAACACCATGGGCTTTTCATAGATAGAGAGTGCTGTCATGGTCAAAGGGTTGGACCACATAACGTAGAGGGGTGTTGACAAAGTCTAGAAAGTCTGGGTTTGAGAGGGCTGTGACATTTTCCGTTGTTACCTGCCTGAGAACTTGTCCATACAGGAGCCCAGCTGTGGAAACGTACACCTGTACAGAGCCCCTTGCAAACAGCAATCACAGAAATACTCCTGTACTAGTTCTGCAAAAGGAGAGGAGTTTGCTTTTCTTTGCTTATATCTCTTAGTATAAAATACATATTTTAAGTAATTGCCTGCAAAGGGAAATGACTTAGGAGGAAAGCCCTTGTGTATTTTTCTTTAATAGAAAACATATATAATATATACCATTTCATATTTCTACATCTTAGTGTACTATAATGATAAAATAACCTTACTAAACCAACATATCTAAGAGCAACATTTGCATGAGAGAACAGAAAGCAAAGAGTATCAGACACATCTCCCTAGTCACAAAATTGAATACTTTTTGATGTTTAAGCTCATTAGATACCACAAAATTATTGACTCTCAAAATGCAAAATGCCAGCAGATGAGACCTAAGTAGAACCGTGTGGAATAGATTCCAGCTGGAGTGCTGGGATCCATGACTGGATGCCTTCTAGCTGAAAGAAAAGAAAGAAATAAGAAAGAGGAAATAGCAAGGTCCTATCTGTCAAGGCCAGGAAAGTTGCTCAGTGTTTTGAAAGGTATTTCACTCAATGAGGAATAACATCAAAATGGTTAAATAATGGGAAATTTCTTCCATCATGCAGATTTCAAAAATCATGGATCATATTGGTGTGCAAACATCCACCTGGCATTCTTTCTCTCTGTATTGGATGCCTGCATATATCTGTTTATGGGACAGTCCATGCTTGTCAAAGGTCCTCAAACATTTTCTAACACTTCAGTTCAGTGACAGTACAATTGGCTAAAGAGTAAGCATAATTAAGAATGGCATGTTTAATATTTTCTTATGATTGCCCTCTATTAAAATAGAATCTTAAGGAAGCACGACAACACTAACAGTCATAATTACCAGTCTAGCTGGACAGACCATAAATGTTTGACCTGAAAGAGAGATCATTTCCAGGTGCAACAAGGGATTGCTTGTCTTACTTATTCTGAATAAAGAAAATAGAGATTTCAGATGTTCAGAAAAGCTGCACACAAACCTATGGCGAATTTTATGCAATAACATTTAAACCGAATGCTTTTGCACATCTATGTTCTTAACAACTATGGGAAAGAGATACTGCTAATTTCTGTAGCCATCCTGTGTTGTTTACACTCCATAGAATAGCATAATAAACAAGCTCCAGGCTTAGTATGGGCAGTATTCAGTACCTGACTACACTGCTTCCCTAGCAGCGTTCTGGAAGCTTCTTGGTTACAGACATGGGCAAAGGACTTAAAACCTATTTAAAGGATAATATGCAGTTCCTCTATACCAACAGTTAATAAAGGATTAAGTAGTAAAAAGTAAAAGTAAATAAACAGTTAATACTTCTAGAGATAAGGGACTATGGGGAAAATATTAACCTCATCGCTACATTTAAATAGCAGATAAAAATGGGTTAGAGGTCAAGGAGAAGGATGGAAATGATAATATGTTCTTTACGGTATTTTTATTTTAAGTATGTCCATCTAATACAAATAGGTTCATGTATGTAGGGATGGCTGAAGGCTTCACAGCTGTGTGCATGCACTCAGGTTTTTGTTGATGGTCCAGCCAGTTGAAGGATGTGAGTGAGGACATTGAAGAGACAGCTGAGGTCCATAAAGGAAGAACATGATGGTTTCAGTGGGTTTTGGAGATCTTTTACTTCCGTCAAATTTGCATGCTCCTTTCTAAGATTTCCCCTTTTCCCCCAAGAATCTGGAGAAAAGGACAGGACCTTCAGCCTCAGTCCCTCTTCCTTAAACATTGACCTACTACCACCACACTACATTGTCTCTCCTGCACTATCCATGCAATAAGGCAGAAAAGGAAAGAGTAGGAAGAAAGGGAAGAGAAAAGGTGTTAGCTTACCATAATGCCTGAACCATGAAGGTGAGATGGCAAGAGTGAGGATAAGGGAAGAAGATGGTGGAGACCAACAACCCCATGAGAGCTCAGCCACCACGCGTAGAAGTAAGAAGTCCCAAGCCATCCTCAGTGCCCTCTTGCAGCAGTGTCTGCTGCACTCCACCCCATCCAGTCCCCTCTCATGCTCATAAGGAGCAGAGTTTGAGATAAGCACATACAGACTCAACTATTCCTCTCTTCTTGCGTAGACGGCATCAAGATATCACCCTTGGCTGCTACTTCTTTTTCCCAAGTCTTGAGACCATCCTGTTAGCAATTCTTTCAGTTTCAGACCTCTGATCGATTCAAAATATCTCATAGAAGCCTTTTGAAGGTTAGTTTTTTTTTTTCCCCACGATTCCTTTAAGCTAATTTTTGTCATTGGCCGATACCACCACCTGAGTCCTTCCCAGCTGTTCAGAAACACATCTGCTTAAGCAAGAGAAGCAGCATGAACAAGTTCAGTACTTTCCAGCAACTTCCAGTACTTTTCCAGCAATTTCATAGCCAAATCCTCCTCTGGCCCTGCCACCAGGTGTGGCAGCTGTGCCAGTGGGAACATGGGTAACGTAGGTAAAGCCATGGACTTGGTTTTGAGGCCATCTCTGCATCTCACCACCAGCACTCCGAGTTTCAGGAATGCCCTGCAGAAACACTTCGAGTAGTCCTGCTGAAGTGATCTTCCTGGCTCCATACTGCCCTACTGGTATCTTTCCCCTCAGTGGCAAGGTGCACCTCAGCAGTTTAGAAACTGCAGAGCTGCAGAACTAGTCCATGCTACATTTCTTGTTAAGCAAATGTGTCTGTAAACTGCTGGGCATGACTCAGATGGTGGTATTCACTAGCCAAGGTAGTGAGTTGTGGTCTTGTTTGCACACAGTTTTTCAAGGGTAGGACACAATGCTCAACTCAATCTTCTTGACTTTCTTTTGGTTTGAAAACCTTCCAGGAATACCCCATAGCTGATGAATGAAAATTTAAAAGACAGGTACCTATACCTGTTAATAAGTCTGGATTCAAATTTCCAGATGGACAAGTCTCTTCAATTTTCTGTGCCTCTGCTTTCTTTCTTAGGTTTCATTTGCCAAGTTTATTTAAACTGCTACGCTTCCAAGTCAGGGTTTGAGTTATAGCACAGTCATTTCAGTTCAGACTGGAATATCATTTTTAAAACACCACTGTCCATGCTGAATAGAATACATATATAGTAAGCATATATGCTTTTCGCTGTGCCTCCCCCAGCTCCCCTGCCAGCTTCTGACTGACACCAGCCAGAACTGGGATCCAACAGCTTGCTCAGTTTAACAGCCATGGGTAGGAATAAAGTCATTTAGATAACAGGGATTTAGCCCTCTCAGAACTTTGCAGATGAGGGAAAAGGTTCTTGAAATAGGCCCTGAGCTCCATGGCAATGTGGAGTGTGGAGCACACTTGGGGGTGCTGAGTTGCTGACAGAGCCTCTGCTTAGTTTTTCATAGATGCATTTGTGAGGCAATATTCATTGGGAGGAGGGGGATACATTAAGGCAACGCAAAAACAACTTGTGTCATGTTCCAGTTCCTCAGGAGATAAAAGTGTCATGTTCCAGTACCTCAGGAGATAAAAGATTTCTTCTCCCAGATAGTCAGATAAACCAAAATGCCCTAGGTAACAGGAGATAATTGTGTTATGCAGTAAATCATGAATAGACAAATCAGGTAAGATTAAATACCCATTAACAAGTGTATTTGGCACCAATTATCCAGTTTAATTTTTAAGATACAGTGTTAAATTTAAATAGCAATCATAAAATGATTTTTTCTTCTCCAATATCTACGTACTGTCTGAGGCTTACTAACTTTTTGACAAAAGAGATAACATGTAAACTTATGTGTGGTAGGCTGCAGAATTTGTCCTCTGTCTCGTGGTAATAATGTTTTAATCCCTTTTCAACTCAAGTTTCATTAAACATGTGTCGCAAATAGCCAAAATTCCATGTGATGCTGGAAATTCTTCACTTGGAAGCCTCTCAATGATACACCATTTCCCACAGAAAGTCAGTTTAGACTGAGGCTGATGATTTTCCCTGAAGGTAACCATTGCTGGGCCAAAGCCTAATTTTACTAAAGAGAGGTCAGGATAATGTAACTGCTTCAGAAGTCTTGAAATGAAGAAATCTCCCTGATGCATTTATGTTGAGAAATGCATGTAAGAAAACAAAATTGAGTTTGCCAACTCTATAATGTGCTTTCAAAGAGTAAGTTGCAGTGATTTGGAAAGCGGTAGGTTTGTGCCTGCCTCAGCTTCACCCCGCAAGCAATGGCTAGGAGGGCCTCACAGTGTTGTGTGGGGCCCATATTGTCTGCAGTTCCTGAAGGTTCCCTTTGAGTTAAGGCCCTTTGTTTCTGCAGCCAAAGCATCCAAATTCTGTTGCATGTATTACTGTGAAATGGCTCTTGTGTACAGTGTAGTAATCATAGTTCCTGCAGAGACACAGCTTTATTAATTGTCTACAGACTTTTAGATTTTATTTGCAGAGTTTTGCAAATGTTTTTAATAAGCATGTTTTAATAAGCATGATTCTCATTGCCATAACAGCTCCAGGGTTCAGCAGACACAGAGCGTGTCTACATCCCTACTACAGAGCCAGAGGTAATGACCCCAGTAATCTAGCTCTGAGGTCTGGTCTAGCATTTACATGTATATACCTAAATCTATATATTCACAAGCAGATATGTATATCTCCATTATATGGAGTTTTTAGCATGGGTTGCAAAAGTAAGAGTGGCTGGAGAACGATCGTGCTGTGCACAGGTTCGTTAGGTGCCAAAGAAGTCTCCAGGAAGTAGGCAGGTGGAAATGAATAAATCCACTGACAGATTGGATACTTCCATCCCTGAACCATTAATGTTTTTTGAAAGTCCAAAGCCACGCACGCAAGAGTTTGCGATAAGGAGATGTATAATGTTGCAAAGTAATTTTAGATAGACAAAATGTAAATACGTGAAAGAGAAAAAAAAATCAGAACTCTCGAATTACTGCCCTCATTTTTCTGAAGAAGCTAAGGGGTACATATGAATAATTACTAGTTAAGATCCATTTTTTTACCTCTTGCACATAACATCTGTAGCCCGGTAGTATGCCCTAATACCACTCTGGCACTCATTCATCACTGACTCAGGGATCTGAGTACTGCTCCATGAGTCACCAGCAGACAGGACTTCCTCAAGCACCTTGTTATCCTACCAGCCAAGTCCTGACCTGGCCTATCCCTCCATCGCTAACCAGCTGTTCTGTCTGCCAGCCACAAAGTGCAGCTTTATTTTACAGAAGCTAGACATCCATCAGTCACATGATGGTTTTATATAGTCTCTTTAGTATTCAAACTAGTCAATGTGAAAAATAATTTGAAAATGTCAGACTTTATCAGAAAAATACCATTAGCTAGAAGACTCTGAAATTAGCTTACTTAGTTTAAACCAATAACTAAGAAAGGGTTAATAGGATAACCTAATCATTTATTAAATGTAATTTGCAAAATTTTTCTCAACTTCTGTAGCAAGAATTCCAGTTCTGCAGTTGCTTGGCAGATTCCAAAGTGCTTTGTGTATACTGTTTTTTACTCTGAGTATATTACAAATTAGCTGTTAGGTGTTTAGAACTTGCAAAAGAATCCATTTGAACGAAAGCTTGGCAACATGAAATGTGATTTGATGAAAAAAAAAAAAGTTCTGAATATTATGCTTTTAAACTAGAACCTTGTTGGCTCTTCTTTAAAGTCAGATAGTCATAAATGACCTGACTGAAAGGATAAATTATATTTGTACTGCAAGCTTGGATACAGAATGCCACCCACAGATCAAAGATTACATTTACAGAGACTTGTAAGTTATATTATAGTCTGAGAAGCCAACCAACTCACAGTTGTGCAGTTTGTATTTTTGTGGGTATCCAACATTAGTTAGATGAGAAATTGGTTTTGAATAAGACTTTGCTAAAGCAACTAACAGACCTGGAGTACAATGAGTGTCAGTTCTGAGTTCTGTGTGTTCAAAGATAGTGTATTGCAGGACCTTGAACAAACATTGTGCTCCTATGGCTTTGAACAGCATCCTTGTCCAGGGAGATATTAAATCTCTGGCAAATGTGCTGCACGTGTACAGATTGTGCTGTCCACCAGTGGGATGCAATGGAGTTGGAAATAAAGATGGGAAAACAACTTGCCACGCAGTCTTGAAAAAATCGGAGGGGGTTAAAACTTAATTTTACATATTAGTCAAGAATTGCTTGAAATATAGTTGTACTGGGCTTTGCATTCTTACCACATGCTCTTCCACTGCAAAAACACATGAGATAAGTGTTGATGATGGAAGCAACTGAGATATACAGATATAGAAAGTAATGGAGAGTTTGTGTCTCGAAGACTAGGCTGAAAAAAAAAATGAGGGCATGGGATTCCCTTTCACTTACAGTATAGATTCTTGAAGTTCTCCCAAACTGTCCTACTGGCTGGAGATTAAAGAAGAGTGGATGGAAGCTTAGTCTCTGCCACATTTGCCTTGGGTATTGTTTACTTTTGTCTGTGGGAGCTAAAGCCACAGCAGACCCAGACACAACAGTGTCCAGTTCACTGGCGCCCACTGAGTGGAACATAATACATAGGTGCCTACACGGCTTGTCAGCTTTAGATTTGAATTAACCACATGATGTGTGATGGCAGCGAGGAGTCTGTATGTGTTCGCTCACCGTATATATTTAGAGCATTACTACCAGAATTAAAACTTCTTATGGAATTGGCAGAACAGTGTAAAGTAGATTCACCTAAAACCCAATCTCTCTCTCTCTCTATTTTTTTTTTTTGGCTAAATTCCCCAAAACTAGAGGAAAAACTGTTACAGACATTTATGCACTTGAAACTTTTTTGAAGGATAAGCCTTCAGAAATTCTCAACATGGATAAAAGCTCCAACATTCCTATGTCCTGACTCCATCAAATGACCTATCTACATTCCCTGGACTTGCAAAACTGAGGTGGAAATTTCATAAGAACTATTAAAAAGAAATTCCAGACTAGCCTTTCTTATGATATATTAGTAATTCTTTTCAATGAAACTATTAACCCTAGTCAGAGATTACAGAGTTAAATGATTCAGAGTCAAATGAAAAATAGGTTCAGGAGAAAGTATTCAATCATGCTTTAAATTTGTTGAAGAATTAAGATATGAGCTATTAAGAAGGGACAGAAATGATCTATGTAGCCTCCCATAATATCTGTACATTAAAAATCAGTTCAACAGTTTACTGAGGGTCTACATTGGAACTCCCTTAGGCAATATCATTTCTATGCACATCAGTTCACCTGCACTATTTTTTAACTTCTTTTCATGTATAAAAATAAGATTTGTTGTTATTATTCATATCATATTATACAGGGGAAGGGAGCAATGACAGATATTCCTCCGGGCTTAAAGTTTGAAGGGGGGTTGTTTCCTCTACAAAGACTAACAAGGATTTTTTTCCTAAGTTTAACATCACAAGACAGATATAGCTGTATTACTTGGGACTTCCCTTAGGACTACATACCTAGTAGAATAATCCGTTAGAATATAGTTTTTGTTGTATGAATGGGAAATTGATCACCGTCATTTTCTTCCCAATTCAGATAGTTCAGATAATGATAATTCAGATAATGACAGTTTATATTCAACACATCTAAGCTGCTTCTCGGGGTGGCTCATAGGTTTCTTCATTGGAACTAGGATCCCAGATGAGATTCTTCTTTTTGTAGTGATTACAATTGCAATGTATGAGGGGTTTTGAAAGCAAACATGGCTTTTCCTTATGAGACACTGCAAGGTCCAAACAGCAGGACAAAACAATAGAGTGGACACATTTCTGTGTCTGCATTATTTAAGCAGTCTCTTGATACCTGCTACCACAAGGCAAGGACAAGCCAGCAGAGAGTTCTTTATAGAATGTACTGCTAGATTCTTTCTATCAGACCGCTTGCTTTCCTGAGCACTTACTTTTTAATTACTGGATCCAAACCATGGACATGGGACGAGAGTCATTACTACATGGAGTACCATGGAAGAGTATCTGCTTTCTGAGTCTGAATTTAACACCTTATCTTTTAAATGCTGTGAAAGAGAGATGTTTGCACATGTATACAAGCAAACACATGGCCACTGCAGACTCCAAGATGTGCACAAAAACACACACACACATGGGTGATATAGAACTCAAAACTTTGCTTAAACATTACTAAAACATAACACTTGCAAGAACTGTTAAATACAATACCCCATCAGTGCAACACTATAGATGATAGTAAGTATTGAATAAGACCTATGGCTAGAGTAAACTGTGGAATTTTAGAGAACTGCTGGATGATTGTTAGAAATCTTTGGACACGCTAACAATTTCCTTGTTGGACATAAGGAGAAAAGCAACTAGATAGTTTACGATCAAAAAAATAAATAAATCTATAGCCTTTCACTGTTGTCCCAAACATGATGAATTGCTGCTCTTGTGTTTTCTGACTGTGACAATCTTATGCGATGTCTTTGAGGAGTCATTGACATCAGCTTTGTGTTCGAATTGCATCCACACTGTCTTCACCAGAGGATCAATCCTGCTATAGTGCAGCACATTTGTTGGAGGCAGAGTGCCTTCCATTATTCTGGTTTTAACTGGCAATTGGAAGTACACAAATCTTCACAGACCCAGGCCTAAACAAGTGTTTATAATATAAAACACAGGAAAGCAATTTGCCTCCAGAACATTAATGTGAACATTGTACTAAAATATGCCGAACAGTAATGCACGTTGGAAGGAACTAACCAACCACAATGTACCTTTTAAATCAAAGTGATAGATTTCCAAGGCATATTGTATACACTCAACATGAGTCATCATTTAAACTTGTCATATCTGCAGACATATGGCTGGCTGTACGAGTCGGTGGTTCAGACTGTATCTTGTTAATCAGCGTTATTTTGTGGGACATTTTTTAGGATACTGGAAATACACAACTGCTGGGGAATATTTGTTAATATAATAAGGGGTAAAAGATTCAAGGAAAGTAGATAGTTCATAAACTGCTGACAGTAAGTAAAAATAGGCCTGTCCAATGTTTTTTTTTTTTTTTTGTTTCTCCTGCTTTTTCTGTTTGCTAAGAATTAAGCTGGTGTAATAGCAATCTCATTGTCTCTCCTGTACTTGCTCAATGAGCTACTGTCATTTTTCAACGGCTAAAGAAGAGATGTTCAGACGTAATGTCTGTAGAGTGGTGATCAAGTTGGCAATAAAGGACAGAGAATTCACATTTTTAATAGCTCCGCTTTCTTGCTTTTCTACTTCATATTTGAAAGTATTGTGATAACTGTATTTTAGGTTTGTTCTTATATCAGGCACCCAGGAGAAAAAAATAGGGGATAAAATGTCTGGGAACATAAAGAAGGAATATATACTGTCAACCTCAAGGGAAAAAATATGTTGAGATGAGCTTGAAAAGTCATGAGATCATGGAAATTGCTTGGACTTTTTGTCTGTATGTTAATAGTATGTTTGGGTTCATTGCTTTTGATGCTTTATTTTTGAGCTCATTAAAGTGACTTTCTTCTTCACTGAGTACCTCAGACAACTCTTCTCCCTCCACCTCCTCAAAATACTCAACTCACAAGCTCTCTGCGATTATATGCACGAAACAGAGCTCGGGATGACAAGGAGATGGGTCAGGGATGTTACTACAGTAAATCTCCACCCAGATGGACTGCCAATGCATTCACTTTCTCACAGCAACTTCTCCTCTCCATCTGTGGTTCCTGAGGTACCACTGTAGGTTAGATATTCCTTTTCTGTTCTTCTCCCAGGGAGGCACTGAGTTTTCAAGAAGCACCTCACGAAGGTGGGATTGTGAAGCATGGACGAAAAGACAGTTTTCTATCTACTTCAGCAGCTGTGCATGGATTTGTAGAAGAGCTCCCAGAGAAGATGAGAGAAACAGGCTTATTCCAGAGGTCCTTTTGACATTGTCAAAGTTGTTTTTAACAGCTTCTCCTTCAAATACTTCATGCCTATGACCCACCCTCTTATTTAGCAGAACAGTGTTCTTGCTCTGTATAGTCCAGGGATTATGCAAATGAAAATACGGTATTGTTCTTGAAATCTGTGGTTTACATTCTGTACCATGCAGCATCATAAGACTCCAGATAAAACTAAGAGTAGAGTGCCAAGTAATATAGGTGAAGAATAACCCTCATTAATATTCTACAAAAGATATTACAGATTTTTTAGGGCTACACTACAGCGGCTAACACAAGCACAATATTGTACATGAACTGCAGCGCAAAGGAGATATGCAAAAAGGACGTTTCTCTGAGATGCCGCTTTTATGTGCAGTTCTCCTCCTGCTCTGAAGGGAGAATCCTTTGAAAATGCCAAATACTAGTACTTGCTGACCTTTCTAGGTCCAAATGCAATGGTCAGAGGTTAGAAGGAAGCCAAGTATACATTTGAGTCCTTGGTCTTTTAACACCCACTATGTAATAAGGAGATTTCCTAATTTTTCTTGCTTCTCATGTCTTCCAGGCCAAGTCATGATGAAATCTGAAGAGCTGAACTTTTTCTCACATTTATTTTGTATTAAAAAAATTATTCAAGTACTTCTCAGAAAAGAACAAGTTTTTCTTCTTCAGCATGGAAGTAATGCAACATGCTGCAGAAGAGAAAAAACAAATTTTACAACATTAAATAATCATAAAAGGATCCTCCATGTGACTTCTCCATAATCCAGCACATCAGCATGTCCCAATAAGCAGAACTGTGAGTTCATATTTTAGCACCCATTCATTTTAAAGCCTAAGCATTTGATTCCTTCTTGCTGAGCTCTGTGAAGAGATAACTGACATCAGCTTTCTTTGCATCTTTGCAGTTGCTGCAACCTCATTATTCTTTCAATTATCTTGGCAGTTAGTCGTTTTTTAGGTTTAACTGGTGCCATCTCGTCTGTAAAGCTCTACAGTTGGAACTGCCACACAAAGAAAGGTCACAGTACAAAAGCAAGTCAATCTCCCACTTCCAGTACTTGTACAACTCCTTTTATTTCATAATTGTTCATTTTCTACTACTTGCTTTCAGTTCTTGGCAGCTGTATGATATCATCCTGCCCATGCAGCTCATGTGAATGTCCCGTGAATGTTAGAAAAGTTCCCTTTCTTCCTTCCTTCTGCCCGTTTTTACCATTTCCACTGGAGTTCTGTAATTGGGGTGAGGTAACACACCCTCATGACTTGAAACAGCTAATCTCCAAAAGCACAATAATCAAGAAGCCTCGCATATATTGGCTTGTCGCTAGAAGCTGATATTCAGCAGTGAAATATGAGAGGATTTAAGTAAAAGATTTTGCCCTCCTTCCCCCACCTCTCTCTCTCTTTAGAGAAGAAATGTCTGATTCATGCAAAAATAATGTATGAACCATTTGCACAGCATTAAAAAAATCTGCTTGTTATTCTGGGACAATTCTGCCTTCTTCTGCCTGGAATCACACTGCTCTGCTTCAGATAACTTAGGGGTGAGCCAAAAATACAGGGTGGTATTTGCCAAAATATAGAAGCTAAAATTACACAAATGTTAGAATAAAAATGGGAAAATACAGTTTCCAGTAAGCCTTAGAGCAGCTGTGAGAGCAGGAGTACCATTCCTACAATAAGTGGCTTCTAGTGACAAGCAACATGTCTATGCATACTGTAATGCCATTTAATTTTATGCTGTCACTAGTCGACAGTATCTGCAGAGTGGTATCAATGTGACCACTACATTCCACTGCACTTAAAATAGAAATCAGCAGCGATAGATTCACTTTTATGGTCTAAGGGCAGTTACTAACCACTACAAGGTCATTTAATGTGAGACGGCTTCCTTGTTCCATGACAACTGTAACAGATCTTACTTTCTTTCATTAAATCATTTGTACCCCTACTTCTCCTTTCTTATCTCTGACATCTGTCAGATGGGAACTAAAATATCACAAGACTGACTATTCACTGGTATTTGTGATGAACTTTCTCCTCATCAGACGAAAGGAAGTATAAAAGTATGACGTATTAGTACCATTAATATTAGCAATGCAAAATACTGAGTTGACATGCTTGACTTTCTACTGTTTTCTGTATTTAGTGAAATTCGACAGTTTTTCAGCATAAGCTCAAAACTAAATAAACTTAAAGGCCATTTCTGAATTGCAACCTTTTCTGAATTGGGAGCTCCATTAATTACTCATCTTGCAGAATGGAATTTATTTGGCATAAATGTAAATCACTTTGTAAGAATAAGTTAAATTTTGATTAGATGCATTCCCAACTTTTCTAACACTCTTTTTCAACAGATTGTTTTATTCTTTGTAAATCCTGTTAGGTTCTTGTTTAATTTCATCTCTTCTCATATAATTTTAAGCCTTTAATGTCCAAGTTCACTTCTGAATTTAAATGAGTCAACTCTGCTGACTGGCAACTTTGAAAGTGAGAATTCTCTCCATCACGTAAATTATGATATTTCCTGTTATTTATTTTATAATACTGGCATTTCACTCACACAATTTCTTCTGTACCCATAAAATTTTCCATCTGGGGTATAATTGTCTGATCCTTCTGTAAGTCCATGTATTTTGTTTCTCCTCTTAAAGAAATGCAATATTGCTAATCTGCAGTGTTCTGTCTTGGAGACAGATGACACTGGGTTTACTTCTCAGTGAAGAAGCATGTAGCATATAATTTGACTGCATACACACCACCTGAGAATGAGGAAGGATATACAATTTAAACTACCTTCATATGAAATCATAGTTACATGTTTGAACTTCCTATAATTGAAAATAAAATCATTTTTTCCATGCAAGGGACAAAACTTTGGCGTCCCTTGAGTTCTCTCTCAGAGTTAAGGGCAGAAACCAGTCATGGCTTGATTGTGAAAGAAAAAGAAAAGTATTTTTTTGAATAAAAAAAAAGTTCAAAGCTTACGCTTTTGCTCGTTTCTCCCAGCGGAACAGTGAAGTCTATATAGCCAGAGACCATGCAAGAACAAAAGCAGAGGCATCATGTGGATATGGTTACATGCTGATAATTACTCATGTGATGCTCTTTTGTAATTGACAGAACAAAAAGGGAATAATTTTGTTTGTTTGTTTGGACATTATTTCCCATGTTCCTCTATTTTTCCCTGTAAAAGCTTCTTAGCTTAATTTGTTCTACATATAGTATGATTCTATTTTAAAAGTGTTTCTCTCTTTTTTAATATATATGAATAAATATATATGAATAATAATAATTCAAGATTAATTTAATATTTCTCTTTCTTCCTTTAGAGTTTATTAGTTACTTTGCAACTATTCTTCAATATTTTTATATCATCCTGAGGAAAGTCTGTCTGAAAAAGTAAATTTATTATCCTCATTTTTAAAAAAGGTTTGAGATCAGTGCATCAGTCATCCAGAGCAGTTTTCTTCCAAGGCTACAACTTGCTCTCAATGATGGTGGAGGTAACAGGGAGGGAAAGTTGGGAGATTCAGGATTAGGAATCTAATGTGTACCTGAAAGCACTTCCTGCATCCAGGACTTCCTGGCATATTATTATAGGGATGTTCAGGGTACAGAGTGCCACAACAATGATATTTTTGAATATCACCAAATAATATTAGATACATAGGATGCACATTTCCGTTGAAATATTACTCAAAGATTTTAGAAACCTTGGATCACTTTTTCCTCAAAGAAGATACTGAACACCAGTTTTACTAAACTAGTTTCAGTTGTAGACTTCCAAAGAAGTCCAAGAGTAAAAGAGGATTAGTCCTCAGCCTGCTGCTCAAATACTTTTGTGGGGAGGCAGATAAACTGGGAAGAGAATTGCAGGGAATCCAAAATATTTAATTCAGATTTTTTAACGTAGTTTTTTATTTGTCATTTAGCTATTTATATTTTAAGCACCTGAAAATTCATTGGGATATTTCAAGTTAAATAAAATATTTCCAATGGACCTGAAATACATTTATTTTTCTTTTTTTTATTTGGTGATTTGCATTTCATCAAAATGTGCAAAATCAATGAATTCCTACTGTGGACATACCAGCTCAATCCAAAACTTTTCTTACCTCCAGTAACTCCTTGTTTAAGAAAGCCAGACAAAAACTCAGAGGGATTTTGTTGGACAGTGGGAGGGCAGCACATATGAAGATTTTGGATTGAGGTTCTGTAATGAGAGAATCTGAAAACATGAAGTGACGGGGGGCATTTTTCTGAGTGAATATGCATCTCTCAATAATTCCTTAAGGCAAGTGTTATGTACATAGCTTTTCATGTAAAAAAAGTGAGGAAAAATAACAATAGTCACTATTCTCTTTAAAATGCCTGCAAGAGTCACTGGGTCAATTCAGCTGAGAAATGAAAAAAAAAAAAAAAAAAAGCCTTCTGAACCTGCAACAAAAAAGGCTAAATTCAGGAAATCTTCCCAATTCTGTTTTTTATTGCAGGACTGTAGAAATATATATTTTTTCCTCTGAGGCTTTAAATTGTCTTCTGAAGAATATTGTTAACAGAAGGAAATCATCTGGTGAATGACTTAAAGTAGTGTTTGGCTTCTGCAATATTCTAAAAGTCATGCAGGGTTTTCATTGTAGTAAGAGTATTAATATATGGAATTGTAATAATGATTTATTAATTAGCTAAGACTGTCATCACACTTTTCTATGGCTAATTTAAATGGCAGTCACACTGGAGTCTGCTTTGTCTCACGTTCTCTCTTTCAGTAAAATCAAGCACAGACACTTTGCTGGCCATCTAGGAGACTTTTATCTTTGCCTACAAGGACCCTGGGGGAATGGAAATAGGGAAAGAATATGGAGAGAGGATTTGTAGCTCATGACTTTGAGACTTTGCTTTAAGCCTTGCATTTTTTTTTCTCCTCCCTTTTCCTGTTCAATAAGATATGAAGAAAGTAAGAGAGCAAGAAAGAAAGAAGCAAGAAGGAACATTAGTTTTAATTTCTCTTGGTGTTTAAACCCACAAAACAAAAGGATGATCTTTAATATATTTCTGAGCCAGCATCAGAGATGGGTTTTGAAAACTATAAAATAAAGAAAGTGAGACTGTTTTTTCATGAATTTATAGCAATCCTCTCCAAACAGTAATTAAAAAAAAAGAAAAAAGTGGGGGGCGACGACAGTGGGCAGGAAGGAGTTTCAGTATACAGGGAAGCAGTGTCCCTAGGTACGCTCAACAGCAATAAATATTTGCAGAAACGGATGCTATGTCGATTAATTCAATTTCCTCCAAAATGCTTACTATGCCTTCCAAGGCAGAATTGAGAAAGGGGGCTTATAGTTCATGTTTAAATAAATACTCAAATTTTTCAAGCTATTCTTTAGAGATTAAATAGTGACTCCTAACTCTGAGGTACTTACTAATGATATATGGAGGCAGTGAATACTGAATTTCAGATGGGATCTTCTAAATGTTGTTCTATCTTGAAGCAACTTAATAACCTCTATTTAAGACCATAGCCTCCTTTATACTGCCTCTAAGAAGGTTAACTAAAGGACTGGCGAAAACATGAACAGATGATTAAGGCAGAAAAGAAATGCAGGCGCACGGTCATAAGTCATATCCCTATCCTGTTCACTACAAAGCGTGCTGAAGGCTGGCTACTGGAGTGCATTTCTCATGGCTCATCCAATCAAGGTGTGGAAGTGGCAAATCTTCATTTGGAAGAAAGTATCCAGATTGCTTTTTTTCTCTGCAATCAAAATTATATTCACAACAGTGTGTACTTCTGATTAAAACGATGAAGTCCACTAAGCATGTGAGATTGCCAAAAGCATTTTTGCATACCTGTATATTGTCCTGTATTAATGAACTGTCTTGATCTACGTCAGAGAATGAAAGGCATCACACTGTTGCTGCTTGCCCCTAGTTGGAGCTGTGGCTCTTGGAATCAGCTCTTTTCTATTACACAATTTTAACTATGACACAATCAAAAATGGTTAAAGCATCCCACAGATCTGTACTTTGTCCATAACCTCTTCCCACATTGTAACAATTTGTTACTTGAGTGTAAATCTGATACTTTTGGCTTGCAAATAAGGTGTTAGACAATCTGCAAACATGAGCTCATCACTCTGGGCAAGGTGAAAAGGGTCTCTGATGTGGTATACTCATTGTTGGCCCCCAGATATTAGTCAAAACTCTGAAAGGAAACCAGCTTTTAACATGGTGTCTCTTTTCTTTTTGTTAGCCTTTTTTCCATCTCTGACTCTTTCATACTTTGATATGAAGCCACTCTTTTCTTCCTCTTTGTGTGTGTCTGTGTGTGAGTGTTATGATTCAGTCCTCTAGCGTGTATTATCAAGCAGCTGTGTCTTGTAGGGAGTCTGTGGTGAATTTGAGTGAGGAGGGATTTTATTTCACCATTTTCTACACTCGACTCTGCCTTTCTCTAGCTTCGGCAGTATTCTCTAAGAGTAAACATTTATCGATATCATGAAAAAAAAGAAACAGGAAGAGCATTAGACAATAGGAACTGCTTTCCACTTCCATACACAGAGCAGCGACTTCCAGCCTTGTGCAGTTTGTTGCATAAAGCAACGTATGGAGTTTGTGCAGTTCCCCTCAGTATAGCTCTAGTTTCTTCAGTTAAAACAGAGCTCTCTGTGTGCTAGCTACTGGCAGGAGGGATGATATTTCAGGCTTCACTTTTGCACCGCACTTTTTAATGTAGAAATCGATAATCACTACCAAACTTTTTCATGATGAGAATGCCAGATTGCCAAGATAAAATTCATTACAGATGTAATATACTTGACATTTCCTGGTCAAAAGGAGATTTGTCAAACTTGGTTTCATTCTCTTCAGGTGATACAGCAGTGCTCAAGTCTTTTCACTTTTGAGAATGCAAAGTTAACTGTGTTCCTTCTCAGGGAGGAGTCCAAGCATTCCTAAATCATCTCAAGGAGACACACAGATTCCACAAACCTCAGGTATCCAGACATAGCTTACAGATTTTGACCAAAATCTCCGAGCAAAGAAATCTCTTCTTCACTGGTGATTTCACCTGAACATTCAGGGCCTGTTTGTTTGTTTGTTTGCTTGTTTTTTAAAAGAAAAGGTAAAATGGATTTTGAAACAGAAGGTATGCCCTTCCCTTCCCTTTCCTTCCCTTTCCTTCCCTTCTCCTCCTCTCCTCTCCTCCCCTCCTCTCCCCTCCCCTCCCCTCTCCTTTCCTCTTTTTCAATTTAACACATCTATTTCTATTATTTTCTAATTTTTCCTCTGTTATATCTATTTTCTGCCAGTTCTTCAAACTGAGACACCTATAGGAAAGTAATTTTCTCTCAGTATTTTCAATGTAACTGGGAGAAGAAAATATAAATTTGTTATTGGAAAGCCATTAAACAGGACTATTACTTCTCTGAAGACTTGCTACATTCGCAGGTTCTTCCTCACTAGACCCTAAACTTCTCAAGTAGACAGGTCAGCCACAACTGGCCTGCTTTAGGTAGACCATTTGGCAAGACATCTTTTTGACTGACCTCCAAGTTCTTCAAACTTAGAATGAAGTCATCATTCTGGCAAACTAGGAGAGAGCAGGACCCTGGTGTCAACAAAATTCAGCTCTTACTAAGAATAGAAAAGTCTGAGAAGAGCTCAAAGCAAGAGATATGTATTCTCCTAACCAGTTTACTGAAAGCCAGTAAACTTATATCAGAAAGTCGCAGTGATCACCCTTATACAGTAATCATTTTCCAGCACTTTTAAGCACAGTGGCATGTCACATAGAGCATGCTTATTCTAATTCTAGAACAGAAAGAAATTGGAAACACCTGTAAATCTGGCAAATCTGTAGCACTTGTTGACCTCTGTGTGTGGACTGCTGCAATAAAATGCATTTCAACAGCCTGTGGGATTCTCAGGTTGGCTATCTCTGTCTCAACATTCCTCCTGCTTAATAATGTAGTATTGGGAAGGATAGGCAGATGAAGGTGAAAGACAGAAGACTTAGGCAGTGCAATTATTAAAAAGGACTATATAAAAGTAGACTTAGCACTGTCAAAGAAGTGTCTGAGAGAGAAAGAAGACTTCAGTGAACTGTAAGTCCAAGGACAGTATTGAGAAGAGCATGGAGACTTTTTCCCTGTGCCAGCAGGAGATGGACAAAGAGTTCAGGCTAGAAAGAGACTTGTAGAGAGGTCCTCTCCCTGTGAACCTCTGAGTCCAGACTGGAAGGACATGACCTCTTGCTAAGAACTGGGGAGATAAAAAGAGAAACGGAATTTAAATGAAGCCCTAAATCAAGGACAAAATGCAGATTATAAAAAGGAATAGTCAAAAAAAATGGGGTGGGGGGAATTTTGGTGACACCTTGAGGAAAACTTTTCATTTTAATGCTGCTGAATTTGAAGTTAGCAAAAGAAAAGGCAGAGCAGAAGGAGGAGCCGGTGCAGAACCACACCACAAGGAGACAAAACTTAGAGGCCAACCTCAAATCCCATTGCTAGAACAAGATGATCACATTAAAATTTGAAGATTCAAACTACTAAAAATAGAACATTAATCAAACTGAAGTGTATTTCAGAAGATCTCTCTCTCTCTCTTTTTTTTTTTCCTTGATTTCTTCCCTTTTTTCCCTTTTTTTTTTTCTTTTTTTGGCTTTGGTCTCTAGCCTGTAGTTCTTCAGGCAAAATCAAACCTGACACCACATTATACATGGAAGTGCTATGTAATATAATCTCCATGCTGTCCTCCATTTTATATTTGAAGAAACCTGGTGAAAATCTCTTTTTCTCAGTCATTATTTGTCTTCTCAGTTCCCTTCAGCTCCACTTTTCCTCTTTTATTTTTATCATTTCATTTCAGTAAGGACATTAGCATGTCATTGTTTTTCTAGCTCTCCCTTGAACTTTAAACTTTATGAATTTTCATCCTTTTTAACAGTGCTCTCTATTTCCTTAACATACCTACTTTCTGCATCCCTGCACTTTCCATTTTATCTGCACGTGAAGCAGAAGAGCAGCCCTTACTGTCTGTTTAGAATCTAAGCTATAAAAGTTCCAGGAACATCATAAAAAGCCACAGCTCCAATCAGGGCTTCAGTTTAGGTCTTCGGGGACAAATGTCTGCATTGCAAGCACAGCAAGCACACATAACATTAAGATTCTTGATCCTGCCTCAATACAGTGGTTGTATTAGATCATCTCTTGCAGCCTTCTTCCAGTGGCATGGTCCTCTGGTAATTAGCAACTCTGTTGATAAAGTCAAAGCAGAGGCCAAGCAACGCAGAAGAGCTGCTTGACTCCCCCAGGGTTGGATTCTGGCAGAACTGAATTGACAGAGCAGTGTTGGACAATTTGCACGGTTGTACATGCTCTATAAATAAACAGAAACCAGAGATATTCTGCAGCTGGCAGGTTTTGCCAGCACCGCATTTATGTACAAAATATTGTTCTTAATGAAGCTGGACTATATGATCCCCTGAGGTCTCCTCCAACCTGAATTTTCCTATGATTCTATGAAAAACACAAAGATATCATAGAAAATTTTCTTTTTTTTTTCCAAATATCTCAACTTTCCTCTAAACAGACTTACTGGAGAATTTAGGAAAATATTTCAAATCAGACTTTCCCCACCCATTTCCGCAGGTGACGAATGCTTGTGAAATAATGCTCAAGTAGGAGCCGGCAGCAGCTTCTTAGCCTGACTTTGCAACCCTAAACTCGTGTCGCGCAAGGCTGGCTCCTACGAGCCCTTCCTCTGAAGCCAAGGCGAGTCCAAGGTACACGGCGCACGCTGTGGGTCACGCCGGCATGCGCGATGCGTAAGGGCTGTGGAATCTGGCGCCCAGCGCACACAATCCTCCATGCGCTCCATCCAAAGCCCAAAACAAATAACAATCAGAGCACTTTAAACATCTCGCCACCTTCTTGAGCATCTAGCGAATATAGCCTTTGTTTGTTTGCCAATCTTTTCACATTGCATGAAAATTTTAAACAATTTCACAGCCATGGGAGTGCTAATTAAAACATTCAGCAGTTTTACTGTCTGAGTAGTGTAAATATGATGTAAAAAGAAAATTAAAGCGCATTTGCACAGATGCATACTTGTTCATTGTAGCCATAAAATCTAGCTGCAGGGACCTGGCAAGAGCAAGAGTCTCTTATTCTTCAAAACAAGTTATTCAGCAAAAAATCAGACATTGAAATTTAGTTTGGAAGAGTTATTCTTTCTTAGGTTCATTTTTTATTCATTCTTCCAACACCGCACTTCCCTACTTTTTTCGTGGTTTATATTACTGGTCACTCAATTTACTGCTGAAATGGGTTAAAAGCTGACTTGAAACAAAATATTTGTTTCACACTCTTGAGGTCACAGTCCACACACATTTTTTTTCCCCTTTTACTCATGTAACAGTCTCTTTTGGATAGTGAACCCAGTCATAAGGAATAAAATGCACTGAAATGTCAGTGACAGGCTAGTCTTAGGACAGAGGAGGCATTCTGGAGTATCTTATTTTCCAGTGCTCGTTGATGTTTCGGTCTGGGATTTCAATAATACCGACTACTTTGTTTACACTGCAAAGAAAGGAGCTTTTTGATCAGGAGAAGCTGAGTCATTCCTTGTTAGTTTTATCATTTTACAAGGAGCAAAAGCTGATGCCTGATCTTTCTCTGACCTCTTATTTGAACTTTTTTTTTATAGATTCCCAGGCTGAAGTATTTTGTTTAATCATGTCTCTTTGATATGCAGAAGAATCAGATATTTCTTACTTTGGTGTTACATGATGTCATAGGCAAAAGCAGCAGAAACCCCACGAGGTTTCCATCTGGTCAAAAGGTTTACCGAGAGGACGAGACTCAACCCTAGACCTTTATTCTGGGGTTCTGAGATATTTTTAGGGCTTTATTGTTTTTTTGGGGGGGGGTGGGGGGGGGGAGGGAGGGAAGGAAAGTGGGAAGGAGCTGTTTTGTTTTGTGCTCCTTTTTTTTTTTTTCTTTTTTTTTTTTTTTTTTTTTTTTCCCACAGACATTGTAAGACAAACAGACCATGGGTCAGGTAATGTAAGCAACAGACCACAAAATCATTGCCAAAAATGTAACCACCCAATAGGCTCTGAAGGAAAAAATCCATTTAAAAGTGACACATGTTAATAGTATTGAATTCAAAACACTTGTTTTGACATCCAGATTTTGGAAAGTGCCTTATCCTGATTAACAAAAATATTTGCTGGTTTTTCAGATCTTCCTTCCTTATTTTGATCGCAGTTCAAGTTTTGGAGAAATTCTTTCCCACTACTGTCCACTGATCACATCACTGAAGTATTTAAAAATTTTAACTTGTTTCCTATAAGGAAAAAATGGAAAGCATAACCACAAATGTTTGTGTTAGTGTCACTACTTATTATTGGAAGCTTAGTTCAGTCTGCTGCAGCGCTGTTACAAGAGCATACCATCAGATATGGCATCCAGCTCCTCCAGGCATTTAACAACAACAACATCAACACACACAATCTTTATAACCTGGGAAAAACACAGTGTCCAAATGCAAAAGTGTGAGCAACATGCAAAAATCTCCCTGTGCATTTTCCTCTGGCTGGAAGGCTTTGAAAAGGTATGTCAGTCTTATCAAAAAGAATGAACTCGAGGAAGAACGAACTCGAGGCATAACTCAGCACTGGAGTGCCTCATTTCATGGAAAAAAAAAAAGGAAAAGAAAAAAAGAATAGAAAAAGAGAGAGCAAGGTCATTAAGTTAACTCATTCAGAGCAGGTCCTTGTGATGGTCTGCAGTTGGGTGCTGGCTTAGCCATCAGCTACTTCAACAGAGCCAGAGCTCTCCTGCAAAGTGGCAGTGAGGGAGGGGGGCATTTAGAGGGGGCTTCAGAGAAGAGTTGGGTGTATTAGTTCCCTGTGAGGTCAGGGTACAATAAAGCTTGTTCTGATTTCAGTACTTCCTAAGAGTAGAACGGGCAAATGGTTATAGTCTCAAGTTTACTCTCCACGGCAGAAAAGCCTTCTCCCAGCCCTCTTTCTCAGATGGATAATCTCTTTTCTCTTTTCTCCTTTTTCTCTTCATTTTCTCAAAGGTTTTCAAATCTACTCACAGAAGGAACAAATCATAAGGACTTACTGAAATATAAGGGCAACAAGTGCAGCAAAGAAATACAGCATCGAAGCAGCTTAATCAAGAGCTAAAGGAAGTCTGGGGCATGGTCAACTTTCCCCAAGTCTCAGGTCAGAGCCATAGCCACAGCCTTATCCTATTTCCCCATTTAACATGTTTTTGATACATTGTGACATATCAACCAGGCAGCCTGATTTTCCATCATTTTAAGGTCCATGACCCATTTTGGTTTCCTCCTTTGCTTTATGGGAAGCGCGTAGCATGGGCTGTATTGCAAATATTGGGTGAAGCCTCATCCTAACCTAACATGACTGAGCAGTGTGGGAGGAGGAAGTAATGACTTCCCCCTGACCTGTGTAGCTGGCGAGAAGCCTGCCAAGAATCACAGGCTCTTTGCTCAAGGGAACACAGGAGCAGCTCTTCGGAGGAGGCGGAGGGCGGCTGAGCACGTCTCCAACCCCCTTCTGTGCTCCATGTGGCAGAAGAAAGTGGCTGCACTGCTTAAAAAGAAGCAGTAAATTCCTCTCCACCTTTTCCCGCATGGGTAGCGTGCCGGGGTGGTGTAGCTTTGCACTGGTGCAGTTGTGCAGCACCCACAGCACGGGGAAGCATATAAAAGGCACAGTCAAGCCCATTTGGAAAAGAAAATGGTTTTCCCACAGGGCCAGAAAGACAGAGCTGTGCTGTAAGGCTGGAATTTCACAACAGAACGAAAATAAAGCGATTCTTATTCTAAACAGTAATAAACCCACCTCCGAACCCCAGTCCGGACAAAATATTAGCATTCTCTCTGCTCTGGTTACAGCTCACATCCCTCTTAATACCTCTTGCTCTGCCATGAACTATTTGTATAAGAAAGGCTTATGTTTGAACTGGAATTGGCACAAATAGTTACCCACTGGATATTCCTTTTCTGCAGAAATCTGATCTCTTTCAGTGCTTCACAAATCACCTAATCCACAGAGGACAGAAGCCTGTGCTTTCTTCTTCTCCAAAGAGAATAAAAAATCGTCAGTAACCCTGACAGCTTCCTGTAGTGTGGCTCTCACAGCTTAGTCCAGATGAGCTGAACATTAAACTTGCCATAAAAATGTTATGATGGGAGGATGTATCTCCCACAGTACTCAGAAATTATTTAGTGACTTTTACCATCATCATCCCCAGACTGTAACCATTTCCCAACCCTCCAAGAGGTGGAAACAGGAAGATTTAACTTGAAAGAAGAAAAGACTGTAACAATGACAAATAATTTCAATAAGATAGGCCAGAAAAATGATCAAAACTTGTACAGAAATGGCAGACCAAAAAGCACAGGGAGAGGGGTGCTTTGGGAAGGACTTGCCCTCACCGAGGTAGGCGTAGCAAAGCCACTAAGGGATCTTCGCAAGGAAGCAGCCGAGGCTTCCTCAGAGCAGGGCTGAAGAGCCGTAGGGAGGCAGGCCCTGCACGGACAGCAGGACAACGTGTTCTATCTCTGCCTCCACCAAGCAGTGACGGTGCCATCGCCAGCCCGTCATGCAAGGCGCCTGCCCCTCACCCGCTCCCAGCCCGCTCCATGGTGGAGAGTGGCCAGCCCTGCAGCGTCCTGCTCCGAATGCACCTCGGAGAGTGCTGGGTCACGAACACACGCCGGGCGGCCACTGATGGCACCGTGGCTACCAGTTGAGGTTCTGCCCCTAGCATCTTCTCCTTGCTGAGCAGCTGCCTCGGGACGCGCTGGGTTATACCATCGGCAGCTTTTGAAACACGGGTGCGGGAACCTTAGAAATGCTTTCTGCTCTCAGGAGATCTGGAATTTCTCAAAAAAAAGTTCTGATATTTCTCAAACCTCTCCCCTTCTGAAAAAAAAAAATAGGTTTTAGAAACGTGGAATGTTGTGGGAAATTACTCAGAATCTAATAAAAATGTACACACACACACACAAAAAAAAACCTAACTCACAGCTTCCTTGGCTGGAGTGATGTCCCAGGGCTGGATCCAGCTCAGCAATGCTCTTTGGCCTTTCTGTAGCTTTCTCTTTCCAGGACCACATCCCTCAGTCAAGTCTCTGCTTCCAGGACCCTCTCTCTCACCCACACACACCACATAAATATGCAGACACACCGAGCTCTGACACACGTTTCTTTCTGTGGCACAGGATACCCCCAAAGCTTCTTTTCTCTTTTACAAATTTCGAGCAGCCTCTAGGCAGAGCACCTCCCTTCTCCCCTCTCCAGTCTCCAGCTAGATACAAACAGTCCAAAACACATTTTATTTACTGCATGTCCTTTTTTTAACCATTTGGTCACTGTATCATTCATTTCTCCTCTATAGTTATTTTATAAAAAGTAACAGAAACACTGCTGGAAAGTACCCACTGCCAAGTTTTGTTGTATTTTACAAGGTTATTTTAGCTTATTTGTTCCATACACACACCTACAACTCACCAAACTTTGCTAACGAATATCAAAACAACTTTAAAACATGTGGATGATAATTTTGGAAAAGTCTATATTCAAGTTCCCATAAATATGCCTCTAAAGATAAGAAAATATTTAAATATAAAGAAAGGGGATTACTTCAATGTTTTGCAAAATAGAAACAGCCACTGAATTTCATTGTTTTGGTAACTATTTTAGCTTTGTTACCAGAAAATGCTAAAAAGTACAGTGTTCAGAGCAATATATGAATGAGTCATTCCCTCCACTTCTTTTATCCGCCTAAATATTCCTACCACTGCCATTTTTTTTAACTCCAAATAGCAAGTTGTTTACACCTTTTCCATAAACACACAGATTTTTTTTAACTGTAAGATGTATTGAAGGTGATAATTACTTTTCAGAGTACTGCAGGTCAGAGCCCACTCATTTGAGGCTGAGGCTGAATGACTCACGCGTAATTCAGAGGTGTAGAAACGGGCTTTTCGAAGCTAGCTGCAAGCAGGAATTGAGGAGTGCATTTCACCATGGCCTCCATTTTAAGCATGTACAGCATCACTGAGGTTCATTTGACTACCTGCATGCTTGAAGTGAAATATGGACTTTAGTACCTTCCTTAGTCGTGCCATAAATGAGGATAACTTCGATACATAAATAGTTTAGAACACTGTGGACTTAACATAACTTTTTACCCTTTGAACACACTGGTGCATTTCAAATTTTCCATCTCTTAGGCTGTAATGCCATGGAAAGACACATTAAACCTCGGGAGCTTCCCAGCTAGGTCACTTCTGGATGCTGAGCTACCTGGCTTCCAGCTGACCGGCGCTGGCCCTCTTTGCGCCACAGTGTGTAGCACGGACATGCTTCGAGGACCAAGTCTCTCTGGCATCACAGGAAATGGACCTCACCATGACAAAGGCAGAATGTCTCCCAGTCTTATAAACTATAAGTTTTATTGCTTATATTTATTTATTCAAATTTCACTGCATTAGGAAACACCTCTCATAAGATTCCTCAAGTCTTGAACGGGTGAAGAGGGTTCACGCTTTCTCCACATTTTACTATTTTTTTCCAGGATGACAGTGAACAGTGGCATTATCCTGTCTTTCAGGACAGTTGTTCTTTGGATGACCAACTCCTCAGTAATAAAACAAAAGCAGTTGCATGGAGAAAAGGCCATAATATGTCTCTGCAGCTCACTTGTATTCTGGCACTGATGTATTTACAAAAGCATGACATTAAACTCAGGCCCAAAGTGCTACTAGGCATGCTGCTAGACTAAGGGAAACTATCTCCAGACAGAAAGGAGCCAGCAGCAGCTTTGGAGGACGTGGTTTCAGCAGAAACCCTCTTCTCGGCACGTGGGAGTTGGCTGGAGTTTGGGAGCCGGGGTGTAACGTTGCAGCCGGGTTGCAGTGGTTGCTTCCTCCTCTTTGCAGTGACATATTTTCTAAGACACTTAGGGTAATTCAGCAAGATGTGCTGAACCAATTGACATCTCTATGTTGTAATAGGTGCTGTTCTATACGCTTTGGTAACACAAGCCTAAATATAATATTGACGGGCATAGTGCTCTATTCATCTGTCACAGCTAGTCACTACTATGATATATAACATAGAAATCAAAATAACAGCACTGTACTGATTTGCAAAAATTGAAGTGCTTTTTACAAATACGTCTCAGCTACGTAAAATGTTCAAAGCCTTCCAGAAAGGAGCACAGAGTAAAGACTGCTGTGCTTGTCTCTTTTAAAATTCGAAATTCAATTTTGTGTCTTTTGGAGTTCTTCCGAAGGAATGACAGTAAGAAATCAAAGAAAAAGATGTGTAATTCTATAGCTGATTGTATTGGAATGTCTTGGAAAAAGAAACTCATGGAATTGCTGAAATGTCATTTTAGTGCCAGTGTGAAAATTACATCCAGATTACTTTGCTTGAACATTAATGACACTGTAGAGGCAGGCAACATTAATTACACATTGTGCCGTAGACTAAGACATTAGTGAATGCACCTGACCTGCATAAATGGCAGTACCTTGTGTGCTATGAAATTACCACAAAAACAACAAAGGCGAAAATTGGTGGGTCTGCTTGCATGTTGCAGAGATGTGCTGCGCATGACACAGCAAACTTAAGTGTACAAGGTGATTACTACTACGGCGTTTGAACTTTGTAGCGGATGGCAGACTATCTAATGGATAATTAAGCAAAGAGTTGTTCTGCTACTCAGCTTTAATGAGGACTGTATTCCAAGGGTGAAAGCATGGAAAAGTATTTAGATATGATTTGCTGAAAGAATTACAAGGAATCTCACTGCACACATAAGGACTATGTTGACATGGAAGAAGAGCTGACCATTTAGCCTGAATAAACTATTACATAACAGCTAAGCTATAATAAAACCCTGATTCCAAATCAAATAAGTCTCCCAGACTGCTTAGAATGAGTCACCAACAGCTTTATAAACATACAAAATACTTGACAAGGAAGTCTCTGATAATTTTTTAGTAATTATGTCTGTGAATTGTTCTCTGTTGACATCACTGTTAGAAATGGTTTCCCATAAGTTTGCTCTGCCTGTTAACATCTGCTCATTAATCACAGAGGCTTTGAATATTTCTTTCATTACAAGTTTATTAGGGAGTTTACACGATCCCGAAATTGGGTTGTTCAGAAAGATGTTTAATTAGCACAGAAACAATAGCTAAAGACAATGCAGTATTACTGTGTACAGAGTTTTATGGATTTAAATGCATCTTAACAAGACATGATTTCACAAGGCAGTCCAAGATGATGAAATATCAGTGCATCTCAGAAATTTGTAAGGAATAGAAGCCATTTTTCTGTGTACTTCAATGGCACTTCTAAACCTTACCTATGCTCTGAACAAAATCACTAAAAAAAAAAAAAAGGCAGCAAAATGTGATTTGGAAAGAAATGCAGCATCAGAGCTAGAGGTCAAGCAGTGTTTTCTTGAAACAGTCTAGCAGTCAGGCTGACGCAGTGACCAGATAAAACTGGCCTAAAAATGAACATGAGAAAGGAAGGATATAACCAGGGCCTGAGGAAAGAAGATCATCCTGGAGGATATGATTTTTGAGGAGAGAGGCCAGTCTAACAGTTGCAACACAACATTTTAGAGGCAGGAAGGTCCTAAGTTCAGTGGGAACTAAAGTATCACCAGAGGCAATTCACTTGACCTTTTTGGTACCTCAGTCAGCTAAGCTGTAAGACTGGCTTCCATTGAAATCCAGATGTTGCCTCAGAATTAAACTGTCCTGAGTAAATAAGTTACCAAAAGAACTGCATATCAGAAAAATGCCTTAGCCAGAGGTTACTAAAGGATATTACTAATGACAGATAAATGAGGAACATCAGAGACTGCATTATTTGTAGATACTTCAGCCAGAGATGCTACTTTATGTAATGCTTGGAGGGAAAAAAAAAAAAAAAAAAGAAAAGGACAGATGTTATTGTTAAATAAAAATTAAAATCCTTTAGAAGCAACAAATCTACAGTGGTGTCTCTCAGTGAGTTTCATATGCTTTAAAGATGCAAATGAAATCTTATACAGCACAGTCTATCTTACAAAATTCAAAACTAGGGCCCCTCCAGACAAAATATATGGAAAGAAAATTCTTCAGACACCCAATTATCACACGCACTGTGTTTCCCACCAGGACGCAGATGCCAGTGCACTCTTCACTGAAAAGGAATCGTTGGGAAGAGCCCATGAGGAGCCTTTGGTAGTTTGAGTTGTGATATCCTTGTTTGCATTTCATAGTCCACCTAGAATTTCAGCATAAAAATTACAGGAGGGCAACAGCTATCTTCCATCCAGCACTGAACTTCTAAGCAAGCAGGAAATTGTAGTTTTATTTTCCTTCATCATCTATAAATTGCTCAATGAAAAGAAACCCAAAGTATGTCACAAGACAGAAAAGGTTCATGGCTCTTCTCACTAGCACAATTAAACATGGTACTAAAATAGATTTCTAAAATACAATAAGGAAATATAAACTAACTAAACAAAAGAAACATAACCTATAACTAAATAAAAGAAATTAAATAATAAAAAAACACATAGGACTGCTACCCAGACTTTCAGAAAGAAGTGTTCTTGCTGTTAAGCCTTTTGAAGAACCAGGTTAAGACATACTGAACTGCAGAGAATACTCAAATCTAGCAATTTGGAATCATTAGCAGCAGAATATACATATATATATGCATATACATATGCATATACATATATATATAGCAGCAGAATATACATATATACATATTCTGCTGCTCATTTTGTAACTCAATAGCAAAACATGTTCATATTACTAGCATTAGGATTTAACCTAGTTTGTATACAACTGCATTATAATATACTTGCCCAAGTACACAAAACAGAGATGAGGATCCTGACATGGGACCATGAGTTTGCGGCCCTGATACTAGCATGTGAAGCAGGGCTGCCTCCCTATCGCTTCCTCCGCAGAGAGGTTTTGGGGAAAGAGTGACAGTGGAGGTAGGGGTTGCAATAGCTGGGTCCAAAGGGCCCAGGGCTGTAATAAATTAATCCCATCTTTGTCTAGGACCAAGGTTCTAGAAACTGCAGCTTAGAAAGTGGCTTGCAAGGATGGCCCTTGATTCCTCATCATGGCATGACACTATGTAGCACCGAGAGCACCAGCTAAACCGTGGAAGGAAGAAATACAGCAGGTGGTGATCCTAAGCCCAAAATCAAAAGACAGATCTTTGAGTTTTGTGACCATGTCTTTCAAGTCCCTCATGCTTGCATACTTTTTATCTGCATTTTTATCTGTACGTCTTTCCTTCTAGAGCTTTTAGGGCTTTCTTTGGAGTAACAAGCAGAGTAGCAAGAGCTCCACCTAGCACGGGTTGCTATAGTAGAGCGGGATGGACAGTGATGTTTACACCTTTCACCTACACGAGCAGTTTTGGTTTGAAAAATAGTCTTTAGACATGAACAGGGATTTTGCCATTTTTTTATTGCGTGCAAAATGCTAGGAATGTTTAAAAGTAACAGTAACCAAAGTAACAGGGAGTAGGAAATAAGAGAGACATTTATCCCCTTAGAGACAGCTTTATTCCCCTTGCATTTCTACAGAAGCATAGACTTTTTCTGTCTTCTTTGGCACCAAAAGCAACTTTTTCAAACATCAGGAATTTTTCTGCCTTTTACAAGGGTTGCATATATTGGACACGAGAGTAAGAAAACGGAGTTCAGTTTTAAAACACTTTATCACTGCTACCAGAAGGACAGTATAAGAAATAAGAAATTCTCTTGAATGAGACAGGCTACTTAAGAAACATGTAATTTCACAGCACTCCAAAATCTCTTTTTGCTTTGCAAATTTTGTCAGATCCTGTCGATTAATGACATCAAAGCAGCTGAAAAATGTAGACTAGGTTAAGATGAATGTATGTGTCACTTGCACTCCTCTGGTTGGGAGGTAAGTACATTTCAGCACTGGATAATAGGTATTTTTATTGTGACAGTGATCCAGCAAAATAAGTCACAAGAGACCTGATCCAAAGTCCATTAATATCCATGTAAGTTTTTCCACTGATTTCATAGGCTTTTAATCAGACCTACTGCCCCTTTTTACAAAATCCATCTACTGTGATCTTTGAAAGAGAAGATTAGTACAAAACAATTGATGCACACACTACCATGAGGGTCACTGATATCCTATAGCACATGCATTAGTCAGAAATTCATGTAGTCTGAGTTGACATCAAGAGCAACTTAGACTTAGAAGAGGGTATTGAATATCAGTTTTAAATACAGTAATTATAAGGTCTTTGAAATAAATACTATCATTGTGATTTGGGAAGCCTAAGGAATTTAATCAGACATCCTTGATCTAATTGCCAGAGTGATTTTCACTCCATCATTTGTGAGTTATGATCGTATTTGAGAAGTGTGACATACGATAGGCTTCTGAGTTCTAATTTAAGTGCTTTATTTATATTATCAGAGAACACTCCAAGCATGGTAGGTAACCTAGTCTGTAACGCCTATCCTTTTTCCTATGACATAGCAATGTTAGTACTAAAATGGTCATAGGAACGGCTCTGGAAATGGCTCAATGACAGCTAGTAAGGACGGGGCTATTGATAGTTACAAAGAGCCTGAAATCGTTTTCTACTAGCATGCAGTATTTTAAAGGTTACATGCAGCAAAATATCTATCCTTGTCTGGAATTTCAGAGTATGAGAACAAATTTAGGAAAATGAAAAGAAATGCTTCTGCGCGGTGTGGAATTCATTGCTCCTGGAAGCAGGTGAGTCAAATAATGTGTCTGAATTTGTTATAATACTGCAATGCCGTTGGTAATAACAACTGTAATTTCAATTTAAGGCCTCAATCCTGCACAAAATAAAGCCATTGCATGGTCTGGGCTTTTATCTTTGATCTTTGAGGTGGGAAGTTGAATTCAGAGTTACCTGTGAAACCGGTAACACACAGAGGCTGCAGGCAACAGAAAGAGGTGGCAGAGGTGTCACAGGGGTGATGAGAGGCTCCCAGCAAAATCTGGTGGCCCTAGTGGAACAGGACAGATTTTTGCCACCTGCCTCCGTAAGAAGTTTCCTTCTTCAGGTGTGGAAATTGCAATTAGGAAGGAATTTGGGGGTAACTTAATTCACTGTCTTCCAGCTTGTCAAAGTTCAGCACAGTACATAGACCTCAGAAAGGGTGGAAGACTGATCCTGTTATTTGGGTTTGAAGCATTATGCGGCCTCACTTCTTCCTACACGAGAAAAAACAGGCATGTGCTTTCTGTGAAGGGAGGAGTGTGGGGAGGGGACGTAAGGAGGCTGTAAAGAAATGTGATGCAACAGCACACTGCCTGATCCAAAGCTCCGTAGAGTGGATGGAAAGAATCCTAATGAGTTTTGGATCCCAACCATCCTGAATCGTAACAGTGCTCAATCGGGAACACAGAACCCATCTTCACTAGCTGTGAAATGCACAGTTATTTTCAAGCGAGGCCTGAAACATTGTTTGTTATTGTTATTGTTATTATTGAAAGAAGTATTTTCACAGCAGTGAAGGTCAGCTACAAATGATGACTCACTTGCACCACAGATCTACACAAATAGCATGTGCTAAGATTACCATCTGGTATAACAATCTACATCACAAGACTCCACATTTCCTGTTACCCAGGGTAAGTAAATTTCAAGCATGAGGGAAAATTTTAGCAAGTTTCCCCAAGTACCTTTGCAGAAAGAATAATGTGGCTCACACAGAGTGGGGAAAAGAAAGGGAAATTATGAGGTAAACGCGACTCCCCTCCCTGCTGCCCCCTCACCTCATAAGAAGAAAAACATATGAAGGTTGCAGTTCTCATTTCTATCGTATTTAAAAAGTCAAATCTATGTAATGAATACCTGCCTGGAGGGATTCCAGCAGGATGCTGACAGCCAAGCTCTCTGGACACTGCTTGAAATGGATGGTGTGCATTTCACTCACTCCCTAGTTCCCTTTCTCAACCCCTTCGCCTTTTTTTTTTTTTAATGTTTAGGCAGTGTCATGTGTAACAGCACCATACAGAGCATGAGGGCCTGGCAGGGCTCACTGTGTATGTGGGCAGAGGGCTCTCTAAATAACTTAAAGACACAAATGTGGGAAGGTGAGATGCCCAGCTGAAGCAAACTGGCTTATTTCCACAGTCATCAGCAGGCCCAGGCAGGGTGACAGAAGCTGAGGGTCTTGTCTTGGCTGGAATCGTTCCTGTTGTTTTTACCTCTATCTGAGTAAACAAAGGGAAAAGATAATTTTTCTAATAAGATTTAACTTATACTTATGAGATACTGGGTAGGGGAGTCATGTTTATCCCAGGCAAAATTTCTCAGGGCCACTAAGCCTTTCTTTGCCATTTTCCTGTCCCGTCTCTGCCCTTTCCATGCCACCCATGACAGAGAGGTAATGTCCTTGACAGAAACCGAATCGACAGCCTGAGCCATCTCTCAGCACAAAGCTTTGACTTTGCAGGCATGTAGGTAGCCAAACGGCATGGTCTCAAGCTGTTATCTCACCGGGGTCACCCCAGCACTCCCATCCAGCCCCTTGTCCTGCTCATCAGCACATCCTTGTGACCAGGCTGCCTGCTGGCCACCTTCATGGCCAGGGGACATGAACCAGCTCCTCCTGCAAAGACGCTCCCGAAACACGTGGCTCCGGGATTTGGCAGGGGCTGAAAGAAGGACCTGAGTCTGGGGGAAAAACAGATAAGTCTTTTCCAGACAAAACAGGGATAAATTAAATAATAAATAAAGCCAGGAAAGCTACTGGATGCCAGACACTCCGTACATGAGCAAGGTGGCTGGGAATCCCCTTTGGGAGCCTGGCAAGCATTTCCGTGGCCTCAGGGAGGTAACGACGTCTTTCACCATGACTCAGTACAGCTCAACATAAACTGCTCAGAGACAGGCCCCTGCAAGGATGAGGGAGATTTCATTTCTCTCTCGCCTTTCAGGCAGAAACCAGCATTCAAAATAAGGCTGCTTCTTGTTTGTTCGGCTGGGTTTTGTGTGAAGGGCTGGCACTGTCACTTTGAAGTCTTATCTTTGGTGGAAGTATCAGGAGGAGACAAGGAGACAGCAGAGCAAGAAGCACCGAAATCACAGGCAGCAGCAGAAGTGCCTTTCTGCAGCAGTTCTGGGCACTCTTCCTGCCTGCCCTACCCTGACACACCTCTTCCAAATTCCCCTTCCAAAATTCCCCTTCTTGTGGCTTGCAAAGACTTGGAACCATCCCGGGGAAAATGCCCAGCCATGGGCAGATCCTCAGCCAAGAGAAACCGATGCAACAAATAAAAACTAAGCTACTGTACTGAAGAAGCCTCCTCAGGTAACCTCTTGAGAAGAGAAGACCCTTTCTAAGTGACAAACTTCATCTCATTTTTCTTTGCAGGTTTTGCCATCTATTATACATCAAAAGACACTCAAAACAAACATCAGATCATCTTCTATGTTTTGTGCAGGACTAAGATGATTGTCAGTGCCTGCAAAATAACTACTACTTTCTGAATATATTAAAAAGCAAGTTACACAAACATAGTGAGCTGAAGTCCTGTGCAACATGCATGCTGACCATTTTAACTCTCTCCGCCAACATACAACTAACAAAATTGGGATCTATAGATGGAAGACTTTCATGCATCTCCATCTGTATCTCCACAAATACTACTGCCCCCATGGTGCCAGAGAGACATCACCCGTTCTGCCTTGGACAGTTAGTCAAAATAGATACAAATTCAGGGACAATATCTCACAGTAAAGTAAGAAGTCAGTCAGTGAATATAAGGAAAGAACCAATTGTTATACATTGGACTGTAGAAGGTCATTTTTTTATAACTCTGTGATCTAAAGAACCTTCAGAGAAACTTCAAAGAGTTGGATTGAGCCAGCAGTATTCTCATAAGATAGCAATATACACAAAACACCATGCTCTTCCCTGTGATATGCAGCATTTCTTTAATACATGATGAAATACAAGGAAAGCCTGCAGTCCTAAAACTCGTACGACCCACGGTCAGATCAATGCCATTTTTGTTCTTCATTCTAGTTTATCACAGCCTAGTCCAAACTCGTACTGATGCAAATCACTTCCCCTTAGAATCTCCTGGAATCACACTATGGTGGCAAACAAAGAACCAGTGTGAAAGCTTGGTGTGCGTGCACCACAACGGTTAGTCATGATGCAATCATATGTACCTTTACATACTAGTAAACTGAGACAAAACCTTCCTACCCCTACATTAGTTTTAAAATGTGTCTTTAAAAGATGATCTCTTGGACTTAAGAGCTCAAAGGAATTTCAAGCAGGGCAACTGTAGAATTATGACACTTTTCATTAGGGTGTGAATCACTTGTGCTTTTTTTTTCTTTGCATTTTTAAAGGATTTATTTTGTGAAAACATCTAAAGCCGTCTCTGAAACCTTAGGACCAAGAGCACAGAATTCATTAGCAATCCTACAAGAATAAAACTGTGACATCAGCAATTCTGAGTCATTCTTAACATATGAGACATTTTCTGGAGAGCTAAACATTTGATCAACTTTATGAGAAATACCTGTGACAAAAAGAAAACATTTTATGAGTCAGAGATGTTGGTTACAAGCTTTCAAGAAGTTTCATATATTCATTCATTAATGAATATAAGCACATACAGTTGAGAAAGCACTTTATAATTCTACTCTATAATTCCTAAAATATCCTTTTTAATATTTCTTGGCTTTGTTTACTTATTTCTTCCAAAGCAAAAAGGCAAGCACTCTTCACATCTTACATAGTCTTTCATAACATAAGGCAAAACAAACTGTGAACAGAACTGCAGGACTGTACACAGACTGTAAATTTCAAACAACTCAAACACTTTGGTATTTTTTATTTCAACCACAGTTTGTTTGGATGGATAAGCACTGATGTTGTTTTTGTACTTTTTAGGTTTTTTTTTCATATTCTCCGTGTCTGACCATTAAATTACTGTGCTTTGGGACCTGATTCTGCATCACTGGTGCTAAGGAGAAATCTACCTCAACTACAGAAAGCCCGCATTTATCTGTCAACATCTTTGAAAGATGATCTTAGACATCTTGATTGTTGGTGTCTATTTTTAAGTGTCTACAGTGCCTTCATTTTCAGAAAATGCTGAATGCCAGTTCCCTTAAATGCGCAATCTCTATATGACTTGAAGGCAGACATCCAGAATATCTATCTGCTTTGGTAGATCTTGCTTTTTAGGTCTCCACTTTTGTTAAACTCTCTGTCAGCATGCCAAGAAACACTAAACATTGGTATAATCAGGAGCGATAAAACCATTCTATTTTAGCCTCTTCAAGCTCATGTAGACTTAATTTTACTTTTTTACCATTTTCAATAACACTTTGAGAAAGAACAGGATATTTCCTTTATGCAATTATCAGATGTCCATAGAGAAAATACTAAAACTTCTAATTTCACTTATGTAGTTGATGAGCAGACAGGCTAATTCCAACTGCTTAAAGGGTTCTTTCACTCTTTCATAGTCTCTAGGCCTATCTGTAATACTTTATGCTTCCATTTTGTGAAGTTTCTTGCAAAACATATTAGCCTCAGTAAGAAATCTTCAATTCCCACGGAGAATTACTTTTCAAAATGATGTTCCGTGCTAGTAAGTAATATTTTTCCTGGGCTTCCACATATGGCAATATTTATCTTCAAAGTTTTCCTCCTTGGCTCATAGGCTGGTTTGTAAACCAGATGGTCTTGTGTGGCCTAATTGTAAGATGATTTGTTGTGTGATTCAGTAGCATTGTTTATTTGTACAGTGGTTTGATGGAATTTGTAAACTGCATAATATTGTTTTACTGTGTTTTCTTTTATGAAAGAGCCACATCTTGCTCTGGCATTTGTGGCGGTGATTATAATTAAATGTAGTTCTCAAGATACTTTGATCTCTCTTTGCTTTCTGCATTACACTGGTAACATAAAAACATAAAATTTCTCATTTAAGCAGGGAACCAGTGCAGAGTTTGAAGGCTGAATGACTGTACCAAGTTCTATCTTACAAAAATAGCTATAATCATACAAATAAGATGTTAAATTAAACGGTGGAATCGTGATGGTTTTTCAGCAGTGTCAACTCATTTATTTGCAGCTAACTTTTTAGTCCCCCTTTAACAAACCTCTTTCATATAATTTCTGTAGAGATATGTTTTTTGCTTTTCAAGATGAGAATAACTTTGTCCTATTTGATCACTGCATATGGTTACTTGTATTCATATGAGTATTCTTTAACTGTGAATATATTTAAGTTGCCAAGTCTATAAAAAGATCTAAGAGCATTCTGGCCTTACCACTCAGTTTACATCATGAAATGTGCCTTCAAGGGTCTGTTTGGCTTCTGGTAAGCAGGCTTGTGAAGGGGTGCTGTGACTGGGAAACCAAGGAATATCTTGGAGAACAGGGGTACCAAACTTAGGAGTTTGGGAGGCTTCTTTATTTTGAGGAACCTAGTGTCAAGCCACTCCACCTAAATTCACGTATCTCCTGGTATTGTTGGCATATGTGGAGCACCGATTGGCTCAGTTCAGTTCCTTATTCTTTTTAAAGTAATGCCCACATCACGTAAAAGAAAATCATCACCATGCTGAAACCAACTCTCAGAAGACAGACCAAAGATAGAGTGAAGAGATATAAGAAACAGGTTTGACTTTTAGCCTCTGGAAACAGTTCCCATAAAGCAGAGGCTGAACACACTGACTGAGCCTTCAGTAATGTAACTGTCTCTATACTAACTATGTGTTAAACTATCTTCAGGACTGCTGACCATAATCTCCTAGTGTCATTGCATTTCTCGACAGCAGAAAGTAAATGCTGTTGTTCCCTTAAAATTCCCTCAGATATGTTTTATCTTGGTGCTACACCTTTGTGCTTGCCATTTATTGGCATACGTACTTCTTTGTAAGGTCCTTACGGGGAATGAATAAGAATCAATAAACCAAATATTTTACATATGCATTGGGAATTATTTTAGCACTGAGATGCTGAGGCTGCAACTTCTCACAAGTATTTTACAACAGATTTGGGAAGAAAAGAATCAAAGTCCTCGAAACAAAACAATTGTTCCAGCAGGACATACAGATATAACAGTGATTTACACAAAAAGGCACAAAAGAGTCTCCTTGATCTTCCATTCTTATTTGGGTGTTACCTATTTTTCATTCCTGTATACAAACAGGTTCTGTACAGACTATCCTTGAAAGAATTTCAGAAGTATAGGTCAAAAACCAGGAGCACAGTGGTAAATCACTCATGTTCACCGTGGTGCTTAAGCTGGTCTGCAGTGAAGTTATTTCCACACCATGACTGAATGTGACTTCTCTAGGATTGTGTCTTCAGTTTTTACTGCTTTGACAGAGGATAGGCACTGGTCTTTGTTTTGTATCGAAACTCAAAACCTCTCATTCTGTCATTTTGACTCTGGAGAGATGGACACAGTTCTTCTTGTTCTTTGTGATCACTTTTCCCCCAGATAAGCTTCCTTCAAGCTTAGATTTTCTTTTTCTGTTGAACATCAAGACGTGCTTGAACACAGTCTGAATTCTCTTACCTACCTTATCTCAATGGCCCATCATAACTTCATTCTCATGTCAGGTTGCAACTTCTAAGCAGTGAACAAAAACCCAACTGGAAGTGAGGCGTACAGGAAAAGCAGTTCAGTTAAAGCAGTTTGCTTCTCTTTTCAGCAGCATGTCCCAGTAGCTCATACAGAGTACTGGTGCTGCAGTGCTTCACACTTTTCTCAGGGAGGGGGTGGGATGAGCTGTGCTCCAGTGCTTTCAGAAAAGTTTCTTATTAGGGCACATATACCAGTGGATAAGCTCACACTAGGATATGAGGGGTTATTATTTTTGCAGAGAATACTGTCAAGACTGAAAGCCATTTGTTTCTTAAGAATTTTTCTGTTTTTCAGCAATAAACTGAAAACCTGAAATTTTCATTCTTGTTTTTTTATATGTCAAAGAGGAAAGAGGAAAAATCTTTGACATGAAAGATTTTTTACTGTATCTTTGGGCTGGAGAGAAAAACTTTTCCTGGGTAAAGAGCATATTCTAAATTGAATAGCCACATAGGGCACAACTTACAGGCTGCCCATAGAGGCTGTGGAGTCTCCTTCTCTGGAGATCTTCAAAACCCGCCTGGATGCCACCCTGTGCCATGTGCTCTAGGTGACCCTGCTGGAGCAGGGGGGTTGGACTAGATGAGCTCTAGAGGTCCCTTCCAACCTTACGCATTCTACGATTCTATGATTCTTTGTTTCAGCTATTCTGCAGACTCAAGTAGACCTTGCTCTGTTAATTCAACACAGCTCATGGTTTCCAGCTTTTTTTACAGTCAGGAACATAGAAAAATTGCTTTCATGTTTGAAATGAAAGCTGAGATACTGGTATAACTGTATGACCCCAGCAATCTAGAGTGCATGTGACTGAATTCTGCTTCCAAGCTAAGCTATGAATGCATAGTATTTCTGATTGGAGAATATGAGGCATATATACTCCCTTGTTGTCCCAGAAGTCAAAGATATCTCCACAAAGTCTGATAAAACTTTGCAGATAAGTTTATCTTTGGGCTTAGTTCCAATATGGAAAAGAGTTAAGCCTGAAAATGATTAGAAAGAGCTACAAGCAACCGAAGAGAATAGTTTCTCCCTAAGCTCAGCTGGATAATATGCACATGCAATACACAAAGCGCAGCAGAATTGAAGCCTATATTAAAGGCTATGTGCCTTTGTTTTCAGCATTGTTGGGTATATTAGAATAACAGCAATACTTTGAAGGTTTTGCAGTTTAAGTAAGAATAAGATCAATTTCCTTCTTTGGTGATTATCATATTTTGCTTTTTTTTTGAGATATGTTTCAAATACAAAGCCAAATGTGTAATATAGATGCTTTCACGTAAGCTGTTGCACCAATTAGTGGTCAAAGAGTTTTTAAAAGCACACACCCTATGTATGTTATTGTCAGTTGAATGACAAACTGGGCCTCACTTGGGCCTGAATTTTCTTGTCTACATGTCATTAGATCCTCATTTGTTCCCAATTGAAATAGCAGGAGTAAAACTAATGTAAGAGAACTAGGGAAAAGACCAATCTGTTCAGCTCAGTTGCCTCCAAAAGTCATTTTCTGCATAAGCAGCACAAGTTACAAAAACAACCTGCTCTTGCTGGAGTAACCCAGAAGTGAGAAAAGCTCCAAAATTTCCTTTTTTTCCTCCCTAGGGCTGTACAGTAAGATTGCTAAGAATATAACTAGTGAAGCTGTCCAGATACCGCAATGATACTTAAGAACTAGAGGGAGAGACTTATGAGTACTGAAGAAAGCATACTATATAAACATTATAGTCCAATGCAAATTTTAGAGAGCTCTAAATTTATATATGTCACTTCAGTCTATGCATCTACACAGATGGATCAAGTATGAAATGATTCCTTCCTTTCCTCATAAGTAAATTCTTGTTTGCTGCTGTATAGATGTGCTTTTCATATCTTCAATCTGGGATACATGTTTTTATATACATAATTCAGTGACTTCTGATGATAGACTGCCTGCGGGGTGACAGCAAGTCACTGATTCCTCCAACACTGCTTACAAAAGAGGAAGAAGTTAGTTAAGACTGAGGGCAAGTTGATGGGTGGGATGAGCCTCAGCATGTACCAGAGTTCAGCCAAGGTGCAATGATGTCTGGAAACCCCTGGTTTGCTTTCTGCTTGTCACCTTGCTATTGAGAGGTTGAGCAAGGAGCAACATATTTCCCTCCAAAAAGCATCTGGAGAATGGATACCCTATTAGTTCTGGGATAAAAGGAGCCTGGAGAGGAGGGTGAGGACAAATGTATGCAGAATGGCTGATAGAGGTTGGTTTATGAAGCTGGTGTACTACAGCAGGACAAACTCGTGGGTTGGAGACAGATACAAGAAATATTTCTGTCACTTCACAGGTCATTGCTAGTGAAGCAAAGAAGCAACTTAGCTCAGCTGGAAAAGCAGGTGAAACCCACAGATCGGCTATTGAGAAGCAAGTGCCTGACATGAAACTAACTTATCCTAGCTAGGAAGAGTTCAGTTGTCTCTTGCTAGAGAAGTAGAGCTGATACAGACTGCTTAGTGTGGATTAACTAATCAAACTTGCATAACTGTATGAAGCACTGGAACCCAGGATCCCCACTATGGGATTAATTGATTAATCTGAGAAATCCAACTCTCTAGGAGGGTCTTGTGGAAGACACAATGCATTTGTATTATTTATATGGATTGGCACTACTGAGAGCGCATTTGAGATCCTATTTTGTGTCCAGCTTGCAGAGGACCTCAGCGGGTTACAGAACTGTGTAAAAAGACTTGGCAAAAGAGCACCTCACGGTTTTAGTTCTTGAGGTCTCTTACTCAGTTCTTGGAATATTGGTTGAATTTTCAAATACATAAAAGACATCATTTGTTACTACAAAGCAGTGAGGGTACTTTTAACACTAAAATAGAGTATGGAAGAGCAGTTAGGGGATGTTTAGTTACTGGAAGTGTTACTTACAGCCTTATTAATAGCTCATTTTAATTATGTCTCCTATCTGATAAACATATTAACGACTTTCAGTTATTCCCCAGTAGAACTGTATCTCCCTTAAGATTCCTCTATTCCAAGGCAAAGTGATGAGAAATAGAAACAGCCTTTTGTGCTATGCAACCACAGCCAAGGCCAAAGCAAAAAGCACAGGAAAATCCAGTGCTGTTTTCCTATAGCTACATTTAGGGCCTGGACTTTATGCTGACATAATCCTTCTGCTGTATTTAACTTTACTGCTCTGTTTTCTGTGACCTGGCTCTGCCTAAATCAGTTGGCTGCATCTGAGACTCAAGAAGTGCAATGATTCATCCCCTGTGTTACACACATCATAACTAGATATCAAGGTAGAAAAAGAAATCAAATCATATTCTTGTTTACAGTCTATTGCTTTTTTTGTCACAGAAGAAGTGGAGGAAACAACATATTTTGAATATCTCCAAACCCATGTTTCACTCCCAAATGTTCAAAAATTGATCCAGACCACCTCTTTGAGAACAGGTTACACACTGCAGTGGAATGCATAACTTGCCCATGAACTGCTGCATATTTTGTCTTTTGTATTTACATTTTTCAAAAGGGGCAAGGGGGAGGAGGAAAGCAGGTTTTTCCAGATAAAGATATATTTTTCTTATGATGGATGAAATAAATCTGCATGTCCCTGGAGACTGCCAACAAGTTTACACCAGGAACTGGAATGAAGCCATCAACTCTTTTCACATGGGTTCCATCAGATGGCATAAAACCCATCACACCAGTCCCATACTGCTGGTCTTTTAATCACTTAAGAACGAGGTGATCTAAGGGCTGGGTATCACACTATTAATTTTCTGGGAACCAACATGACGTGCAGGGATACTCTAGCTGCCTCTGACTGCCGTTACAACCAAGGGCAGTTAGGTCTGCAAGTCTTTATAGCTTGGGAAAAAATATAAAAAAAACACTGCCAGGCTTACTCTCGGCGTGTTCAGAGCTGCTCGCATGCAAGAACTTCTGACACCTTAGAATCATAGAATCATTACAGTTACAAAAAACCTTGAAGATAATTGAGTCCAACCATAAACGCTTCAACATCATGCCTGCTAAACCATGTCCATAAGTGCCTTACCTACCCAGATCTTGAGCACTGCCAGGGACAGTGACTCTACCACTTCCCTGGGCAGCCTGTTCCAATGCTTGCCTACTCTTTCTGTGTAGAAATTCTTCCCAATGTCTAACCTGAACCTCTCCTGATGCAGCAAAGGCCATTTCCTCTTGTTCTACCTGTAGTTATTCTGGAAAAGAGATCAACCTCTACCTCACTGCAACCTCCTTTAAGGTAGTTGTAAAGAGCAATAAGGTCTCCCCTGAGTCTCCTCTTCTCCAGACCAAAGCTGCTCCCTCAGCTGCTCCTGTAAGGTCTGTGCTCCAGTCCCTTCACCAGCTTCGTTGCCCTCCTTTGGACATGATCCAGCACCCCAAATGTCTTTCTTGCAGCAAGGGCCCAAAACTGAACGGACTATTTGAGGTGCAGTCTCACCAGGGCCAAGTACAGGGGAACGATCACTTCCCTGGTGCTGCTGGAACCTGAGGCCTCATACACCCTAGCACTGAACGTGGCCATTAAAGTTTATTTATAAACCAGTTGCTGGGCCTAACCAGATTTTGGAAAAGTGGTTCAGGCTCGAACATTACATCAGAACTCTTAACCACCTGATTTCAGACTTTGGTAAAATGTGGCCTCACACGTTAACATTTTGGCTTGGTCCGTCTCTAATTAGCTGGAAGAAACGTTACGTAAGAACTTTGTTCTTTATCTCACAGCGTGTTTCGCTGCATAAAAAGAGACTCAAGTCCCATTTGCCATTTGTATCTAGCCTGCTCCTTATCTTATGGCTAATGTTTTTGCTCTAAGTCGCATGGATTTTTTTAAAGGGGAGCAGACTACAGTACCTGCAAACTGTACTGAGACCCAGAGATGGATGACTACTGACCCTTCCTCCTTTCCTGCCAGCATCCTGATTGTGCATTAACACTCCGTTCAAAGGCAACATTTGTTTCTTGGACCATCACATGTTTTAAGAAAGGTTTATACCCAAGGGATACTGTATTGGATTCCAACAGGTTACTTCATTAAATGAGCATATCAAATTTGATTGGAAGTTCTCATCAGCTTTCTGTTCCATTTAATTTTATTTTTATACAGATGAAGAAATTACTGTTACACCCATACCCACTGACAAGCCAACTACATTACTTCACATCTACTTTATAACCACATATAATTACATAACCGCTCAGTTTATTTTCTTCCAGAACTCATGGCTCCTCATAGAATCTGTTCCATCTGATCTAAGAGGCAGATTTTGGCGTAAAAATTGGTTTTCAAGACATTTACATGTTTTTTTTTTTTTCCTATATTGAATATTCCGCATTTGTTAACCACAGTTTGATTCAAGCAGATCAGCAAGGGCTTCACAGATACAGCCTGGAAAGGCTGTGTTAGTGAAGGGAAAAGACAGACCCTGAAGCAAAATATTCTGCATAAATAGTTTACTTTCATTTGGGTGTAGCTCTTTGATTACATCTCATTATCGTAGGACAGCTCCCACATTTTCAGCCCCACACTGTAAAACCTCTCTGAGTACAGTGTGTTCCCTCCACTTGGTGCCTCCTTAGTTATCTACGCAATCAGGATTCTAGCTAAAATTTCCCATCAACATTGCTCCTCAAAATCTCTCAAAATTCATTGATTTCAGAAATAAAGCAGCTAGAACTGCAAAGCATTCTCATCTGCGAAAAGCCTGTGAGGGCCACCTTTCACAAGGAAGGGGCTGGCAGATTACATTCATGTCAAAAGCATGTAATTATAGTTATATAACTAAAAATAGAATGAAAATTAGTATCTGACAATGTTTGCAGGACCACATTTTATGTTAGTATAAACTCACTGAAATCAATTAAGACAGACCACTATAAGACTGGCGTATAACTGTGGTTAAATGACCCCGAGGATTGTTTTTATGCTCATCCCAAGTTGCATTCTTAAACACATATTCACAGACCACGGGGGCCATTTGTTATAATTTATCACAATAACACTAAACAATTTGGCATAAACATATCCTTTGTCCTGTGCCAAGAAATGCTATGCACCCCTTAGATCTCCGAGAAGCCACCAGGAGCAGCAGATGTTCAGCCCTTCTTGTGAGCAGCCTCAATGTGGAAGCATTTTCATGGATGATTTTATCAACTTCTAAGAGTCGATAAAAGTTATATCCTGCAGCCCTTCCTCCTGTGAGTTTTATTTATTCTTCACATGGCTGGAGCTGCAGAAGGTCTAGTAAAGCAAAGCTCCTTGATTCTTGTTTGCTTAGATAATGTGACTGTGTATTGCAGAGCACACTAGGAGAGGCTTGCAATAAACGGCCGAATATTTCCTGTCGAAGGAAACCACTTCCATGCAGTTACAGGTCTGCTGTTAGCAAACCGAAATAACCGTGGCAGCAGCGAACCAGCTTTTCTCACACACACACTGCCGGGGACAGAAATAACGCCTGGGTAGGGCCACAATGCTTGTGGAGTCCCAGGATGGTCGAAGTGGGAAGGGGTGATGCTCCCTTAATACTCGCTTTTAAGTATCTTCAAGGAAGGAGATGCCACAAGCACTGGACAACCAGTTCCAGCACTTGGCCACCCTGGCTGCAAAAGTCACCATTTCCTGCATTCCAGCTTTTGCTTCCCATCCAAAACACAACCTCACCCTGCACACAAGCCAGTGCAGGGTGCAAAATCAACAGTTCTGCTGAGCTCTGCTGAAGGATGTCATGGTGTGGGATCCTAGAAGCAGACTCAGATCACCTTCGCCTCCCACTGCACTGCAGAAACAAGGAACAAGCTGTTTTGAGACCCATTGGATCTGAGTTTCAAGTCATTACCGAAGATAAAAGCCACCATCTGCAGCCACCTAACTGCAGGCAAAGAGGCTCTGGATGAGCAGTGCATGATTTGGATGAGGGACATGTTGGGTAAAGCCTCTCCCATCCAGGGCAGTCTCTGTCCCGGGTTTGCAGGGGACACTGCTGTTCCCGACAGTCAGAGACATTTCTTTTCTGTAAGCCAACAAATATTTTGCAGTTGCTCAAGGGACAGCAATCCTTAGGGCAGAAGTGATCCATTCTTACCCTAGATGGTTTTCTTAACTTCAGTCTATGCCGTACCATGTCAAGGTCGCATACACAAAAAATTGCTTTGCACTGATTTGGCTGAGACAGAGCTAAGGAATTTGCTACTTCAGAAAAATACTGCCATAGGGAAGCAACACCAGCATATAATTGAAATAATTTATTTACCACTAGAGCACCACAAAAACAGACATACAATGTGTTAAAATACAGAGTAATCGATCACCAAAGTACAACACAGCTGTCCTTACGTTTCTTTTTTTTTTCCTTTAAACCATGCCAACCATACAATTGTATTGTTGTTAAACACACACAAAAAATGCTGTCCTAACCCACTCAGCTAAGTGCAAAGATGCCCCCTCAGCACTATCCAACCCTATGGGGTCCAATTTTTCAAGGGGCTGCACATTTCCTGCCAAGTGTTGGGTATCACCAGGTCTCAGTGACTTTGCTGAGAGACGTGGTAATCATCTCTTCCTAAGAAAGTCTCTGGTACAAGGTCTTTGAGCTGTTGAAGTCCCATCTAAATGTCACTCAGGGGAGTATTAACATCAGATCCGAGAAGTGCTTAGGCCTCACAATATACCCCCTGTAGAGGGGAATTTTGTCCAGGAGTTTTGCACATTGTAGGATCAGGCCTAGCATCCTTGATAACTAAAGGGAAATATATGTCTAATAATCCCCTTTCCCCCAGGTTGTAGGAGCTTTATAATAAGAGCATTTCAAATATTATCAGTGCATTTCTGAGGAAAAAAAAGTAAAAACAAAAATATATGAGATTCTGGGGTAATGACTTAAAGAAATAAGGTTTTATACTTAGATTCAGAGAGCAAAAACTCCAAACCTAAGCTGAAATTTTCAGCTGCGTCCAGCGCATGGTGAGTACAGTTGGACAACCACAGTGTCTCGTATCCAGCAAGCTTCAAAACTGGCTTTGAGCTGCATTCGCGTGGTAGAGATTGGCAAAAATGTCTTTAAGCTTTTCAAGAAGTGTTCATTTTTGCTCCCTTTCCTGCCCAACAAAAATACAGTTCTCATACTGAACCTGATAAAACTACTTTTGCTGTTTTGTGCAGCAAAATCCAGAGTATTTACTACCCTGAGGAGTTTCACTGAGTTCAGTGCATCTTCTTGCTGGAGTAAATCTGGCTCACGCAAGTGTTAGCAGGACAGATATTTCACTTGTTAGTCTTAACTCACTAAATATAAATCCAAAGTCTAACATACCTCCTCCTCTGCGCTGAGTCAATGCGTGGGATTAAATCATCTGTGGGGCTACATTTCCATGTAGGCAACAAGCATAGGCTCTACTGAAGTCCAGAGGAGCAACGTGTGCAAGCCACTGTGATACTTCAGTATTACATCAGTGTTCTGCTGAAGTTAAAGAAATTGCACTTCTTAAAACTGAAAGCTCAGGAGCATCTTCCTGTTAGCATTGAGATCAATAACAGAAAATGTCCTTCTCATCCACAAAGTTTGTTTCTAGCACAGTTTCGAGCTTTGCCATGCAAAACCATTGATCATGTGAAAGGAACTGAGTGTCTCATCTTCAAGATTTTTTTGCTCATCTAGTTTGGGGATTTTTTTACATTAAATGAATAATGCAGTTTTTTTGCACAAGTATGCAAATAAGAAGAAGATCCTAGGAACATGTTTGATTTTCCTTAAAAAAAGAAAAAAAAAAAAAGCTTTTTACGCAAATTCAATCAAAAAAGAAAACTTTGACCAAGCTCACAAAATCAAGGGGCCAATCCTGCAATTCCTTATATGCACCATAGCCCGCAGTGGCCTGCAGTGCCCTTCAGGAAGCTGAAGACCAACCTCCTAACTGCAAGAGGAGCAGGAAGGTCCCTGCTGCATGACAGGCCAGCACAGGGACACGGTCCCCACCGAGTCCTGCTCCGAGGGCACTGCTGAAGCCTCTGCTTCATCCTAGCCTTCTGCACAGTGGTGAATGTCATTCTCTGTAAGGGTTTGCCTGGCCTCGGCAAGGCTGGCACATCTTTTCTTGAAAAATCTTGCTCCCTGACCATCTGTTTAAATGTCTATAGCCAAAGAAAAAAACAAAATTAAAAATTAAAAAGGCGTAGAAGTCTGAATCACACAGCGATTCAAACATTACACATGGGGATGAATTAGGGGTGAGGGAAGGAGGGAAGGAAAGGTCTTTTTAATCCATCCTTTTTATAAAACAAAAAACAAATGGAGTCAGGTAGCTTATGTCATAATGATGAACAATATACAAAGCACATGTATAGCAATTATTATAAAACATGTATTTGTAGTGCAAGTCAAAATATAGGGACTCTACTCATACTGGCCAGCTAGAGGGAAACACATGATTCTGAGTGATCAAAAAGAGCCCCAAATTCAAATTCAAACTCATGAGAGCTGACAGTATTACAGAGTACAAAAATATGGTGAAAATTTACACATTACACATAAAGTACTTATTTTTTTAATAGTTTACAAATAGAGATCTACAGGTATGTTTCCAATTAAGCTGGCTTTTACTACCCACCTATTGTAATACTCTAGGTATGGTTACATATACCAAAAGAACAAAAAATCCCATAGCATAGCTATACAGCAACATATTAAGGTCTGAAGATTAGACCAGTACATGTTAAATATTTCACTGGTTTACTAAACTGACATTTTAAATCATTTACAGTAAAAAAAAAATCTTATAGACTTGTCTTTGAGACTGAAACAGAGTGTCCTTTATTAGTAAGTTATTCAGTATTTAAAACAAGGGTTTGAGACCTTACAAGAAGCCTCCCTAGGCAGTTGGCATGAAAAAAAAGGTATTTTAAAGGCAGAGTTTCTCAAGAATGTAATAACTGAATTCTATTTAAATTGAACTAAACTAGCCATTACTTTTCAGAATCTTTTGAACTTGAGTTCCTTTAGGCTTTATATGCATTTCTGACAGCTTATTTGGTCTCCACTTTGTCCACATTTGCTGGTTTTCTTTTTTTCCAAATGGTGATATGGAAATGTTCGTTTGATAGTTTTTACATACAAATAAATAATGCACTGTTAACTCTAAAACTAAGAGGAATGGGTAGGATGCCTATTGCGTACAATACAGAGAGATCAAGTAAGGCACGGGACAGATACAGCAACTCCACTTCATGGGATTTTCCTGTTTTTTTCCTTTCACATAGTAACACTAACAAATTTCTTCCAGTGTTTATTTTTTAAAAGGTTTTTTTTTTCCCTTTAACTTTGCTTCTTGTCTATCTCACACTATGTGTAGGTGAAATGTAGGAAAAAGGCCTTCAATGTTTTGCTTCAGATGCCAGTTTTAAAAAAAAAAACAAAACAAACTTTCAAACAGTTCAGACTAGTACCGCTTTTTTTCTTCTTTTTTTTTTCTTTTAACACTGATGAACCTGGGTTTTCATTTTTCTTTCTTTCTCTCTCTCTTTCTTTTTTCCTTGTTTTTTTTTTTTTTTAATACACACACATCACGCTGTTTCAGGGTATTCTTTAGCTGCATTTGCAGGACTTGACGATCATGTTGGACAGCTGTTCGATTTTGGGCGTTTTGCCAATGTAGTACAGGATGGTGAGGGGCTCTAAATCCTGGGACACGCAGCATGGAGAGGCAGAAGCTTCGGGATTTATGGTGTTATACAAGCTGAGTACCTAAAAGGAGAGAGGAGAAAGGGGTGATTAAGCCAGTTATCCCTGCCTTCCTGACACTCTGCAAATCAAATTCCTTTCTGCTTCATTTCCTCTGATGGTGCCTGGCAGGGAGTCCACTCAAATCAACAGGAAGATTCCCGGACATTAAAATTTTAATGCATTTCTCCAGTTCAATCTGTGGTCACCCCTGTGAATTTCCTAAGCTTTTAACTTGACCAATCCCAGAGCAGGTACATGCCTGGAGTGCCACCTTTAAATTACCACATGCATTGTACTGATATTCCCATGTCAGACAACACTGGAAGGGTTGCATTTCTGACCTCAGGTTACCGTTTGCAGTCCCAGGATTTACAGGTGCACTAGAGAAGAGAGCCCATCAGTGTACAAGCTCTCTGCTGCTCCTCTCACGCTACTTTTTAGCAGGTCCATTAATGCCACCGTGCAAGACCTACGACTGCAGCAGCGGTCACTCCTATTGGGAGTCACTGCAGTAGCGTCACCAGCTCCGGAGCCTCCGTCACATCAGACTCATACGCACGGCTCCCTGCACGGGAAGTGTGTCGGCTACCCGCTGATGATACATCGGTATTTCCGAGGATGCCGTTAATGTGTTAGCTAAACACCATGTGATCTTTTCCTAGAGCTTCAGCACAACATTTACATCTTGGGGAGACAGAAGATCTGTTCAGGACAGCAACACTACTTACTTTATTAAGCAACTTTTGACTCCTTGGGTAACTATCCAAGCCACATATTTGTGACCATGACAGTTATTCTTCCTCTTTCCTTAAAAACAAGTGCTGCTCCAAACTATGCACACCATTAGAGACCATCAGCAAGGGAACATACTTGCCATAGCTATACCTGGGCCTGCTGACATTGCTAATACCACGACGACCCAGCCACTGACAGCTATGAGGGCAATTTGCACTTAGCTGTTTAAGCTCAAGGCAAACACAGACCTAGACTACAATAGTTTCACATACCAAAGGGAGAGAAAAGTGCCCCTTTGACATGAAGAGTTCTCACTGCTGGCTATGTTGATCTGATATTTTAAAGGTGGCTTGAAGAGCAGGAGACATTACTATTAGTGTGAATCTGATGGTGAAAGTCTCATTTTGTGATATCTGTCATGCCAATGCATGCCTCTTAACATTTACTGTCTAGACAGCCTTACTGTCAGTAGAGAGAAATAAGCACATAAAAACACTATTCCACTCATGCAAAGGTAGGTGGCTAAAATCCCTAAAATTAAAGACATCATTCCAGATTTTCATGAGTTCATCACCACCACAGAGAAAGAGTCTCTGGTTTACTTACAAACTTTCAGAGTAAAAGAATAAATACATGCATTGGCATATTTTCACAAAATGGCAGTAGATTCAGATCATTTCTTGGTCTGGCAGCAGATCAATAACAACAGATCTGTTGTTCAACAAATGAAGAACAGCAGATCATACAGGAGGTGATAATCATGTGGTCAGATTCAGCCACACTGTTACTCCGAGAGTGTCTCCCTTGGTACCTCTAGAAAGATTTCACTGTCATCTGTGCCATCTTTCAGTTATTCTCTTTAGTGAGCCTTCCAAAACTACACCCTGTTAATATTCAGAAACACTATTTGATACATCCATGTGCCATATTGGCAAACACATTAAAAATAAATCTCTGTGACAATACATGCCCTCTGCTTCAATTATAGCTTGAAGTCATGTGCAGGTCCCTCTGTAGGGCCGTATTTCATCATCGTGTTATTAGGATAATAAATGGAAACTTTTGGCATTAGTACTGATGACAGTCCTAGAAATGTATTTCACCCTGCAATTCAGAGCTTAAAATTACCAAAGTCGTAACTTACTCTGCTGTGCTGTGTATCTGAGCTCCATAAATATGGGCAGGCTCCTGCACAGAAATTAGCATGATACCCTTTAGGTTCATGAATCCATTTCCAGCCAAGATCCCTCTTGAAGTCAATGTAAAGTGGACGCAGGCAACAATTATCCTGCACATTCCTGGAAATAAAATACAGACAAATGCATCAGTCAGAGAAGCCTGCGCAGAGGGGCAGAAAACAATCCGTTTGCTTGCTCCCTGAAAGATGCTTTACATGCAGGAAATTCTGATTCTCAGCAATTCACAACCAAATAATCCACAACACTAATAATAGCTTACAGTGTATCTGAAATCAGGTGCTTAGGCATGGCAGTGCTTGTCTATATAGCCAAAGCTAATGGTTTGCTTGGAGAATCAATCAGTAAGCATTTTTCTCCAGATGCTCCTGAATGGCATATCTGAGTAGTTGAACCTGACAATTTCCCTATAATTATGGGCCTGATAAGCCTGGGAAGCATCCCAGACGGAGCTCAGTTTCCTGCTTTCTAGGGCCATAAGCACCACATTTGCCATTAACTTCCCTAGGAGGGCAGAGTGCTTGGCAGATATAAACACCTATCAAAAAGAAACATCAGTTTATGTTATCAGCAACTACTTTACACCTCAAAAGGACATATGTTGGTATGATTATATAAGCATATAGAACACAGATGCATAGTTACCTAAAGCAATAGGCAGCATCTAGAGCACGCTTCTTCCGCCGACTGGGCTGTTGCGACTCAAGTCTGTAGGAGGGTAATAACATTAGCAGAAGATGTGGGGTCTTCCCACTGTATTTTTTCCTATTGGACTTTAAAGCTTTCACATCACCACTGGAATATGTGTAGTCATCAATACCTTCAAAAAATACATTTTGGTGATAAACATTGTGTTGCTTTTTCTTAACAAATTAAATAAACCATCTCTTTAAAAAAATTATCTCAGAAACTGGGCAATGATGTTGTCAGCTGAACGTGCTTATTGGCAAAGTGGCAGCATTAAGACATTCACAGTTCTTATGTATCTTATGTATAAAATTGTCAGCCATCCCGCCTTCAGAACCATCAGAATGGCTTTTCAGTACATTAACTCAAATGCTGAAATAACAGAAAAGACCTTTGGAATATGTAATTTTGTTAATTTCCCAGGAAATCAGTTATTCTAGGCCTTTCCTTTGCATGCATTTGGCAAGGACATTGATCAAAGCATTTCTTCTTGAAGTGGAAATCAGTGACCTCATATTTTTTGTTTTCTCTCTTGAAACACTAAGTGCTTTATTAGTTTCTTATCTTGGCCAGAGCATGGGCAAAAGAACTCAAGGCGTTAGCCTTTTGTAGCAGTTCAAACAGCAAGTAATATGCTTTGGGCTAAGTACATTTTGAAAATTACCCTCCTGAAGCAGATAATGCTATCTAAAAAGATAGCCTTTTCATTTTGTAACATAGACAATTACAGTGATCAAATGCCATAATTGCAGTTTTAAACTTCATAGTAAATATACACAGTGGCCATAGTCATATATAGATATATATATATACACACACACACAGGAAAAAAACAATCCAACACAGCAAAACAATGGTAAAAAAAAATATAACACTTGAGACAGAATATAGTCAAATTTTTGAAAAAAAAATTGAAAAATAAATGAGCCATATCATGATATACTTGAGTAAATGAGAATTTCACAAACAGAATTTCAGCTGGTTCTCATATGACTATATTGCATATATAATGGTAATGATTTTACAATCAATGCCAATTCAGTAATAACTCCCCTTTTTGGGACTGAAACTTGGTTTAAAAACACAAGGGAAGCTATGTGATCTTGATATACTTGCGCTATCTTATTTTGCTGTCCATAAGAAGCACACATCCATAGTCCTAAATACAAACTATTACTATTATTTTACAGCCTCAACAAGCTGAATTCTGTTTTAAAGAGACAGTAAGAGCTCTTTGTTTCTCTCCACAGTTAAAAGTATAATGACATTTTAAGAAGTCTTTTCTTTTATTACCTGCAAATCTTGCTTCAAGCTCTTCACTTTTATTTGGGATGATATAATTATTGGAAGGCACGAAGGTGCAGCATGGACAATGTAAACTTATCTTAAATCCAAGGTTCCTGTCTGCAAAACATGAAAGTAAGTGGAATTGATTTTCGCATGTGGAGTGAACCTGAAATGATGCTGAATTTATGGAGAAGTTGGGTCAGGAGTGAGGGGAAAGAGTACTTGTCACCTCTGTGATGGAGCCATTCATGCACAGCCTCAGTGACATCAAAAGATAACCATTCTCCTTCAGCTCGTGTTTTAACTACTTTGCTGTCGATGTAGCGTTGTCCTGGTGATGATAATTCTTTGGATTTTAGAACCTGCAAGAAACAACCAGTGTGACTGCTTAGGTTAAAATTTAGTAGGTTTTTAAGCAAAATAAACAGCTAGGAAAAGTCATGTAGAAAGAGAGCATTGAACTCTTGCCTTGCAATACAAGTGGACAAGAGATCACAGTAAAGTAGGACATATTTTGTTACCATTTTCAATAATACTTACACTGGCCAGATCATGCCAGATGCTAAAGTAGAGCCTACACAGTATGTCATACCCAACCATAACTAATCTGTGCTGTTGCTTTATCAAGGGTTTCAGTTCTCCCTTCGATTTTAGTTACTGGTCACACATTAAAAAGAAAAAAGAAGTATGGTTCATACAACTAATCTGGGGGCATGCAGAAACTCTGTGAGGTGTGAAACTTAGCCTCACAGAGATTTGTGCAACAGATGATGCTGCTTCTGTCCAGATTTTGATCGCACCTGGGTCAGTATTTGTGTCACAAGGTTTATCAAAGCTAGCTGGGGAGCACACAACAAAACTACCTTTAAGGAAAAAATAAAAAAGCCTCCTCGCCTTCAGGACACAGCAGCACGTGCCTGGGAGGTCAAGTCTTCTTTATGTCTAAATGACTGAGCAAGCACTTTCCTCACACGAGCATAGACTGCTATTATTTTCTCTCACTTTTGAAAGGAAACACTTGGGCTGTTGGCTGCTAACAAGTTTCTAGTTTCCTGGTTATTACTGTGTTGATAGTTTTGTGATGCAGGGAGGCAGAACGCAATGCAATGTTAAGTCAATTCTAATCAAGAACATATGATAATACCACACTGAATCTTCTGGCATGTCAGCCATGTGACTTTGTACTTTGTTTGGGAGTTCTTCCTTTATCTTACTACCCAGGTCTATCTCCAAATGAATAACTGGCAGACCTTTATCACTGGGTCCTCTTATTTTCTGAACCTAGACATCTAGCAAACTGTGTTGGTATAAAAATGGTGAAAATGCATAAAATAAGTAAAGAATTTTTTTTTAAAAGAGGTGTGAAATTATGTAATTATGATAAAATTATGCTTTTCCAAAATGAAAAAGAAAAAAAGGCAACACTGAAACATGCATATTGTACGTGCCCAACACGTGCCCTTTTTATTTCATTGGAGCTCTAGATCTCTCAAACACCAACCGTGCATTTGATGCAAACGATAACATTTGTCCGCTGACAGGAACAGAGGTATAAGAAGCTCTAGCTCTTCCTTCTGATCAAGGCATTTACAGTAGGAAGTGAAAAGACAGTCCAAATCCAGAAAATTATGAAATGCCCTTAGGTAGAAATTGAGGGCATTCAAGCATTTAACATTGGGGCCCCTTTTTTATAAGGTAACCTTCAAACAAAGTGTTTGAACAACTGTTTATAGAGAGCCTGGCAGCAGCAAGGAGGCTCTCGTTGCTCAAAAGTGCCAGAGGGATAAGAGAATCAGTAATCACTGCTGGGAAAGTCCCAGAGAAGCACAAATATAACTTTGCCTTCCCTTTGGTCTTTACTCAAGTGTTTTTGAGAACGTAACACAGCTGTCATTCTGCAGAGATATGTCTGAGGAGGGAAAAAGAAAAGGCACAAGAGACACAAGAATTTGGTTCTCCCATTCCTTTCTGCACAGTCATGTCTTTCCTAAGACGCCAAAAACTGCACAGCTCACCAGCAGGTTTGGCAATGATGTAAGGATCTAAAAATAAGTAACACGTTAAGAGCAACCTACTGTTAACTGTAATTGGTCTTCAGTATATCACAAAGACTCAGCTGCACCTTGGAATCCAAAAGAGAATGTCTTTATCCCAATCCCACTCCCATGAAAAGACAAAAGTCAGAAGCTGTCAGCATGTACCTGGCAGGAAGCAAAACTACGACAGATGCTCACTACACATATTCAAAAGTAGTGAGAAAAAACATCATGACCTATGAACTGAACGATAAGAAAAGCATTGGCGGGTTTCAAAACAGTGTGGCATCAGTGTGGATGTAAAACAGCTGTGAAAGCCATACTGTACGGCCCATACTGTGACTGCTGAGAGTGGGTCTTCTCTCCAAATAGTTTATGTAGCATGTTTCTGTAAGAAAATTATACCATAACAAATGAGCTAAAGGGTCGCAAACTAACTATTTCTTAAGTAATTTCTATGATCAACATCATGGGTTTAGTAGTAGCACTAGTAGTTCTAAGGTAAAAACTGTGAGAAGGGCCGTATTTGGTGAGATTATAAAATCTGTTTCAATCTATGCATTCTACATGATGATAAATGAAGTGGTGTAGCTGTAAAAATTTCTGATCTGTCCACAAATACAACACGTTCTTCAAATGTATACTCCATAAATTACTATGTCATAAATACTTGAGGGGTTGTCTCCCCCCTTCGATTCACTGCTTTGTACTTCACTTCTGGTCATACCTTCTGCTTCAGTAACACATCCTTTTCTTCCAATACACACTCAAGCCCCTTTTCTTTGAAAAACCTCTCTTCCAGTACTTCTGACACTCTTCCCACAAGAACAATTAGATTTGTTGCAAAAAAAGCACAGCCTTTTGTATACCTTGAAGCTCCTGTGCTTGAATGTCTGCCTACTTCTTACAACTACTCTGACTGGTCCCTGGAGAGATACTACCTTTAACGATAAACTTTGCTTTACCTATAAACATCACCTTGTCTTTGTACGTAGCCCATCATAACCACATCAAATCCCACTATCAGATTGCCATTTTAATGCTCTATCAGCTTAAAATATTGCTGTATAGCTTATATTTGCAGGAGCTAAGCGAAAGACTGAGAAGTGAAGGCCTTTGTCCAAAAGAGTTTATCTGTAAAATCTAATTTACATTTTCAGTGCACCAAAAGTATTAACAGAAGACAAAATTAAAAAAAAAAAGAGCATAGGAGGGAATAAAACCTAAAATCTGCATGTAAAAGAGGTTATGAGTAAAAGTTCCACTTTATTCTCCTTTATCATTTTCCTCTTGCACCTTATCTAAGCACTCCCTCTTAAAAAGACATAAAGAGTTTGAAATCTCTTTGAAACCCAACCTGAACTGCTAGGGTTATTTTTTTGTGTCTTTTTTTTTTTTTTACATTTGGTGCATCACCACCTGCATGTAGAAATGCCAGATTCAATCACTTGCATGACCAGGAGACAGAAATTCCACATACACAGACAGCCTCATCCCCCTCACTCACTCGCAGCACATTTGAACATCTGCAGGGTTAACTAGCTGACAATGTGCAAAAAGTGCACACATGCAGGTGAGAGCTTGCACACCTTTACACATGCATGAGCGAAAGCTCAAGACCAAAATATTCTAAATTTGGGCTGTGCAAACTCTCTGCAACATTTAAATGTGGGTTTATCTTCTAGGTAGATCTGTTTCTTTGGTGTTGCTTTCAGCAGAGGGATAATGCATCTCTGCCATTTTTAGAAAAAGGATTAGAGAGGGAATATATGCCCATGATCATATGATGTGGGGATTAGCACAATAAGTGGACATGTTAAGAGAAGGTTAGCCAGTAAACTTCTGGCCCAGGGTGCACAGTAATTTTCCTTCAGTAGCACTGCTTTAAATTTTAAAAACATCACTTTTTTTTTCGTCTGACTTCTTTTTGTATGAGATTCCTCCCTTTCTCATGAAAGCAAATTCGTAGCCACAGTATCTTGTATACTTCTCTTCTAGATATCATTTCTTAAGAAGAGCCTTGCCTTCTACAGATCATTTCCTCGGGCACTGCTAATCCTTCTCACAGCATTTTTTCTATTCTGAATTTTCTTAAACACATGAAAAAGACTTTTAACTATACCCATGATATCTAAATATCCCATACATAAAGATACTGTCAGTACTATAACAACACAGAAACAAATAGCAAAGAAACACACAAATAAAAGTGAATTATCTAAATGAACAAAGCAGGTAATTGTTGGAAAGGACTAAGGAAGGAACACAGACAGTTGCAAATGAAGAATTGCTTCTGCTTTTCCATCTTCATATGTCTAGGAAGCCCCATCGGTGTTCTCAGCGATGAGAAGATTTACTTGTTACCTATATCAAGCCTACCAGATTTACAGTATTTACATTCATCCTGTTGAAATCTCCTCCTCTTTAGTTCTATAAAGGCATTCTGTCCAATCCTGCTTTTAAAGGGGAGATTTTTAAAGGAGAGAATCGCTGCTCTGTTGGCAGTGATTCATCTGCGTTCCTCCCTGTCCGTTATGATGAGACTTGACCCCCGTGCTGCCTTGCAAGCATATCCTGAATCACCACAATCTGTGCAATTAGAAACCAAATGACTGAGCTTCACTGCAAGCTGGCTGCAGAAGAACAACAAATGAGTTTCCTGAAAGGGCTGATCTCTAAAATACTCTGCCAACTGCTCTTTTTATTTGTCAGCTCAACAGGAGTGCCTTAACTGATCTATTCTTTAAATCTAAGTATAAGAAAACTAAAGTAGTTATAAAAATACTGGAGGATAAACCTGTTGATGTGCATGCATGCTTATACTCCCAAATAAGATTTGTATAACAAGTATCACTCCGTGACCATAGCTCAGTTCCAAGCATAAAAATAAGGATAATGATTATATTAGTATGTATCTTATAAACTGCAAAGTACAGTAAGAGCACTATATAAATCGAAACAAGAAACAAAATAGTGTTTGCAAAAATAGTAGAAATGTCTTCTTTAAAAAAATGAGGCAAGTTGGAGGCTGCTAAAAATCTGAGTACCAGTATTTCACGTCAATGTAATTATAGCAGTTGAAAAACAAAAACAAGAACAGAAGAAAAAACTCCAAGATCCAAGATTCCATTAACAGAAACTGATAAATATTTTGCTCAAATGTTTGTCTACTTCCTTTCTCATATATGTGTAAGCAGCTAAAGGAGGGGATAGCTGAAGGAAAACATTAGTGTATGTATTCTAAACAATAACTACTGAAAGCAGTCTCCAGAGCAGCCTGGCTATGTGACTCATGGCACATATCACAGGAAAGAGCTCTGCAGAAGGACAACTGGTTCTTTCAAAGAACTAGAGCTCCAGAGGAGCTTACTTTATTTCAGGCTTAACAGGCCTAACCTGTAAATATTCGTATTTTCCTAGAGATAACACAATAAGATGCCAGAGAGTAAAAAAAAAAAAAAAATTAAGCATAATTCACAGTGCAATAGTTTTGGCTAATAAAATCATCACCTCCCAGAAACCAAACAAGCACAATATTGACTGCGGCTCGGCAGTTTTGATAAACAGGCTGGTGTTCATTCATCTTCATTCATCTACTGAAGCCATTAAAACTGTAGGCACACATCAAGGGCTACACTTCAGCAACAAAGGCATTCTGTAACCAGTTTTGAGAACCATGGTCATCAAGAGGTAGGGTTTATCTTTTGGCGTTGCATGTGTTCTTCAAAACAAACTGAAGAACTTACAAAACATAGCAAGAAGATTATCTATTCGCCTAAAAATACCTATCTATCTTATATTCTGCATTAACCTGGAACTCAGGATGGTAACTGCAATCAGACAGTGTGGTTTCTAGCTATCACTGAATGAAAGTAAATACAGTATTATCTTGTTAAAGCCTCCTATTAATCTGTTTTTTTTCTTTCCATTTGCTCTGAACTGCCTGATCACCTCCCTCCAGATGCTGCTGACTCCCTGATGACTTCTTTCCCCTCTCTACCATCTCAGACTTCAGTGATGTTCTTGTATTACAACATCTTGGCAGATTCACTAATCATTCTCTTACTTATCAGTCATTATCCGTGGTTTCCACTGGAACTTCAAGGGCCTTTTACAACAACGGCAATAACCTGACGTGTACTTGTGATCACAAAGTAACTCACTCCAGGCAACGAGATCCAGCGAGAAGTTACATGCTGGTTAACATCAGAGCAGAGAGAAGCTCAGCTGTACACAACACTGTGCCTGAAAACAGCCACTTAGGATAACCTCTTTGGAATTAACAGAATACTGCAAGGGACTAAAACGTAACCCTGTGTAATATAACTGGATTCCTGAGATTTGCATAAGCAGCCTCTTGTGGCTTCAGAATCTGTATGCAGTTTGCTGCCTCATTCCAAATCCCAAAGGCCTCTTCAGACAGCTCTCAGTGACTTCATCCAGTCCTTCCTGAAGATTAAAGTTAAAAAACAACCTCCATGTTAGTTCCCAGTCGTTTCTTATTCTCTTGTTCAAGGCCTTGGGTACTGTCTTGGACACAGGGTAAGCAACCTTTAATTCTACTTCAAACCACTACAATCTCTTCTCTCCAATTTGTTGCTCAGTGTATGTGAAAACATACGTTGTAAAGTGCAAAACCTCCACATAGCACATTTTTCAAGAAAATCAAAAGTCTACCAGCTATCAAAATATTTGCTTTTTCTTATCACCACTGGTGCAAGAAACCAACTGCATATTTTTTGAAAAAATTATCTATGTGAATTTGCAAGCTCTTTTTGTAACTACTTTTGCCAGAGTTAAGCTAGATTCTGCTTTCAGTGCTCTGGAGTCAAAAGGAGTTTATAGCTCTCCTGTTTATCAATGGAAGTTTTTCCATTACTTGCAAGGGTCTCTGAATCAGGCTCAAACTGAGGGCAGAATCTTTAGAGACTTGTATATGAGATGCACAGTGCCTGCCAAATTACAAGGTATGGAGTACTTGCCAAAGTTTTAAAAAAGCTGTAGCTTTCTGATCCATCTGCTCTGAACTTGCCAGACACGTTCTTCATGCAAGCTTGCAAATAAAAAGAACGTATTGCACGCATAACCCAACCCTCTTTATATCTAGATGGGCCACAGCTGCAGGAAGATTCCCTCACTGTGCTGGCTGCGACTCCCTGAAGGGTGAAAGAAGGTGAAGTGCAAAGAGGGTAAACAGAAGAAGGGCCAAAGAGGGTCAAAAAGAGAGGGGGCATCAGATAGTTTAGGGAATCACTGAGACTGATTCGTTGCATTACCCCGTGGTGACGGGATGCGCCTCAGGGCCTAAGAGAACGCATCGTGAGGAGGGATTTCCTCCCCATTTGCTCCCCAAATAAGGCCTTCCTCGTGCCACTGAAGATAGATGTGCAGTATAAGTTCGGGATGCAGCTCTGAGGTTGTTCAGTCTGATTTATGTTTAACCTGGCAGAAAGACTCTACATTGCATAAGCAATAAACAAGACTGAAGGGTCTGGGGTCCTTCTCCTGGAAGATTTTGAAATAGTGAGTGCAATTTCCTGCCATTTAAGAGATTTTAAGATAGCTCCAAAGAAAGATTTTATGTAAAATGAAGCAAAACAACAAAAAAAGTCCTGTAAACTTATCTAGTATTTAGCTGCAACTTGCCAGAAGCACATTATGTTTTATTAAAACATCAACAAAGAAGCCAAAGTCAACAGCGACAGAGCGGGTTCTCCTGTCCCCCAGCCAAACCCCCCGAGCCCTGCGGGGTGCTCCTGTGCTCATTTCTCCCCTAAGCGCAGGTCGCACAACCCCTGCCCTCTCCTTGGTCCAGCCCCAAGAGCCTTATTTCGCTGTATGATACACATGAGCTCCTTGCCAATGAGCTTCAGACTCTTTCCCTACACCTCTCCTCCACAGGTTTTCCTCACAGACACAGTACTGAGAAAGGCACACAAGGACTAAGGAGGCCCAGGCTCATTTTGTTGTCTCATCATTGCTGGCTGAGTGATGCCCAAAGCAATTTTTGCTGAGGGCCTGTCATCTTATTTCCATGTCTAAAAAGGCTCTTTTGACTGAGGACTCAATCCTTTTCCTTTCTTCCAGACAGTTCTGTTGGTTAGCTCGCCCCAACGACACCACTCCCCCCTTCTCCTGAACACTTTCCTCTCTACGGACCTGCAAACATCTGCGCTACCTCCTCATCACTTTGGGGCTTCCTAGCACAGAGCTGGAAAGCCAAGCTAATATTCTTCAGCGTGCTGGCAACTAAGCTGCTGACTTTGGTTGAAAAACGTGTCTGTCGGCATACCTGGCAGATCGCAGCTCTGATCGCAGGCGCTCGACCCCACGAGCCAGAGGGCTGGTTCAGACGCATGCCCCACTTTCCTATGCCCCATAACGTAGGCTATCATCTGCTAGGGGCAATAAATCTGTCCATCAGCTCAGTGTCCTGGATTTGCGCACACAGTAACGCATAGCTGGGAGGATGCACTGGCTCGTGCCACGGGATATGACATCCCTCCTTAAGTCATCTGCAGTAACTGCTCTGTTCCTGGCAGGAGGTGGCTGCACTGCAGATAAGCTCTCGAGTCACAGCACGTATGACGCGCTGTTAAATACTTCCCTTAACCCACGCTCGTAGACCGCTTGCCAAAGGTTCTCTATCCACAGTCTCAAATGTGCTAAATTTCTGTAGGGAATACAGTGTCAGGGAAAAAACAGGGATTCTAGAACAATGAGAAAGCAATTTACTGAAATATACTGCAAATTAACTTCCTCTGACCCTCTAGGCCTGAGTGGTTGCTGGGGGGGCTTGAGGGCAGGGGGGAAAAAGAGGTTGGTAGAGCAGAAAGTTATTAGGTCCACACTTCATACTGTGTTTGACACTTCAAAGAGCGCTGTACAGTTGCCAAATAATGTAACCTTGCAACCCTTCAGATTATAAGAGTCTGGTTTCAGGAGAGCGATACAGAAACTGAGAGACCCAAATATATTACTTTATATGTGGGTCACAGCGATGGCAGTCAATTAAAATCAAATGCCCCAGGTGATATTTGTAATACAGATATCCCGCAGCAGCTGACAGCCACAAATCCTGCTTCCCGGCATTTTGCTCCATGGCATAAGAGACAGCACTTTGTGCTCTTGATTATATTGGAATCAATCTGGAGCAGCTCTACTGCAGTTAGTGCAAATTGCCTCAGATTTGCACTACCGAGATTTGGCCCAAATTTACAGTAGCTTACTCTCAACATGTTCCCTAACTGAATAACAAGACAAAACACTGTCTGAATTAGACGTAAGGCATCTGAAAGACTGACTGTGGTTTAAATTTAAATCTGACTCATAATGGGTAATATGTTCCATAGTATCTTCTTTTTTATACCTCCAAGTGAAGAAAGAATCAGTCCTGCCTGAACACTGCAGGAACAGCTGGACGGACCAGGATCTCCTGATGCAGACGGAGCAAAGTCCTACTCTCGCTTTCCTCAAATTCTTAACAGTAACGTGATGTCCCCCTTGGGCTTTAACCTGGTGCTGCACATTTAATCTGGCTCAGCTCTCTCTTCTTCTGATATTTCGTGTAGTGCATTCCATTGCTCCGCAGCCTATCAGGTACCCACACATGCAGCAGCCTCAGGTAACGACAACATTAAAACCCAGCGCTTCAGCTGCATTTTTGATGATGCTTTATGATGTGTTACCAAAACATGGCACTGTTTCCATAGGAAGCAATTATTACTTGTTATTGTTTGACAATCTGTACATAATAAAACTACCTTAAAAACAATACCACAACACTCGCTGAGCAACTGGTTTTCACTTGTCCAGCTTTGTGGCCATGCCTATTCATTTTTTGGAATGCTTATTCATAAAAGACAATTTTTCCTGAAAGGTTCGGGCACTTTATTCATAAATACAGAAGCACCTTAATAAAAGAAAGATGTGATGAAGTCTTCAAAGCAAGCAAGAAAAATGATGAACAAAGACATTCTCATAACAACTGAGCTTTATCTGATCAAATTTCAATAAAGCCTGCATTTGGCATAAATCTTTAAAAACATAGCAAGGGCCACTGGAGGATGCTAAAACTTGTTTATTTAATATTATTCCTCCTCCCTTCCCCCAAAGTACTTTATCCTCTTAATATTTTCTGAAGACTTGGTGTACGTTAAAAAGCGCATCAACTGAACACACTTGAATGGAAGGATGGGAAGAGGAGCACAGAAGAGCTCTGCATCTGAGCCTCTGCTGCCTCACTTCCTTCCAGCTCCCCACTCTCCAAAGTGCTGATGTCCAGTAACTGTGAGGAACATATCAACCCTCGCTTTCGAGGAAAAGGAACACCAGAAAGGATATTTAGTGCCCTTAATAAATGCGGTTCTCTGCGCCTTCACTTACGATAGTCAAGAAAAGAAAGCAGCTTTTGTATCTATCTTATGAAAGAAACAATTTCTACTTCTCTGAGTTTTCTTTTATTATACTCTATCATAAGAATGCTTAATATGCACACTGGGCTTCCCATCTGTACAGGAACACACAGATGTTGGCAGACTAATCCTTAAATACCAAGGATAGCATTCTTGGTGAAAACAGACATTAAAGGAAACCGTTTCCATGCTCAGGGATTACAAGTCACCCAGTGGCTTCCGTGGACAATTCGAGACATGACACTGGAGTGCAGCATGTTGTACAATGCTGTCAAGGACCCTGTTTGACACCACAGAGAGCTAACAGCAGACACAGGTGGGAACTGGGTCCTGCTCTTCCTGTTCCAGGGCCCCAATAGAATGGTCCAAATTGCCTTACTGGAGTCTGTGCAAACAAGGCTGTAGGAAAACACAAAGTTCATTTCTGATGTGGTTTGGAAAAAAGACATAGGTGTTAGCCCTGGGAAAGCTTATACAACAAGGTGCAGTCTTTATTTATTTATTTATTCCAGCAATTCAAGTGCTAGGTCTGTAAGGTCAGAGGACCACACACACACACACACACACAAAAAAAAAAAAGAATTAGAAGGAGAAATATGTGTATTCTGTTTGCTTTCCTCTCTAGCCATTCCTAAAATAGCACTTGGGCGCTCTATTGTCTTTTTGGTACCACTGGTGCATAGCACTATTAATTTGTCACTGGAATCAGAATCAGAGAGCTCCAGGGGAGCAATTAACAAGATTTGCATGTGTTCAGGAAGGGCTGCTTTCCCAAGGAACCAAGTCAGGTGAGATCCTACTCTCCCTATACGACTTCTGCATCTCTTTCGGCTTGACAGAGAAAGAGGAGGGGACTCCAGAACAATCATTCCCTGAAACGGGTATGAGAAGAATTTGAAAAACCCTCATCAAGTAGATCTTGAACAAAACAAAACAGTTAGCAATCCTGAACTTGGTTGGAGAGTAAAAAAAAAAAGTAATTAAGTGTTGATTATACAAGAAGAAAACATTTACTCCTTCTGGACATAGCACTGCCAAACCCAGCCAGCACATCTCACCAGAGGACAGAAATCAGCATTTATGCATTGAGGAGGAACATCAGGCACACATGCCAACTCTGCTGGCCATCTCCTCTGTGAGGCTCTGTCCAGGCATGGCTTTTAATATTGGAAGCACAGAAGTTTGAGAAATTCTTCAAACTCTAGAAAATCTATTTGCCTCTCCCATTTCTATTGATATGAGCACCTTCTTCATTTTCCTCTTTTACTATTTACGTATCTGTGCTTTTTTACAGCACTAGATACTTCTATCACTGCCTTGTTTTGAAGTTCCTCCTGCATCAAAGGCAGCAATGCTTTTGACCCACCCTTCTCCACCTTGAGCTGCCTTAGGTTCTGTCTGCCTTCTGAAATCACATACTGATTTCTACACACTTCCCTTCAACTTCTCCCTGCTTTTGCTTCTCTGTGAAACGCTCACTGCATGCTAACCTCAAGTGCTGAGATGGAAATCACACTTAGCAGTATTTATGGACAGTGATTCTCCTACAGCACGAACTGCTGGTAAGGAATCCATGCAATTCACATCAGCCATCACTGAGATAAATGAAAATGTAGATACAAGCTTTTGTAGAGAGCTGCATACAAGAAGTGGTAAACATGACTGAAGGAAAAGTTAAAAAGGGATAGCAGAAAGATGAAGGCCACAGAGTATCTGGAGCTTATAAGGAGTAAAGCAGAAAAAAAGCACTAGCAGGCAGCTCTATCATTTTGATAGGTGCTCTGCAGGAGAAAAGTTCCAGAGACAGCCTGCTCCTCCACGGACAGAGCAGCAAAATTAACATGCCTAACATTTGCTGGCTACCTTGGGCTCGCCTTGTCTAGCTAGGAAAACCTCTACTAAAGCTTGTTAACATACAGAGACTGTTCTGGGTGGTTGTGATGGTTCGTATACAGGACAGAATTTTGCTTTTTTTGATTATAACACCATCTAACCAAGTTTATAAATCATCTGATGTCGATGGCTGAAGTGCTCAATGCAGTTTTAAAACAAAAAGAATACAGATAAGCCTTATCGACCTTCATAAGCAGAGCAGCCATCCAGTCACTTTCTTTCTCCCTCCTCAGTTCCAGAATTTCCTGTTCTCTCACTTCAATCCCTGGGCCAGCATAGAGAAATGAATCAGACCCAAATTACTATGCTTTGAAACTCTATTAACAAAGTCATTTCTGTCTGGAACAGTTAATAGACTTATCCTGAGCACAGGCCACACAAAACAAATTTAATTTCTCCTATGCAAACTATATCATAGGTCAGATGCTGGAAGACAGAGATACTTTAGCACTACTGCTTGATACATCATTCTGTCATTTACTTAAGGAAAGTCATCAAGAGTTAACTTTAGCAATCCTCTTCTGTCAGGATATGCTGAAGCTCAGAGTCCTGGGGCATACTTTCTAGAAAAGTTTTGCATATTTCAGCTTCACACGATTTTGGAAGATCTTGTTCTTAGAAGAAGGCCAGGAAATGGGAGGTTACTTTTGAAAGAAAGGACTTAAATCACTTTTCCCTGTGATATGCTCTACCTGTCAAATGGGTATAACGCTAGTTGATCTCAGAGAAGTGCTGTGAAAACCAATGAATTTATACATATAAAGCGCTTTGAGATAGGGAAGTATAAAACTTTACTATTCTTAGCAATTTGCTAAGTTGTTCCCTGGACACCTCAAACCAGTTTTTCAAATGGATGTTACGGGGCAACAAAACAGAGCAAGGACCGGAGCTTTACCTGGTACAGCTCTATGCGTTGTTCTGACACCCGCGCCTTCGAGTTCTGCAGTCGGAAGACTCGGAACTCTGCCTTCACCAAGTTGGAAGCATTTTTCTCCATCGTTGAGACATCAAATCTTACAATTCTGAAGTAAAGGCTGTAATAGCTCGGTGGGATGGCATCTGCAAGAAGTCAGCATATTTTTTTTTAATAATAAATATATTTTTCTTTCAAACACTGTAATACAAGACAGCCTCGGGAATCGGTGAGGGAAATATCTGTAGCATGATTCAGTTTCCAATGGCCAATTTAATATTATTAACAATTTAACCCCCTCAAAAAAATAACTCACATGTGTTTGATTATAGGAAGAGTATATTAATAAAAATGAATAGTCATTTCCAACTGAATTTCAGGGTGCACATTTAACCCTGCTCTTTCAATGTACTGGTGGAAAATCCTGCAGACTAATAAATTGGGAAAGATTCTTAACAGTTGGTATCTGTCAAATGCTTCAGACTTGCATACAGTTCATTGGGTCTGCTAAGAAGACAAATGTAACTGCAGATCATTTGCTCTGTATGTTCTCTGAATCCCATTCCCTCCTTCTCCCCATCCCAAATTTGGAGTATAAATAAAGTATAAATTAGCCAGCTTCAGATTTCATTTTCTATTTAGTAACAAAAGAATTTTAGCAGAATAAAAAATTTATTCTGATTCTAATAACTAGGACAGGGAGAAAACAGAATTACATTCATCTGGATTGTTGGGAGCGGTAAAAGTCAGAAAGGTAACAACCCCTATTTATACATGGGGGCAGGGTGGAAAAAAACAGTTGGCAAAAAACAAAACCAAGTCTTCAATAATGCCTTTAAAAACAGGCTTCGGTTTAGGTTTCAAAACAGTCTCTTCTTTCTTTCCAGCTGCACATGCTGACTGAGGTCAAGCAGCCGAGCACTTGTGTGTAATCCCAACTACCCGCCTGGGTTCAGTGACTATGTCGGGCTGTTCCACCTCATCCTGGCCAAAAGCACACACAGAAAACCGTGCGTGAGGCCGCTGACCATGCTCCCACCCCGGGACACTCTCCACACCCTGTTGTTTGGCAAGAGGTTCCTCGAGCTGTGAGAGGGCATCAAAATTGGGATGAACCGTAGGGACTCAAAGGGCCTGGTAACATCTCTGCCATGCTGATGGATGGGAAGTCTTCCTCTTTCTTTGCATTTTTAAAAGCAAAATGTTTATAGGAATGAGAGAAGGAGGAAAGTTTGATATATTGCTCTGAGCAAGACAGCAGTTCCAGGCAATATGAAGAAGCACTGCTCTTGGTAACACATTTAATAGGGAGGTTGCCACAGCTCTTCAGATGATAAGTCTTTCTGGGCTTAGCCTGGCTGCAGAGTAAGTACCAACAAGTCAGTCAAGAGAAGAATAAAGTAAAATATTTATTCTGTCTTTATAATATTCAAGAAAGACAGAAAATGATCAGAGGTGAACACTCCTAAAGCAATCCTAGATATGGACAAGCTTAGAGTTCAACTCTAGATGCAATGTGAGACAAGACAAGTCATCAAAATTCTTAAAAAGATTGCTGAAAGTGTACTTCCCAAAGGAGATCCTCAGTACGGTCAAAAGTGTGTGAGGTATAAATACAGGAAATCCCACGCTTCTTTACGGTCCCCTTTAAATAATAATAATAAAGAAATGTTCTCAAATTTCCACACATGCAATGATCTGAAGTAAACTGCATCATGATCAGTATTCTTACCTAAGAGGCTTATTGACATTTTTTTTTGTTACAATCTTATAATGAGAATACAAAGAAGAACATACCAGAATTGTTCTACTAAAGCTCAAGAGTATTAGTCTTTCTCTCAAAATACTCAATGAAGGTCTTCTAAGAAAAGCTTAACCTTTAATGGTCATCTTAATTTTGACAGATTTTGAAAATTTTAATAAAAGCTATATTGTTCAGATATCATATCCTTATTTAAAAAAAAAAAGTCTCTTAAATTTACTTTTCTGTTGTAGGAAGCTATACATACCACTTGTTCTTCAGCCAAACCTAATCCTACTAAGAATATAATTTGACATAATAATATGTGTATATATATATGATTTATGTTTCCAGGATGAATTTTAAGTTGTCCTTCCCTGTCATTTATTTGAGACATCAGCCTGTAGTTGTAGGCTGACGAACACTTGCCCTGGCACACACAAACCCTGTTCATCTTTACTGTATTTCATATTCATAAAATTGTATTTGATCCCGTTTGATTTTAATTAAAGTTTCTGAGTTATTTCCACAGATTTCTTCTTCTCTCTTTGCAGAGCTGTATTTTTTTTCAGCTTCATTTTCTCTATCTTAGATGAGATTGAATCAGATTTATATATACATTCATAGATTCCTGTGTGTTAGGAATCTGCACATGTGTATCTGAAAGGATTTTCCTACATCACCTCTGCATTTTGTATCTTTTCTCTATTTATTGTACAAAGAAGATAGAAGACAAATGAATACTGTTATAATATGTATGTTTTTGTATTCATGCATGTTCATTCATGTATACTGTGAACAAAAGACTACTTTATGGGACGAAAGGTATGGGACACCAATAAACTGACAGGAATAAATTCTTATCTTACAAAAGTTTCTTCTCCTACAAGGTAAGTTTTACTTCTCATGAAAACACATAAGAAATCTGATTTACTTGTTCTGTCATTCACAACAGTATTCACAGAAAGACAATTCAGGAAGAGGTCTTATTCATGGATAACTAATAAATAAATAAATAAATAAATTTGCCTCTTTACTGACTGGAGTCCCTCATTTGTAGAAAAAATGACTGACTGCAGAATTGGGATTTACATTAAACTTAATCAACATTAACATGGAGACCTTTATCGAGTTTACAAGGTTTTGTATTAGCCTTTAAGTGATTTCAGATGATGTAATTTATATATTTTTGTGACTCCACCTCAACCTGACAGTTGTATCAATTCAGACTCAGTTGGACACGTCTGGGCTCCCCTCTGATTTTGGCCCAGTGATTTCAGTAGGTGCCAGGTTAACTTTGACCAGTCTAGCCTGCAAACATAGTTACGCTGTTACAGAGTAGACTCCTTAAGTATTCTTTGAAAGATTATCACTAATAAGTGGAATTAAATCAATATGTTTCCTGTAGCTAAGAAAACACAATTTTCTTTTGTTTTGGAGAGAGGGAATAGCAAATGCAATCAAAGATTTCATCTTTATTGTCTTTAAATTATTCATTAATTCAACCTCAAATCTCTGAAGACTTCCAGCTGTAATAATCATAGTCACAACCACCACAGTAAAACTGAGGCAACAGTTACAAAACACAGTTGGAGAAGGTGAAAGCAGCATCCCTCCACGTCCCTTCAGCTCAACAGCTCACCACTTTCACCACTCATTCAAGATACGAGCACCCTGCGATCAGCCTTTTGCTTCTTTTCCTACTCAAATAAGTTCTATTCCCAAGGCCCAGGTTCAAAGGTGGTATGTGAATGTCCTTTGCTGATGGCTAAGGACAGCGCGGTTGCTGAGGCTCTGACTCACTCTGCTCGGTGCGGTGGAGAGGTTGAAACCCAGGCACCCTCTGTGCTAACACTGAGGACAGAAAACAGTTGTGTTCCTGTGGAGCAGGAGGGATGCAGGGAGCCTCTCCAAGGTATGGAGCAGTGCAGTCAGCAGCCTGATACCTGCCCCTAGTATTGCTCCAATTAATACTTCTGCGGGACGGAACAGTGTCAACAGGAAAGACTGACCACATCCTGTGACCTGCGGCCCAAAATAGCATGCAGACACCTGGGCATCGCTCCTGGCAGGAGAGAGCGATGGAGCCAAGTTCCCTGAAACTGAGAGGGGGAACCAAAAGAGTTCGTTTCATCTGAGGAATATTCCCCAAGTCAGGGATTTCCTCCAAGAAAGGATGACACTTTTGCCTTCAACAGTCGTGTCTGATGAGCTAAGCCCTTCATTCCAATTGCTTTTCTCACAAGTACCGAGTGTACCGACATTTCAAGAGAAACAAAACATTGTTTGACACAGTGCTTTTAGGATTTGGGCTTTGTTTCTGGTAAGAAGAAAAAAAAAAGAAAAGATATGAATTTGACTGTATCCAAACTAGGGCCTTCCACCCTGAATTTTCACTTCTGCTATTGATCCCCCCCAAAATTAATGATATGCACAGCACTAGTTAGGAAATGTAAACAACTTTTCTGTTCTTGCTGGAAGAAGCAAGACAGGCCGACTTCACACATACACCCACACTGGAAAGGCTGAGAGCTCCATCCTAATCCTTCCATCAAGGACTCGTAATAAATGCTCCAGAGATTTATTTTTATTTCCTTTTGTGTTTATTAAACTTTGGAGGGTTTCTTTTCCTTTTTCTTTTCTCCCTGGTGTTTTGCCCATTCTTTATTACAGCATCTACCAAACACAGTGACCTTTTTTTTTTACCCTCTCCCTCTTTTTTCTCCTCATCTTCTTTCTGACTGCAGTACATGAATGACCATGTAGTAGGCTTTGAAGCAGCACATGCAAATATTTATAAGAGTAGCTTGATTGTTATTAAATGCAGTTGTTACGCTTTCTATGCTCTGGCAAGCTTCCCTAAACCCTGCAACTATTAGGACCATTTAGGCTGTTTAGATTTCAACTCACTGATAGCAAATCCTACTTTTTTTTTTTTTTTTTTTAAACAAGCAGCAGCCCTTTACAAAACATGATGTTGTTTCTTCCCCTGCTCTCTGATCAACATATGGGATCTTGTCATGAGTCAGGCCTGACATCCCTTTAATGACATCAAAATGTGGTAAGCAAAGCCGCATGCTCAACATCATGGAAGGAAGGACAACTTGTAAGCTGAAACTGCTCATCTTTTCAGCAGGATCCTGTCCTGTCTGGCACACTTGGGTCACAAATCCTTCTCTTTTTCACGAAAAGTCTCTCCAAGAAATTAGAAACTTGCCTAACCCATGTGAATTTCCGGAGCTCATGGACAACAACTGCTGGAAATAGGCTCTCTGGAATGACAGTGGATATATAAATAGAGTGAACCACATTATGGGGGCCTACAGGCCACAGTGGGGAACTCCAATCAGCCCTCAGAGGTAAATCAGTTGTACATCAGCTTTTCATTATTTCTGAAACTCTATCCTGCCATGTGACATTAAGTTATGAACATGTCCATTAGCTAATTGGGGTTCTTGGGCAGAAATACATGCAGAGCTCTCGGACATCACTTGCAGCTGCTTGCAGCAAGTGTTCAGAGTCAGGCAGTGCAAAAGAAATATAAGAGACACTGCACGGGCCCTGTGGCCAATTCCAATTTTGCTGTAATATTCCAGTTTTCACCTCCAAAGCTGCCAACGAACTGTTGTTATCTATACATGTCAGCAACCATTTGCTACTGAGGTTAAGAGACTTCAAGAGTAGTAGACTGTGATGAAAGTCAGAATGGAACTGGGAACATAGCAAGTACAGTTTCCAGCTGAGGCTTCATGGCTCTGGAGAAGCTTTTCACCCAGAACAGGACATATGTGCATCTAGACCATAATACAAGGCATATACACACTGTTATTGCACCTTCCTGTAGTCAAGAACCCCTACAAAAAGGCCAGTACCCAGACATCTTTCACAGACCTAGAACCTTTCCATGTCAAAAAGTGGTGCATAGCTGATGCATAGTTTCCTATTCCCTGATGCCTTTAATCTTGCAGTTTACTACATTAAGTAAGTCTGGATTGCTGACACTTTGCAAGTGACAGACAGGCACAGATACAGGAACAAAGAGATTTCTTCAGCAAAAATGCAAAGAGAATGAGAACACGTTGAGGTCCCAACTGCTGAATGAGCCTTTTAGACATTAGAACAACTGAAAACTAAAAACTGAAAGCACTTCCACTCCTGCACCACTAGATCTGTCACTGCAGTCAAATGGTGAAGCCTCAATATGTCTTCACTAAGAAAACAGATTTTAAAGTTATGAAATTATTCCAATGGGGAAAATCAAAGAAACCTAACTCTAGTCCTACTGGGTCTCCTACTGCAGCTATTTAAACATGTCTTTCTTTCACCAGTTACGCTAACAGAAGCCAATCTCAAAATTGTTTTCTTATTTCAGTAATTTCTTGGTATAGTAGCTAACATTTTTTTTCTTTATAATGAAGACACATTGGGTGCCTGACATTCAGCAGGGAATCCATATGTGTGATTATTTATACCATAAAATAGTTTTGAGGACTTAATGAATGCCACAAGCTCTCTGCAAACTCTCAGGCTGCCAGAGTAAAAGTACTTCATACTATTCAGGTCATTCAAATAGGTCTTTATTCTTCTGCTTATGTTGCCTCTATCAGGCTCTTTATGCCCAACAATCGGAAGCAATCATGATGTAGGTGGGCACGGATTTACAAAAGAATAACTACCAGAGTTTGTGACATATCTTCCACTGCTGAACCACTTGCTATTGCCCATTAAAAACTCACTGAGCTCTGCCAGAAAATAAGGTGGGCAGAGGGAGGAAGAAAAAATCCCCAAAATCTCCTGGTTGGGGTATTAGGTACAATTAGGCCAAGATAGAATTTTCTGAGGATATGATTGATCAAACTATTTTTCCTTACTTAAAATCTAACAAAAGGCTTCTGGTTCTGCTGCTACTTTCCCATTGCTTCACCATCTTGAAGCAAGAGAAGCCTTGCCAAAGCGCTGACCTCAGTCGTGCAGCAAGCCGGCGGGCTGGCTTCCGGTTACTGAAGTAATTAATCTATCAAGCTGCTCCTACCACCCTGGGGTTTGGTGGACTTTTGACATTCTGAAATAATTGCCTTTTGTATTCTCGATTTCCATAATGGTGAAAAATATCCTGCCGTGATCTTCAGGTCAAAATTCAACTGGCATAACAAGGCAATTGAGGCAGGGTGATTAGACATTGGGGAATCATAATTGGGGATTAGGTTGGGTTCTTACAAAGAGAGGCAATAAAATAAAACTCAAATGATTGGTGTTGTCCTAGCAAAGCTGTTGCTTGGGATTTGTGATGCAAAATGGCTCTTTGGGTCATTCTGAGGACACACGGGGAAGAGCATCTTGTTACACTCTCCCTAGTTTCCATTGCTGCTTCTTTACAGCACACTGGAGTTGTGTGAGTCCTACAGCAAACACCAAGAAAACCTTGCCAAGGAAAGCTACCATTGCAGTTTTAAGGTTCTGACAATATAAGTCATTTTAGACCTGTATTTTTTCAATTGTCCCTAGGCTGAACCAAATCATGTTGCAAATCAAACCTCAAATGTATTTAAATGCTGCCACTAAAACCCAGCATTTAATTCCTTTTCCGTTTGGTCATTCTCCTTCTGTCACCCTTTCACAATTATTTCCAGAAACCTACTAGCCTCTGATGTCTCAATCCAAAAAATATTTAGTCTAAAAAAGATGGCAATACTATTCACACCAGCTAAAAACACAAGAAAGACAAGGTATTAATTCGGAACAACCAGCTATGGCATCTCTTTTTATCTCCTCCTTTTCCTAATAATACTGTAGGGGATTAAAAAAAAATGCTGGAAAATGCAAGATTACCTATGTTTGTCCATTTCCTGTGCGATGTAACACTAACGGCCAAGAAGTCTGGAGTACGGCAGACTCCTGTTACAAATCCTTGAGAAAGGTTCACGGCTATTTCATCACCCAGAAAGTGATGGAGAATTAAAATTAATGCTAAGGGAAATACTTCAGGAGCACTCTGCTTTACCTGAAAGCATGGCCAAAAGCCTCTGATACAGATCGTATACACGATCATCCTCCCGTTGAGGACATGGAGGTGTTGCTGTCTGACGTACTGCTGCTGTGAGGGGGTTAATGCAGGTACAAACTGCCGCACACAGACTCAGGTTCTCTTCCTGGGTTGTGCTACTGATGCTAACGCACTGCTAATAAAAATGGATTAACTCCTTTGGTGCATGAAGCCAAGTTTATAGACCAGACCAGATTTTCAGGTGTTTAGCAGCCAGTAATTTGAAAGAGATTTTCTTTTCTTTGCCTTTTTTTTTTTTAATCACAGATTTCCAAAGAAGTTGCAATTTGATGTTTCTGGCCTGGTTTTCAGGGACCTCAACAGTTCTTGTGATGTTTTGAAAATCAGTTGCAGGTTTTGGCACTGAAATGGAACTGGATGTCTTGGCCAACTAGTCCCAACTTAGTCCCTGCTAAGATGTACAGAAAACTTTGACCTTAAATCTTGTCTGTTCCCTGGCTCGTCTTGCCCAAAAACATATAGCAAAAGTTCTCTATCAGTCTCTGAAAGCTGCAGAATAGCCACATATGTAAAAAATAATAATAAAAAAATCAAAAACATATCTGCAGGATTAGAAGCCAAGCCACTAGGCTACACAGCAAAATCAAACTACCAAAAAAAAAAAAAGTAGAAAAGCTACAAAAATTCCCTGTACGTCTTTCCTCTCTCTCTCTTTGATACTGTATATCATCTACAGCCTTCATCTACCTTGCCAGCACAGTATATCACTAGATGTCAGTGGAATCAGATATTCTGCTTTTATCTGCCCTGCAACTGACTGAACCATCGGGAAAGGAGCACCCCATCACAGCTGTAACAGAAGAGGCAGCAACAGCCAAACAGTTCAGAGGAAGAGCTCCTGCCTGCAGCTGCCCCATTAGCTTCTGTCTCCTACCACCAAGAAAGTGATAGTGAAGGAGGCCAGTTGGCTAGAAAGCCAAGAAATCACCACCTGCAACTGCAACAGCTACTATCCCCTTTCATCTCTGATTTGTTATGTGTAAACATCTCCAGACTGAGCCATTATCTTTGCACAGATCAAACGCGCTGGATGCAATCAGAAAGTGATGCTCACAGAACAACGCTTCTCTCGGCCAGACTGCAGCGCTTCTGCCTGAGGAACTGCAGTCTAAGTTTTCCCCTGGCCTCCCTTCCTCTCCCCTGTAATTGCACATTTGCAAATAAGATTAGAAAATTCGAATGTGTTTCAGGATTGGAAGAGAAATACTTAAGAAATGTATGCATCAGTGCACAGCCCTTCCACACACAGCCACGCAATTTGCTTAAGAGGAAGTCAGGCAGCTGTATAGGCTGTCCTGAATAAAAGGGAAGTATCTGAGGAATGCATAGGAAGAATTCCGAAAATAAGGGTTGGAGACAGTGCACATTGGGTATCCATCTTCAAATGTGCATTAGGATAAATTAGCGCAGAGGTTTCTAAAACTTGTGCTGCTATTACTTTCCAGCCATAGAGTAGCAGTGAGGCAATTACATGTCACAATCGTGGCCTTTCAGAAACTCTTCTGTCCCAAGACTGCATTCTGTTGAGTAAAACTATGTTCCTTAAGAACCTGTATTTTCCTTCTGCAGCTTTAAGAAAGTGAGGACTGCCCAGAAGATCACTTCTGCTATAAAATAAAATTCTGTATTAACTTTAGAACAGTCAGACCAAGTAAGTACAAAGCATTGAATCAAATGCCTGGATCCAAATGTCTGAAGTTGGAGGATCATCAGAAGGCAAGACTCCACTTGCTGAAACTTCTGGCTAAAATGAAAAGGGAAACTGTCCGGTCTCTTCTAGGGAAAAAAAAAAAAAAAAAAAAAATCACCCCAAAACAAAACCCAAACCCATTTTGTCCTCAATCTGCTTTCAGTAGGTACTCAAAACTTATCTTTTGTCACTGCTAGCCTTAGTCTATTACATCTGCTGTGTGAGCAATGCATCCCATTACATTGCTGGGCAAAGTAAATGATTAATGGACCTCTCTATTCCTTCCCAAAACAGCAGAGTACAGACGGGATCAAGCAATCGCTCAGGACGGACTTAGTGTTACCGATGCTGAATGATCCTGTTTCTCAAAATGAACACAGAAATCTTCCCAAGTTCTCTGTGCAAGATCAGCTATTTGCCTACTTGCAAAAACTGAAGTAAAAGGAAAACTGGGTCAGCTAGCATGTAGCATGTAAATACTTGCAAGTCTCTCTCAGATGTGCAGCACTCCGCGTGTGCTTTCGGATGCTGCCTTTAAGATTGCTCGGAAATGAATCTGCCGAAGAGAAATTCCACAGCAAAACCTCACCAGACTCTCTGCTTTCCCTAAATCTTTTTAGGCGCTTGGCTTGCTCTCACCCTTCCAGCTGAAACGCAGCAGCCGGGCCATGCAAACAACACTAATTCGTCACAGAAGCGCTGTTTTCAGGTCTGAATTTTGAGCTGTTGAGCAATGTTTTATTGGGGTAAGAGCTGCAAATGCTGATTTTCCCATGCTGGACCATCTTTGAGGCATATACAAATCTCACATGCATTTTAGAAAGTCGGAAAGGCTTGATCTCAATTCTTTTTTTTAAAGTCCTATTTACACATCTCCTTTCATGCAGAGAAGCCAAAAGGAAAGGTAAACATAAATCACGCTGCTATCTTTGCTTCTCAATGAAGATGTTTCAATCTCATGTCAGGTTAAAACATACGGTGGGAAGACTCAGCAGAACTGCTTTCCTTCCCACACAGAACCCCCCCGGGATACCACTGCCGATCATACAATGCTGCAATTGTAATAGGGAGAGAAAAAACACCTCTTCACAAGCAAACCCAGCAGCTTTGCCTGCTGCTCTGTTATGAGAACGTGTCCCTTGCTGCTGGGTTTCATGCCACCGTAGAAGTCTTGTACTTTTTTGATAGCAACTGCCAGATCCTTTTCTGCTGGGAAGATGTGGGACAAGCTAGTTGGAAACCTGCTGCATCCATCAACAGGTATCTGGACCACTTATAAAGTTACTTAATCCGAGTGCTGTTTTGTCCCCACTGAAAGCATTTTCACCATGTTCAAAAGGCCCAGGAGTTTACCTCCACAACTGTACATAGAGAGGTTTTTCACACAAGAGACAACTTCCTCAGGCTCTTTGCCTCATGCTCGCTGTTGCTTTGGGTTACCAACAAAAGGTCCTTTGGCTTTCAGCAGTTATTTTGTGAACATTCAAGAAAGAAGAACTCCTTTCAAATCACCATCAGGATCCTTTGAATGAAATCCCAGATTATCATGTATCACCACTGAAATCAAATATGTAAATAGATGTGTGTTGTGTTTGGAAAATTCTCAGGTATGTACTTTGCTATTCTGCTTACACTGGAATGCAAGAAAAATACTCGTAGTGTCTTTCATCTCTCTCCATAGAGTGCTGCTCCTCTTTCAGCTAGGAATCATAAGCAACAATTGCAAGTACACTCTCCTATCCCCTCTTAAAAAAAATTATCCTCATCAGGGAATACAAACCAGCCTTCCCCAATGGCAAAGCATGTCTTTTGGCTTGCCTGAATTGTGGGGCTGAGCATTTGTGATTGCAGTAACTTCACTCACTTAAAACGGATTAGTCTTCAATCATTCACAAGACTCACTAGCAATTTTCCTCGTAACAAAGTCAAGGACCTTCTCTCTCTTTCATTCCACAGCCTCTTTTTTTTCCCCTGGTTGCATACCAGTGATAACTTCAAAAGCAATCTGTAACAAGAGACCTGGTTGGATGAAGCAACAGCTGTGAGCGCAAGTCCAGCTGCATCCCTTGTAAATCAGACTGCTTTATACAGAGACTTTGGGGTGCTGACTGCAGTGATTAAAAAAACAGAGGAGCCATCATCCTCCTTCCTAAACCAAGCAACTTCTAATTTTTATGTAATAAAATACCTTTTCCTCTCTTACCAACAACAGACTAAGTGCAAGGTTAAGATGTGCGTTTGTGTTTAAGAAATAGACTATATATGTTCTCTTTTATTATTTATTTTTTCCTCTTTTTGGGATCTTTCTGATGAATTTCACTTACAGCAATGTTTTTGCCAGCTGAATTAAAACTTACTTCACGGTGTTATCTCAGTGCCAATTTCCTAATGCGCTGTATTTAAAAATACATATATTGTGCAGACACACACTTTTATTGAGTCCACCAGACTCAATGAAGCCCTTCCTTACTTCTCTTACGAATCTGCTCTTCCCCTCAGTACGGAAGAAAGACTCCTGGCATATACCTACGGATAGCTGCATATGCTCTGCATGTGTCTCTCTTCACAGCTCTAGGATTTCGGCAGGCTCTGAGGCCGAGGTCAGCGCCAGGCACGTGGGAACGGAGGAATCTTAACAACTTCGCTGGGAACCTGCCGCAGATGGACAGGATGCACCTGCGCTTGGAGACAGCGGTCGGGTGCCAAGGGGGCTGCTCGGGCCAGCTCGGAGGCAGCAGGAATGCGCTCCTCAACACACGGCACCGAGTGCTAAAAGGATTTGTCACCAGCGCTCGGTCATAAACTGAAAACCGTAAATGTAAGTCAGGCAAAGAAAGTGGCGTTCCTTCAGCTACGGCTAACGCTCCTTGAGTACGCGCTGCACAGCTGGGGATACTTTTTGGAGACCTCTGTACAGTCCAGTTTTGACACTTTCAGGCACTTGGCATTTTTAGGTAGCCCCGTGGGCTAGCCCCACACCTACCAAGTGTAAGTGACTCCCTGGCACTCGCTGTGACCATGGGACTATGCTCAGAGCCGGGCTGAAGACTCTCCAGGAGAGTGCAAGAGTCATCTAAGAGAAACCTCAAAATTAATAATTAGCTTTAGGGGGTCTGGGGCCAGAAGACAACCCTATGCTCCTTTTTTCCAGCCATGAACCTTGCTTCAGAGGCTTGCACTGGAGTGAAATGCATTTTGAAGTGTTTTGCCCTGGTATTTGAAGCACAGCGTGTGTCTCCAAGGGAGGACGTCACCCACCATCAGCAACTACAGGATGCCAGCCCCAAAGCCCACAGCGATGAAACCAGCACACACCTTATTTTCCTCAGGAGGTCATGGCCAGGAGGCCATGCTAACATATATTTTTATTCCTGTCCTATAGACACAAGCAAGCTGTGCTTAGCTGTATATGCATGTGTGTGCAAAATTAGGCTATTCAGTAGTCAGTTCAGTAAAGCCTGCAACTCTGAGGGCAAACATGCTCATTGCAGGCTCTGACTTGTGCCTTTTAGTGCTGGATGGCTTGAACCGTGCTTTAAGTCTCTGCATATGCATCTGCATTTTAAGTTCCTACATAAAAGGGCCTTTAAGCATAAGTACTGCTATGAAATCCAAGAGAATGCCAGGAAATCTCTTGAATCTATCCTCTAGATTAGACAATGCCACAGTGAAACAACACTATAGGCAAAGCTACTTTACAAAAAATGTACCACTGCAGAGGGAAGCCGTACTGGGGAGGAAAAAAAATGGAAAACATTTTGAATTATTTAAAGAACTACTAGGAAAACTTTCCCCAAATCCAATTTTCTCCAACAGTGTCACAACAACCACAAAGCCGTCATACATGACAAACTTAGTGGTGTTGAAATCCAGAAAATGGCAATGAAGAGACATTCCCAGGCTATTTCACAATTCAGTTTATTCATACTGCTGCATTTATGTGTGTCTCTACCTTAGCACAGAGTAATTCAAATTTTTCTTTTTTATTTTTTTTCATGTCAAATGTTTTATTTTCCTCTGTGTTTTATTTTTCCTGTGTTCAGGGTGATTTGCCTATCTAGAAATGAATGTATGTGAAATAAGTGATCAAATCAGTCTGAATCTTCAGTAGAATAGCAGGGAAGAAGCCTACCACTCTGATTCACAAAAAAGCCAAGGCATTTATTCACTTTAAATAAAGCCCCAGTGAAATCAGTTTAAGAGCTTTCCTAAATAGTCTTGTGCTTAAAAGCCTTCCTGCATCAGAGCCCTTTGCAGTAAAGGAAAATGGTATGAATTTATTTCTCATGAAATTCCTTAGATTGAGAGCCCACAGGATAAAATGCTTGATGCATCTCAGTCTAGCAATGTGATTTTCCCTACTGCTTTCCCAACCTACCTAACATCTGTGTTCTGGAAAAAACTCCTCTGCGTAGGAGTAATAGAGGATGCTCATTTTCATGCCTATGCTGTTACTGGCTTTCCTGTTCTAACTACCAGTGGGGAGGATAAAAACAAGTGTCAGCTTTTTGTGCATATTGAAAGATTTACCCTACTAGGCTGAGCTTATCCCACTCATGTCAAAGCAGCTAATCCATAGGCACCTGCTAGTAATGCTCTCCAGACTTCCCCGGCCTGGGTTAAATTTCAGTCAAGAAAAAGCCATTCTGTATCACAAAACACATCTCATTTTCAAGTGTGAAGACAGTGCTGTTTCAACCGAAAAAAAAAATGTTAACATAGATCTCTTGCATGGAGATCAAATTAAATGGTGTATATCAAGTAAGAGTATACTGTAAACAATATCCTAAGTTGCTTTCCCCGTTAACCTGAAACTTGGAAGTGGTGGTGTCCTACTAACATACGACAGAGGAGGACAAAGTACTGCCTCTAACCTACCACTGCAGACTACTGCATCAGGTGGTTTACCTTAGAATTGTTGTTTTGTGAACAAATTGTGATTTATCCTCTTCCTCTCTCTGTTTGCATACTTATATAATCCCCATGACCACATTTTAAAGCACACATCTACCATTCATCGCAGTTGGTGGTAGCTCTTTTGCTTCTGCTGCCTCATCGCACTTGGAGCTCTCCCATCATTTAATTCCTTTAAACCACCAAGCCATTTCCCCACTTTAATTAGTCCCTTAAAAGTTTCCTTTCTCTTTTAGCTTATGATTATTCTTTCATTAGAGCTTTTTGTAGTGCCCTGTAAGCATAAAAAAATGATTACACTGTTAAGTTCTATACAATGAAATACATGTACAACTTCTAAGAAACAGAGCCAATGCACAGATTGCTAATGAAGGTAACTCCAGTGAGCTTCACCCTCTTCTGGAAGAGAAAAAGAGTGGAACTGAATATACAGTCATAGAATATACAAAATTAAATAGGCTTCTATAAATGAAGGTTGCTTGTGAAAGCAGTTTCCAGGTCTATGGTTTTAATTACTACATAAATGAATGGAAAATAAGATTAAGGAATTTGCACAATTGTAACACATCCTATTTGGAATTAGAGCATTTCTTTCAGCTACAATAGCACAAAGGCATAATCAAATAAAATTCAACTGAACTGGAGCCAATTCCTCCCTGATATTCCAGTTTTGTAGGCAAGAATCTGAAATCACTCTCCAGCAGCATTCAGATGGGACTGAGACACAAAGTATGTGGGTGATTTTGCCAATCTCCCTCATTTCTTCCCCAGCTTTGGATTTTACAATTTGCTCAGATCAAGAATGTTTATGAGTTCCAGTCATTTGGCCTTGTCTCATTTACTAGCTCTGTTTGTAAACAAGATTTCAAGCAGTGATTGAGCCATGGAACATGATCTCCTCTAGCAGCAGAAGTCTTGTGACTAGACACAGGCCTGTAGATACAAAAGCAAAGCATGCACAGGGGCAAAAACTTCTGTTGTGTCATTGTATTTGCAAATGTGCACTGAGTCTTACACATTCCCCTCCAAGCCAAGGCAGATTTTCCCCCATGGTTGGAGTAGGTCTTTCATTTTTCCCCTTCCTTTTTCTGTTTTTCTTTTACAGTCATGCACAGCAATTTTAGCCTGAATAAATTGCCTGCGAGTGACTGTTTTTCACACTGCCTTCATCTAAGTCAGTTGCCCAGGAAGAATTTAGCATGATGGACCAGCTCATTCAAGTTTTTCTTCCTCGAGCTTAAAATCTCCCTAACTCCCCATTCCTTCACAGGCCTGCTCTTCATCTCCAGCTGAACTGAAATCTGGTAAATATTACACCGAGAAGGTAACAGGTCTGGAATGTGAAGCATCTAAAGCCCAGCATAGTCTCTTCTTGGCATCTCAATGTATATACTTTGTTGCCTAGTGCCAAACAGTATTTGACTGGCTTTATTCAATTCAAATAAAGATACTAAATCCTAGGACTGTATAAACATTGTTTACCAATCAAAACTATAGTTGAAAGAAATGCCTTCCTAAGGGAAGGAGAGAAAGGCCACTTGCCTTTTTTTGAGTCCCTGAAGAGCAGTGTCTCAAATAACCCTTTCTGTCTGGGATACAGAAGCACACGCGAACATTTTTGGTACCAAAAAAACAGCACAAAAACAAGGACTGGCACCTGCAAATCTCCAACAATTTGTAGCATCAAACTTCAAATATTTCTTACCTGTTGGCTCAGACCTACAAAGATTCCTGTGTTCTCCTGATACAAAAAGGTTCAGAGCAGGATAGGGGATGGTTAAGCTGTCTCATGTCACTTTGGATCGCCCACAGGTGATAGCTTCCCATCTCTTTCCATGCTATCTACACTCCTGCAGACATGGAGATGTAAAACAAACCTTCTACAAAACCACTATCACTTTGATGACAGTGCAAAAACTAACAGCCACTGAAGCGGTACTAGAGTCTCAGCTCAGTATTAGACATATGGAAATCCTGTGTATTTTTAGGGAGTGGCTCTACTTCAGCCACTTGTTGATACCAGATCTGGAACTGAGTAACTCTGGACCCACCTGCAGGTTTCACCACTTCAAAATATCAAAGAGAATCCAAAAAGGCACCAACACTCAGCACAGTAGCCTATGTAAGAACCTCTGACCAGTGGTTTACCATTGCCTCTCAAACCCACTTGTTTTGTTGAAATATTTTTTTAACCTAATGCTAGAAAGGTTCTGAATACTGATGACAGGAATTGATTTATCTGACAGTGAGTAGACTGGTGTTTTTTTTACTCAAAGACATGTCTAGTCTAAGCTGTCGTCTCCAGCCGCACTGGCCCATGCACAGTAACTGGGTAAATAATGCTGTTGTGAACAAGTGAGAGCCTCGCCAGCATGCTTCAAAATAGTGAAAAGTTAAAAAAAAGAAAAAAAATGTTTTGCCAAAATACTACAGTCAAGTGTTTGAACTATTCAAGTTCTAATGTTTGTCACTGCTATTACAAAACTTAGCTATTTCCGACAGTTTTATTAAAAAAAAAAAAAAAAGAAAGATCATTTTTCTGAAACATTTCAGGCTAACATAGTGTATGATGTCCTAGACAGCTTTTTAAGCTTTAAAACCGTCCTGTTTCAAATACTGGTTAATGTAAATCTGGAAAGTTGCCTTGTCTAGAGTAAAATCATACACAGATTGAAAAAGGATTAAGTTTTTGTTACAATATATGCACTTTTTGTGTTTTAACCTCCTGCTGCCTGGACTGAAAGAAGTGAAAAAAAAAAACAAAAAATACTAAATGTTATAGTTTATTCTAAGCACCACCACGGCAGCATGCACTGCCTTTTAATGACCCTCAGTGTAATATGGGCATTGTAGATATTTAACTGTCACCTTGTGGCATGGCTCCTCCTTGAGTCAGGTTAACACTCTGGAGGTCCTGCACGAAGAAAGGACACAAGTTCACAGAGCAACGAGCACGCAGCTCTTGTCTGTGCTACTCATAACAGAGTTTTCCGGTTTATAAGGCTAGTCTAGTTTTCCTGGATCTTACTGAAGCAGATAGATGGATCCAGTTGGGTTTTCCAAAGCGTGGAACAAATGCCCTTCACTGAGACGCTATAACTATCAATCACTCAGGAGTGTGGCTACCTGCTTCACATTCATCTACAGAGGACTGGCTTTTAGAGGGGTATTACCAAGATTCAGGGTGTGTTTTTCTGGGTTTTTTTTCTGAGTGTTTGTCTGTGTGTTTCTAGTTCATGTAGCATACTGACCAAACCCTGACATACTGAGGGAGAGGGCATGCCATGGCAATAAAACTGCAGCTCAGAACAGCAGAGAGGCATCTGCTCAACTATTTTCCTCCCTCTAACTCCACCTGAAGATTTTCCAATTTTGTTTTACTTATCCAGTCTGTCCTCCCGAGTAACAATTAAAACAAACAAACAAACAACAAAAAATCCTCTAACTTCATATTCGCAAGCAACAACCTCCTGAGCAGGCATACGTGCTTGAGACAAAATTCCCTACAGAAAGTCATGCATATACATATACACAAATATATATATTAACATGAAGAAAGGAAAAAAAAAAGAATATATATTTCAGACCGAGAAGATGATATCCAAAATAATATTAGAAAAAGATGTTCTGACCATTTCTGGTTCAGAGGGATCCAAAACTAACGCAGACTCCAGACAGAGATCACATTCAGTGAAAAAGTTCCATAAACTGCATCACACAACACCACGACTGCAATAATGAATATGGATAGCAATTACAGAGTCAATGTCTGCAATTCTTAGAGATCAAAACAGACTAGGAATGCATCAGCAGCTCCTCAGAATAAACTGCAGAATGAATTATGTGCAAACACATTAGTTCAAAGGAACGTGAAAATTACAGTGCTCTCCAGAGCTATAAATTTCCTGCTGTATGTGCATCATAGGTCACTCTCATTCCTAGGGTGATCGACCTGTACCTACAGAGAAGGGCTCCAGTTATGTTAATTCTTCAGTTACTGTGGAACACCACACTGGGAATGAGACTGTGCAACAGAGAATGGTCCAGATGGCTTCTGATTGTGCTGGATTTATTTTTTAATTAATGGTTGTATACCCTGGAGGCATAGTCCACCTAAGTGTTACATGTCACTGGGAAATATCATACACATTTACAAGCAGCAGGAATATGTTTCAGGAGTGTTCTAGCTCTACCCAACCCAAGGTTGCCCTACTGCCAAGATGAAGGGCTCCATATCTCAGAGGTGGGACTTCTGAACTCATGTTGAGACATCTACATAGGGAACATGACAATTATTACATCTATTACAAGGGCATGATGCCTTTTACCCAGTTCGATATATTTGACGTACGTAAGGTAACACAACAGGATGACGCTTTCCAGGGCGAACTACTGGAAACTTCAGCTAACCGCACCACAGTTAAACCACATAACAAAGTGGAAAGACGAGCCATTTTTAAATTACACAAAAATGTCAAGAGTTTCTTTTACATGTACAAATGCTGTACTGGAACCCAGAGGGAGCGGCAGCAAAATAAAAATCTTCCTTTCAGAGCTGGACATCTCTATCCAAGGACAGTGGCAAAAGGGAGAGAATTCAGATCTGAGCAGTGAGATCAGGAGGCTCCAGAGTCTGAGGGAAGACAACAAAGACTAAAAACTCATACGAAAAATAACAGAATGGATCACAAATCAATTACGCAGGGTCATCTGAGGCATGCAATCATGAAAAAGGGACGAGAACTTTCTTTAGCAGAAGTTATGGCAGTAAAACTTGCCTATAGAAACTTACTTTCCTAGGCCTTCTTGGCCTCATGATGATAAATAAAAAGGTGTCAGAATACAGTGGAGCAGGAAGGGTAAAAGCAAGAAAGACCAAAAAAAAAAAAAAAAAAAAAAAAAGCTTGCCCATCCAGCAAATCCAGCATCTCTTTAGAGCATGATATCCAACATAATTTTCTACTTCATTTGACTTAGTTTGATATTTCACTTAACTGTAGCTGGCAGATAAGCATCAATTTTAAACTAATATTCCATGTGGTCCCCCAAACTAGTGGAATATAGCTGGAAAACATCTCATTTCATCCTAAAACGGGTAGGATAAATCTCCCTTTGGAGGATATCCTTTTCCATTCACTGCAAAACGGCCAGAAGGACTAGGCTACTTTTTCAGCTGCTAAAATTAGGTAATATACATATCAATCCTAGAGGCTTACATTCTGACTTTTGCTAAGTAACTGGATAACTTTTGGGATGGTGATTAATTTCTTAGACTATTTTCTTTTTTTTTCCTTTTTTTTTTCCCCCCCTTTTGAAAATTGTAGCTATATTCCCTCAAATGTGATGCGAGACCAAGGTTTTGTGCACTTGACCTTTAAAACTGACTAAAGGAAAAGGACATACCAGCACTGGTAGGAAAACAGACCATTTGAATATCAAATCTCTTATAACCTCAGCTTCTCTGCTGTATATATATAGCTGAACACTTAACTATACTGTCTAGGTGGTAGATGTCTTTCTCACAAAGCAACACCTGTAAGTTCTGGAGAACTTAGTATTTTTTTTCCTTTTTTGACAGATATAAAAGCTTCTCTATCTTTGTACGTGGCATCATGGAGAGTACACACAAATACTCAATTTTGCATTAAAGTTCCCCAAAACATTTCGGATTGGGGGATCAAATGAGATGCATAAAAGAGCCCATGAAGGAGCTTTAAAAAGATGCTTATTATTTTTATTACAATTTCACAACTCAAGCAAGCAGTACTGTGCAAGTTCATCAGCAGACCCTCTCTCAGTTCAAATACACCAGGGCAGTGACACTGCAGTAGATGCCACTATGGCAAGCTGTAGCAGCTAAGGAGCTAATCTATGCACATTCGAGTCCTTTTGAAAACAAGGTATCAATGGGCAAAGCTAATGCTCAGGTGGACAGGACTTCTTAGAAACATGCTCTGTGGTCACACGATGTCATGCCAAGGGAGGAAGGACCAACATGCAAGAAAGTATGGGAGCTGATGAGCCCCAAGCAGTAGAAGAGAGAGAAAAGAGAGAGGAGTTCATTAGCAAAGTTATAGAGTCAAAGTTACATAATCCTGACACTCAGTCAGGGAGATGTTACCACTTTGCTTTTATTTCTTTGAGGTTCACACCTCTGCACCTTTTTTTATATAGCTTCCATTCTTGAAAAGGCATCAAATCCTAATTCCATCTGTGAGAAGGAAGAGCATTAATAATACACAGCAAGAAGTTGGAGTCCTTAGGCACCTGTGCAAGGTTTAGAGACCCTTGAGTAAAAGCTACTGAAGAATGCTTCCTTCCACTGATTCTTAAAAAGAAGAGTGTGACAGTGACAGCACTCCAGTTCGACAGGTGGCTGTCACATGGACAGCAACCTGGCTCACTTTTTGCACAGCATTTCCAGAGAAAGGGCTCCTGAGGCCTGTCTCTCTGCCCCATGCAGATGGTAAGCTATAGAAGCAATGAAATTCATTCCGCATGTGGCACACAAGGGCCACTGCAAAATGTAAACCCCCTCCAGAAACAGACAAATAGCATTTGGTAAGGCAGAGTCATTCTCTCCACTCACAGGACCAATGTACAAGCTTGGACACAAAGGTCTACCACCATCTACAGAAATGTTTCACTTAACTTTTTGCAAAAAAAAGAGTTTATGTGTAAGAAAAGATGTTTTTAAATACAATTTAGTGTCACGTATGGAATATGAGAAAGATAAAATAGAGCAAATGTTATCTATGAGAAAATGAAAACATGAAATAATGAGGAACCATAGACAGAAAAAGAGTGGAAAAATATATGCTAGCACCTGAGAGAAAACAAGGTGTTGAATAACAGCTCACATGGACTTGTCAAAAGCTATTAATGCCCCAACAAACTGAAATGCCTTTGGGCCTGGATAAAAAGTTTTGCAGATAAACCACAAGTGCCATTTACCTTGACTTTAGTAAGTTTGGACACTGATACACCCACTATCAAATCTGGGAAACATGGTCAAGACAAAAAATACAGTGTGTAGGTTGTGAGAAAATACTGATCAGTGGTTGCCTGTCAAAATGTAAGGATTTATCAAACTAAGTGCTGTAGGTCAATGAGATTATTACAGAACTATAACTCATGGAGCAAGAAGTAAATCCGGGTGGCTCAGCCAAAGGAAGGAAAAACTGAAGATGTTACAGAAAAAAAAAAAAAAGAAAAATCTTCAAGTATGTAAATGGTTACTGCAAAAAGCAGGGGAATGACCTGCTTTCCATGTCTATGAGATGAGTAATTCCAGGCTGCAGCAAGGGAGGCTCATGTTAGACCTCAGGAACATCTCTGAACACAAAGGAAAACAGCATTTATACAACAGGCTGCACTGGGAGGCTGTCGTGGCAGCTGAGAGTCTTTCAGACCAGGTTACACAAATAACTAACCAGAACTACAGAGCCCATTCCCTGCTCCCAGTGCAGTAGCAGCAAAGCGGCCTCCTGAAGCCCCTCCAGCTGTGCGCGTCCTCCGCGATAACTGTTGGCAAACAGCTCACGTTTCCAAACAAGCCTTATGAATGCATCTATTGATCCCGACAGCCATCAGATATATTTATACAGAGTAATTCAGGAATGTATGCCATGGGGTCAGGCCCCAGGGGTTAAAGATCAATATATTAACACTACTACTGTCAACAGATCTATGTTCTGCTCAGCCAGAACTGGGCCCACTACGCAGCCAGGTAACAGTATCTGGGAGCATGAAGCTGAAGCTGTCACATGCAGAAAGCTCTTTCTACAGTCCCTGCAAATGCCAGCCTTCTAAAACGCTTTCTGTGGGGATGATTTGCATGTGCTGTTAAACACAGAGCTGCAAAGCTAACAGCTAAAGACTTGTGTTCTTTGAAGCATTCTGTTTCCTGGGGAATCCACTTAAAATATCTAGATATCTAATAAACCCTAACAGCTAAAAATACAAGCCCTGTGTTAAAATCATTCATATTAGTATGTTCAAAATATGTAATATTTTGAATATCAATAAAATATCTGCAGTATTAATGTCAAGTTCACACTTACAGCAACACTTACAAAAATTAATCATGCCTGATATCCCATCCCCTGGTCTTGAACTCCTCAGGCTAGACTGCTATAGTGTCCAGGGCCTTCTTCCCCCACTGATACATTATTTTGGGAGTGCTTGTTAAAGAAAAGCTATCTTCAGTATGCAGAGTGATGGTGAACTTTTAGTGAATTTACTATCCTGTGCTTTTTTCCCCCTCAGACTTTGGCATTATTTCATCCTAAACTTTGAACTTCCTGCTTTTGCTGATGTGCTTTTCAAGTTTAAAGTGAAAGATTCCAATAACTGAAGCCAAAAGTTTGACCTCCATTACAACTCATTCAATCTTCTGGGAAAATATCCTCTTGACTCTAATTTCTCTTTTCAGGCTCACCATGCTGTTGATGAGAAATTATAGTTATTGGAGCCATAAGGCCATGATTTATGGCTGGTCTTGCAAAATAGCAAAGTACCAGTAGCACTGAAAGACATGTGAGGGCTCTTCATTTCTTATGTGCTATGACTTCTCAGACAAGCAGGCTGGACAAGCACAGCCGCAGGATGAGGAACACGATCACAGGAAGAAATACTTGAGCTCATAGATGGGAAGGTCTGTGGTGCTGGAAAACTACTTTCAGATCAACGGTGCTGCACACAAGAGCATCGTATCTTCATGGGGCCTGGTGCAACTGCTGCAATACAAATATTGCGGCGTTCTTTGCTTCGCCTCAGTCGGGCAGTGTTGTTAGATGGATGCAGCACCGTTCTATCAAGAAATATTTGGCTGCCCTTCTACTGAAGTGAAATGATCCCTGTAAATACATGGACAAATTGTGGTTGGCCTCTGGTTCCACACATCAGAAGACCCCTCTGTCAGCAGCTGCAGTTTGGGGTGAAAGTTGGCTGATGCACTAGCAGGACCAGAATGGGAGCGAAGAAAAGGATCTCTGTTCCAGGAGCTGTGGAGAGCCCTGACTCACTAAAGTGGGCAGGCATAACCTCCCCAGCTGCACTATTCCTACCCCGGCATGTTTTCCTTAGCATCTCTCAGTGTTTTTTGTTTTGTTTTGTTTTTCCTCTTAACTTTTTCTTCAAGTATAAGAATGTGACTGCTTTTACATTGATTATTTTTCTCCAGGGACACCAAAGAAATTTTATATTTGCAGTGTTGCTGCTGATAGCAACTGCCTGCAAAGGCACATGTAACACTGAAGCGCTCCTCCTGCCAGCACTTCAACTTGGCAACAGGACTCAGAGTCTGCAGCACGCAGGGCTCCAAAAGTGTTCCAAAACTAACTCACAGATTCAAACATTCCCAGAATTTGGGGGAAAAAATGTGGAAATTAGAACATTATAGGTTGCATCCAGCCCTGAATATGATGAAATCGAGGACAAAGCATGGACCTATGTCCTTTTCTCAACAGAAGAGTCATGTGCATGTATCTAAACAAAGTGGGGACTCTTGCAAGGTGACAGTGATGGTGGGCAGGCCACCCTTCTTTACAGGGCAATCAAAATCACATGCAGAGAAACTCACTCGGACGCTGGATTGCCAACACACAATAATATTTTAAAATCTATTACTATTTATATGAGCAAAAGAGTTTTGTTCCCTTTTACTTTATTTTTTAAGTAGGCCTCCCTGCTCAGCTATTCTGCCTGGAAGAGTTAGAAGCGGTCAGGAAATCTCGGTATTGACTTGCAGAGAGAGCGGAGGAGATGAAAGCGAGTCCCACGGCATAGACTGGGTTCCTATAGCCCCACCTCTGCCAGGAAGCGCTCCTGTTCTCCTGGCAAGCTGCGCAGCTGGCTGCCTCCTCCCGCTCCACCAAGGGCCCAGGGAACAGAATTTCCCAACTATTCCCTGGCTGCAGGAGGAAAGGAAAGCAAGTCATTTTCAAGAAGAGCAGGTTGGCCTGTCCAACCCCTTCACTCTGGGGAGTTAAATAAATAAATAAATAAATAAAAGGGAATTATACAAGAAGTAAAAGTGTAGCAGAGGAGAAAAGGGAAAAGAGAACTGCATTTTTTGTGTTGCAAAGAAGTCAAGATTTAGAGACTCAAAGCACAGGCAGCACATCTTTAAATGATTACAATAAAGACAGTGGGTAACAGATGAATGTTAGAGGCGGAGGGAAGTGAAACATTTTAACCGCATTAAAATCATGCGATCTTTCCTGCTTCGTAACAGTAATTACAATTAAAATGATTTACACTCATTTCAAATCAGGAATAGAAAATAGAGATCAGGAATAGAAAATAGAGGTTGCCATTCTTTCTTAGGTACAACTCTAACTATTGAGTGTTAATGCCACTAGCTGCCTAAACACAGCTAATGTTCCTCACCTCTCTGCCGTACAGAGGTGCTCAACTCTCAATTCCTTTCTTTATTTTTCCTCACAGTTGGCAGGCAGCTTATTTCCGAGGACCCCTAAAACTCTGCCTGGTTGTATTAAATCATAATACATCTTGTCATCTATGATATTTTAAGGCAAGTGACATTTCTTTATAGGTTAGGGGCACAAATCTCCAGCTGGCGTAGGAAGAGCATTTCCGCAACTTCTTTTACCACATGCAGGCAGCAGCTGAGTCAGCACTTGCATGTCTCCCATGCCTTGCGCTTTGACAAGTGCAAAAGAAACCCCCAGACAGCATGTGCCTGCCCAACTTGCGGTCTCTTGCCGCAGAACTAGCATCAGGCCTGCCCCCGTACGAGCATGACACAACAAAGGGCCACCTGCTTTGGCCTTACTAGGGCTGTGCTGGAAGACATCCTGGAAGAGCGGGAAAGCATCTGCCTGGAACAGCCAAGGGGCAGTTCATTTCCAAGGAATAGCACTTATTCAGGTTTAGTTATTGCGAAGAAGAACACAGTGATGAGCTAAATGAGTTGGGCAGTATTCAGAGAAAAAATGGAAATGGTAATTGGCATGTTTCATTTACGTGCAATATAGGCAGAAATGAAACCGCCCCATGATTGAAAAAAAACAAGACCCCTCCCTCAAGTCAGAAAAACAACTGTGGCAGGAACTGAACACAACCATTAAAAGAATAAAATTTAAAATATACTATACATTGCAAACAGAAGCAAAAGCATTAACTGCTATGAAATAACATATACCAGAAGCTAGCAACTGCAAACAACAGATAAGAAAGCCCAAAAGACACACGAACTGCATTGTCAACAAGCTTGAAGACAGCATTTACGTAAGTGTGAAGGAAGCTTTACAGTAATACTCATCTATTACAAGATAAAAATGGTGGAGGTAATAGCACAGGAATCTTAAATATATTCTGCTGACAAAAAAGCCAGGCTATCGGAGAATGGGGCTTTTATTCCAGTGGCAACTCCAAAAGATCTTAAAGAAACACTACTACAATCAGATACTGCAAACTAGCAAGATTAGGTAACTCGCACCACAACTTTTTGAAGAGATATCCAAAGAACTACCTAAACTATTAAAAACAGTCTCTTAGTGAATCCCAAATACTGAAAAATATCTTAACAATTGAAGGTAGGATACATTTGTTAATATACAATCCCTAAACAGGACAACACAGGCCATTTCACACATGCAGTCAGCCTTATATTGATCAAAAAAAAATACACAAAGTGGAGGAATAAGAATATACTGTTAGGAATTAAAGGAGGACAACCAAAATGAGTGCAAGGAAAACAGGTCCCATTGGTCTGGTATCTCGGTAAGTGAGATCGATAGTTGTGTTGATAGGACAACTGTGTTAGTATAATATACCCAGGTTGCTCTAAGACTTTTAAACTGATGTTACATGACAAAATCATTAAGAAACAGGAAAAAACACCTAGTCATGCAGTAAAATACTTGGGTTTTTTTGATGGGACTCAAAATATAGTTGACTGGAAATCATTACTGGGAGACAAACTTCTATTGAGGTCCCATAAGGCTTGTGTTAGAGTCCTCTACTGTCTAATATCCTTATAATTTGTCTGAAGAAAACTAAACAATTATTAATCAATTGCTCCAACTTAGTTACTCAAATTAGGGATATAGACTGCAGGATATTAAATTCAAGCAGAGAGTCTGTAAACATGCATGCATTTGCTATTGGCACAGCTACTGCTGAAACACTCTGATATCTCTGTTTCCAAAAGTATATGAACACCATTTCAGAGGGGTGCTGGGCAGTAAGAATGAAGAAGGTTAGAAAGTGTCTCAAGGAGCTGAACATTTTCAACTTACCAGAGAGCTGTGGCTTGATGGGAGCCCATGGATGTGAAGCATACACAAGGTAAGCAAAGTAGGCCCTAGGCCAGGGTCTTCCAGAAGTCAAGCCAGCTTGCTTACAGCTAGACCAGTGCCCTCCCACAAAGCTCCAATTTTCTGTTAAGTGTTTACAGAATGCACACAAATCTGACAATGAGCCTTCAAAATAGCAAGTAAAGCTATAAACTAATTCAACTGCTACACCTTGAAGTTCAACAACTTAAAACTGAAAGACACTCATTTTTAATGAATATAGTCAGTCACTGGAATAATTTACCAAGTGTTGTGTGTGTTCCCTTTCAAAAAGGAATTAATTCAGCCAAATTCAATGCTCTGGAAAATGCAGGTAATGAAACCAGAAGACCAGCACAGTGGTTTCCCATTCCTTAATCTATTAGTCCTATTTTCTACTATAACCCAAAGCAACATAAGTCTCACCTTTCCCACAGCACAGTAAAATATTAATTATTCAATAACTATGAATGTGACACTATACACTGTGGAGAATCTCCTGTTCCTGAACTTTGTATCTTCTTCAGTTGGGAGGTTCAAAGTTAAACCTGCTCGCAGATCTGACTGCTGTGTTTAAGATGCTTTACATTCTTTGACACTGTAATATCACCATAGACTAAAAAAGAATCAAGACTTTTGATTTCATACTCAGCAAGTGGTTTCAGATCAAATCTGAGCCAAACAAGACATGAGAAGCACCACAGTAGGGATGGCTGTGTGTAGATAAAATGTAAACCAAACTGAGTCCTTTTTCTGCCTATGTTGGCTGCCGAGTCCACCCACATTTTGAAGGATATATAGTAGTAATAGAATACCAATGTGAACATGACAAAAGCCAGCACCCAGGACACTTCTAACCAACAAGAACACTTGATTCGAACTTTATCTGCACAGAAGGCTGGGATCCTCAAAGATTATCAAAGAAGCAGGAGGATCTGAATTTGTAACTGCTTTAAGCGCGTCTTACAAAAGCCAGCCACAAAGACTGCTCCCCTTGCCTAAAAAATCACTGCATGGACTCCAAGTCCAGCAGCACAAGGAAAAGTCTGGCGTGGCTTTACTGACTTAAATTACCTTGTTCCAACTTTCTATGCACACATAGAAAAAAGTACTTCAAAAGTTAACTCGCTACTCTGAGAGGCACTTTGAAACACACCAACTCCGAGAGGCTTTACATAAAACTACACAAACTTTCATGCTACTCCACTCCCAAACTATTTGATTCTCCAGCCTGTAAACTCAGCATATATTATGCAGCAAATGAACTTTTAGAAGTTGTTCTCCTGGCTCTAGCTCTTTTCTGAACTGACCTGTAAGATTTTACCGTTTTACATAAAAACACCTTGTTGCCTAAGCCCTGACCTTTCTTTATACTCCAGTCCTCAGGGATTTGCAACATTCTTATTTGCAGCCTTCAGATTCTTCCCTGCTCTGGGTATCGAGGTCTGATTTTACACTTGTTTTTAAGAAATCTGTGGATGTGGAGTGATGAGATTCTAGACAAAAACTCGCTGTAGGGAGGATGATAGAGCTATATTATGGTATGTTTATTTGCTAAGAACTTCATGGTCAGATGGTCATTTATTTTAGATGGGGGAGTGCGGAATACCTAAATAGTACAGGACATGAACTGATGCCTGCCTCTCTGCATTCTGCAATTCTTGCCATATTGTTGCCATATGCTGTTCACAGATGACATCTGCCACCAAATACTTCTATCAATAAGCTACTACGGTATTTTTTACAGAGTGTTAGGCTTTTTTGTCTGTTTTTTTTTTTTTTTTTTTGACATGTAAACCCTCATGTAGAGGACTATCTCTGTGGCAACTCAATAAAAGGGGATGTACATTACAGAAACATGCCCCAGTATATTGTGAAGATGAGGCTGCTCCATAAAGCAAAGGCACTTAATGCCTCATGCAAAGACTTCTGCAGTCAATGGAAAGACTTCCAGTATTTTCATCAGGCTTTGGACCAGGTCTCTTAAACTGGGGAACATACTCTCAAAATGCAGAAAAATGGAAAGGTCTGCCTGTATCACATATATAGCTGGCCTTGTGGCAAATCTGCATTAGGTAGATTGCTTTCCAAACTCTACCTCAACAAATACTCTTCCAGCCAGAGAAAATTAAGTCTCCCAGTAAAGTGGGTAAATAACAGGACTCCAATCTGGAAGGAGATATGCTCTTTTAGACACACGATATTGTTGAAACAGCCTCTGGCCACCTTTATGAAGACTGCTTTTTCTAGATCCTTTTGGGGCCCCTTTCTTCCTTGATTAGCAAGGGGAATGCAAAAATTCCAAGTACATGGTTCCTCACATTGGGAAGAAATCTAAGCTGTAAAATGGGAATCCAGATTCAAAGATAAAGAGAAAGCTCAGACCCCCAACAATCTCTTCGAGTTCATCATAAATGGGACAAAGCTGCTCACTTTGTTCCCTTGCTTTCCAAACTGTATATCCTGGCAGAGAGCCTCTCAGTTCATATCACACCACCAGATCAGAACAGCAAATTTATTTTCAAGAAAGCTGGAACTTGTTGCTCACTCGCAAACCTAAAGCTGTATGTACTGTCTGCTGCAAGAGTCTGCCATTATATGCAACCAGCACAACAAAGGGAAGGTACAGGCATCTTTCAGCACACCTCGGTATTGAAATGCGGCTACTTCAGTTCCAAAGTGTACATCAGGAAAAATTCACGTATAGAGCATGATTGGCACAAGACATAATGTAGCCCTTCTTCTGCCAGGGAGGCCCAGAGCCAGCTATGACAGCCAAGAAAACTGGGCTAGATTATTCAGAGATTGGGCAAGAATGAGAACATCAAGGATCTGCACGGATCCAACACATCTCCAGGCAGATTAAAATGCCCTACTAATGCTATACCAGAGAATACAATATTGCTTAACAGGCCTTGATGGCAAAAGTCCTGTGTGGAAGCATCTCCTGTAGGCGTGTAGGCAAAGGAACGAGCAGCCAGCATCGTACGCAGCACTGCCCCTGAGCCCTGGTCTCCATACATTTTGTTGACTAGACATTCACCACAGGCTCCATTTCAGTATTATCCTGTCAACTGGACTGATTCCAGCATCAATCTCCAAAGCACAAGAACGAGGAGCTGCAACACAAAGAAAAGAGCTGCTCCTCTGACATTGCATCCTTAGAGAGTCTCTCAATTTTCCTAACCTGGCCCACTCCTGGAATAAAGCAGAGGTTGGATGTGAAGCTGCAGTCTGCCACAAGCTCTGCTGACTGCCAGACTCCCATCACTTTGTGCTTGCCTGCCACTCCTGGCTATTATTGCAATCTACTGCTGTATCTGGAAAGAGTAAATTTGCTTCATCATATTTATACGGTACTTTGAACATGCAAAGTTCTGTAAATGTTATTCCTCCTCATGCACATCTTGGCAGTCCTAGAGAAGCTCTACATGACCATTTACTCAAAGAACAAAAAGTTCAATTTATGTATCATCCTGGACATCCTCTAACAGCGAGGTCAGCTCAGTGTTCACTTGGGGATAGTTAGACCTTGTCTGTAAATACATTTTGCAGATTTATTCAGCATTGCCCACAAGCCTTTGCCAGGTATGGGATTCCTGATTCTGGAGACTACCTGACTGCAGAGTCAGTGCGGCTAGATATTTGCTCTTCGCTCTCCTGAGTACAAAGTTCACCCATTTTTTTTTCAAGGAATGAAAACCAATATTTTCACATTTCTATCTCAGTCACCGCTATGTTAAAGGTAAGTTGCCACTGTTATTTCAACTGAGCTAGCTGATGAATTGCAAATGCTCTAGGTAAGCAAAAACAAGTAAGAAAAGGGACTTCAGCAGAGCTTAGCTTGCCTTCTAAAATTCAAGGCAGGGGTTTAAAAGAGATGAAGCCAGGGAAAACACTGGATACTGACACCAGCCAAACAGGGAAACATAACAAAATTGTAAGACTGAAAAACTGAAATGGAAAGAATGACAGATTTACTGCTGCATTTGATGCACGTAACCACTGATAGACTCTCCCCAGGAAGTGTTGAAATTGCCATCACTGAAATAAATCCAGAAGCTAAAAATTAAATTATCTTTCCCAGAACATTCCAGTTTGAGCTTTGGCAACAACAGATGTTTTAATGCTCTTGAATATATGCACACACGTGTGTGTGCGCACGTGCATGCATACACACACATATATATTTAAGTACAGTATCCTCTTTCATGCAAGACCTTCCTCTCAGTTTTCTCAAAGTCAGATTGAAGTCATGGACATTTTGCAAACTTCTTTCTTCAAAGCCTATGTGAAATGCACAACTGTCAGATTAAGCAGCCAGTGAAGAGTCTTATGGCAGCTACAAGCCATGAACGAGCGGTTCCTTGTGAACTCAGCTGTCAAGACAGACGTGGTATTTTTGTCAGTGCAGTGTGGGTTAGATACAGTGGGAAGGAGCAAACAAACAAAGCCAAAGGGCAGTGACACAACTTTCTCCCTCTTCACTTTACCTAAAATGATGCTACAGCTTTTGCTGAAGCACAATACAGTATTTTCACCCAACTTACCATATTTATTTACAAACCAATACTCACACAAGAAAAGTAAAAGAAGAATAGGGCAGAGAGAAGGGACATGATCTTTGTGATGCAAGAAAAATAAAACATTGAGGGACAAATCCAGATTCACAGAAATCAACATATCTTTGCAATGTCAGTGATACCAAACCAAAACCACCATAGGGAAGCTGAAACACATCATTTTTGTTACATTAAAATGTATTATTATGAGGACCACAGGTTAATTCAGGTCGGAAGGACCATCTAGTCCAGCTTCCTGCTCAAAGTAGGGTCAGCTATGAGGTCAGCCTATTATTTATAATGATTTATATAACGACAAGTAATTACCTCAGGTCAGCTTATTATTTAAAGGTTTGCAGAGCCACTGTGCTCACCAGCAGCCCACTGAGGCCCTGCACATCAGCAAGAAGCCTCTGCAGAGGCTTCAGTGGAAGTAAACTTAGCTGCAGTGAAGATCCTGACCACATCAACGAGCACATGTGCAGTTAAAATTAACTCATTCGTCTTCCAAATCACACCCTGAACCATGGGAGCAAAGTTCTAAAGATCCCCTGCAATCTCTTGGCCACAAACCACGCAGGGATGACTGCAAGGTTCAGCATCTCCTGGAAATCAAACAGACATGCCAGCAAATCCCTACAATAACACTAGATATATATCTATAGAGCCTGGCATTTTACGGGGAATAAGCAGCCTCTCTGTGCTGCAGCCCAAATTCCTCCTCATCCGACTTCCCCCACATATGAACTGCCACACAGTTTTCCAGCAGAAAATCTGATGGTTTCAGAGGCCGGTATGCCACGTAAGGAGGCAGCTTCTGCACTCTGGACCAACTTGCAGAGCACCATGAACATGTAAAAACCTGTTCACAGGCAGACAGCTCTAATGAAGGTGGGTTGAGCACTTCAGTTCACCACGTCCAACCCCGTGCCACTCAAGCTAAGAGAACCACAGTACTCAACAGACTTATGAATCATTATTAAATTTAAAACCCAGTGGTTACACTGGAAGCAGATAAAACACAGCTCTTCTACTAAGTTTTTCCACCTTCTTGTTTTCTCACAGACAAATTTTTGAGTTTCTTCTCTACATCCTTCAGTTCAGATACATTTCCTGTATTGCTGAGTGCTCAGCAGCAGTTGTTACAGGGCAGCAAAGACAAGTGTGGAGGAGCCGTTTTAAGAAGACACACAGTTGCTTTAGACAGACCACGGCATGAAGCCAACTGATAGTAACGTTGCAGTTAGGCACCTACTAGTGGATATCAAAGATTTAAAAAGAAACAAACAACAGCTTGTGGTTGAAGCAGGATGCAAACCTCCTCTAAACAAATGACCAAAGCAAACTTTATAGCCTAAACAATCAGCTGAAACATCCATAACACAGTATTAAATTAAATAATACCTGGGGAGCGTATCATTCTCAAGTCAAAAACTGCCTGCTTGGAAATGTACGGCATGCAGTTTCACAATAGGAATGAAAACATTTGTGTATCTTCACTAATGACTTGTTTTGTCAAGATTCACTGGGAGTCTCCTCTTCGTCTGTAGCACTGAAAGAGCCTAGCACAGACACTGCAGAGGCAAAGCAGCCAGCTGCCCAACAGGATAAGGCTTTTTGAGGGGCACAGAAGCATTAAAGGGTCTTTTTTGTTTGTTTGTTTCTTTGTTTCTCCTTTCCAAAGTATTTCCTTTTCACTGAGCTCTGATGCCCAAATGACAGATTTAAAAAAAAAAAAAAAAAAAAAAAAAAACAAAACCCTAGAACAGTGCTTACAGGGCACCAAGGACAAGACAGACTAAAACCAGCAAATAAAAAAGATTAAGATGATACTGCTTTCTTTGTGTCCTCTCCTACTCACACCTGATCCTGCCACAGAAAAGGAGCTAGGAAGAGCAGCCGAGTGCTGGGCATCCCCAGCAGGCCTTCAGCAACAAGCTTCCTCCACCATACACACGGGCTTCACGGAGCACCAGAAAAGACAAGCAGAAGACACAGAGATCCTTCCAATAGCTCTGGGCTCATGAAACATCCACACTGGCAATGGCCTGGAGAGTGGCAGGGCCATGATACATAGCCAGCTCTTTCACTCACCAAATTACTGAGTGAAAGTGTCTCTTCAAAGAAGACATCACAGAGAAACTCAAAAGGGCTAGAGAAAGGGCTTTGAAGTTGAGTCTGACATTTCTATCTTGCAGGTTTTCCCATCTTTCAGAGGTAAAGGGTCTTTTTTCTTTTCCAGACACATCCTGCTCCTACAAAACACGGTGAGTCTGGATTTACCAGGCCTCACCAGACTCTTGATCCCCCTCCCAAGCTGGTGCCCTGCGCATGGCTGTAGCAAGTAAGTAGCGATTCAGAAGTCAGAAACACCCCAACACACCTCTCCATCTCTTGGTAAGAGCAGAGGTGGACGAAGACTGCTCTCAGACTTCTGCAGCATTCAGAGTGCACCACAACATACTCTTTTATTATCACCTTGCAGGTAATTATTACTGTCCTGCCCCTTTTAAAAGTTACTTGCAGCTTCCTGCTTTTCCCTCACCACAGAAGACTGTTCTGAAGGTCATTCACAAATAGGAAGCAAAAAAGCTGTTCCTTGCACATATCCCCAGGAAAGCCTTCAGGTCTGCTCGGCCAAAGATAGCAAGTCTAGTTGATACGGTTAAGACCTCCTGCAAGGTGGCCCAGCAATGCCAGCAGGCCACAGTGTCATCACAGCTAGAAGGGTTGAAAATAAGGTATCCCCCCCCAAGGTGATTACCACAGCACTAACAGGATAGGAAATCCTGAGAGATTAAGCTCTATGTTGGGCTAAATGCAAACACACACGAGCTGCAAAGCAGTAGCTGTTAACATTTTGGTAAGGATGCAGTCAGCATAGAGAGACACAGAGCACAGCCACTTCTGGGCTGGTAATTCCAGTGCCCCGAAGACAAGGAACCCACATGCGTTTAAACACTGCTAAATCAAGTCCTTGTTGACAAAGTAGAAGCATGTCATTGTGCCCAGCCAGCTTATAATGTTGTCTTTCATTAGGCAAATATTCTGCAGAATGACAGTCTATGTAAAGCAATATTCATGAATTACTTCTCCGTGAAAAGATAAATCCTACCTCTAAGCTCAAGCTGGAGCTTGTAGAGGCTACTTTGTACCAAAGCAGTTTAAAATCCAGGTAAAAACAGGATCAAACCCAAAAGAACAGAGACTTTCTTAGGCTCTTGTATATTTCCAGGCTCCAAGCATGCAGAAAACTCAAAAGAGTCATTTACTTGCATAAGCCTTAAGTGATCAGTACTGACCAACTCATTGACTGAGATACTAATTGCCATGAATGAAGACGACAGAATTACATCTTTAGCCCTACAAACACATGTTGCCTATTTTTCCCTTGAGTGTCTCAGGTATGCATTAGTATCACAATTTGCAACCCGCATGCGAGCTGGAGTTTACTTTCTGTGTGTTATTGGTGCAATAGTTCTCAAATTAGCTCAGCCTCACATCAGTAACTGGCTTCAGTAGCAGGCCCTGCATAATCACTGATGAACTGAGGAATAATAAAATCTGCATGAGGTTCAACTTGCGCAGGAATCCGTGCCATGCACCTAGTCAGACAACTGTTTCTCAGCACAGAGCGTTCACGAATCCTGTCTAACGCTGCATGCAGGTTCTGTACTCTGTCTTTGAGCAGCTTTGCAAAACAACTCCATTTCTGGCTGCCAAACGAGTTGAAGGAGAGAGTTAAACTCCCAATATCTAATCCATGCTGCTGCAAGCACAAAACACATAGGCATGCTTCATAAACAAACACCTTCTGATTTCTCAAAACCTCTTTGTAGCATTTTTTCCATCAGTATTTCTCCCAACTGTTGTTTCTGGGTCCGTCAGAAATTGCTGAACTTCCACATATATTCTGACTAGATGTATCTTTAACCTCAAGTGGACTGTCAAGCCAGATGCCAGATGCCCCCTTACTTCCTCAGAGCAAACTATCAGTAAACCTTAGCATAACTTTACTTTGAGCCTTAAACTAACAGCATGTGAAAAGATTAATATGAATAAATTCAAAACTAATCAGATCCCTTCTTTAAATGTTGACACAGTATTATTTATATCCCATAAATACCTTCTTGACTAAAATTCATCCCAGGAGATTGGCATCTTGCCAGTTCTATTCATATTTACTGTATTTATATAGTACAGTTGGCCAAGGATAATATTTAAGACAAAATATGCCTTAGGGTATATACAATATCTCTTATAGTTTTCCTTTTAAATCTCCTCATTGCTAAAAATATTTAGTCTGAACTTTATAAAAATGCCCCACAAAGACCTATCAGCAATCTGCAGTGATATATGGCTGACTACGAGTATAATTAGAACATATTTGTAATAGTTGGGCTGTAGTCAGTTACTGAATGTTAGCAACTCGCGGTAGAAAGCGAACCACTGATCTTTCCCATGCCTTCCCCCGAGCAGCCTCTGACCTTCGGTGCGCTCACGCCGAACCCCCTCTCCCTCCTGCCTGTCCCGAGCGCAGCAGAAACTGGAGAGTTTTAAAAAAAAAATCACTTTGAGAAGTTTAGGACAAAGCGGCTGTGGCCGCCAAAGCTGCGTTTTCAATTTCTTCCTTTAAAATATGGTGGAATGATTTCTTCCCTCCTGTCTTTTTTGGAAAGGTTCGCCCCATCCAGTATAACTAGAGAGCAGTGGAAAAACAGTTAACCTACTTACTATGATGTTAGCGACAGCACTTGCACAGTAGTGCTGGATTTGCTACTAAATGGCCTTTCCCAAACTTCCCAAGTTTGCTAAATCCCAAACTTCTGATGCTCTCTGTTGGTAGATACCTGCAATCTACCCTGCTCTTCCAAAACCTCTATCGATACTTCAGCACAAACCTGGCCTCCGTCAACATTTTAAAAATAGTTCTTCTTTTGTCAACACTATCCAAGTCGCACACCACAGATATTTTAATTTTCTGGAAAGTCTGTGGCTGCATTCTGGACTCTCGGGTCTCTGTTGGTGGTTCAAGCAAGGAAACAGGAGAGACGCGTGGCCAGGATGGATGCGTTTCTGCCCTCAGAGACTGCTGCAGGCTGCGCTCCGCGTGGCAGGCAGCCCGTATAACCTCTGCTCCTGGGCGCTCACCACCAAAAGCAGCCCCAGCAAAATGCGCCTTGACACCAGGGAGAAACCGACGCGATTTCCACCTCCTCGCTCCACGCTACTGCTACAAATCGCACTGCACCTCTCTGCTCAGACCCGCTTGGCTCCGCCGCGCATTTTTTTCAAAAAGTATTTCTCCCCTGAGGGGAACAAGTGTGGAGTGTATTTATCATGGCTATTATGGATGGTGCCATAATTACAATAATAAAATGGCTCTGACTGCCAGGGTGTCCTGTACCTGATGCTGTCATTTAACGATAGAGGAGGAAGGGAAGGCAGCTGCAGAGTGTGGGGCTCAGATACTTTGGCTGGCATCCTAGCAGTATCGTATGCAAGACGGAGCAAGCCCCTAAGCCACAACTTGCTAAAACCAAAAATAAATAAGGGAAAATGCAATTAGAAACTCGGATAAAGTTACCAAGATGGCTCCATTATCTATTTAAACACGAGGCACATGCTTTCCAAAAGCACACGGCGAGGATGGGGGGGCGTCAAGTGGCAGGGAGGGGGAAGAGGGAGTGAAATGAAAAGAGTCGGGACGAGGAGCTGGATACGCCAGCGGTGCAGTTATTTTTGACTTCTGGTATTTCACTTTCCTCGGTAGGATGATGATCTAGATTCTTTTAAGGGAGTGTTACGCTTTTCCATTTTTTTTTTGTCCCCCCCTCTCAAACTTTGCTACCAAAACAGACAGGCGTGTTGTTACGATTAATAACCATCCTAGGTGGATTTGCTCAGCACAGAGAATTTATGCCCTTTTCTTTTGCAAAATGTGGTGCGGGTCATAGGGAGGTCGTTGGGAAGCGCCAGAGGGGCTGAGGCAGGTTCCAGGAACCAACTAACCAGGAGGGAAAACTTCTCCTCTCCCCGAAATGAGAGCACCGATGAACTGAAGTGGGTGGCCGGATAAGGGAGAAGGGAGGGAGGCAGCCTGTCCTCCCCAAGCACCACTCGGGATAGTGGTTTGCAGGACCATGTCCTGGAGAGAAAGGAGCAAATCGAAGCTGGTGGATTTCTTTCCTCTTTATTTATTATTTATTATTATTTAAGTCCTCCTTTTCTTTTCAGTCATGACGAGGTGGAAACCTGCCCGACTCAGACACTCCAAGGGAAACAACAGCAGTGGAAAGATATTTTAGGAGGCTGCACATGGGGCCGCAGGGGAGCCAGGGATCTGAGCTGGCGGCGGGCAGGGAGCGGGATCCCGGGATGGGGGGAGCTCAGGTACGTGGTGCTGGGAAGTGGAGGCACTGCCCGAGATCCCCGGAAGGGACTTCCAAGGGGGACCCAAAACCTCACGAGCACACACAGACACCCCCACCAAAGGAAACCCTCCGAGAGGCTCCGCAGGCGAGCGCAAAGCGAGCAGATACGGATAATGATGCAGGGGGACGGTATTTCCAGGTGCCGGGCACCGCCAAGCCCCCGGGCCAGCATCACCCTCACACGCACAAACCCAGAGCACTTACTTTCGGGGTAAAAAGGCTGCATGTCTACTTTGTAGACTTCTTTGGCGTAGTACTCCTCGTCGCTCCGCTCCCGCTCGCAAGTGGCGGCTCGGTGGTTGGCTTTCTCCTGCAGCAGGTCCCTGGTGCTGTTGTAGATGGAGATGACCTCCGGGGGCACCTCCTCGGGCTCGGGGTACTCGTCCGGGGGGCTGGTGAGCTTCAGCTTGCTCAAGATCTGCCCCCGGATCGCCTCGATCCTCTTGCGCATGAACTGATCCATGTCGAGGGTGCTGCAGGTAGACAGGCTGAGCGCCACGGCGGCCAGATCCAGGGTGAGAAACACGCTCAGGAGATAGCAGTGCATTTTAGGCGTTTAAATACAGCGCCCCCCCCTCCCAAAAAAAAAAAAAAAAAAAGTGACTTTATCAACGCGCGGCAGCGACGAAGTTTCAAAAAGATTAATAATTAAAAAATGAAACGGGGAGTCGTGTGCAAACAAAACGGAAGATCTGCAGACAAGATGCAATTAAAAAAACGGACTGCAGGGAACGACTTGCAATCAAAAAAAAAAAAAAAAAAGCACGGGAGTCGCCAGTGAAAAAAAAAATCAAAAATAACAATAATAAAAAAGGAGCAAGTCGCTACAACTAGCTAAAAACTTCGGGGGTGGAGAGAGGGACGCAGCCAAGAGGAAAAAAAAAAAAAAAAAGTGAAAACCCAAACGGACAAACAAACCTGCGACTCAAGCGGGTCGGAAAGAGACTGTTCTCAGCGAGCTGGCGGCGCGGGGTGGAAAACACACAGGGAAAAAAAAAGGGAAAAAAAAAAAAAAAGCAGCAGCGGCAGCCCCGGGGAGGGGAGCGGAGCGGCGCGGCGCGGCGCGCGGGGAGGGGGCAGGGAGCGCGGCGGGGGCTGCTCACGGGCGGCGGGGCCGGGCGGCGGGCGCTGCGCCCCGCCGCGCCCGGCGGCCCCCGGCGGGCACCGCGCAGCGGCCCGCGCCGCGCGCAGCGGCCCCGCGGAGGCTCGGCGAGAGGCGCGCACGTGCGCGGAGCGCCCGCGGGCGGCAGCGATGGCGCGGCCGGCCGCGTCGCGCCGCCTGCACCGGCGCCACCCCCGCGCGGGCCCGGGCCGCTTCCAGCGCCCTCCTCTTCCTCCCGCCGCCGCCGCCGCCGCTGTGAGGGCGCGGGGCGGCCGCCCGCGCTCGCCGCCTGCCGCCGCTGTGAGGCCCGCGGCCGGGCCGCGCTACGCCACGCTGCGCTGCGAGCGGGGCAGCGCTGCCAGCAGATAACATCGCGGCCGCGCCGCCGCGGGGACGTTTATAAGCGCTGCCCGCCCCACGTGCTCGCCCCGCCGCGCCGCGCCGCGGAGCGACGTGACGTGGGGGCGCGGAGCGGCGCGGGGGCTCCCGCGGCGGCGGCGACCGCCCCGGCGCTGCCCCCCGGCCGGGAGCCCCGGGCGAGGAGGCGGCGGGGGCGGGCATGGAAAGGCACCTCACTCCTGCCAGCCCTGTTTGCTTTTTTTTCCCCCTTTTTTTTTTTTTTCTAAAAGGCTTTAATGTTGCTTACACCTATTATTAAAGCAATTGGGCCAAACACCACCCTAGCCTTACAGGAAGAAGGAGCAGCCCTGCTCAGACGCCTCAAGAAAAGCACCTGGATGTGTTGCTGTGGAAAGTGTACAGGGGCAAAGAGGGGATGAGCCCGCACGGCTCTACCTGGGCCTTGCTCCTGGATTTCACTGCCAAGGGGGGTTTGGGCAGGGCTCCTGCCTCCCCTCTGACCCGCCACCTGGTACGAGTGCTCTGCAGGACGTGGGGGCGAGGGCCGGCTGCTCCTCTGCCTGCTCGGGTCCTGCCACGAGGGTGCAAAAGCAGCCTCAGCTGCACTTGACAGAGCTGCTCCAGCCCCGCGCTCTCTGTCCGCGTCTGCAATTCAGTTTTTCCGCTACCTCTTCTGGCCACAGGAAACATCACAGTCTCAAACACTTGCCTTATCCAGAGCATGTCTAAGGGGAATGTCTCATACTTCAACCTCAGGAGGACAGCCTCCCACCTCTTCCCTAGAAAAATTACAGTCTACTAGACATCCCTCCACTTCATGACACAAGGCTTTTCTTGCACAGGGCCTTTATCACTGACTTCATAAAGTCAACACTGACTTCATACAATGATCAAGTGGCCTTTTTCCTTATGCTCACTAATTTTATCCCTAAGCTCACCTCAGAAGTAAGTTGTCACAGTCTTTAGTCAATAGGTGGAAACACAGAAGGACTTTCAAAGCTTTGTGTAGTGGTGAAGCTATTTCTGAAGAACCTCTTCTGAAGAGCACATGCTCGTAGGACAGGCCAAGAAGGTGCTCTAAGGGGCACAGGCACTCAGGACTAGGGCTCAATCCTCTGTTTAAAAATACGTGGATATGCGCAGCTCTGCAGACACAACTGAGATGACATCTTCATGGATGCAAGCGCCAGTGGTGCTTTCCATTTAAATCTCGGAATTCTGCAAGACCAGATTAAGCATCTGTGCCACAACACCACATTTAACTGCCAAGTGTGTCAATGTCCTGCTCCTTCTGACCTAAAAAACACAGCTGCAGTGATGGGAACGGCAACGCTTCCAGCAGCCACTTGCATAAGCAAGGAAACCCTGTGTGCAGACTCAGCTGCTTTTACTTGGGCAACAACACACCTGTACAAAACCCGGGGACACTTCCTTGAGCTGCGACGTCCCACGGCTCCGCTCACTTGGATAAGCAGCTGAGGAACTCTGTATCACGAGGTACCTTGACTGCAAATAACCGCAAAAAGCATTATTAAATTATTTCCTCCAAAACCTAGGGCTAAAGCCCTAGAAATGAAGAAATGTCATATACTCCATCCTTAGCCTCGATCCCTGGCCCTGGATGACTTGGCTGTTGTTAATGTGCTAACTGGGGAGCTTCAGAACAGCCCTGGGGACAGCAGGTCACTCAGCTTCTGCAAGGGCCCTGGCACAGCATCAACAGCAAACTTTGTGCTATTGCTCAGGAGAGCTGCGTGGACTTAGTACTGCCACAAAGCAAATGTTTTGAATCTTTAAAAGTGTATTTCTATGCCAGTTTGGAAGGAAAATTAAACATCACAGCATCTTTCACAAAAAGAAATCCTACAGCCTCATTGGTGCCCAAATTAAGGCAACCCCTAACAGGGGCTGCCGAAATTCCGGTATCTTCCACAGCTGGGAAGGCAGCGCACGCAGTGGCAGATGTTCTGCAGGAACCCACCACATAAGCTGCCAGAGATCCAGGTAACAGAAAGGCACCTTGACTGGGTTTCGAAAGTTTCTGAGACTCTTCCCAGTCTGGCAACATACTCCCCAGATTTTCCTGAACACCTAGGAAAAGGCTGCTTCTGCTCTCAAGCTTGCTTCCTGCCTGACTCCACAAATTCCGCGAGGCAGCATCAGGGCTCGGAGCTCAGCCTTGCCTCACCACCAAGCCTCTAGTGACAAAACTAGATCCCCCAAATTTTCCAGCAGCACCAGGGTGATGTTTTTGCCATGCAGAACTTCCTGGGAGCAGCAGAGCCCGGCTTAGGCTTCTCCATTGGGAAAGCCCAGACGTGGCCACCGGAGCTAAATCCCCAAGAGCTGCAGAAGGGCGAGTACACATGCCCCGATTCCCCCCAGGAAAGGACACTGGCCAAACCATTAAAATACACAGCAGCATTCATAAACACCAACTTCCCATTTTGCAAACGGAAAAATATTTGGAACATATACATCACGATACGCCTGATCTTATTTCCAAAAATCCCTCCCCTGCACGTACTTCGTTTTAGCCATAAAAGACAGCAGCACTCTCAACAGGTAACATTTTTACCTTGATAAAGATGCTGAAGTTTTGATCAAAAATTACAGAGATAAATTATGTTCATTGTTCAAAACTGGCTCGATGCCCTTCTGCATGGGTAATTTGATTTCTACATGATATATGAATATTGAAAATGAAAGCTAACTGACTTCATATTTTATTCTTACTTTTATTTATTTTGAAATAGTTTGTATTTAATTTACCTATTAGCTTTGAAAGCTGCCAGGATTGTCAGGCAGTAAAATTCAGCTAAACTTACTTTTATCTGTTCTCTGCCTTTACAAAATAGACTCATCGTACGTGGCCATCAGTGAAAGACTTATGACTAAGTAGTACGCATACAGTGAGAGAACAGAACTTACCTGTTCTCGAGCTTTTAATTCAATACAATACTGTCTTTTTATATATTGATTTTTTTTTAATAAATAGTAACTGTTTATTAGAAAAACAGGGACACCTGGAGAGTTACTTCACTAAACCTAAAGGTTTTGTGTTTCCTATTAACCTAAAAATTATGTGGTCAGGATTTTACAATTTGTGGTTTCTTTTTAGATTGTTTTGGTTATACGCAAATGTGCTGCATGAAATACAAAGGCAATAATCTTTCTAAAGCTGCTGACGACCAGGTCATTAAGTCAGGTGGCTGTCCACGTTTCATAAACTAAAGAACATTGTTAGAAGAGGAGCAACTTTTAAAAGTTAGGAGGTGACTTTCGTCAGCTCGCACACTGATGACGAGTGCAGGATGGTTGCACAAGTAATTCTTTGTGGCACGCACAGAAGTTTGCAGCAGTTACTGTAGTCACGCAGAACCTCACTTGTTCTGACATAGGGTGCGAGTTGCAAGTGTTTGAATTCTCCTCTTTATGGCAGCACATACATGAAGGTTCAATCTGTAGAGTTGAAGTGGCACTTAATAAAGGTGAGGCAAGGAGGAGATGACAAATAATGGAAAATTGTAATATATACAATAATAAACTCCAACATTTTACTGTTTATTATCTTTAGTCAAGTAGAAGTCCATACTTCAGTGCTGTATTTCATTACTGTGCACACTAATGCCAATATGAATTGGAGAGCAAATCCTGCTGAACCTACTAATGCAAGCAGCCCTGCTGCCACTAGGATCGCCTTCCAAACCACCCCAACCCACTCCCACAATATATGTTCCATATATGTTCCAGGAGATAATGGCTACTTTTTATTGTGTGCTGTCCAGTATGCAAGACTGCTGTCCATATATATACACATTCACACATAACTACTTGCCAGCCTCGCAAATCAAAGGCACCTTTCTGCTTCTTTTTGCACCCACTCATGCAAAATGGATTCAGTAGCTTCAGCAAAAAGCAGTCACAAGAGAACAGTCAGTAGGAGGCAACTCCACAAAAGCCATGCAGGAATCACTTTGGTTGGCTTAGGGAATGTCCCCCTAGGGAAAGTCCCCCAAAGATAAGAGAAACTCTGAGAACAGAACGGAGCGTGACCATTACTCTCTATCTCAGTTCTGCTGTTGTTATCCACATACTGCATGGCTTGGGTTTGACAATCCATAAAATAGCCTTCCTGCTGTAAACTCATCCATTCTTCCCAAAGAATAATGCAGAATATCAGGAAGCGTAAGGAATCAGCAAAAAGATAGTGGCCTAAACATTTTATCCTAAGCATAGAAATAGACATTAATTTTCTATAAAGCATGCACACATCAATACTTCATCCAAAGGAGGGGTTTTTTGTCCCCAAAGCCAATTCCCATCTTCAAATCAGTCACGACAGAAGTTTTGACAACAATTTTGTGAATGTCAGAAGTTCCTCCTATGGTTACATCTTCCAGTTGAGGGTGGAGGAGAGGGAATTCCTTAATCCTAGCACCTGCTATTTTAATCACGCCAGGAAATCCTGTTTCCGCTCAAGTCACTAAAACCTTTGCTGTAAGTATCAATGGAGGAAAATGATCAAATTCACTAACTAAAAATTTCAAAAAAGAAGGAATGCAAGTGCCTTGGTGTATGCACCACAGGGGCTTGATACCTCCTTTTAGCAAGAAGGCCTAAGAAAAGACAGTAGAATGAAAGTCAACTCTTTAATCTCAATGTTTGAACTCCTGACCTTCATCTCTATCTCAGTACCACTGTACGGCTGTTACATGCTATTTTTGACCTGCTCAGTGATAATTTGAGCTATGCCTCATTAAGTATCACACAAATTATATCTAGAATGTTGCATTTCTTACAGAACATCTACAGGCACTTGATCAGCAAATAAATATGCAACTCCAGTTAGAATACCCTTCTAGATGATGCTTCTGCTGGTTCAGGAAGATTACACATCCAGCAAAATGAAGCGACAGTGACTTCAGAAAATGGATCAGCAGTAATGCAATGCCTGAAGCCATATTCTGTCTTGCAAAACTAATGAACAACAAAAAAACACAGCCCTAAGACCGAGTCCTGGGTTCACAACCTGCTGGTGCAGGCTATGCAGAAAAGAAAAAAGGAAAAAAGAGTAATTTAAAGTTGCTTCAGAAATATTTTCATGTTTTTTAAGCAACACATGTTTGAGGTAATCCTGGGGAGTTTAAAAATGCAATGTATTGTTTTATATTACCTCAGGGGAAAAGAAAGCCTCTACATGCAATATTAAAGCTTTGTACTGCATTTACAAAACTAGCTCTGGAGAAGGGCTTTCTATTTCCTCTCTCTCTTCTCCTCCCAGCCTTACACATTTTGAAACCTCCTTTCTACATCAAGATACTGCAATCAATGGAAGTGTGTTATTCTTGCATGGCTGATGGCATGACACTCTTCCAGAAAGACAGCTCAAACATGGTGACTAAATCTATAAATAGAACAGAAAGCCCTACTTCAGGTGGAATTCATTTCCATGCAAAACTTCACACAAAGCTCATATATTTCATATTTTTCATTGCACAAAGGTTAATTTCTATCTAAGCATAAAATACTGGCTCTTTTCCTTCATGACACTAGGAGGATAGGTATGCTTATTTTGTCAGTGCACAGTCAAAAAACTGCCCAATGTAATAGGAATATAGGAATATAAGATGACTTGTAAGAAATTTTGCACTTAGAATCACATACTTTTGGATTCTGTGATAAAGCAGAGGTTTTGTATTCCTATATTCTCATACAGACTGCAAGCTGAGTGCAAGCTATCACAAAGTAAATCTAAGGCTACTGCCACTAGTCTTGCTCTTCTCATGTACATTTTCAGGCCCGTTAGCTACAGCTTGCCTTAGGTTGAAGTGAACCTGAAGTGAACTTATTTATACAGCAACTGTGAAACCATTTCAGAGCCTGATCCAGAACAGGCCACCTGAAAGGAATGGCTGAGGTATTCAGTATCCTCTCATTCACAGAACCATAGAATCTTTTAAGGTTGGAAGGCACCTCTAGAGGTCATCTAGTCCAATCCCCCTGCACACACAGGGTCACCTAGAGCACGTGGCACAGGACTGCGTCCAAGCGGGTTTTGAAGATCTCCAGAGAAGGAGATTCCACAACCTCTTTGAGCAGCCTGTTCCAGTGCTCTGTCACCCTCGCTGTCAAGAAATTTTTCCTTAAGTTCCTGTGGAACTTTTGGTGCTTCAGTTTGTGGCCATTACCTCTTGTTCTGTCAGTGGCCACCACTGAAAAGAGCCCAGCACCATCCTCCTCACTCCCTCCCTTGAGGTACTTATAGACACTGATTAGATCCCCTCTCAGCCTTCTCTTCTCCAGGCTGAACAGGCCCAGCTCCCTCAGCCTCTCCTCATAGGGCAGATGTTCCAGGCCCCTGATCATCCTTGCGGCCCTGCACTGGACTCTCTCCAGCAGCTCCACATCCCTCTTGTACTGTGAGGCCCAGAACTGGACACAGTACTCCAGATGTGGCCTCACCAGGGCTGAGTAGAGGGGCAGGATCACCTCCCTCAACCTGCTGGAGATGCTCTTCTTAATGCACCCCAGGATCCCATTGGCCTTGGCCACAAGGGCACACTGCTGCCTTATGGTCAACTTGTCCACCATGACACCCAGGTCCCTCTCTGCAGAGCTGCTCTCCAGAAGGTCGGTCCCCAGCCTGTACTGGTGTCTGGGGTTATTCCTTCCCAGGTGCAGGACCTTGCACTTGGCCTTGTTGAATTTCATGGGGTTTTTCACCGCCCAGTTGTCCAGTCTGTCCAGATCCCTCTGGATGGCAGCACAGCCCTCTGGGGTGTCAGCTCCTCCTCCCAGTTTGGTATCATCAGCAAACTTGCTGAGGGAGCACTCTGTGCCTTCATCCAGGTCATAGATGAATAAATTGAACAGGACTGGACCGAGGACTGACCCCTGGGGCAGATGGCTGTTAAAGATGTAAACTCTCCTGGTTTTCAGCACAACACAGCCTCACAAACTAGCCTGAGCTCTAACCCCACTGTGAGCAGTCCCTTCTGCTTTTTACTTGACTCAAGTTTGTGATCTGGAAATGGCAATATCTGAGCCTCTCGAGCCTCCCTGACTAATAGTTTTCTGCAAGCGCCTTCCATCCACACTAGTGAAGCCTACATTTTGAAAGGCTCTAGGGTCTGCACCACCATTTCACAAAAACAATTCCATCACATTTCAAATTAAGCCAGACTTAGGTCTGCTTTAAGCTGAAGAAGCACCTTTGGACAGGTACAAACTCCTAACTCTCTCACCTTCTGACCTACTGCATATCCGTGTGTCCTTTTTGATGCCACCTGTCACAGAGAGCAGGCCATATGTTGCAAAGGAAAAGTCAAGGAGCAGAAACAAGTAGACAATGCTACTTTAATTTTTTTTTCTTTTTTTTTTCTTTTTTTCCTCTCATTGTATTGTGAAAGTTTTATTTCCCATTCAGCATCATATGCCATGTCTTTCTACTTTATGTGGCAAGCATACTATGGTATCTCAGTAGGCAAAGAATGTGATCTGCAACATTCAAGGCTGGGGCCCTGTTGACCCTGCAGGTTACGAGATTTATGTAACTGCTCAGCTTTCCCAGCAGAAGGGCTGCTAAAGGCTCAGTACCCAGAAACAGATGTTGTGTGCTTCTCTTGTTCATGGCAACTATATGCACCTGTTCAGGTCTGGGCTGCACCTGGAAGAACAGGGAAAGCTCTACCTGCACATCTGGCAGGCCCAAACCTGGGGTTTAGGGCCTGCCAGACCTCTTCCATAAAGCTCATGAGGAAGAGTTTGTGCAACCCTTGTTTCAAAAAGCTGTAGGTCTTCAACAGAACACGTAATCGCCCCATGTGGAGGGTAGGAATGAGGAATGTCCTCAGTGAAACACGCTTCAGAGTAAGAACAACCTGATAATATCCCTCCATCCTCCAAGACAGGCCACAGTTTAATGACAAAGGTGTTTAAAAGCATAAAGGAAGAATTATATACTACTTGTATGCACATTTTGGGGGGAGTTTGGCAGGTCATCTTACCTAATACCCTAGTAATGGTAGTATCCCTCTGACCATTTACTGTTTTCTTAAAGCAGAAGCAAACAGATAAAAAATAAAAGGCACTCTCAGCACAACAAACCAAAAATTTGGTTCCGCAATGCAAAAGCAAAGTGATCTATCATATATAGCAAGTCAGATGGTCCAGCATTGCTTCAGCAGTCACGGAAGTTTCTGAGAACCAAAGGCAAAGGCCTCTGCTATGCCTAATACTCACAGTACAGATACAGGTACTGTGTCTGCTCATTTTCCTTCATTTCCTGCAGGTTCGTTTTCCTTCTTTTTTGGGCTACACTCTTTACATAAAATATATTTCACTTCTACTTTATTTCTCTGCATTAGTATCAAACTTGTAAGTGCTGCAGCAGTTACTCAACAAAAGCGAAGAGCAAACACAGCAGATGGACAGAACAGCAGTAGTAATGGTAATCTTGATCCAAAGGTTTTAAAAATCAATATACTCTTTTCCTGTTACCATCTAGTGGCACCCACTTGAGAATTTTATTATTTTTTTTCTCTTAGTAAAGAAATATTTATTTCATAAGCTTTAATTCATTAGCATTTCATAGAACTAATAAAACATTTCAGCAGGTATTGTCAAGTATTTCATTGCCCTAAAGAACATCAGTATACAGACACGCTTTGTTACTAGCACCTTTAGTTATGTGACATCCTTTATTTTTGAACCTGATTACACCGATGACGTGTTTTTTCTTACCCTTTTATCTGCAAGAATTGCTCTGAGGTAATGACTATGTCATGGGCAGAGATGTCAAAGTCCCAACTGTAGAACGCAGTAAGCTCAAATACTTGGCCCTCTAGCATCATGTGTGTAACCTTAGGCACCCATCTTAAAATAGATGCACACAAACTTTGTACCCTGGACTTGGGCCACTTTTAATGTAAGGCTGCTTAAAAATCATACGCTTAGGAAGCTTTCCTAGTGGCAGAGCTGGGAACGAAGCCCAAAATTGCTGATACCTACATTTCTATCTCTCACTTCACACACTTTCATATAATTGCCCTCAAACTTTGTAACTTACAGATCACTCGAGAAACAAAGAAAATCCTCACTGAACAAACTGTATGCAACCTGAAAGTCAATGCAGTAAATATTCAGAATAATAATCAAAACAAACATTTATAAAATCAAGAAAGCTTTTCATTGCCCTTTTGCGTGGATAAAGCAATGCTTATACGTGTATTTCTACTCTGAACAAGAGAATGTTCTTCTTAACTGGATTCAAAAAAAAGCAACAAAGTCATTCAAAAGCCAAAGGCCTTGAGTCATAATCAAAGAAGAGCTAAAGTTGGAAGGGAAGATCTCCAGAGATCATCTAGTCCAACCCCCCTGCACACGCAGGGACACCTAAAGCACATGGCACAGGACTGCATCCAGGCAAGTTTGAAGATCTCCAGAGAAGGAGACTCCACAGCCTCTCTGGGCAGCCTGTTCCAGGTCTCTGTCACCCTCACAGGAAAGTTCTTCCTCAGATGGAAATGGAACTTCCTGTGTTTCAATTTGTACCCATTACCCCTTGTCCTGTCACTGTCCGAGAATAGTTTGTCCCCATCTTTTTTACGTTCTCCCCTCATCTCTAAGATTACATTAATAATGCAGTTTATAAAGGGTTCAGAAATGGCTAGGGGGTGACCTTGATAAGTACTTTTACATTCAAACATATCAACATGTTTTAAAATTGAGCCAAGAAAGTCTTTGCTAACTTCTACTTGTGGTCACACATGCCTGCAAGAGGAACATTAAATACTAGTACCTAATAAGGTCATATATGTAACTATTTCTGAAGTATACATTAGGCTTCTGATAATAAAAAAATGCAACCAGTATCTTCTTACAGTGAACTATTTCTATTAATGATTTAACTATTTTTGAGTACACAATGTCTGTAAGTAGTATTAGTGGCAGCAGAGTACATGAAGATAAACACAAGCATCTTTGGTGTTGGAGCTATTCAGTTTAACATGAGTTACGCATTTGAAGACATTATTTTGTCTAAGACATAGCACCCTGTCTGCAAAAATGAATGAAGGAAACACCTGTATCTAGGTAATCTACACAGCTGAAGTCTTTTCAGATCCACATACTGGAAGAGTATAAACCCATTGCTGTAGGTAGCAGTATATGAAAGTGACACCCTTCCACCTCACTTTGCAAAGCCTCCACTTTAACATCTTAGCTAACACTAGTATTCCACATATTTAATGGAATCCTAAGACTCTTCAACACTTCAAGGCTTCTCCTGGCACTCTTACCCCTTACCTCAGCAAGTCTTGAAGAAATCATTGAGCAATTTGCAGGGCCTGGAAGTGAGCAACATTGATGACTGCTCTGTGTAGATATTAACTATGCCAGGACTCATTTAATATGACAAACTCCTCATTCTTACGAAGTTGTGCAAAGCAGTGTGTGCCAGATGACTTCTGCCTTCCTCCCTGGAGGCAGCTACTGAGCCAGCTCCAAACAGACACAGCTTTAAGACCACCTTCTTCTGGAAGCATCAGAGAATCAAAGCACTTCTGTGGCCTCCAAACAATTTAATCCTCTCTTTAAAAAGATTAAAGAGGAGAGAGAAAGAACATGGGAAAAAGAAAACACAGAAAAGTCCTACTGCCATCATGAAGCAGCAGGAACCCCAGAGAGCCACTTCTGTCCTGTCCATCTGTCTGAACCTGGAGAGAACCTGCTTCAAAGCTGCAGCACAAGTGGGAAATTCCCTCCTCGCTCTCGCAGGGAAGACTGTGCAGTGCAGCAGAGTCAGGCACAGGGATATTCAAGCACTGTTCCCAAAACGTTTCCCTAATAGTAGGCCAAAGAAAAGCAGGGGAAAGATGGCTCTTTCCTCCCCTCACAGGCCAGCTCATGCTTTCCTTATGAAAAAGTTAACACAGTTAATGTGAAGAGAAACTAGACCAGAGAATGACAGGCAAGAACTGACTTCTATACCTTCTCTTATTAAAAAAAAAAAAAAAAAAAAAAAAAAAACACCTTGTTATTTGCTTGTAGTCTATAGAATATTAAGCCTACATACTCTGAAGCTGGCCAGAAGCCTAACAAAACTGGATCCACCCCATCCTTATTGGCTTTATATAGATAGGTACAGAAATACACAAAGTTCGGATGATTCATGCGCTCTGGAATGAAGGGCAGCAGCGCAGCTCTCCCTAAGCAGAGACATTCATGGGAGAAGGCAAGAAGGACCAAGAACTCTTAAGGGGTTCAAAGCAGCAGCAAGAGGCTTTTCTTTTTAGCTGTAATAAAACACTGCCGGAAAAGGAGGTAGGTAGACAGACCAGTTTCTTTTGACTAGCAGGTAAATTAAAACAAAGTTTGCAAAATATTCTAGACACTTTGGCACCAAATTGAAAATATATAGCTCCCAATTGTGCCAAGAACCCTGAACTTACTTCACTTTTCTTGAGACACCATTTATTTTTGGAGGTAGTCACAAGTTCAAATTATTCCAAGAGCCTCCCTGCATATGGCACAACTAAGGGGCAAGGTACAGTATCAAATTTATAAGACTATCAAGCTAGAAATAAAAGCCTGGAAATTATGTTTCTTAAAAGCTAAGAAATGCTCTCAACCCATAGGCAAATGCTAAAGTGCTATTGTGGAATTTAAATGCAACAGGAGCTCAAGATTTTTTCTTATCAATATTAATATACTGAACATTTTTCTTACAGCCATAAGTGACACTGCAGAGTTTTAATGAAAACATTACTACAAAAATGGACCCCCCAAAAAATCCCATAAACCCAGAAGAGCTTTAAAGTTTCAGAATATTTGCAGAGTCACCTCAGGATGCTCTAGTGTCTAAGATCAAGATTTTTTTTTTTTTTTTTTTCCTCCCCCCTCCTCTCTCTCCAGGGGTTTCATCTCAGACAGAGACTGGTAGTATCAGTCAGGATATAAACAGTGTTTAGTCTTTTTAAGAACAGAAAAAAAATGAAGTTACCACCATCAGTATCTTTTTCACTCTGTAAAACTATAAATTTATGGCTATTAACACAACTTTTCATAAGAACTAATTCTTCAGAAAAAAGCAAGACCACCTTAGACTATTATGTTATCTTATAGACTCAGAATTCATTTGGTGTATTTTGGTATTGCACTAATGAGACGCCAGTTCTACTAGTTGAACAGTTACACAAATGTCTAACTTCAGAAGCTAGGACAGCCATATGTCAAACTCTTGTGGTTTCACCACTTGGTATTTTGGGTGTATGCCTTCATTTGTGATAATAAATATCAGGCCACAAACTAATGTCTCCTCAGATATCTAATATGTTTTAACACTCAAAACAGCTTGAAAATCTAAACATTTCTGCTGTTAGCTTTGAGTTCTCCTCCAAGAATTATTCTACAATATATACCAGATGAATAGGCTAGTGATAACACAACTATTGCCAGTTGCTAGGATGAGTTTCTCTAAGATCCTGTATTTTTTTATTTGGAAATACACACAGGTTTCATTCCCCTCCCGCCCACATATGTGTTAGCTTGAAAATCTCAATCTACTCTCCCAGTACACATTTCAATGCTGAAGGGTGGAAAATCTATGAGCAAGTCACTCCTAACAGCATCCTACACTTACACATATACAAGGAAAAGTCTGTACATGACAAATCAGGCAGAATAGTATTATGTATTTAAAATACCAACTGACAGGCCCTAGCACATTATCTTTATGTAGTAAGTAGGTTAAATACCAAAGTTAAAATCTACAGCATTTAAAAAAAAATAAAAAAAAGATGGATTTCAGCCCCAGCCTTGCATTTAAAAGTCCCTAACCACACTATTACACCTTCTGCATGCTGTATATGATGTGCTTATATATAATATTCTGTACTACGTATGTTCACTCCTGTTTTTTCACTACCGGCCAGTCAGGAGAAATTGCTGTAGTTTAAACAAAGTCACTAGTGTTATACTTTCCAAACTTCCGTAATATTCTCACAGTACACACGTAAGCAGAAGAGCTTTTGTTAGATCCTTTAATGACCTAAAGAATTAGCATTATAGTTGACTAAGCCAAGAGGATGCATCTCACAGGTCTGCCTTTTTACTGAAAAGAGAACACCAGAATTCCAAATGGAGCAACACTGAATACAATTTTATTCAGCATTACTAAAACCACATCCCCCCCAAATAAAAACATGAGCAATGACTGTTATTTCCTCTCTTACCAGCCTCTTAAAGACATATAAGCTCAGACCCACAGTGGAAAAACTGTGTGTATACACACACACACATTTATGTGCACATACACCCGCACATACAGCACCAGGCAGTAAGGTCATGTCTGTCTTTTTACAATTGTATTACCATAGTTGTCTCCAATCAAACTAATGCTCCAAGACCAGAGCTATCACATTAATGGTTACTTTTCTTTATTACCTACAAAACCTTTCCTGGCCAAAATAATAAAGACTGTATAGGAGCCCGATAACTTTACAAGGTGACGGCATTTCTGTGTTTATTGTAAGCCATTTCTACTGTGAATTGCTAACAACTTTTCAAAGTGCAACACTGATTTGGAAACGCAGGCGCACTAATACACCAATTGCCATGACTAATGTATAAACTTTTAATGACCTTGGCAAAATCTATCTTTCATTGGGCAGGTGCCACTATTTTGACTGTACAAATGTTTTGGAAATATGTTGAAAATTATACATGTTTTGGAAAATATTTCAGGACTTCAGAATAGTGAATGAAGCTGTATTAAATAAAAGTTTGAAGTGGAGGAGAAAATACACCTCAAACTTCTGCGAGTCTCTATTTTCCTTATAAAACAGGAGACATCCTCTGACTGTTGTACATTCACAGAATGTTGACTTTTTATCGAAACAAAGTAAAAAGATAAAACTTTATCTTGCATGGCTTTCACTCATCAGTCACTTTCACTTTCTTGTTTCAGACCACCTCCTTGTTCAACACTGCTCTCGCCATCACTCTCCTTGTCCCAGTCTTTCATAGATGCTCCCATCATGAAGTCATCGCGCAGTATATTCCATTCTGGCCCCTCTTCAGACTTCTTTTCACCCTAAATATTTGAGGGGAAGAGAGGGAAATGAGATGAATGTGAAAAGGGGACAGTCAAAGATCAAAGTTGTTCAAGCAATCAAAGTATCTCACACTTTCAAAATCTGCACCAACAGACACACTGCAGGCTACTTATGCAAATTGATACAGAAATATGCAGGACAATCAAAAATGATGCTAATAAGAAAACCTATTTTAACCAACTAACACAAAAACATGGAAACAAAACAGTTATTGCTCATGGATGCAACAGTCAACCCTGGGCATGGCTTGCTTTATTAAAATCTTTCTTGGCAATCAAAACGGATCCATGATATCATTTATTAACCCCCAGGTGCTGCTTCATTAGAACAGTTCTTGGCACATTTCTGCAACACAAATAAGGATTTAATAAAGGCTTAAAAACTCCAAATTTAATATTTAACATATTTTGCGATATGTGAACCAAATCCCCTTTATGTGGATTATTACCTCACTACCTGGGCTTGTCACATGGTGCAAAGCTGCCTCTAAAAGAAACCGAAAGTTAATCCACACAGCAAGCCAATGGCACCTTACTCCAAATTTCCTACTTCTTGCAAGTGGACAAACTGAGGCCACACTGCATTGACTGGTGAACAACAAAGAAAGGCAGCAAGAGCTTAGTTTTACATTAGTGTTCAAAAGACTGCTAGACTGCAGTTCTCCAAGTAACAGAAGGTATTTGGGCAGTGCAACAGCCCCATCCTGTGGTAACAGTTTTAAAGCACAGCATGAAGCAATTCCTACACTCTTAGCGTTACATGCTGTGATGCGTCATGTTCCCCACATTCTTAATGTAAGAAAATACTCAAAACTGTTCCACCTACTAATGGAGTATTTCAGCAGTTTGGGTCCTAGTAGTAAAATATTTCCCATGCACGACATGGCTTAATGCACAGTAAAGAAACGAAAAGTATTTCTACCAAACACTAATCAGGTACAGGGGAAAAATAATTTACTTTTGTAGGGCCTTTGAAACAGAATTATACAGGCATCTCGGTGCTTTTCCTGCCCTTCCTGCTCAAAACAACGGGATGCAGCTGACTCATCACAGACTAAGTAACTGCCAGCCGCTGATGGTGGATGGGGATAATCTGTTACAACATCCCTCTGTGTTAATACTGCTTGATCAAAAACAGTAATTGAATTGGGAATGCCCCTCATTGAGATGTCTTGGCAGATGTCTCTTTGCCTACTGGATGCAAAAACTGTAGTAAAGATGATGGTTGCAGTCACTGCTCATGCCTCTTCTTTGTACAGCACATCCAGAGCAATAACTGTTTTGTTTCCACATTCTTTTATTAGTTGAAGCAAGTTTTCTTATTACCATCATTCTGTACTCCTGGGAATATGGAACACATTAGAACATATTAAACTCATATTCATGCAATCTCTAGGAGAAAGCAGCATAAAGAATTTAACAGCAAAAGAAATAAGGAACAGAAAATGCAGACCCATCGCTATAAATCCAACACAACATAACACACCAACAGAAGCTATGTGGGTGCAAAAAGCCTGTCAGCCAAACAAGACATGTACTTTTAACAGCCATTCAAAACAGAAACAATCCTTTAGAGATGTGACTCGCTCTACGGTTCTTTAAAATGATTTCTTTCACAAAAATAGGATAACAAGCCTTAACGCCTTATTTCCCAAAAGGAATCTCCCAGGGCCCAGATCAAAAAAAGAGCAGCTCTGCAACTGTTCCTCAAGATACTTACACATGTTTTGGGTTATTTTTTGTCTGGAGAGCGACTCTCATTAGTGTGTGTTCCTAAGGATAACTCTCCCATCCCCAAGAGCAATGAAAAAAAACAGCAATACCCTGTTTCCCTGGACCTCTTAATCACCACTACCTAAATGGGTCATTGTGTAAAATTTGAAAAATCCAAATGAATATTCAAGTTCTCTTTTTTTTTTTTTTTTTTTTTTTTTTTTTTTAAAAAAAGGGATCTTTTTCTGAAATGTCAAATAGTATTCGGGGGGAAAAACAGACATTCATGCTTATCCACACATCCAGGGGTTTTTTGCTTGTTTGTTTTTAAAAGAACAGGACAGAAGCAGTATGTTACGATCAGCAGTGACAGGGAAATGCTCACATTTAGAGAAGCCTGATGCTCAAATTCATCACAATCTTATATTTGGCAGGAGATTAGTCCTGCTTCCCAGCCAGGTCAGGAGAACAAGAGGACAAAAGCAGAACCTCAACAAAAGAGCCATGCTGATCCGACACCGCATTACACACTATGCAGTGAGCCACAAAGGTTTACACAGACACTGAGGAGAGACAGAGGCAGCATGTCTGTGCCTGAGAGATGGAGATTAAATGCTTGAAAGCAAATATTTAATCAATTTTAAGCATGCTGCCAAGTGAAGGAAAACCCACGTTTTGTATCTTCATTCCTAACTCATTTACTGCTCTATTTTCCACTAGAATAGAAGATACAAAGTCTTTTGCATTAAGTCTTAAAATATGCAACAAGACTATTTGTAGAATTAGCAATTAGTCCAACTGTAATATCACTTCCCAACTCATATTACTTAAAAAAGTTAATGTATTTGGGTTTTCAATGCCATAATCTAGTTCATCTGAATAAAACAAAACTGATTCTTGGCAACTGGAAAATAAACTAGCTTTCATTCCATACAGCTATCTATGAGTTTCCAGTCAGCTGTTCATCCACATCTCCCACATTCCACTACAACACTGAAGCCTCCTTTGAACATCCCCAAATGAAAACAAAACAGGCTATGTAAATATTAGTGTGTGCTGCTACATAAAATGGATTCCTCGAGTAAGATAAAAGGTGAAATAACCTCCCCCCTTCAAAGAAGAGAGGCATCTGAATGGTTCTGTTCCCTGCCTTAAGTAGTGGAAACCTTATAGAAAAGATGTGGGGGCCAAAGGGAAGCAGCTTCTAAAATACCCCAGGATATTTATCACAGATGCACGATGATTTACTTGAAGTTGAAATAAGACAGAACAAAATATGAAGTTGTGGATGCTGTTCATGGATGCCCCATGAACCCATTCACGGGGGCCGGCTGACACTCATACCGAGGAGGGAGAAGTTAATGAAACAGACGCTGCCCTGGCTGCTTGCGGCTCACCGAGGCTGACAGCATCGGTTCAGCCTGGCACAGCAAGGCTCTGAGGTGGGGACCTGCTTCCTGAACTAAGCTTGCTTTGAAGACACAGCTGCAAAAATCTGCACCAGGACAAGACAACCTATATTCCTCAGCTAAGCCCTAAGAAAACAGACAAAGCTTAGGGCTGACACACAAAGAAACTGCTTGTCAGGATGTGTTTGGATCTGGGCTGGGATCGCCTTCTGGATACTTCTGAAGGAATCGATCTGTGAAGGCCTCACGTCACTAGCAGCAGCTATGCAGCTATCTAACTAGGAATACTAGGGACAGGAAACCAAATGACCCTGCAGCCTGTGTGCCTGGGAAGGCACCGTAACTGGGTGCCACAAGACCACTCTCCAGAAGCAAGAACGACCAGCAGCACTCGGGGCTTCCACAACTCTGCTCCACGCACAAGACGAGCTGCCAGAGCCTGCAGGGGCACCTCTCTACCATCACATACAGTAAGTGTTTATTTGCACCTGTCAAGGAAGGAATTTCTAACATAAATACCTCCGGAGCAACCATTTTAGAGTCTTGAGAAAATGTTTCCAAAGCATCTAAATTGCACTGCCTGCCCAGCTGCCTACATTTTGTTTGGGATACAGGGAGACTTTTATCACAACAAAGGAGTCAAAAAAAAAAAAAAAAAAAAAAAAAAAAAAAAGCATAAATTGTAAAAGTGCATTCTCACACTCATCTGGAAATTACCCCATCCCATGAGCACCATCTTTCTCCAAATGACCAATGCTATTCTGCCACCCATTCCCAAGCAAGCTGCTTTCAAACCACCTCAAGGGACCCAGCTCGGAGACGGCAGGAGGGATCCGTGCGAACCCTCCTTGGGAAGGCCCTTGGAAGCAGGGCCGGGGATGGAGCGCAGCATACACAGTGCCCTAGGCTCCACCTTTCCAAGCTAAGGGAAAACACATTCCCTCTAGGCTGCGAGCAAATTAATAAATAACAATAAAAAAGCAGCCTGCAGTATATAAAATAACTATATAAGTAGAATCTGAGTGCAAAGATTAAAAGAAAAAAATACCCCTTCATTAGCACTGTCTGCTGTTCTAACTGCTTTGAATCATAATATCTTAACTATAAGAAAGCTTCCTATATCCACCTGATCCTGAAAAGAGAGAAAGCCACAGGCCTGAAAACAGGGACTCTGTTCTCTACCTGCAACTGTCTTGAATCCTGAGACGAAGTCTCACACCAACACACTGAATTTTGGAAAGCGCTTTCTAGCTCGTAGAGGTCTCTTCACTTCTGCAGTAACTCTGCAAATCATTTGCTCCTTAAGGAAAGGGCCACTCACCACAAATTTACAGCTCTCTAAATGACAAATTTAACTAAACTGAGTTGCCTTGGGCCATGTGAAGCGACACTTCATTGCAGGCATCAGCAGCAGCTCAGGAGGTTTATTCACAGTGTGAACCGCAAGGTCCCTTGTGCACACTGCAATCTGTACTGACACTTCCTGCAAACAAGGAGAAGAATGGATTCTGCTTTACAGTGTTTTGAGTCCTGCTGCTCCTGCTCAAGCTTCTCTGCAAGTAAAACCCTGGAATTACTACTGCAAGACAATGGAAGCACAACAAATATTGATTTTCATTTTGAGCCCAGCCAGAAGACCACCCAGAACCTAACAACCCGCATGAGGCATCTCCCCATCCTCACATCCTCCTCTGGGGTTTGCTACAACTGGGATGTGTGAATGAGAAGGAATGCTTTGGATTGGCATGCAGAGGCTTAAACACACAGCAACCCATGAAAGGTCAGAACTGAATTACAGAAACTCTAAAAATAAACACTCGTTTGGACTTAAGCAATGAAGCAAGATCACCACTACCATTATTAAATGCTCAACTGAAAAGAAGAATAAGAGAAAGCACTAACAAGAGAACAGATTTCTTTAAGCCTGGGTCACTAGAAACCTCATATATTGATATTTTTGCCAGAAAATTAAAAAAATAAATATTTAAAAAATTCAAGTTTAACATGGGGCTCCTCTGAACGCAGGAAGCTTTGCAGTCTGCACTGTTTGCTATGCTCCAGTTCCGACATCAGCCATCTATGAAACCCTTCCATAACACATGTAATTTTGCCACATGCTGCCACAAGGTAGAGCTGCTCAATGCTTCATTACATTTATTTTTAAGTACTGATGGAAGGTATGGAAGTTTTACATCTGGGGGTTATTCATTAAAAAAGAAAAAGAAAAAAAAAAGCAGCTTGTATTTGTTGTTCCATACAGCACTCTGCCCCTTCCAGAAGGCACGCAGCTACACACAAAAAGGGCATCAGTTGAAACTGAGACCTCAAAGGTGTTTCAAGAAATACAGTAAGCTTCGCTCCTTCCGATCTGTGGCTTCACAGCTACACATACACTTTTCCCACCATCACAAAAAGACGTACTGTTCAGTAGGCAACAAATAAAAGTAAAACCAAAGCAGTCTGCAAATCATTACAGAGAAGATACCTAGACAGAACGAACACATTCATCATATTAGGTTATCCTGCAACACATTTTCTCAGAAAGATTTCTGATAATGTTCTCAGCATGCCATCCCTGCTCATCTTCAGTCACATTTGTTCTTTTCTGGGGTAAAAGTACTTATATGTGTTTTTACCTTCACATTTGTAAAGACAACCACTGCTATCTTGGTATTATTTTTAATGCTCAAACCCTCTTCTTCATCTGTAAGCCTCTATACAGCTTACATGTCTAATCCACTTGAACCATAGCATCCTTAGGGGAAGGACAATTTTAATACTGATCTCTGTCAAGAGTGATCTTGACAGAGACCCAATTAACTTTGTGGTTAAAAACACTGATCGCCACCTTGTATTAAGCACAAAACATGTTATACTTTCGCTCCTTATCCAACAACAGTTTGTATAGAAAATTGTATTCCAAGTACTTGAATCACAAATCCTTCCTAAGAAACTATGTAAGGTTTAAAGTAGCCACAGTGCTTCACAGAGCATCTTAATCCTCACCTAGAAAAGCAGAGCTGTTCTTTAGAAACAACAGTGTAGAAGTAATAGAAATGAGAGCCGTCTGCCAAACCCTGTTCATTTTGTATCCCAAACATGAGCTAGCATGGGTAAATATCCAACAGCAAACTTGCATGGACTCACCAGTAACTTTCAACGATGTTCCTAAAAGCAGAATAGTGAATGAAGAACTTCTATTTGTAATGATATGTTTCAAGGTAACAGAGGGAAGAACAAACTCTTCCAGAACCCCTTATTTCAGCTCATAAAGAAGCACTGCACAAATGGCCTCTATCCATCAGCTGGCCCTACATTTCTTCATGTGCGTTTCCTGCAGTAATGAAGAATCACGGATAAAGAGCAGCTCTCACTGTGCACATTACCCAGATTCACAAGACTCCTTTTGCAAGCTACCCAGTTCTGTGGTCCTTAAGCTGTGCCTGGAAAACATGTATGTCATAAAGGTTATTTCTTACAGGTCATGCTTAAACCATCCACTGTTTTATCATGATGCAGCAAAGCAAGTTGCAAAAGGTTGTCTTTAGCAATGGAGACTATGATAATAACAAAGTTTCCTTAAAAAATGATCTCATGTCTTATTAGGAAGAAGTGGGACACCTCTGATTTAGGATTTCCGCTTGGGTTCTGAAATGAGTGCAGTGATCCAAAAAAATGGATTAAAAAAGGCAAAAAAAAAAAAAAAAAACCCACTATAGTGAATTAACTTTTTTGTATTTACTGAAGTCTGTATGACTGCGAAGCTCCCTGAATGGCTACACCTTCCTCCAGGTTGTTTTTAAGAGCAATTAAAACTAACAAGGCCTATGCCATATGCCCACAATCCCAATCTCTTATCTTACCACCTCCCTTCTCCTCATTTCCTACTCCTCCTTCGAAGTTTCTGCATGGGTTTTTCACAATGCCTGCGGGTTAGAAGGAAAGGCCACATACAGAACACTTCAAAGGCAAACTGAAAAGAGGTCAGTTTTTTTCCAAGACAATGATTTCAGCATTATATGCAGTAACAGAAAGTTTAGAACAAGCAAAAATCTGTTTTAAGCTATCAGTGAATTTCAAAAGCAACCATTAAAAACAGTGAAATTCTTCTATAGAAAAAAGAGGGAAAAAAGAAAATTCAGCAAATTTAGCCATTCTTCCAGTTCGACCTATCAATCCTGAACTCTACCAAGATAAAGAGAAGAGCAGATGTGTGTTAGAAAGGACCTCTGTGCACATCTTCAGCACTCCAGAAAACAGAGTATTTTATACCTTAATAAAACTTCAGAGTAAGGGAATCACCTTTCAAGATAATTTGCAATAAAAAAACGCTCAGAGGGAAGACACAAAATTGTTCAGATGACAATCTCCACCCTTCATTACTTCCAGAAGAGAACCTTCTCTATATAAACACTTTGAGAAGTTAAGATATATTTTCTCTAATTATATCACCATATCTGTAAGAGTTATGAATAAAAGCAGCACTTCACCTTTGTCTTTATAAGGTTTCCAACTTCATTTACTAGACAAAAGTGTAGCTTTTTTTCTTTTTAAGCTCATTTTTCTTTAAAGGAGGCTGTGCCTACAATCCTAACTGTGAGATTTGCTCAGGAACAACATCTGTTGACTCTTAAACTGACTCAGTTACACAAGTCTATAAGCAGAAGTACTTAATTAATGGAGTTTAGCCAGTTAGAACAAATGTTGGGGCAACCAGATAGACAGCTGCTTGACATTTAGGGCATTTGGTAAATAAACAAATCAAAGAATCGGAATTTGAAAGTGAAAGGTTCCCAGAAGAAAAATAACCTAAAAGATCCAGGAGAAGAAACAGCTTTCTGACACCATGACAGGCAAAAATATCCAGAATATTAAAAAAAAAAAAAAAAAAAAAAAAAAGTTTTCCCCAGCTCTACTGACTTTCACAGGCTATTAGGCCTTCAGTCAGTAAACAACCACAGATTAAACTCAAGACAATTTTCCATGAAAAATAACTTTGCAGATCAGAGTTTTAGACTTCAATAAAGCAATTCTAATGGGATTATACAATTTGGATGTCTGTGCATTGTGTAGTTACAGGAAGATCAAAAGAAGATGTATACCACAACACGTACAAATGTACCCCTCCCTGTGGTTGTTTTAGGCATAGTTTTATTGAAAAACAGCCCAGCAGCAGCATCTGGGAAAACAGAGTAATAGCAGAGTCATCTATGCACTCCTGATCAAATAGTAAACGTTCTATTATAAAGTTTCCCATACTTCAATTCCTTTAGACTGAAGTTTCTATGCAGTCACTTGCTTCAAGCTAAACGTTTGCTGGAAATCTGAACTTAGCCTTTTTCAAAATGAGATCAAACTACAACATTTTGTCAACAGCTCTAAGGAAGAAAGAAAGAAAGAAAGTCTTATAGGCATCCGCGAAAACCTCCTGTCTTTTTTTTTTTTTTTTTTTGACTTAAGATCTGTCCTGCACTGTCAAGGGAACAAATGTGACAAGAATATAAAACATGAAAAGGACAGAAAAAGGTTGGTGAAAGGACAGTAAAAGCATTTTTTCCCCTTTCTGACTTCTGATGAAGGGTAACAGAAGGCAGGCTGTGGGATACTGGAAAGGAGAGTAGAAGGGAAAGAAAAAAAAAAAAAACACAACAGGGAGAAAAAAAAAAAAAAAAAAAAAGAGAAGGTGAAGGTGGTGAACCTGGTGAGATACTGCCATGACACAACATAACCCTCAACCCCTCCATTCTGGAGCTGAATCTACAACATCAAGTTCTTGACCTTCGAACAGAGACACATAACCCTGGCAAAGACCAACACTTCCACATAAGCAGATGTGCACAGTGCTAACTCAGATGTTAGGAAACTGAACTTCTATATCCAAAAACCCAAGCGTGCTGATGACCGGAACTGAGTGAACCACTGTGTCTTCCTATAATCAGATTTAAGAAATAAAAAGGTTAGCAATGAACTTTTACACATTCAACTTCCAAAACCACACAACTACACATCATCTTAAAGAATGTAAGGGTGTTAGGATACAGCAAACTGATGTCAACCTATATGATATTTATCCATAAAGGTTTAAATTAGTACACAATATGCAATTAAGTAGACAAACTACTGGGACAAGTGCAAAAAGTTACATTAAAAACATGCAGGCATGTAGGAGGTCACCTTCAGGACAGCATACGCATTTGGAAAGCACAGATATAAATACTGGATTCATAAAAGAATCCAAACTAGAATTTCTGTGCACGCCGTGGGAAGACACTTATTAAATTCAGGAGAACAAATCTACTCTGGTTGCAGCTGAACTAAATTAGTATTTGGCTGCCCCTTCCAATCTGCTGGAACGCACGCGCACGTAGTCACTCCTTCAGTCAGGTCTGCAACGCCAGTGCACAACAGTTGTAGCAATAAGTTACTGCTGCTCTTCCACTCTACAATGTCATTATCACTGCTGAGATAAAAAATTTCAAGGTTAAGAGGGGTGTTGATATACAAGAGTCACTAGTAGAAATCTATGCTTTCTAGCATACTTCAGAAAAAAATATTTCCTACAGCAGGTGGAAGCAGTTGGTCACATTCCTGTGCATCTAAACAGGTGTATGGATGAAAATAATCAACTTTTTTTCCATAGTACAGAAATGTATAAAGTAGAATGATATGCCAATGGCCACTACTTACTGCAGCTGTAAGAAAGAGCAGGCAGTGCCACATGTTTTAAATAGACCTGACTTCTCAACTGTAAACACACTTATGCCCTCATCTGACTTGACGAATACAAGTTCTCAATCACTCTTCCATTACAGCAAGATGTGCTACCAGTCAGAACAGGAGTTAGAATTGTAGTACTTCTACCCTCAAACAAACTTGAAAATACTGCTTAGAATTAACACATTTATGGATTTTAAAAAGCTTTTTGAATAAAAGAATATCTATAGCCAATTTGACTCTAATCATCTGTACTTCAATTACTTACCAAACACCAGGCTCACTTTATAAAATGAGCATTAGCCAGAAGAAACTTTGGTAGAAAACTATTTCAGCTCTCAGTCCAACTCTAGGGCAAGCACTGAATAGCCTCATATGAGTAACAGGTGATGTGAAATAACACTTGCAGTCCTTTCTGCAGATCTTTCCTCTTCTGAATAAGTTATTTCAGAATAGATACTATTTTGAGACCATTTAAATGTTCTGCAGCAATTTTGGCATGAGAAAACTTACAAGTTGAAGCAAACATGGGCAATACAGAAGACCATGCTTCAAAGACTTAATTCAAATTTACATCTTCACACACGCAGACTATTCTTGTCACAAAGAATATTTGTAATTGTCATGCCAGTATTTACTTCCAGTAATATCCAGTAATGCTAGAGTAGCATTACAACAAATATTAACAAATGATAAATGAAAAGCCAAGAGAAAAGTTTTGGTGCTTCTGCTGCCATCATGTAGTGAATGGTCCTGCTGGAATTGACATGCAGTGGGGTACAAGAGCTGAGTCTGCTCTGGAAATGTTAACTCTGAATGGCTTCGTTTTCCATACAGCTAAGACTTCAGTTCTCATGTAATTCTCTGCATCAGTCAACATGTCTCTACAGGTCTGAGGGATCAGAAGCTTCGTTCAAATCTTAGAAGCTTAAGCCATAATACTAACAGTGCCCAGAAATTTAAGGACACTTAAAGCATCCCGTGAGTCTAGTCTAATTCACTGGAGTTCTGGACTTGAATTGGAGCACTGGCTTCCATTAAAACTGGAGTATGTTATGTACATTAGCTTAATCTGAAGGTAATAGGTAGGAGAATTGGAATTAGGCTCACTACAGCCACATACAAAACATATCCTCAAAACATACCAGAATATGAAAAGTAGAACTCTGTAGCAGGAGAGTTTCTTTGAAAAATCCTTGGTTAAAGAAACACAAGGGTGCTGGAGAGCAAACATTTTTCTAATAAGGATTTACCATAGTCTGTAATTCATTATCATTTAGCTTCAGATCACCAGTTCCAATTAGTTACAGGTTAGGCCAGAGGAACAGCTGAAAGGCTATAGGAGCGAATTTCACAGTTTCAACGCTCATATAAGAAAGAAGCATCAATGACAAATGTCACCTATGTTAGTCCCTGGGGTGGAGGAAAGTAAAGGACCCTTCACTGCCACCAGCTACAGCTGTATTGGTTCTGCGGTCACAAAGCCAGCTTCAGCTTCCAGGACTGGAAAGGCAGCACCTCCAATATATGCAATTTTTTAAAGCAGGAACTTAAGAATGGATCCCTTAAAGTATCTTTCAAGTGGGCAGTAGCAAGATACAACCAACAGACATTGCCCTGAAAACTTGGTCTATAAAGAATGTGTTGAACAAGGCCAGAAGTGCCCTCTACCTCCTGACAAATGCTATTTAAAAAACCAAAAACAAACAACAAGCCCGTGGTATTTTTAAATTATCACATGCTTCTCCCATATTGAGAGGCTTTCAGATAAGAGCTGGGGGGAGGGAAATTAAGTGATTTTACCCAGAGGCAAACACTATGTACAGTACCTTGGAAAAAAACAGGGAAAAATATTACACAAGTCAGCTGGCTCAGCAAGGATTAAGAAATACCTTGATAAACAGTTAATGATATGAAAGGCAAAGCCCTTGGCACCAGCTCAGAAAAGTAATTGCTCCCATCTGGGCACGCAAAACCTGAAAGAGGGCTACAGTTTCAGATGGCAAAAGTAATTTTTTACAACATTATAAACTTTCTTTCATATCTGTACTGGGTGAGGGCTGGAAATTCACACCAAACTGTTTAGACCAACAGCTGAAAAACCATGCACGACCATAAGCAGCAGAGTCCCGCCAAGGGGCACAGGTTGCCCGTTTTTCCTATTTGGAGAAGAAACTAAAGATAAAGAAAGAAGAAATTTTAGAAGTTGGCTGTACTCAAGTGATAAAACTCAGTGCTATAGATGGGCCTTTACAGAGCATATATTTTCCTTTTTCATATGCATATACATATATACACACACACAACACTAAATCAACCACAACACAGCTTTGTAAGAGACTACAACACATTGGAAAGAAGTCGCTACCCTTTAAAAAGCATGGCAAATCTTGTACTCACATACAACCTCAGAGAGAAAGAAAAATAAAGATTAGTCTTGTGAATATGCGAATATACTCAACGCTTGTTTGCATAGCATAAGGCTTAGGAGAGGAGGAGGGAGAAAAAAAAAAAAAGCTTTCACTGGGAAAATTTTATTCTGCTATTTTTCTTGCTGACTGCTTGTTTTGTGTGGGTGGGGTGGTGTTTTTATTGTTCTGGACTGTATTTTAATTGATGGCAGTTTGCCTAGATTTTGGGATTGGCATCTCTTCCATTGTTTATGTTGAAATAAATAAATATATTCCCCCTCTTATTTTTAAGAAAAGAAATCACGCTATACTCAAGTGCTAAAACTGAAGCAGGCTGCTACAAAAAACACACACACACAAAAATCCCACACCTACCAGATTCCTACTCCAAGGAATTTACCATCTCCTCAGAGACCAGTCTCATCCCAGCTTCCCACCCCTTGAAAAACCCACAAAGGCCAAGAAGCAAAGATACTACTGCAGGAAGTCAGCAGTAGCGCTCAGTGTCAAAATGTTTGTGTAATTGTAAGGAGACTAAAGATCAGATTCTAGTCTCAACCATCAAAATGCAAGAGAATAGGAGCTTGCTAAACTAGTAAGAGGAGTTCTCCAGAGAAATTAAAGTGGATTAAGAATAGCCTGGTCCATTAGTGAATGAAGAGTCACTGCAAAAAGTAAAGGGGAAGAGGGTTGTCTACAGGGGCAGATACAGCCATTCCAAAAAAAAGCAAGTATAGCTTTAAATTCATGGTGAAAAATCTCTCAAGTTTTAAGTTTTTGTTCGGGGAAACATGAAAATGCACCAAAAAACCCCAACAACCAATCAGCATCCAAAACATTATTTCCCCAAAGCACCTAAACGAAAATGTGCTGGTCTGATTCTGGCAGCATCTGTACATCTGCTCTAGAATAAAGAAACATTTGAAAAATATGTTTTCTGGCCTACTAATTAGAAATTTACCCTGCTAAAAATCTTACACAATTAAAAAAAGAATCCTAGTTTTTGCTCAGCTCTTAGGTCATTGTCAGCCTGCCGTGTTTTTGCAGCTGATATATAATTTCCATGGTTGTCAAAGTTAATAATCCTGAAAAGCCTTTAACAACAGTAGTAGTAGTAGTAGGCACTCCTATTCCACCGAAGTTCTTTTGCTATTCCTGGGGAGTGAGAGGGTGGGGGGGGGGGGGTGGAAAAAAAAAAAAAAAAAGGGGAAAGAAAAAGGAAAGAACCATACATGCCCCCCACCCATCCAAACAAGCAAGCTGGAATTATTTAAGGAGAAATAAAGTGTCAGCACCAAGCTAAATTGTTCTCATTATCCAAAGAATTTTAAAAATACTTAAATATTACACTTGCATGAAAATTCTATGAGCTCTTCATGCCAGGCAGTGTTTCAGCATGCTCCCCAAGTGCACACAAACAAAAAACATATGACAAACTGTTGTCTCCCAACTGATTAAAGTATTTCTCTTTGGCACAGAAAAGCACTTAGTTAACTGCTGTGAGTCTGGGCCAACAGAAGTATTCCACCCACTACCAAGCACAAAGTTCAAACCTGAACACAAACACACTTCAAAAAATGGGCAACTTCTGAAATATGAGCAAGAAGAAGACTAAGCAACTTGTTTTCAACTGCAAGCTATTTGATGAGTTGAAAGAACTAGTAAAGAGTTGGATGAATCCAACAACATTGCCTCTCTCACTTGGGGACGTTTGGAAAAATTAAAATATGTTAAAATACTCTTTCCAAGACATCGCATGTTAAATACGACCACACCAACTAACATGTACAAAATTAGGGAAAGAAAAATCCTACATACAATGTCCATTACGTCTCTTAATAAGCTGTTAGTATAGTTTCTTTCCAACATACCACAGTTTCATTCAATCACATCAATTTCTTTCCATCACAATGTTCATTTACAGGTCAAAGCCTTTCAGGCCCAGACAGATACCATCATCAGAGCAAGGGAATTCCAAATGCCCATAACTGCTCACACACAAGTTGTATGGTCTGCTGTAGCACCTAAAACCCACAGTTACCACAGGGGACACTGGGCCTTTTCCAGTATTAAAAGGCAGTTAGCTAATTGCCCAAATTGCAATTTGACAAAAACCTATTAAGACCTAGCAGTTTCTGCTACATGCATGGTACAAAGCCCAAGAGAGAAAACATGCTCAGAGATATTCAATCCCCCATTGGCTTCACAAACCCCAGACACTTGGCTAATAGCTGTCCTGGAGAACAAACATATTAATGGATAATAATTACACTGGAAAAAGATCCCACATTTCACTAAGATGAAGCCCACCTCTTTGCTTTTTGCTGCCTTTCCAGAGGGATTCTGGTTTCCTTTAGCGCCTTCCATACTTCGCAGCACATCGATGAAGTCTTTCTTTGAAACCGATGACATCAGTTTAGCACGTTGCCTCTCAGACTTCCCAGCTTTCTTCACCTTCTCATCAACATTCTTCTGGTGTGCCCTGACAGCATTAAATAACTGCACAACACCTCTGGGAGGCAGGCAGGGGAGGGAGAAACAAACAAAACATCACCTTTTACATCAAGTTGCCTTTCCCAAAAAGAACCTTCTACCAAAGCCTCTACTCAGCGCAGAGGCTAGAAGGCTTCTAACTCCAAAATAGTTACTTAGCACCTTGCCTTAGTTAAGAAGTAACATTCACTACCATGTAAGAGGTGTTCAGTTTTCACCTGCCTTTCAGCAGGTGCCTTCACACCAACTGCTATGAACTGGTGACCAACAAGTCACTTAAAGGCAGATGTGCTCAAGGCTCACAAGCTTTAGCCCTGTAACTACTCAGACCCCAACATAAGGATGGTACATTGACCCAAGACTAATGCAAGAGCACATACCATCCCCAAAGCATGTTATTCTTCCTACAACTAGCTGTTAAATTCCTTGAACAGGATATTAAGAATAGTGCATGCAGGGGAGCAGGCCAGGAGAACGAGTCCTGTAAGGAGACAAGCACACGCAGGCAGAACAGGAGCGAGGCATTTAGCTAGTTCCGTGACATCAAGCTACTGTAATGCAAAACAGGCAACTGAACACAAGAAAAGTGAGGCTGGTGAATACTGTATGAAGAAGACAAAACAAACACAAAAGAGATAGAAGCTATTGTTCTGCATTTTAAAGCATAGAACTAACAAAGCGAGGTGCTGCAGTAAAGCACTTCTGCTAAGCAAATATTACATTCTTGTCTAAGTTTTTATGCTTTCATAAAGCTTCTGAAATCTTTTGCTGAACTTGATACTGTACAATGTGGACCTGTATATAAATCACTCGGCTCCTGCTAGTCACTTCTTAGGAGTTCAATCTGATTGGAAACAGATTACCCATGCTGGCTTTTGCCCCCCCCGACACACACTTCTTTTCCTCCTGTTGAGATAACATGCATTTAGGGAAAGTATTCAAAAGAGAAAAAAAAAAAGAAAAAAAAAAAAAAAGGAAAAGGAAAACCTCTTACCTCGTGGCAATTCTCTGAAGATTTCTCTCTCTGTCTCTGTCTTTGACAACATCTGGCTTCACTCGGCACATCATTTCCCACTCCCGCTTTTTATCGAGCTGTGTTATAAATATTGTTATGTGAAAGAACATGGAGCATTTGAGAATGTAGCATTTTCTGATGGAATATGTAGCAAGAAGGGAAAATATGATAAATTAACAAAGCTCTGTTTGCTGGAGGGTATGGGGAACTCTAGAATGTTTTTATAGGGCTGGACAATGGGTCTGAAGGAAGTTTCTAGCGCTGACGCGTAAGGGGCCCCAACCAAAACTCAAACCAAACCTCTGTAACAAAAAGATCAGTCACACCACAATGACGCCTCCGGCTGGAGACAAGCAAGAGGAGCCTTGGGAAAACCCAAACACCTTCACACTGACTGCTAGGGACGAGGGAATTATTCAAAGAGGGCTTTCAATCCAATCCTCCGGGACTTCATAAACTGATCACAGAGGAATTTATACATAATAAAATCCTGGACCTCTCAAGACAGAGAAGTCACATTTTGGGCCTCAAGAATTTTACCTCCTCTGCTGAATTAATCACTACACAATTCTGATGAACATAGCCAAGACTACACAGAATAGAACCCAATCAGGTAAAACAGTACTGGGACCCAGTGGAGAAGCACTGCCATGTACAACACTGGTCCTTTGGTGCCTGAAACAGAGCTTCAAAGCATTAAAAAAGGTATCGTTTTTCCCCAATATTATCAGTGGCCACAGCAATGCTGGACATATTCCCATTACAATAGTAGAAAGTTGTGTTTCCCCAGCCCTGGAGCGAGTAGTGACCTTTTATTATTCCTTCTAACAATTTAGTAGTGTTCTAGTAAGGGCAGCGTAGCACCCAGTCTGTATGACACAAAAAGTCTTTCATGGAATTATAGAGTCCTTATCTTTATAATTCCAGGCAGACTACTATGAACACATGAGTTTACGACCATGCTTTGGCCTTTGATCGAAGTACTGCCCTATTCTAGCTTCCATATTCTAGCTTCCATCAGCAAGAAATTAATAAAAGGCAGACTGTTTTCAAGAATTTTTTTTTAAAAGGTTGAACAAATCAGTTTAGAGCCTTGCAGCCCACCTCTGCTTTGCAGCACTGGATGAAACTAGGTATTTAGGTAACCATAATCAAGGAAATGCTTTACTACAGTCCTCTGTATGTAAAAGGCAGGATATGACCTAATCACAAAATTCCCAGAATATCGGACAGGTAAGTCTATAATCCCATTAAAAAAGAAGTCGTAAGAAGACACATTAAAAGTCCTGACATATACTCCAAAAAGAAATCATTTATAGCCTGGAATTCAATTCCCATCAAAAACAACAACCACCACCACCACGGAAGTTTGTCAACGTGGTTTTGTTTTCTTCACAGCAATTTCAGAACAGTAAGTAATGCAGAACACTGTCATACTAATAAATAAATGGCTATCAGGAAAAGCAGTGTGGAGAACCCACGCAGTGATTCACAAGCACATGAACAATTACTGCAATTTCAACCCAGAGTCCTTTGACTGTGGAAGTCACAGCAGAATTTAATAGAAGAAAGTTTACTAAGCTTTCTCCCTCTCCTTTGCTATGACAAAGACGGAATTATTTTTGCTTACAATGTTCAGAAAGGCACTTAGACACTAGATTAATAGTAGCCAGCAGGAAACTGAGCTTCGAGCAACTGTTTTTCATTTCCTCAACAGCAAAAATACCTTAGGCTGAGAGTAAAACTGACTATGATGGTCCTGCTGCCAAAGATAAGTCCAGAAAAAAAAGGTAAAAGGCCTTACAGCATGCCTGCCTTGAAAGTCAAAAAATTCAAGCTGCTTGAGATCAGAGTGAGGAAAAGATTCCAAAATTGAGAGAGAATCTCCAAATGCTCTCCCAAATCCATCCTTAGGGATCCTGGGCACATACATCATTATCAGACTGTGACTGTACAGGGAAATATGTTGTCTCTTTCTCACCTTTCTCCTCTTCTCCAATCTTTCCTGTTTTAACTTTTCTCTCTCTCTCTCCAGTTTCTTACTCTTAGCCAAGATGGTGGATTTATTCTGTGGAATCTTTTTGTTGAGCACTTTGGCCATGGCATCTGCCCAGCCTGCGCTCGGGCCAGCTTGAGAATTTGATGCCTCTCCCACCGCATCGCCACAGGTTGCCGTTTCATCCTCATCATCTCCCTCCAGGGCTTCACTTTCTGAGGAGTAGCCATCTTCAGAGAGCCCTGAGCTTAATTCAGAACCTAGGGAAAAAAGCAAAAAAAAAGTATCAGAATTTATTTCCTCCTAGTAAAGACCCATCACTACTCAAATTTCCTCTGAATATAAATGAATGTTATCAGAGTTCAGGTCCATGCACTGCTTGCTGTAACAACTGATTCCTCTACACAGTGCCCAATAAAGTAGGCACCACCACAATGAATTTGTTGGAAAGTTTACCATGCAAGTGTTTGCTCCTTTCAGCAGTGATTTAAAGTGACTGGGGTTGAGTAAACAGGATACGACAGCATTGGTAAGGTCTTGAAGATTCAAAATCTCGGTTTCCAAGAAAAAAATTCAGTACCAAAGAAACCCGATATATTGTACACATACAAAAGCCCATTCACGAACATATGTATATACTTGCATACAAACTGCAACAGTGACACCTAGTGTTTAAGTGCATGTAGCCAAAGTGCTTGACCTGAAGGAAGGGTGGGCACTTCTGACAACAGTGAGCCTTGCGCAAGGGAAAGGGAGCCAGCAGATTGACTAGGGAAAGCAGCAGGAGCACCTTGTGAGTGAAGGCAGTTCTCAGGTGCGCCCAAAGCAGCCAGAGGCACCGAGACTTCTGGCATGAGTAACTGCTCAATCTTTAGACACACACACACAAATATTTAGACTTACTTCCTCCATATTCTTAAAAAAGGCAATAAAAGTACTGGGCTTTGGAATCAAGAATAGAGAACAACAACAGAGAACAGCCAGCCAGATGCCTACTCAGACCTGCATGAAAAAACTTCCCTCTTCAGTCTGTTCACCAGGTCAAACAGCAAAATAAAGATCTTCAGCTGTAAGGGTGAATAACTGCAATGAGCCTCACTCAAGTTTAGAACATACAGAAACATATCTGGTTGTTTCATTACGTGATGAGTCCACTGAAAAACAGCACATAAGAGTGCCCTGTCATTATATGTTAGTTCCACTAATATTTGTACCACCCACACATTCTTAATGTTTTAATTTCTTGTATATCTTTAAAAACCCCAAAGCAAAGACTGAATGAAGCGAGCTCCTGCATAACCTCACTAGCAAGGAGAGTTATCCAGAGATTCTGAAGTACCAGCTGCCTGCTTTTAGTCTAGCTAACACCTTCCCTTTGGAAAAATATACTTAACTTTAGAAAGTTATTCTAGCTTAAAAAAAAAAAAAAGTTATGTTCTACTGAACCAAGCATTTAAAAAAAAAAAAAAAGAGTTAAAAATGTTAAAAGTTAAAGGTGATTAAAGGGTGGAAGTTTTTATCAGCTAAACAAACTCTTAAAAGACAGAGGCCAGGACTGCTTGAGAAAATCTAAAACCACGCAGACAGCACTGATGACAGTCCAGTCCTCCTGTTCGTTGTTAATCAATTCTGTATTTATTTACTTGCTTTACAAGCATAAACACAATCTGGGGCCAGACTAACTCATTTTGCTGCCACCTCCATTTGTCTTTTTGAACCAGCAGTAAAAGAAACTAGCAGCAAAATAGTCACATTAATCAATTTAAAACAAAGCCTCTAAAGCCCAGACATCAGATGAGAGAAAGGCACTTGGTCAGGAAGTGGAAAAAAATCATTTGACGTATTCAGTAATCACTAAAAGCTGCATCATCTTCCTCCTATCAATATGTCCTCATATGCTGGTTTTCAAAGTCAGGATCAAACTCCTGGATGCACAGAAGCAGATACACGGATAACAAAACTCAACAGGTTTTCAACCCCAAGCCTTGTCAACATCCTGTTTTAAAGTCAAGAACTAATTTGTATTTGTGGCTTCTTATGCAGACTAATCTAAGAAAGGATACCTAAAGTCTGAACCTGAAGTCTGTGCACTGTTTAGTAACAAGTACTACAGTCAACCTTAAATATTACTACACTTTAAAAATAAAATCAAAGAAGGAAGGTACAAAAGGACACATCGATTTTCTTTTTTATATCCCTGTCTCTGCCAATAGTGTTAACTATGAATCAGCTAATGGCCCATCCCCAAAAGACAGTGGAAAAGGCACTGAATGGGACTTTCAACCATTACAGGAGGGTGAGCTTCAACAACCAGTCACGGCTTGTTTGGATACATCAGAGGATGTTTTGGGTCAAACCAACTTCAATGTGATGGGCTTTATCAAAAAAAAAAAAAAAAAAAAAAACACGTAGAGCCGAGTTCCAAAGGCTCAGGCCTGGCCCAGCTTCCACATAGCAAGCCGTGACGGAGAGGGGGGCAGCACCCCACGGCTCCGCTCCTCACCACCCAAACCTGCTCGGGGAGCACCACCACGCGCAGAGGCGGCTCCCACAGCCCCCGTGGGGGCCCCAAGGCCAGAACCGCCACGCGACGAGGCCGGGGCGGACGGCGCCTCACGGCAGTGGAAGGGGGTAGACCTGGTGCCCGAGTGGTCCGGGCACGGCGCTGCCGGAAGCCGCGACAGCCCAAGGCGGCGCCGGGCCCCGCCGGCCCGAGAAGGGAAAAGACCCCGCGCCCCCGTGTCCGCCCGGTACCGCTCTCCTCCTCTTTCTCCCCACCGCCCGGTACCGCTTTCCTCCCCCCGCCCGGTACCGCTCTCCGCCTCCTCGCCCGCCGCGACCCCACGTCCACGTGGGTCCGCCACGGCCGCCGCCATTTTGACCATGGCTCGCGCTCGCTAACCTCTTCCGGCGCGCCCCCCGGAGCCGCCAACTGCGCGTTCCGCCTCTAAAAGGTTCCGGGCCGGTGAGAGGCAGGCGTTGGGTCGGTTACAAAAACGGGCAGTCGTCGGGAGTAACTTAGCACTTAAAAACACCTCAAACTGCTAAAGTGTGTGTATGGGGGAAGGGGGCTAGCTAATGCAATATAATCAGTTTATTACTCATTTTTTGCCAAAGAGAAAAAGGGGATATATTCGTGAGCTCTTAAAATACCGATTAGGTGACGGGACATGAACAGCCCGGAGAAGGCTGGAACAGGAAAAAAAAAAAAAGAAAGAAAAGAAAAGAGAGAGAAAGAGAAGTAATAGAGATGGCAGGCTATTTTAAGAAGGAAGTAGGTAGCCCCATGTTTTATTTTTCTTAACTTCTTGTCAATAAAAATCACTGTCCTGTGTTGCTTTCCTGGTAACAAAGAAATACAAATTATTTCCATGCTTGAAGCCCCCCGCTTTTTCGTTGTACTTACGGGTTCTGTGTATGCCACACAAGTCAGCGCTGTGCAGAAATTCCTGAGCTAACTCTGAAGAGGCAAAGCAGCTGCCTGGAAGGCATCACGCACCCGAAACACTCTCAGTACTTGAGCCGTGTCTCTCCAAACTATGCTGCAATGTACCTTGTCTCAAAAGAAATATAAAATTATAAAGCAACCACAGCTGCTTTTGAAGCTTTGCTTTTGAAGGGGCGTGGTTGCTGGGCCGCTGGTGGCATCTGACAAAAAAGCTCAAAGGATTGGTCAGAGTTGTGAAAGGACATGAGGGACTTTCAGAGCTTACTGCAAAGATTCACGACGCACAGGAGCCTCAAGGTGCTCTCTCTTGCTGGGCTTTGGTGCCAGGCTGATGCTCTGCTTTGATGCTGTTACCTGCGGAGCTGCTAAGCTAGCTCAAGAGCTTTGCTGAGCTGCCTGGTGAAGCTCTTGGACACTGGCAAACTGGCAACTGCTGTTCCAGAAAAGACTCTCGTGCTCATAAATCCTGCTCTACGCCAGGAACTTCAGTGGGTGCTATGGAAAAGAATTCTGAATTATTTTTTGATTATTTTTGGTAATTATCAAAATAACTACACAACCCAGCAGGCCCAGCAGCACTTCTCTGTGTATGTTTTTTTCTTTTGACAGCTGGCAGAGTATAAATCAGGGCCCTAAAATAATGGCACTCAGACTGTGATTTGAGGAAGGGCTGAGATAAAGGTGCAGTCTTGGAAGTTGTTGTTCAATCCTCAGTTTTGAAATGAATTAACTCACTTTCTCACACTCCTCAGGAAAAACAAAACAAAACAAAACAAAAAAAAAACAGAAGAAACATATTCTGGAAAGCCTATCCTAGAAGCTAAGGCAAATGCTCTGTCTTTTTCCTTTCAAACAACTGTATGGGCGTCATCTCTAAGCATATAGCACAATGCACACGTAAGTATTTATTATCAGCATCTCAGCCATAGTGGGGAACAGCCACGAGAAGGAAGCTGATCTGAAGTGGTGGGACTAAGTGCAAAGAGGCCTTTGCCTCAAGATCTTTGTTCTTAACTTTCAGTATAATAGACTAAACATTATAACTGTAATAATGTCCAAAGAAGTGTATGTGTCAGCCCTTGTTCTGCAATGGAAAGTGTCAGTGATTTCCATCAGAACGGAGCGCTGCGGCATTCTCAGGTTTCTGTGGAAACTCCCCTTCCCATATGTGGAAATCTTATTATCCAAACAGCTTCATGTGTCTGATCTGTCCTGTTGTATTTTCTTTTCCTGCTTTCCCTTGTGGCTCCTGCCATTCTCTTCCTCTTTGCTTGGTGAACAAATTGCCTTGAATCACACATATCCTCGGAAGAATTGCTCTATCAGGTCCAATGGAGGCTGAATCCCAAGCCAAAACAATAAACTGCAAAATCTTTGCCACCTTGTGAGTCACATCCACAGCAGCCTGATTCCATTCCTAAAAGAGATCAATAGCAACGGAAAACGTTAAAGGTGCCACAAGATTTAAACGTGTTTTTTAATTTCTATTTCTTCCGTTTAGCTGGAGCTATGCATCCTCTCAACTTTTTTTTTTGCATTCTTTTTACCTTTGCAGATGAAGAAAGAGGAGCAATTCTTCAGTGAATAACAAAATCGCATACTTTCAGATAAGAACCACTGTTCTAATCACATATTTAATAAAACCCATAAAAACTGGCATGTAATAAGTCATCATAAAACACCACATAATGCTTTGCAAATGTTTTATATCATGAAAATCTAGGCCAGTTCCTGGAAAGGTTGTGTAGAAACTTCCTATTTCTTTGAGTCAGTCCTGAGCCTCAAAAAAACGTAGTGCAGTAAAAAGAAACATTTTGGGGAGGACAGAAATCAGACAGGGAGTGTTAAGTGTAACATTTTCAGATCTCTTTGCCTGAGGTTGTTCCTCACTTTTAAGCATGAATATGTATTTTGAGACCTAGATAAATACTTGTACAACAGTTAACTATTTAAGCAGTGAAACCCGTAGAAAAGCCTTGGGGAAAAAGAACTCTCCTGTGCTTAGAAAATGGTTTTGATGCTGAGACACAGAGCCATAGGCTGAAAAATGATGCTAAAAAGAAATTGTGAAATCTCACTCATTGAATGTGGCAGATTATCACAGCGCATATGCCCAGGGTAATGCTGGGTAATCTTAAATTGGTTTTCCTAATCTTTAAGTACTTGAGTTTGCAGCTCTCACCGTTATTTAACAAAGTTAATTTTATATGTAGCTGTTGCTTATATTACAGCAGTTTGCAAGCAAAATCAGGGTTCCTTTTACAATACATCTCCCTGGCTTAAGGGAGAGTTCCTATTGAAATGTACTATTATTTTCTCCAACATTAATACAAGAAAATGAAAGAGAGAGAAAATGATTTAGAAGACTTGGTAACCAAATCCTAAATTCCCTTTTAATTTCTTCCTCATTAATTTCATTCATTCATTTAGTACTGTTTCTAAAACTTTTGATTATCACAGTAGATCGCAGGCTGGGTAACCCACCTAATCCCTATATTCCATATGAATGAATTATGACAGTGAGATGTTCCCTGACTTAGTCAAAACATGCAGTAGTAACTGGAATATTAGGGAACTCGTGTCAGTTTAGCTACAAGTTACCATTTTCTGAATCAGAGGAATTAGCTGGAGTTACAGAGACTAAATGAGAAAATGGACTTGTCTCACAAAATGTGCTATTATGTTCCAACTAGATTTTTAGTGTTAGCAGTCTTGTCAAGGAGGACTGGGTGAAGAATGAAGGTGTTAATGAATATTGTATCTAAATCTACAAGGATTTAAGCGTTTTGTTTTGTTTTTATTATTTATTTAAATTATTGTCAGCCATGTTCATCACATCTGATAAATATATAGAATTTTCGGTAATATTTTCAAAAGAGACAAGAAAAAAATGTGTAAATGTGCAAATTAGAGAAGGTGGAAAAGTTAGGTAGGTCTCAAAAGTTCTCCCCTTCTTTGTGGAAATCAAAAAAAAAATATGCGGCTTGAACTTGTGTATAACAAAAGGTAATTCAAATGTTTAATCCCCAGATAAGAATGAATTTGTCTAATTATGAAAAAAAATCCAAGAAAAGTGGCTTAGTTTGTGTCCTTGAGGATTCTGCAAGTAGTTCCTGTAAATTCTGACAGTGTGACTGTCTCAGGAGTTATAAAGCAACAAATTACAGAAGAATATCTTTCCTTAAGCTGATGAGTTAAAAGATAAGCTATTTATTACTACAGAACAGCCTCAGGGAAGTGTCTGTACTTTTTTTTTTTTTTGAAAAGTTTATTTATTTGTTATCTGCATCTTTTATGCTATGTCCTGTTATTATCTCATTATATTTTACTCAATATTCTTACTGAAGAATTCTATTCTTATTGAATAGACCTTGCTAGCAGTTAGGATGATCTTCACAAAATTGGGCAAAGCCTCACTACAGTGGATTCACACAGGCTGTAGAAATTAGGAAAAAAAATAGGAAAGAAATTGTTACGCTCAGATGCAGACAAGTTATCTAAAACCAATATTGTAGCTACAAAGTAAAGACTGTATTACTGCAGGATGAGGTAATACTCTATCACATAGAGCTAAAGAAAAATTTTATAAGTGATTATATGTCATGCTGTATTAGCTTCATTTTTAATAATGTATTTCATTTTACTATAAAATATAGAAATTTGAGTGTTTTTTTTAACTTGTATTTAGCCTTTACTGTCAAACTCACTTGCACAGAATGAAGAATACAGAAAATTGCGTTAACAACTGCATCTATTTTTACACATCATTTAATACCAGTTTTTGATGAATCTGTCTTCAATAGCACCTAGGTCAACAGGTCCATAAGTCACCCTGTCTCAGTGAGTTAAAAAATCTGTTTTACAGTCAAGTTTCTTGAGTCTTATTCAGCATGATTCTTACACACTTGCTAATTCTCAGAACATAAAACCTCCCCATGAGAACTTGTGAGTCTGAAACTAAGCATGTGCCCGCTTTCCTTGAGGAAGCCCAAACACCTGACCTTGCAGGTATGTCAGCTGTGTCTGGGATGTTTTGCTCGCACCTAAATGGCAATGGAAAGTCGTGATTCTCATATAGAAACTGTCCTGCAAAATAATCAAGTTTTAAAATTTTCTCACGGTGGCTGAAATACAGTGGGCATCGGTTTGTAGTTGACCTTCCATCATACTCTCAGATTTTCAAGAAATAGTGTGTTTTGAAGAATGTGAACTTTGGTAGTAGGAAGGTCACAAAAAGACTTTAACCATAGGAAAATAAATATTGCATTCAGATATATTGATGCAAAGTAGTTTATTTCTGAAAGTCGATTCCTGTTCCTCTGTTTCCTCCTCTCCCCCTCACAATGGACATTACCACAAATCAGTGGATCCGGCTAAATCTCCTCTAGCTCAGTGAGAACCTTGGTAATAATCACAGTAAAAACTTTTTTAAGCCAGATGAGGTTTAGCAAGAGCCTTATCATGTTTTGTGCATTTTTCTGTCTAAGCTTTTCGGTGGGTAATGAGGCACCTCCACTTATAGATGTAGAAGTAAAGGGAAAGAAAAGGGTGAATATATCAAGCAGAAACATAGATGACTTAAGCTGGATGCTGAGGAGGTTCACGATCCTATCTGTCTTCATCAGGTTTTCTTCCCTCCACATTCTTACAACAGTCACTCCCCTGGGTAAGTTTGTGATTATTTTTTGAAGTGTTTTTGAAAGCTTTAATCTTTAGTAAAAGTCAGTTGATAAGTCCCTGATTTTCCTAAAATCAGTAACAGATCTTCTACTATATTTAGGGAAACTAGGATTTCACACAATGTTTTTATTCTTTGAGCAAAACTGTAGCTGCTAATGATCTTGAAGTTCATTTCCTTGCCTATAAACTTCTAGTAATGGATTTACCTTGATCATGGAATTATTAATAGACCGATCTGTTATGGCAAGATGACTCTTTCAGCTTTCGTCTAAATGCTAACTTTAACTATACTGGAATCTTTTTTTTTTTTTTTTTTCTCCTCCAGCCCCAATAGAAATGATTATCACCAAACGAACTCCCTGAATTCACTGAGCATTTTCCTGTAAGTGAAATTACTGTCTGGAACAGGAGCTTGGCTGGACTTACGTAGCTATTTGTCATGTTTCAGAGCAAACAGTGCTTGGAACTGCTTTAAGCTTCTCAGGTCCAACTTTTATAGCAGGGGCTTTGCTAATGTCAGCCTTTTTGGAGGCAACCACCCAACCCAACAACGCAGGAGTCTCTGGGCTGCAGCCACCGTGAAAAGCACACTGGTACAGCAAGAGCTCTCCACTCCCACAAGACCTTCAGCTTCAGAGTCACGTGGTCTTTTGGTCATTTTCCTAAGGGTTTATTTGAGCCTCACCACAGTGTTTTACAGGTATCTGAGAGAAGAGCAATGTTACATGTTTCATCAGAAGCTGAATTGCTTGGTTTAGTGTTCTGTTGTTTTGTTGCTTGTTTAATTTTCTATGCGCAAAACGATGTTTGGGATGGAACCTAAGGAAATTTTTGAAGGAAAGCAAAGTTAGAGAAGTGAGCTTTGCTTTTAGTCCTGAAAGCAGTTATTTTCATAGTTACTCTTGGGTTTGTTTTGAGCACCAGTCCTGTAAGTCTGGCTCCTGCCCGAGTGAGTATCCCCATGCTGATAGGCAGCTCCTTTTTTCTGCAAAGATGCAGCTGCTATAGGGTCTCATGGTAAAAGAAGGACAGACAACTCAGCAGGTATCAGGAGGCTTTCAATCGTGGGCCAAAAACATGTAGCTAGCCTTGGTTTGTGAAGAGCCAGACTAGAGAGATGGTGACGATCTGTATCACTAAATGCACACAGTGCTGCATTTTGTATCAGTTAAAGTCATTTTTCAGGTTGTATGTCTTCATTCCTGGATTTAAATCTGTCATACTGTCTTATAAAAAGAAAAAAAGTGGAAAAGATTAGAAGATTGGCTTCAGGATATATGGGTTTCTTTGGCTTAAGATAGATACATGCAAATATATATATTTGCATTGTTTGCAGATTGTCTTCAGTTTCATAAGCTAATTTTCGGGTGTTCTGAACATCCACAGGTCCAAGAAGAGTCAAAGATGTGTGTGTGCATTACTGCTTAAACTTTAGTCTTTAGCACCAAAAGAAGAATACCAACATCTGCCTGAGAAGCATACACATCACACGCATACGTGTGTGAGTTCCTAAGGAAGCTTTACAGAAATTCTGCCTTTAGAAGAAAATGTTTCTGTTTAATAGAAATCCATTGTGGATAGCTGTGTAATGAGATCTCTCATTTTTTGTTTGCATGTGTTGGCTTTTTTATTGCAAATAGGGCTCTAAATCTTACTTTAGAAATGAGTATTGCAGTATATGTGAGTGCATGTGCAAAATAAGCTATTAATAATGTTTGTTATGAAAACCTGATCATAAGTGTTTTTAGTCCATTAGCCATTCAGCTTTATTTATGTCCTCTTTCAGAAAGAATTTGAAGCCAGAAGTTAAAAGATGAAGTTTGGAAAAAGAGCAACGCGTTAAGTCACGAAGTGCTGTCACATTCAGTATGCTTGAAAATCCTTTTCTTTCCTCAGGTTTTCGATAACCTTTAGAAAGAGGAATGAGTATTCATCATCTACTACTTTGCTATCGCTAAATTAAAATGGTTTTAAGAAACACAACTCTGATGAACCAAATCAAAGTAATCTGCTAATTACACAAAATTAGCATGTACTATCCTTCCATAGGTTGTTTAAATGTACTATGACTAACAGTCCTTTATTAAATCTTGATCCTTTACCCTTCAGTCTTACATGACATAACTTTGTTCTTGAGTATTTGTCCAGACTGATATAATATGTAGTGTGCTGATCCATCTTAGGATAGAAAAAAAGGTAAATAAAATATTGAAATACTTGAAATTAATTTCCTGTCTTCATGAGCTTGCTCAGACTGACGTGCACTAGATATAAGTTTTATAAATTTCTAAAAAAAAATATATAGATCTAGATCCTACACATTGTCCTTAGGTCCCACTTTGCAAAGTGGCATTCTCAGCAATGAAGTTTTGCACTAAACCAAGGCATATTACGAGCTTGATGAAAGCAGAATCATATCGTGAAATGAAAAGATTTCTTCTTCTGTCAGAAAGCTTGTTTTCTCACTACCATGTTTCTGTCTCTAAAATAGCATGGGAATGCACGCAGATGGATTTAAAACTGCTTGTAGTTGCTACTTTAGCTGATAAATAAATCCACCTTATCTTGCTGAGCTTTAAAAGAAAATATTTCTTACCATTTTCTTGGAATATAGTTACTGTCAGGTCCTGAGATTCCTGGTATATGTTTACTGTTTTAATGTGTCCCTGAAGCTATGACTTGATCCTGTTGCATTTAGCAGTTGTGAGTTTGGGATTTGAGATGTCAGCGCTGGGGCTGCTCTCAATGCATCACTGCTGCCGTGGGTAGCAGGGGCTGCGGCAGCCACTTTCGGGAGCTGCTGCTGCTCATATTTCACAAAGGCCTCAGGAAAAGTAGGCTGAGAAATAGGGCAGTGCAGAAAAGAAATAGTCATGGCCAATCTGTCTTTTTATTTTGGTTAACATACAAAGGGGTATATTTATTGTATATAATGCAAATGCTTTTGTGATATATAGGGAGTCTTTTTTTTTTTTTTTCCCAGTGATTTACCTGAAGATGCAATGGTTAGCTTGATGCAATAATTTGGCATGGGGTCTTTTTCGATTGGCTAATGCTCAAAGGCTGAAGTGGGGCTTTTTTGCATGAAGAATAGGTCTGTAATTTCTGGATTAATTTCTGTGGGGGACAATGCGGATGCAATGTTTTTAAAGCTTAATTTAGATTCAAATTAATGTGAAGGCAAGCTCCTTGAGTCACCTAGTCTTTCTCTGTGGAATCATTTCTAATTGAATGTTAAGATCAAAGTTTAAGTTTATAAGAAAGAAAAACAAGTACAGATAAATAGTTATTATCTGACATCCTTATGAAAATTCATGACCTGCAGCTTTATCAGAGACCTTTTAAGAATTCTAATTGTGAAGTATGCATAACTATTAAATGGCAAGAACGCTTCAGTCTCTTGATAAGAAGCGAGTTAAATAATTGTCCTGTTTAACTTGTGCTTGTTAACCTTTAAGGTCAACTAGTTTGAACATACGTTTAATGAAATCCTGGAGCCAGAATTTATGATACTGCTGCTGAATGTTAAATTGGACAATTTACATAAGCAGGACATTAACCTTCTGAGCACTAAATAGCATTTTAGCACTTAGCCGCTGGGGACAATAAGGGACATGTTCTATATATTTGTGATTAGCTTGCCTGGAAACTCTCATGATGACCAATTGGCCTACCAAGTTTAGCAGCATAATTAAATGAATGGACTCAGCCTAAGTAAATTATCAGTGCTGTGTACAGTATATCATTATAGTCCTAAGGAAAAAAAAAGATATGAATAATTTAATATTACATTACTAATTTATCAATGCTAAGTGACTGCGAAGAGGCTCTTTGTAATTCGTTGTTTTAAATTTGATATTTGATTTACTGCTGGTGTTATTAAACTTGAACCTACTTCATTTCTTTATCAGAAATTTATGGTAACAGCAGACTTTTTCACAGAGTAATGAATGTATTTTCAGTTTTCTTCTGCTTTGATGATAATAGCAAATACAAAGTATTATATGTTGCCAAACTTGTAATTAAGCAATTTGTCGTAGCGAGGCCTGTGTGTCATCTTTTGGCCAGGAGACCTCGCAGCAGATAAGGGCAGCAGGCTTGGAGATGTCAGTGATCTGAGCCTGAGGAGCAGAGGAGCAAAGGCGTAGGGTGTCACCTTCTCGCAGAGATGGAAGATAGAAGTTGCTGTCCTTGCTCTCCCCATGGAAGTATGCTGCCAGGAGAAGCTGAGCCTGGAAGCAACGGTGAGGGGCTCGGTGGGGCTGAGTGCTCTGCTTGCTCTGCACTGCTTCCTGTCCTCACCATGGCACGTCTGCAGAACACGATGGCATGTAGGCCACTTCCCAAGGCTGTTCAGGTGTTCACGCTGCATGCGAGGTGCCCTCGGTGGGGTGCCACGGGGGTCAGCAGGGGCCCGGGTGCTCAGGCCCAGCTCCTGCGCACACGCAGCGACGTTGACCTGGTGCCTCCGTCACCCCCACCAGGACCACCCCTCAGAGCAGGGGGGACCTGCACTTACCAGAGCCAAGAGCACTGCCATTTCCGATGCCCAGCTTATGGGGTTTGTAGGCCGGAAAGAGACATTTTTGCACAGATTGCTACCTACAGGCATGGCTACTGAGAGAGTATTCCAGTTACAGGAACAGTCTCACGAAAAAAACAGCCATGAGGAAAGGGTCTCATCAGCAAACAAAAGCATCAGGACAAGGATAACACACAGCAAGGTAACAGCTCAAGGGCATTTCCGATTGTGAGGTGGGTTGGAGGGGACTTTTTATTTTATTTTATGTTTTTTTGTTTTCCTTCCTCTCTCTCCTCTGCAGATTATGCAGTTTCTAAGGCGAAGATAGAAAGGGATTGCTGAGCTGCAAAAAAGGCACAAAAATAAAGCAGGAAACAAAGGGTCATTGAAAGGGAATGGGGAGAGATAGCAGAGAATGAGGAAAGAGCATGAAACTCAGAATGAAAGCACAAGGGAGAAGGATGGGGTGAAGGTGGAAAAACAGTCAGCAGCAAGATAGAAATGAAGATAAAACAGTTCCATGATCCAGCTCTGGAGTTGTGCAATGACACTATAGGGATGATGTGACAGGATCGTTGTCTTTCCCTTATGGGATAAAGCAAGGGGAACTGCTGAACAACACATTCACTATATCCCGTGGACTATGCTGAAGCTGCAAGAGAAGCTGGGTGTTCTCCGCAGGCCCAGGATGTGCACATGGGGTGTGCTGGGGAAGACTCATAAATCTCAAAATCTGAATTTCTCACTTTCCAGAGTCCTCCTACCTCAAGTTCTGTGTGAAGACTGCTCTTTTTCTTCACCACTGGAGAAGGGATAGTGGTTCTGAGGCTCGAATCGAAATGAAAGGCCATACAAGCGGTGTCTTAACTTTCCCTTGTTTTTATGTACTTTTGGCAATGCACACGATGCTGAAAAAAGTTGCTTCCTGAAAACTGAGATGAAATTTTTATGTATATTTAATGCTTAAGCCATTTACACTGTGTCTAAGAACTATTGATTTGTTACATTAGATCCTGCTGCAAAATTACACAGCAGTTCATCAGCCATAAGAGCAGACCGATTCCTTATATCCTACTTTTTCCAAGTACTATGGAGGACAGGAAAAAGGGAGAAAAGTGAAGTCTGATCCCTGAAAGAGAACTTCTCCTTACAAATGTAGTTCAGGTTTTCATGAGTGGCCAAGTATTTCTGGGAAGGAACATTCCTACAAAATTTCTGCCAATTTTCCCTGGAATCAAGCAGAAATCATCCTTGAGAACACAATGCTACCTTTGAAATTTGTCTTGAATGTGAAAATACTGTTTGATTCAAAGTAGAATACATCAGACATACTGGGAAGCTTATGACTGGTTAGAAAATTTTACTGATTTGACTGAATCAAATCCTTATGTTTGCCACAGTCTGGAAAAATTTTCTCAGTTGCTATTTTGGATGCTGCTACTCTATTTCAGTTCTTTTCTGGCTAGCTGATGCATGCTAACCTTTTCAATCACACTTGGTGATCACATTGTAGAAAGAAGCTATTAATAGCAAAATACCTGAACAGGAAAAAGATGTACAACTAAAACCATCAATAGCCTTATTAGTATGCCTGATCCCATCATCCTGATGGTTAGTTACGGTGCCATATGACAGCTGTAGACACCTGGTAGACCCCCCCAAAATTAAAAAGAACTCAGTGTTCTCAAAATCTCTTTTTTTTTGTCTGAAAAGAAGCTTTTTGCTTGCTTGTGATTTTTCCGTATAGAAACACTTGAGTGACTTGAGTTCAAGGCCTGGTTACGGAACACAGATTTGTGTGATATTGATACAAGTCACTGAGTTCAATGTATCAGCTTTTGAGTTCAAGCCCTGCAGTATACAAAAGGCAGGTAAAAGCGCTATTTATCCCTCTTTCAAAAAAAATACTGTGAGGAAATATAACAGGACTGTGAGCTACCCTTAATGAAAGCCATGCAAGTAGCTCCTCGTTCCAGGAACTAAAAAGAATAAATTAAAGCTTACTGGAAAAAAAAAAGTTAACCTTTGTAGCTAAAAAAGGTTTCTACCTGGAGTAGAATAAGTAGTGTAAAATAAGTAGACTTCCATCTGAGTTAGGGAAGAAAGTCACGCACTGTCCCTTTTTAGCCCTAGAGACTCAAACTGTTAAAAAAGATACATTATCAGCACCCCATGGATCTATTGTTCTACTCACTCTTTTTGTGGCATCAGTGCATCAGTGCTTTCAATCAGCCATCGCTGGGATTACAAGGCACAGGGGGGGTTTCAAAAACAATTTTAAATGCACTCTTCTATGTGCGACAATCATCTTTCCCCTCCCCTGCTCCTCCTTCCAGATATCTGTCATTTGAGACACTTCTCTATGCATCTGCAAAGCAGTTTTACAAAGTTGTCCTCTTCCCAGTGCTTACTCTGGAGGGGATCATCGTCCATCCGTCAGCCATACAGGCATATGGAGAGGAGCTGGAAACTTTCTAAGGTGATGATAGCCTGCGAATAACAGCAAACTAGCATAAGCCCTAACTAAAGGGACCGATGTTTTTAAAAGACTTGTGTATATATCTGCAAACCTCATCAGCTTTATTCATGCCAAGTTCAATTTCCACCCCTTTTGTCTCTCTTCTTTTCACATTGTTCGAATTCAACATAACCAGCCAGTTACATATTTTGAGGACTGATCCTTATTATCCCATCCAAGTGAAGTCAGTCTTTTACTTTTCTTTTTTTTTCCTCCCTCAAGTAAGCCTATAGGTTTATTTCTTTTCCTCTCCATCCTCCATTGCAGTGCTATTTGCTGTACTCTTTCTTCTGTCCTAATTCCACTACAGTGGAAAAAAAATGTGGTCTCATTCACTTGACTTTTTCTCCTGCCTTCATCTGGGAAAGTTTTTGATACTTCTGGAGCAGACAGTCCCCTGTTAGGTAAGTAAATTCACATAGGGTTATGCAAGTATTGCACCAGATGATACAGAGGAGGAATGGAATGAATAGTTTATCTCTCCCTAGAAAATGCACACCAGGTTACACAGAGACACAGTTTTCCTTCAGAGAAAGTCTTTGCGTAAGTCATGGTGCCTTATGGACCAGTCACGGCATAGCTAGTTTTGCCTATGCCTCAATTTATTTGTGAGTATTTAACTTTCTAGTTAAAACATCTAAAAATTGCAGCAGATGTATCAGTTGAATGCATCAAGTGTGCATATGGGCTTTTCATCACACCTTTAGCATCGCCTGTGCTAATTTGCACCTACAGGAAGCTGCACATTTAAAGTTACTGGCATTGCTTTATCTTCAGTTTCATATGCATTTTTAATGATACTGTTTCATGATACTATCAGTTCTTTAAATATCCCTCACCTTCTATTTAAACATCCTTATGACAGTATGTATGCAGAAACTGAAATAGATAAAGAATGATTTTGTAAGTGTTACTGGAAGCTGTGGAGTCCCTCTCTGCATCCTTTTCTTCCCCTTAATGTCTTCTGTTTATTAAAAAGTTACAGATATTATGGCTGTCCAATACCTCTATGGAATTCTGTGTTATACAAGCTTTAAAAATATGTAGTCTTAAAGAGTAGCACTCTAGCCATTTGCTTGAAATGATTTAAAAAATCTTTCAGCCTTGCTGTAGCTGTAGGAGATCTTCCCACAAAACAATGCTATCTTTTAAGAAAGAGAAAGGCATTTCTCTGACATGTTTTCCATACAGATGTTCTTAAATATAATCCCTTCTGTTGCTTTGGTAAGTCAATCACACTAACTGGTACCAGTTATTCAGTGACTGCCTTGGGCTAAATAGAGCAAGTGACAAAAACACTTTTAGGTTGTCATGTGTTAATGTAAAATGCCCCCAGACCCCAATGCTTATTCATCTTCATCTAGTTGACTAATGCTTTTCCCATGTTGTTACATGTTGGTAAATTAAAGAAGCCTTCCAGACAGTTCTGTCAACAGCTTACTGAAATGTACCTCATTAGTGAGGTTGAGCTGTCACATGAGTGTAATTTAATCCTATTGAATTATCACTCAAAAATGCTTGAATACAAGGCCTTTGTACTCTGAGAAAGCAGGTTTTCTAGGAATATTGTCACATTTTAAATTGATTAGATGTGAAGCATGCTAAGAAAAGAAAAACAGAGTTTTTTAAACTCACAGTAAGACTTATGACAGCTCTTTAACTGCATCTTGCATTTCAGATAGTAGCATGAGGCCAGGTGCACTACCACCTTGGCTTTTCATGTAGCAGAACAGAGCTGGAAGGCTAAGTGCCATGCTCAAAACTGAACATTTTCCCTTGTCCAAAGAACAGACTGAAATAAAAAAAAGAACTGTGATCTACTAAATCACATGCATATAGTGCTTCTTTTGGAGAACACTGGGCATGTTGTAATCTTTGAAATCAGTTCTGTATTATTTGATTAATTCACGTGTGATTTGATCACCTCTTCTCAAAGTCTAGGATTGGTTCTGTGCATGGCTGTATGGGTGCCAGGAGTCTTTAGCACATGCTGCTGCTACTGAGATTATAGAAACAGGCCCCATCTGCAGCCTGACCATTATATGCTTGGGAAGGTCCCAAAGCAATATTTGTTTGAAAAAAAACATCAAAAACATCTGTTTAGTGAAACAGAGCAATTCCCCCCCCCCCCCCCCCCCAAAAAAAAAAAGGCAATTCAGGAATTCAGGAAATTCAGGAAAGAATTGCCCTGCTAATCAGAATGAGATGAGCAAAATCTGCCCAAGGGTGGTCTTTCCCCCACTATGGCAGCAGGCCATGGTTCAGCGGTCAACCCTCCTATTTCATTACATCTTAAGTGTCCACGCAAAATGCTGGACTATCAGGTTCATAGGAGAAACTGATAAAGACCATAGATACATCCTGACACAGAACAGGAGTGGTCTTTAAATCTCGCACAGCAGGCTAATGGTTTCTCACCATTCGGTCCCAACATTCGGTCCCAAGTTAGGGGTGACATGATGGATGAAGTGTGGCTTTTGCATGTGTATTTGTCCACTACGGAAAAAGAGGGAGGGGAAGGGAAGCAGTGTCCCAGCCGCAGAACAGCAGCAAAGTCCTCAGCCCCATAGCGGGAAGAGCTCTCCTCCTCGCTGAGCTCTTCCCAGTGAAGGTCACCAGGGAGTCTCTGCAGAGCGAGTCCTCAGCACTTAGGGCCAGCCCTACCTAGTTTTCTCTTCTGGTAGCTCTGCTGGCTTTACATATTTAATGAGATTTTATGGTTTTAGGCATTGTAAATTATCTTCGCTTTCTCAGACCTCTAAGACCTTCCTCCACCTACCCTCCCTTACCTGTCAAGTTTCACTGGGTATGCTTTAAATTCCGGAGAGGAGAATACTGACTTTGCATAACATAAATGAAAGAGCCGCAAAGCATTACATTTTCATACAAATTACATGAAACCTCCAGGATTCTGTCCTTGAGGGGAGACAGCAAAGCAGCAAGTGTGCAGAGAAACAAGGGCATTTGGCGTGTGCGCGTATGTGCACGCATGCCTGTGTGTGTGTTCAGGCAATCATATTTCATGCACTTCTCATGAGCTAAAGAACATTTGACTGCTCCTGTACTTTGCAGATAGCAGTTGTTAACAAATGTGAGTTTTACAAATAGTCTTGGAAAAATAAGAATAATTATAATGACCTTAGACCTGGAAAGTTGTACAAATCCGAGGGAAGTTGTTAAAATAGATTATTAAAGGAAAAAAGCATTTGGAGAGGGCCGGCACTTTCTCCTTCAGACTTCTACACCTGCAATTTATTTCCCAGTGAAGCGAATGTTCCCTTTCACTGCGCCTTTCAGCCATTTCTTCTGTAACCGAGGCAGGCACAAGCAGAGTGGTTCCAACCATGAAAATACTATGTTACATCTTTTAGGTGTTGCAGAATGCAGCAGCAGAGCTCCATAAACTGCTCCTGAGAATATGTAACCTGTGTGGAAAGGTTTCTTTTCCAGTGTCCCTTCACTGAAGGTAAAAGGGATATCAAGGCCAGTTGAGTGGGGTTATCGGCAGAAACTAATCTCTTCCTTTTCTCTGCTCAAACTTTACTGCCACAAAGGCATCTTTCACTCAGAGGTAAGATCTAAAGGAAAAATTAAGACTGCTTTCTAACTGTGAACCATTCTTTATGGGTCAAGGACAGGTTCTACCACATACGGTGCTGAAAATACAAAACTAAATGTTGCTATAGGAAGAGGATGGAGATCGAATTCCTTTCAGTATCTGAGTATTTCTGTCCTGAAGATCTGCCTCCAGCCCTCACTCTCTCCTGGTGTCTTCTTTGCATTGTGCCATGGCTCAGCTGCAATCTCTGGGTCAAAGTGAATCTATTGGGAAAGAGGCTGGACCCAAGACATCTGAGTCCCAGAGATGCCAATAGATATAAAATAATAAATACCTCACCCAACAGGAATGACAATGTGGCATTAGCACTTTAGGAAGTACAACAGTCCACTAGTTGGTGATAATTGTTATATTCCAAGTTTGAACTGAAACTCATGAACTGGATCTTGGGAATCTGATATAAGGGAAGGCTGTAGTCCAGTCATAGAATTAATTTGGAAAAAAAAGAAGGAAAGAAGGAAAGAAGGAAAGAAGGAAAGAAAGAAGGAAAGAAGGAAAGAAGGAAAGAAGGAAAGAAGGAAAGAAGGAAAGAAGGAAAGAAGGAAAGAAGGAAAGAAGGAAAGAAGGAAAGAAGGAAAGAAAGAAAGAAAGAAAGAAAGAAAGAAAGAAAGAAAGAAAGAAAGAAAGAAAGAAAGAAAGAAAGAAAGAAAGAAAGAAAGAAAGAAAGAAAGAAGAAAAAAACCACAGTTATTTGTAGTGTATATTTTTAATCAGTAGTTTTTATTAAAAAAAAACTTTTTTAGTACTTCAACAGTCTAGGAGACAGATATAATGGTAATTGTATTACTTAAATTTGAAGGGTATTGGGTCTTTCTTAAATCACTTGTTGCTCAAGCTCAAAGCTAATCCCTTTAGAAAGAGATCACTAAGTGAAGTCACAGGATAAAGTATCAAGCAAAACTTGGAGAGATCAGCAAGCTGCAGTAGCTGAGGTAACTGGGATGTCAGCTTACTACTTTCATCAATCTGTAGGAAGTGATTGTAACCACAGTATAGGTAATACTTAGAAACATTTCCTTACAACTAGCTTATAAGTGAGAATTTAGCTAATGACACAGAGCTTTCAGAGAGCTGCATTTTCAGTGCATTTTCTGAATGCTAAGCCAAGAATAAAGCAGAAGGGTCACATGCTTGTTTGCATAGGCCAAGGAATATCTGAGAGTTGCTTACTCAGTTGTCTCATGACAACTAAGATTATGGCTATTATTTTGGATTCTGGAACAATTTGTATGTGTAATTCTGAATTGATACAGACTAGCTGCATGCAGAATAATAATAAAAGTGAAATCAAGTTGAGTATAGATCCTTGTGGATCATGTATATGAAGTATTCAACTATTCTAATGCCATTCAACAGAAACTCCTTTTGAAGAGAATACAGAATTTTTGAATGAATGCTGATGCGAATGAGGTAGTTCTAAGATTTCAATTCCTGATTCCTTTTTCCTATTGTATTTCATTTAACTCATAGAAACTCCTATTGCCATCAGGGTTCTTCAAGTAAAAAGGGCCACCACGTTCAGGTTCATATTTATCATGGTGTTTTGGAGAAACAAAAGTGGCTTTTTTTCATTCCATGTTCATGAAAGGAATAACTAATTAATATGCTTCCTTATTACATTTTTAGTTCTACCAGAAATATCACCTGCTGCAAGCATGTGAAAATCCAAAAAAAGTATTTCTCTTCTGCACTTGGAACTAACTGTAAATTTCTTTCTAACCATATAGGTTTTGGTCATGGACCATTTTCTAAAAGAAAAATAATATCAAACTGCAAAGCAATCCACCAAAGTGTTTCTAAAAATTAGAAGTCACTAAAATTACTCATTTATAAGCTTCAGGCTAAAGAATAATGAAGTTACTCCCAGTATGTCCCTAGAATACTTTGAAGGATATAAAAAATATATTAGTTAGGAAATCCTCATTGAAATTTTGAAGATGAGTGTCTACAACTCTGGTCTAGTCACCCTGAGCAAGAGATATTTGTTAAATCCAGTCATTTACCTCTAAAGCCCTGTTCCGGGTGGGCTCGGGATTCGGCAATAATCACCCAGAACGAGGTGACTACATCAAGCATTTATTCAGGTGAAAGCACATTAAATATGCCAAGTATGGATAGCTACTCATGAGGTGATACCTGCCGATCTGGACCCGAAGATCCTCTCGAGCTGGCAGACGAGAGAGAGAGTTGCTGACCGGCTCCCACAGAGACAGCGTAGGCCTCAGAGTCAGGAGTTTCTTCTCTCCCCCGGCTCTCTCCACACTGTCCACTTTTATGCCCGGTGCATCCTGGCACGTAGGGTCAGTCCGACCCAGGAGGCAGCCCGGGGGGCGGACAAACGCCGCCTCTAGTTGTGCAACTCTCCCCCCGGGGTGTGCAGGCGCACATACTAGTCAGGGGTCCCAGCCCTCAATTCGAGGGTCCTGCCTTCCTCCTCTTCTTCCTCATTTCTGGGTATTTGGTTTCCAAAGCTAGTGTGGAGGACGTCTGTGGTTAAGTCGGCTACAAGCCCGGCTGAGCAGCCGGCTTCAACAGGTTTTCGGACGGGGCTGCCTGTGAACCGGACTGAGCAGCTGCATCCCTGCTCCTTATCGCTCAGCCTGGGCAGGCAAACATCTTCTTTCCCAAGGTCTGGCCTCTTCTTCTCACAGGAGATTTTTATGACTCTACAGATCACAGAAATTTCCATCTTCAATACAAGCCCACTGAAATCAAATGAAAGATTCCATTGATTCCAATAGGTATTTCATCAAGCTTTGCTATGGGAGCATCTCATTTTCCATTTTTTACGTTTTAAGTGCTATATCTTCTATCACCAGTAGTTACTCTTCTGGTAACAGTAATCACATCCTGTGATGTGTTTGTAACCTTATATACAGAGCTTTGTGATGGTGTTTTTATTAACTGTAAGTGTATTTTTAAATATCTGGAAGACCTATGGCTTCTGCTTGCAATGTGATTCATTTTCAGCTTTGCTGCACATTTGCTAGTGCTTTGCATGTAAGGTTGGAGTTCAAATAAAGGTCCAAATGATATTGTTTATGTTATCTAAAAATTCCTGTAAAAAATTTCTTTTGATCTATGCAAAGTTGTTTTATTTTATTTTCTCAGCTAAGAAAAACTGAATTTCATTTGTACACTGAAAAAGTGACAAATAGCTTTTTATATTTACATGCATATTTAGGGCATACTTTAATGACATGTAACAGCTTGCTCTTGTTTAAAGCTACTGTTCCCAGTTAGTTTTGTTCTCTTAGATCAGCTCTGGTGCTTGCCTGTTCCCTTAGCAAGCCAGCTCTGTTCAAGATACAACCATAAAGCTTTTATTCTAATTGAGTTGTTCCTTAACCAGGTTGGTGAGCCAGCTCCGAGCACAGGGAGCATAGGATCATGTGCTTGGGAGAAAGGGAGAAGCCTTGTTTGATTACAACAAATTTAGTCACTAATGTTGGACTTCCCTATAGAATCCAGCCAGACTTAACTGTAACTAACTGACATGTTTGAATGAATTAGGTGAATCACGAGTGTCACTGAAATCAGTCAAAGTTTTACCCATCCCTTTCACAGTGTCTACCAGAATTAGTGAGAGGCACAAAATTGCTAACAACTTTGTATCAGAATATAGTTTGTCCCAGATTTTGCTTGTCAATGGAAACCACAACACTAGGAAGCCCTTTTCATATCATTCAGTCGGTGAAATTCATAACAAACTGTTTGCATATTCTCAGAGTGAAAGGAGAGAGGATGTTGCCTGAACCCTCTTCTTTCAGTAGTTCACCTGAACTATAGTTGCATAGTAAAATAATACACTGCACTATCATTCTGTGATATTAAGATCATAGCTTTTTCCCCTGTGAAAAAGGAGAAGCTGAATAGCTGTCCATAGAAGTGTAACATAAGAAAAAGGATTGTCATTATTCACAAAGAAAAATGAGAATATGAAAGCTGGTGTGCCAAAGAATTTTTGCAGAGGGTGGGCACACTCCCAGAGCAGGCACGTGCATAACTGGAATGGGGCATTTGCATTTCAAGACAGATTTGTTGTTTATTTTATTGTTATTGTTACTTTAAAGTAGAAGTATAGCCTGCAGAATGAGACAGGGTAAAAGTGAAGGTTTAGCTTTCCAAAAAGAAAAAGAAAAATGACAAAAACTACCATGGAAGGGCCAACAAGGTTGCAAGGCTTACTTAAAATGGATGTTACTGAATGAAACATCTAGAAAGACTATGATTGTTCGTTCTGAAATGCTGATAGGTCTAAGTGCTTAGGAAACTCCTTGAACTGTTTTTGATTTACCCAGTCATTCTTTTTGAGTTCATGTCGAAGCCTGTAAGGGCCTAGTAATGAAATCTGAGAGGTATTTTTTTTTCCACAGCCCTCACAAAATGTAAGGACAACAACATGGATTTCTTTACTCCTGTAATATATCTTCAAGAAACCTGACCCCCAAGTATAAGAGTTCACTTAGTCTCAATAGCCCTCAAGCATCTCCAGCTTTTGGTATGTGATTCTGTTTCCTGGGCATTATCAGTATTTGTGTCAAATAGAGACATTCTGAAATGGTAGTATCTTGCAGATTCTCAGTTTTCCTTGACGAGAGCAACTCTGTGTTGGCCTTTTTTCTCTTGATCTATTTACTGCAGTGTCTTTAAGATACCTTTCTGTGATTTGATCTAGGCTATAAAACACAAATACATTAGATAGGACCCTCTTTGGACTATCAGGACAGAACTTAAAAAGTTATAGCTCACTTCACGGGGTAGGTGCCGCAAGCATCGAACGAAAGAAAGCATCTCTTTCCTTTTGAGCCACATTATATAATGAGGCATGAAGAATTCTTAATTAATTGAAATGAGATGTGGTCTAAGAGGGTGAGAAAGAGCATATTAGGAACATCTATACATTACTATAACACTGTGTAAAGCCGTCTACAGTAGCTCTCAATGATTAGCAGGACCTGCCAAAACTTTTCACAAGGATGTATACCTAAGGAAAAACCATCATTCCAATGCAACCATGCTGACTTCATTACCTAACTCATCTTTTCCAGGTGTACCTTGGCTTTTTCTACATGTTATGCTGTGGAGATGCACCCAGATATAAAAAACACTTTGTGCCTGTCCACAGCAGCCATTGAAGGCTGCTTCCCAAGGGAAGGAGAGCCAGAAGCCAAGGGAAGCAGAAGCAGGGATTTCTTAGATAGCCCCACAGACCCAAAAAAGAGGAGCAGACCAGATCCAGCAACAACAACCAGAGTCAGTGTATGGTCTAGGCAACAACCTGGCTCAGCGTGTGGCCTAGACAATCCCGTAGTTACAAAGCAAGTTCAAGGGCAAGCCAGGCCAGCATACCAGATTTCTCAGCCACACTATGCTTGCAACATCAACCAAGAGGTGCAGGAAGAGCAAGCACTTAAATGCAACTGTTGGATCAGATGAGGTTTGTCAGGGCAATAGAGCCTGTTAGCATACCATGCCTGTTGGCCATGACCCAGCCATCTGCCATGACTCTTTAGACACATGGTTTATCATATCAAGCATGATGCTTAAAACTATGAGTGTCAATGGTGAGAAGCACACCAGTGCCCGTTTTATTGCTGCATGCCTACCCTTGCACAGGAGACATGAGAAGAGCACAGCAAAGTACACCTCTGCTCTTGGTGGCATGCTCAGCTGAGACTATAAACAGAGTAACTTCCAGATTGCCCTAATTTACATCTGGTCAGGGACTACGGCAGTTTGAAAATTAAAAGGGCATAGCCAATTCTGATGGCCACAATTCTGATGTTTTCCCCTTTTTCCTTTATCAAATGGATCTTGGCAAAGGAAATAATCTACCCAACCTATCTGTAAAAGGTGTGTTTCTGAAAGTAATTTACTGCCCTTAAGTAGATGGTGAAAAAGATTTTGCTTTCTAGCAGGATTAATGCCAAGCTGGAATTAGGGAAGCAATTGGGAACAAATTAGTATGGCTTAAAAGGTGTTTTTTTTTATCCTTGATTTTCATGCTCATGAAAAGTGCCAGGTTGACAGGCTCGGAGATGAACTTCCCTTTTTATCCAGCTCTCCTGACAATGCACCTCTTTTTAAGGGACCACTTTTAAGGAGACTGGATGGCAGTTTGATTTCTGCATTATACTTCTCTGCCAGTGAAGTGACCAGTACTTCTCTTACCTGCCTGTAAGAATGACCTAGTTCTGGCTGTGAAGGTGACGAGATACTGGTGGGCCAAACTCATGGCTGCAAAAAGTTGAGCTTTTAATAATTACCTTAATGTTTAGATGATATATAGGTAATTGTTTGGTTTAAGCATCAAGAGAAATCTATATGCATAGAGACATAAAATACATATATTTTTAAATGCCATGTACTTGCCTTACCTAATACTATTTGTTCTGTGGGCATAGTCCATGGAATTATTATCTTTACAGCTATTTTGCAGTCATGACACTGTTATTACCAGTGCAGGAATGGGAAAAATATTATCTTTTTGTGTCAGTTTTCGTTAAATTGCTAACATTTTTATACCAAGTAAAGAGTGGAGACTGTCAACCACTTCATGCTTTTTTATCATTGCTAGGTGAACATGAGGGTGTTTTTTTTACAGATGTTGAACTGTGAAAAATGATTTTTAAAAGGATAAACAATTTCTGTATAAAATACAGTACATTAATCCTACCAGAGCTTAATGTTAATATACCTGTATTTGATCATTTTTTTTCAATCCTGATATCAGTTGGTTCTCAGTTACTTTTCAATGACATTTAACAGTTAGACTTAAAAATACAGAAGAATGCATTATAAGTTTTACCCAAAATGATTATGGCAGTCATTTGAATAAAATACAGATTTTGCAAGCCGTAAAGCATATCATTATACTATATACTGGTCCAACTAAGGTTTGGTTCACAAACTACAGTGCTCTAACCAAGTCATTAAATCTATCTAAAAGGGCCTCATTTGAGAAGCAATAAAATTTTTAATCATTTTATTATTAAAAGAGTGTTTAATATGTAGCTAATTAAATGCCAAAGGCAGGTTATCTGAGTTTAACCTTCAAAAAGAAAATGATGTATCAAAGTCTGCCTCTGGCATCATGGGATAGAAATGTCATCCTCATAATCATTGCGTGACAACTAGCTGGTGGCCTTTTCTAGAGCTATAGTTAAATTACCTGATTAAATTAATAGCCATTTAGATGTTTTAGGAACTGCACAGACCTATACTAAATGAAAATTAGGTCCATTACATTTTCTGAGTGGGCTAGATAGACCCTAAAATAAAACACGTATGCCATTGTCCACATTACTTAGATTAAGCAATTAAAAGCCCTTTCTTAAAAGCTACTAATTTTCCATAATGTGCCAAGAACTAGGTTTACACTAATGATCTGAGAGAGGGTTTTGCTACTTATTTCCCCACCTTTCTTGTTTATTTTACTATTTAAAAAACCAGGGACTTGTGTATGTATATTAAACATATCTCAAATGTGCAAGTGCATGTCTGTGTTGCAGTGTATTAACTTCTCTTAAAGTCTTCTCTGACTTCCTGGGAGAGTCATAAGGGAGGACATTAAATGGTCAGACAAAGTCCAACTAAAATCAATGTGATCCTCCTTGTTCAAGTTGGAGGCCTTCCACATTGGACACAGCGGTCTTTCGGTGGGCTCCATTGCAAGATTAGGACCTTGCCTGTCACAGGTGGTGAAAATGACAGGTGACATTTGAAAGCACATTGCTTGTGTTTACCATGCCAGACAGAGTGCTTTCAACTACAAGATTTTCATTAAATATCCAAAAAGGATATTTATTTTGTCTCAATATTCTATTTAGGAGTGAGAAAAAATAAGTGCATTCAGATTGTAGATAAAGTCTATACAGTGTCTTAAATTCCTATTACATAATTACTTTAAGGTGGCTTGATTTGTGTGCAATGTTCGTTAGGAAACATGTTTCTTCTGTTCATTGTCATGCAAATTTGGTCTAGCGAAATAGTAACTAGAGCAGGTGGTGGGACTCCTGTGAACAGGTCCGAGCTCTGCTGTACCACTAATAAATTGTGGTTCTGCATCCTTCAATGTGCTGAGCAGCCTTAGCTCCCTCAGGATCTGGCCCCAGACAAGCTCAGGATCTGTGTACCCATCTGTAAAATCAGCATGGTTATTCTTGCTTCACTGGGAAGACTGCTGTGAGGCTTATGAATTCATCTCCAAACTATGTGGGAGCAGACTATACTGTTGCTCCTTTGCTTGTGCTGTTGAATCACGGCATGCAGTCCTAAAGGATTCTCTCACCTTTTGCTTTTTCCTGTAGTTTACTATGCTGTGTTTAGGAACACTTCAGCTCCACTCCCTGGGAAGGCCTGTGGGGCGAGTAAGGACACGCAGGTCCTCCTTGCACTTGGTGCTGAGAGCCAGGCTGCGGCGAGGGCGGTCAGGGTGGCTGCAGACTCTTAGCCCTGCTTTGCTCCTCATTCCCAAAGCTAATATCCATCCTGGCAGGGACCAGACAAAGCCATTTTTGGCCTGTTGGATCTCCAGATTCCTCTCCCAGGCTGATGGCTTCCGACCATGTCTGTGGCACTAGTCTACCCGGAGATCCTGGGCAAGTCAGTTTATCTGTGCCTCTTTTTCCACTCTTACCATCTGTTTGTCTTGCTGATTCAAGCAATATGTTCTTCACAGCAGGCACTGTCATTGCAGCACAACACAGCAGTGCCTGTCCCAGGCAGATCCCGTAAACAATATTGTCGTTACCCTCTGCCAAGAAAATCAGCATAAGGAGTTCCATAAGAAAATCTATATTAAGTACCACATGTCATTATTTGGTAAAGCTGCCTTTCTTAATCCTGGAACCTACAGCGCATCTTGCCTGAGTTTTGACTTTCCAAATAGGACTTCACTTCAGTATCAGATGTGCAGGTACATGAGACAACCTGTCTTGGATGATCAGCTGTTGCATGCCGGGTATGCATTCACCATCAGAGACTTTTCCAGGAACACAATTTATACAAATGCTTAGTGCAATTAGAACTGTGCCACGATTTTCATTTAGATATGCATTTTATAGACACTTAGGCTTTAATTCAGATGTCAGTATTTTATACAGCTCTAATTCACTAAAACACTCCTAGGTGCAGACTTTTAAACATGTGACTCCCACTGAGACCAGCAGAAGTATATATGTGTTTAAATTTGCACGTGCACACTCTAAAAGGTTTTTCTGAATCATATTATAAATTTATGGGTCCCAAAACAAAGGAATACATTCAAAATCATACTCTCAGTAAGTAGAGCAGTCTATTCAGTACATCAAGGCAGTATATTCTGTACTTCAAAAGTGTTAATCTTTCTTTGCATATCAAATAAAACTATTTTATAAATCAGACATTGAAGTGATGCAATTTTAATGGTATTAGTAAATCTAACTGTGAAGTGTGATTTAAAATAACTTGTTTCTTATTTTATATGTAACTCCAGCAGTGTTTTCTGAGAAAAATGAAGCATGAGACAATCTGACAGATAATTTTGTTACCTAACATCCTGTAATAGAAGCTGTGGTTTAATGAAAATGATTAGGCGTTTCCTCTACCTATATCAATTAAAAAGGCTTATCCAAAATTTCCAGACAATAACACAATATTCATAATCACTCTTGAAATTTTTGCATTTTTGTATGTGGAGTTCTTGGTTTTGATGATGGTTATTCCAAGAGAGAGACATAGAATGGAAATAACTTGCACTAATTGAGAGCTAATATATAGAAGGAAAGGGTGAATCTTTCCACTTTGAAATATTTCATCATAAGCTGTCAACTCATGTTTCAAATTTGTTTTGTACCAGAAGTTTCTTGTTGCTGCTGTACTGGAAGCCTTCAGTAACAATAATAAACAACAATACAACCCAAATCCTTTCTGTTTTTTCTTTTAGGAGCCTTTGGAACAAAAGTTCTTTTTGGCAGGGATAATTTAACAGCGTCCAGAGCAAGTATCAATCAAAAAAGTGAAATAACCCAAAGTGCTCCTGAAAACCCTCCTCTAGCATATCCCTGGATCCCCACACAGATACTTTCCCAGTGTTTGGCTCCAAACAAGGAGTACTTATTTAGTACTTGCAGTATAAGCTCACGTCTCTGAGTACTAACCATGCCTTTACCTCTCCTCACAGAAATATAAAAATCAACACACTGAAGAGGATGTTAAATAATATCTGACACTTCCACATTCACCAATGATCTCAACATGCTTGGGAGCATTTCGTAGTTAAATGAGAAAAGACATCTTCTCACCAGCATGGTGAGGAAATGTGGTGCCTCTCTGACAGTGTGCCCCATGCTGCAACATTTTGGGGAAAGAGATGGGAGAGTGACTATGCATGTATCTAAAAAAGCCAGGACAGGCACCTGTGCAACTATTTTAAGTAAGCAGCATGTAATTTCCAGCAGCTGGCATTTGGCAGAGGCTCTGATCCAATCTGATTTAATGTGAGGTTCATCTAATTTTCAGGTCTTACAGAAGACAGAAATGCAGGATAGGAGAAAAGTTTCAGGAAGAGCCTCTATTTTGAGCTTCAGTACAGCATTAAACTGGGGTTTAGAAGACCAACATGTAAATCAAAAGTTATCCCCATACTGAGCCGTGGATTTACTCTGGTAATCCAAATTAGCATCAGTGTGAGCTGCTTATGGAAATTTTATTCTACGATGCTCAGAGAAATGAGAACAACTGAACTGCTCTGATCCTGCCACACAGGAGATGTATCCTGAAATAGCACAGCAATCTGCTCACGGTAAGAGTGGTGAGATAAGGTGGTGTGATGAAGACCCAATGATCACTGCTAACTGGGCTTATCATAAAACAACAATTTTATACATGCATATCTTTCAGCTGGGCATCCCTGCAATCTTGGAGAACATTAAAAAAAATCTTACTAAAATATAAATATTACTCTTGCTTTACTCATGTTATGACTATTATTACTAATGTGTAAACTAAGATATAGAGACAAATGACTGTAATTTAATTTTCACTTTAATGTAATGATGCTTTCACCTGAGAAAAGACCACAAAATTTGAGGGTTTTTTAATAAATGAGGAATAGAAAATATTTTGCTGTGAAGGAAAAATCATCAAGCACTTAATTATGGAAAAGATGATACCTGAATAAATAGCTCTTTGAGGGCGTTGCTATTGCATAGTCCTTGGCAGAGCAAAATAGAAAGAAATATGTCGATTGTATAAAGGGAAAGATATTAAAATTTTGAGTCATTCATAACCCACCAAACAGAGACTCGGATAGTAGAGGCCATGCAACAACCTTGTAAAGACAACAGTCTTACTCAGAGGTCTTCAGCATTCACGTAATAGCTGCCTGATTTCCATAAATGAAATGCATTTCTTAAAAATATACCAGACAGAAGATTCAAATTATAAAGTAGAGAGGAAGAAGCAGTGATGCTTTTCTTTCTGTCAAGAGATCTATGGGAGAAAAAGCCAAAGACAAGTCAAAAAATGCTGAAGTAGTATATCAAATACAAGCCCAGATGAAGAAAGTACTGTCGGAAAAGAAGTCGGAGCAGTCCCAGTTTGAGCTTCAGAAATACATACTCAGGTGATTTTCCTTTGAGAGTAGCTGGTTGATATTTTCCATATGCTCTGTTTCTTATTAGGGCTTTAATTCTTCTCTTAATCTTTAAGACCATAAACTTTGTAGTTCTAAAGTGTATTCGGCTATACTTAATATATATGAAAACATTCTATTGACTTCTCTCTGATAGCACCTGCTTTGTCCAACACCATTCAAACACCTACTGATGCCAAGGGCAGATTTCCTTCATATCCAAATTTCCTGGTAGCATCATGTTGAAGGTTAGATTGCTTTGGTGGAACATTCCTTTGGAAATATTTGAATTTGCACTCTGGAGGTTTATCTTCAAGAGAGGCAAGAACTATTCCTAGGTCTAGGTCTTTATCAAAGGGCTTTTGCATATATTGTGGATGGACTGCATGCCCTTCCTCTTAGCATTTCAGTTTGGAGATAGTCTTAGGACAATAAAAACATGCAGGATGTGCATACTGTGAAAGAATAGTTTCAGCCTCCCTAAAATTACTTATTAAACTGTTTCTCTAGGAGAATCCCCACTGCCTTGAATAGTAGTCGTGCTTAAAGTTGCTGACAATCATTTATTTTATATTTTTCAAAATTTCTTTCATTAAAAATCATATCCCCTTGCTACATTGAATCTTACCATGATGAGTAAATAATCCTATTGACTTCATTGTAACTATTCAGCATGAGATAAGATGACAGAATTGAGTAGCAAATCATTATTCTGACTAGGAAACTACTGTAAGCTGTAAAATATTAACTGTAAACATGAATCAATGTGTTTTTACTGCTAGATCATGATCTCATAATGGGATATTGGATTTGATAAGCAATGCATCCACCACAACGGATGAATTAAATGCTAGAAAAAATGCTCTTCTAAAGAGAAGAGTGATGGTTCTGTTGAAAAAGCACATTCTGTGGAAAAATTGAAAGGCAAAGGGTGTCATTAATGTTTAAAATATGATGAGAGGCCAGTTACTACTAGCAATATACTGAAAATGCTAAAGTAAAAATATAAATTATATTTAAGTTCTATTGAAGAGATTCTACTAGAACATCTAATTGTCAAAGCCAATTTCTTGTTAAGAAGGACTTCCCTTTTTAATGTTAGTGGCTCCTAAGCTATTCAAACTTCTAGACATGCCTGTTTTCTCTGTATTGTGAGAGGATATTAATCAAGAAAGAGCACATACACAGAATTTAAATATATGTTTATATTTATATTTTTCTCTCACGTGGTTAATTAATTCTGGATTTACTCTACTATGGTAAAAGTCTCTGTTTTATCAGGTCTTTTAGTCATTCAGAGATGATCAAATCTCAAAGTTTGTAAGTAGGGCTGGTGCGCGCGTGTGTGTGTGTGCGTGCAATCTGGGTACACTGTATTTTCTGCTCCAGCTCATGGATTTTTACTGACATGGTCTAAACAGACTTCATGCAAAGAAGTCCTCTCATGAGTGCTGGGATAATGGGAGAGTGAAAACTTCCACAAAGGTGATGAGCTGGGGCTGCATATTGCATAGTCAATGCTAAATGAAAATGGGTAGTGCAAAAGCCCGCTCATAAATGGCCTTAAATTGTTGACTTTAATTTCAATTTTTGAAAGTTTTTTCAGTTTTTGGAAGCTTTTTCCAAATTTCCAGCTAAGGAAAGGCATTGACCTACCAGTGAAAAACAACCATGGATTCAAGCTAAAATTGCCACAAATAACCAGCTTTAAGTTTGGACCTACTCCAAAAGGAGTGCCTTTTTTTTTTTTTTTTTTTTTTTCCCACTTACAGTTAGTCCAGTGTTTTCTAAACTTCCATAATAGATTTATTTTCATTTCAGCAGAAAATTCAGAGCCAGTTTCTGGAAGGCAATGTTTGCTTAACTTGAAGTAGTGGTCTGTGTCTCGTCAAAATCTCACCATGTACAACTAGTTATCTTTCTCTTTGCTGATTCTTTTTCTTTTTCTTTTTCTTTTTCTTTTTCTTTTTCTTTTTCTTTTTCTTTTTCTTTTTCTTTTTCTTTTTCTTTTTCTTTTTCTTTTTCTTTTTCTTTTTCTTTTTCTTTTTCTTTTTCTTTTTCTTTTTCTTTTTCTTTTTCTTTTTTTTTCTTTTTCTTTTTCTTTTTTCTTTTTCTAACCTGGGTATTTTTTAATAGCATAGCATTTGCTGCCTGCCTGCACTGTTACTTTAAATGCTAGCTGGGAGATACAAATGTGCATTACCTTTCACAGTTTTTGAACAGTATATTTATCATTTTTATTATTTATGTTTCTGGCTTGCAGTGTTGATGCAAATGTATTAAATACTGTTAAGACCTGTGTGCTTTAGCATCTGTGGAATATCATCACACCTCCAAGGCTAAGCCTGAAGCTAAAGTGTTTAAGAATTTATATGGCCATTCTTTTTCTCTCTCTGTGGCATTAGAGGGAGAAAAAAAGCAATAATGAAATGCATAACCTACATCCATAGAAAATATCACTGGCCTATTTATGATTATGATTCACAGTTTGGTCACTAGAAATATACTGTTCTGCAGGTTTATGCCTTTAGCAGTTATTTGTTAATGACAACTCCTACACACATTTTCTTCCTGCAAGTGTTTTGGATTTCAAGAGAATATGTGTCCTTCAAATAAGTTATTTCTTCGAGAGATCTTTCTGTAAGTGGGTTCCACTGTGTATTGACTACTCATAATATTTTCTGTTATCATCTTGTCAGGGTTCAATTCATTACTCCATTCATTATTCAATTTGTTGGGCCATGAGCATCTGAATAATTGAAAACCGCAGAAGTATTATAAATTATAGTGTCTCCATGAAATCCCAGTTTTAGGGTTTATGTCTTGACTTTAAGAAATCATTCTCTGTTGAAAGTTGGCATATGAGGTCTCATCTTTAAAGCAGAATCTTATCGGTGTGGTAGTTTTTAATACCTTTATTGCTGCACAGCTAAAAATTCGGTTTGCCTAAGTATATTAAATTATGGACTTTTTTTTACAGTTTATCTGTTTTTTAATTACTCTTGCTCTCTCGGTGCTGTGGATGAGGGACAGATAAAGAAAATAATTTATTTTGAGGTTAATAAGCAATTTACAGTTGCTAATTAAAACTTTTTTTTTCTTTCACTAAACAAAGTCAATGTAGCTCTACTATATTAAAGATTTTTTTTTTTTTGTGGCATTTGGCAGGTCAATAGTGTTCCTATACAGGAATATAAGTTGAAATTTAGCCATTATTTTAACAGTATATCTGATCCAAATGTATTTTTAAATTTTTTGCTTCTTTGTTTGTGTGTTTTGATTTGGGTTACTGTTTTCTTTCCGCTGTCTGGATAAATTATATTAAATTGCGTCAATATTTCTTAGATTCCATTCTTCTCTTGATTGTGCTGTTGAAGGATTAACAGAGCTGTGCCAGGACAGTTGGTATTTCTTGATTCTAATTTTTAAACACTGTCTGTCTTTCAGTTATATGGCCAAAGAATGGCAGATAGGCTAAAAGCAGTGTATTTGTGTTTTGTGTAGACCTGGCATTAAGACCTGGATTAAAATCATATGTAATTTATTCCTACACTGATCATTTGTTATCTCATGTACTTCTCCACAGATGACTCTTAAGATAAACTGATTTTATTATTATTAATATGGGAAAATTCATGGTCATGTTATCGGCAAGCTAGAGAATAGCAAGGCTAGTGTGCTGAAGATGCCTGCTGTGCATATCTCACCCAGTGAGCCATATTCTTTGCCTTGGTAGAACCCTTCAGCAGAAGACAAAACTGAAGGACGTCTGTCTAGAAGACACTCACATGCTCACTGCCACTTCTCAGGGTTTCAGGCAGAACCTGAAACATAGATCTGTGGTGCTCTTTGAGCTACCTTGGGCATCCTGCACTGCAGGTCCATCAGGGCATGAGAGTCCTTATTTTCTGAGGCAAACCAGCGTCTCCATGAAGGTGTCTCAGACACTTGTCCAATGACATTAGTTATTTATTTTCAGGTTTATGAATCAAGCCTTTACTGTCCAGAGTAAACCTCATGTACTGTCCTCCTGGCCAAAGGTTTGAAGGTTTTTTTTAGCCATGCCAGCTGTGCTCATCCCTTGCACCAACCCCCTCTTTTAACTATTTCAGCCTTTCAGTGTGCTGTGTCCCCTGTGCTTTTTGTAAATGTACACATACACAGTGTGTGTCTGTGTGTGTGTGTGTATGATATATGTATTCTGTATATACATATACACCAAAACAGAAAGCAGGCTCTACCTACAAGTGGTATCCATCCCACTTGCGCTGGTGCTCGCTGAGCAGCTTTCACAGGGATGGCTCAGTGAGAAGTTTGGCTGTGCCAGCACAGCTGGCCGCTGCGTGTTGCCTTCACAGCTGTGCTGCGGTGCTGCCCTGCAGCTGCAGCGAAATGGAGAGCCAAGAAACACAGAGTCTCTCTTGGGAGCAGGGAAGTCATCTGGGACCTCTGCAATAGCTGTGACAAACGTGAGGTCTGTTTCCTCTGCAGTGAATTAAACACAAACTAGTTTGGGTGTCCAGATGTCTTTACCAGACCTTTTATCAGGCAGGAATGAGGACTTCCCTTCTGCTGATCTTGATTGTACATGGCTGGTGGATGTAGCAGATCTCAGGGAATGCCGTAAGCGACACTGTTGATTTTGGGGAAAACTGGATGAAAAAATGGGGAAGGATAAGGGGACATTTGGCTTCTGTTTGACTGAGGTACATCTTCAACTGCCTCTAAAATTCTCTGTGTCCCTTAGGAATGGTGACACAGTTCCATAATTGTATTCCAATGTAACAGTACCCAGAGCCTGGTCCTTAATGTTAAGCTTATCAGGTGAGCAGCCCAAAGAAGAGAGGCAGAAGTTAATGATGGCCAGGATGGTGGGGAGGAATGGGAATGGGCATAAGAGGACCTGCAGATGCAGTGGGAAAGGATCAGGGAGCCTCACGTAGGGAAGAGCATCAGTGAGGTCCCTTCGTGTAGGACCCGCGAGATCCCATGGTGTTCACGGAGGAGGGGGTGTTAGGAAGGCATACAGCAGGCTCTTGGCTTGTTACAGAAAAGGAGAATACTCGGGTCTTGCTTTGGGGGAAAAAATAGGGGATTTGGCATCTGTGGAGCGCAGGTAGGCTCTGCCACGGGATGAGGGCAAGTAGACATGCAGTAGAGCTGGGGAGTGCCGACAGCCTTGGAAGCAGACGGAAGCGGTAGCAGGGAGCCTGATGAGCAGTGGAGAGGATAAAAAGGTCAGCTGTGAAGTGTGCAGCATCCTACTCAGTTTGATGTCCTGCTATTGACAGTCTTATTTCTCAGCCATTATTTAACGGGCAGTTTGTCTGAATATGAAATAAGACTGATTATGTGGAGGAAGAAAAGGGATTAAAGCTGCACGGGAAAAAAATGCATTAGGAAACTTACTGCCCATTCACATTTTTTATATCAAAATAGGGAGTATCTAATTTAACGATCAAACCCAGACTTCTCGAACTACAGCAAACACTGCTATTATCAAGCTATCGTGTGTCCAGTTCCATGTTCAGCTCAAAAATTGTTGACAAAGTCTAGCTTGGTTCTACAAGTGAAGGAGCGGTTTTGAGTCTAAATGGCTTTTTATTTATCAGTTTTACAGAATGAGCAAAACTGGATTTTCAGTGAAACCACATTCTCCTCTTTAGCAGTGGGGAAGTTGCCTTTGTGCCACAGCACAGCTCAGAGTGTAGAATCATATTTAATACAGACCTATTTTGTTTACTATTGGAAAAGGATTGCTGCAGGAAGATAAAAAAAAGCCACTCAGGTATTTTTATTGAACTTTTGCATAAATCTTGTATCTATAACCAGATCCAGTGACATAAATGTTAGCAGCTTGTTTCTATTTCACCTGCTGTAGAACCACTGCGGTCCTACAGCAATAACCAGCAAGGGAATAGAGCTATTTGCTGCTGTCATAAATAAGAAGGGGTGTCACAGCTGTTTTCATTTGACTGAGCAGTAATGGAGTTAATTATACTTCCAGTCTCTTTGTTTTTGATCTGTGTTTCCAAAGTCATCTAGGCTTCTTGAATTCTTGCAGTTTTTAACCCTTTTTCCTCCCCACCTGGATCAGATATTTTAACTTGGAGTTTTTTATCATTATGATTCTTTTTAGTATTTATCTATGCTTTTCTTATGAATTAAAACTTTTTATTATGTGAAATTTTAATAATGTTTGAATTTGTACTGTACAGAATAATGACGGATGGAGAGGATGTCTTTACTGAAGACCACGAATATAGACCTAAGTTGTTTTATCTCCAGCAGTTCAAAAATCTTGTTTTAAGGAAAAAAACAAGGTAATATAGCTATGTTTTGATCCAATCAATCACATTATTAAAAAACAGCACATACAATAGAGAAATCTACTTTGCTGTTGCTTATTTGTAGCTGTTTTTGTTATTGCATTTCTGTAGTTTTTTTCTCCCTCTCTTTGTTTTGAATTCTCAAAATGTAACAGAAGTGTTTAAGAACAAATAGAGTGAAATTGTCCATAGGTGTTAATGACAATGTCTCAAATGTGGCTTGGATTTGCACAGAGAATTCAGTAAGTCTCTAGACATTCAGCCAAATATCAGTGTTGAAATTACTACAACAGAGGCTGTGATTCTGAGCCAGGTTTAGAAATTTATTGTAACCAAGCAGTGAGTGTGTGTGAAAATCACACCGAACACCTCTATGCATATCTCCATACTTTAAAATATTTTTAGAAACGTGCCTTCAGAGATTTGTGAGAAAATAAGTGACAAAATGATAAGTGAGAGCATCAAGTGCTACAGTTATAATTCTGTAGTATAAATAGTCTATAATTGCTAGATCCCAGAAATACTCTTGAGATGGTAAAGGAAGAGATAGCTTTCACCATCAAATATAATTGCTAAAACATAATTTAAAATTCAAAGTTATTTGAAATTTATCATGAGAAAAGCATTCTCAGGGATATGTCCTGGCATAGAAAGTTTGTGTTGAGAAATCTTACTCTTAACCTGTTTGACTACTTTTCAAATCCAATGGTTATATTTTTATTACAACATACAATACAGCATTTTATTGTATTGTTGTATTTTGTTTATTCTTTAGAGAAGTGAATTGATTGGATAGATGAGATAAATGAGATTAGGTGATGCTGCACAGGTGACAGGAGTACTGCTTCTTATGTGTGATACTAGCTGGTTGCCCTCTCAGTCAGCCCAGCATCCACTTGAAGGATCTGATTCACAGTGCCTATGTTGATTACCTACCTGGAGATAACTCTGGTGCATAGGAATGGTATTGATACTAACAAATCCCTTCACAGAAGACAAAAACAGGTTTTACAGTGAAAAAAACTTTATGATCTGCTGACTTGAGACTAATTCAAATCAGAGAGTGAGAAATAAGTTTACATTTTCTGCTGTCAAAACTTTCAATCACCCAGTCCACCCCCTGCCCCAAATGTATCTATCTGTGATCTTGCTAATTTTGTCTTTAGATGTAAATCTAAGAGTGTAGGGGAGACATTTACCCTTCGTTGAGAGCTAGGTAAAAAGTTATTTTTTCTGAAGCTAGGCAAAATTTAAAACCCTGGGTGCACTGTGAGATGTGTAAAAACTCTGTTCCCGCTTATGGATTTAGTCAAACTACAGTCTTTTCTACAGAAGGTCAAATCTTTTACTCTAAAGTCTTTCAGACTCGAACCCAGTTTGCATATTGAGCTATCAGAACTATTTTCAACTACCAAGGGCATCTGAGCATGAAGAACACATTTCTTGATGTCTTTAGTTACAAATTGGCACACAGATGGGCTGCAGTAGTTTGATGGGGAGGGGGCTCACATCTTAAATCCGCTCTGTTTATTACCCAGGAAGTTTTGATCAAGTTTATGGTGTTAAAGACTCCAACATATCAACTCCATTGAAGAACAGGACAAGCTATTGTAAATATGAACCATCAAAGCATTAGCCATTTCAATGAAATGAAGCAAATCAATTGTTTTCTATAAAGGTGCCTTTCAGATCTCCTTTTTCAGGTTCTGAGATCCCTTATCAAGTTCAGCGTTATTAAATGTTGGACTATGGACTGCAAGAGTAATTTTTTAGGACTTCAAAAGGGTCACTTTGCTGGTAACATGCTTGTCTTTGCATTTATTTTACTCGACCTAAACAGAGTTATGCACACACAAACTCAAATTAATTCTGTTGAATATAATACTTGCTTGAGTTTTAACCCAACAAAGTATTTGAGGGCTTGCATAAATTTAAGAATGTGGTCAAACACTTTCTTAAAATGGAGTTGATGCTTCCAGTGAAATGCACTCATTAATGTAATGAGCTGATTGTGAGTTTACTATTTATCCACAAGAAAAATGACTATCTGTACTGGGATAATATAAGCTGTATTACTCCAGCAATGCATTGTGTGCTTCCCTGTAAAGATATTCCCATATCTGGACATAGCCAGATCAGCTGGGATAGTTTTCTGACTTGAGGTGTCCCACAGCTTCTGGAGAGATGCTGCAGAAATGCTATGCTTATGCTTAGATATGAGACTTGCCTTCATAGAGTGGGGTCAGCGTTTCCAGTTTAGTTAGTCTTGCCACTGAACTTGGTAAGCAGAGGCACCGACATTGCTCTAACATATGCTTCCTTTGACATGCCAACAGGCTGGGCTGCCATCTTTCAAAGAGACATGAGGCTAGAATGAATTTCCTTCTTCCAGTAAAACATAGAATTTCCTCTCCAAAATTACATTGGCTTGAGCTCCATTATGCCTAATATATTTTATAACACCAGTGACAGGTTTAAGATCTGGTATTTGTGATGCTTAAGAGCTAAAATCATACAATTTATACCTCTGGAAAGACTTATTTCTGGCTTTTTAATGGGACAAACAGAAGCTGCACCTAGTCCTGGAATGTCCAGAGTCATTGAAGTTTAAAACTATGATCTATATTTAAACAAAAAAGTTATTTCAGGTCATTTTAAAATGAGCTTTTGAATAAAACAGTTATAATTTTCTCAGTTTAAACTGAATCTGGTAATAATCAAGTGAGATGGATTTGGGGCACAATATCTGCAATAACTTTCACAAAGCACACAGTAAATCACAGTTTACTGTAAGAACCTTGGCGATTTTACTTCCTTCCAGGTTCAGCCCCAAGGAGTAACACTGCAAGGGACGAGACTTTTCTTGTGCCTCAGTGACTGAATGATTCCAATTTTTCACTCCCAGGTGTTTTTAATTCTGCTCTCCTAACCGATCATCCCGTCAAACCTGTAGGAGTCTATCAGGACAAAAGTGAGCAGACTCTGGTTTCTCTGAATTTTTTCAAGCAGAGCAATCTTGAGAGAGGAAATTTTCTTCCACAGATTTTAAAACCATGCATTTAAATAGCAAATGTTTCTCTGAGAAAGGTAATGGTGATACTATTCGAACATAAATGTAAATCTACTTTTCCTTACGAAGCTTCAAAAATTATGAATGTATTCTTTCTGAATACTGATATCCACTTCTTCTTCCTCCACATTTTTCTTACTCTTTACAACTCCCTAAATTATAAGGAAATTAAAAATCCATTAGGTAGTATACATTAACATATGCTATTACGGTTCTAGTAAGGGAGCAGAAGCTGCTGTGAAATATGATTTTCTGTTACTGTACTTTAAAGGCAAAACATAATATTGTTCAATATGTTTTACCTTTTTTTTAAGTACTAAATTTGTGAACAACACCATGTGGCCTAAAATAGATCAAGAAAATACTTATTTCTAAAATATGCTTATGAATTTTTATACGGTAAAAAAATATGTTTAATCTCATGCAAAATCATGACTACAGTATCATGTATATTCAGACCATATCAAAGAAGCCTGTAATAGGCATCTCAGGACTATCCTCTCCCAAATAAATGTGACTCCCTCTGTTCAGCAGGCATAGTTGTCACATGCATTGAACCAAAGATGACCTGGTCACCCATCCAAACGTCTTTTTTTTTTTTTTTTTTGACTAATTGCATGAGTTTTAGTTAATATCTACCTTGAGTGTGCTGGCTAAGTCTCCAAGAGCAAATGGCTATGGTCTATGTGTTTTCATGTCCTTGACCAAGTCAGCTACCCTTGCTATATCCTAATTTCAGCACATATATGATGGCATAATGCCTCTCTACCTCATGAGATGGAAATTAGATATTACACTTAAAATTAGTAATGGGCTCAGAGAGGCTTTGTCAAATCTGTAATATGCTTAACTGGAAAATGCTACAGCTGGGCAAAATACCACAGTCACTAACGCCATGTTTTTTAACAGTTTAAAAGATTTTATCACTGCACCACCACAGACTTAATGGGAAATACCAGATATAATTCTTAACAGTCAAAGAAATTTACTTACAGTTGCCTTTTCTACTATTATTGATAACAGATTTATATCTGTGACCAGGGAAGAAGTCATCTGAATGCCGTCATAGGTGATTTTAAATTAAACATAAAGTTTAAGAAAATTCTGGCTAAATGTCATCAAGATCCATCACACCAAGCTGTCTGAGAGGCTAAAGGGCATGTTGTGAGCTGGATGAAGGGCAAAAGCACAGCCAGAGCCAGCAGGCTCAGGCACCATGCTACAGTTGCTTGGGGACGGTCAGAAGAGTCATCCAAGGAAGACTGGATTGGATTGAAAGGTGTTTGCCACTTTTAAGTAACTGAATAGGTGCTCTTCTCCTTCGACCAATTTTTTGTCCTCCTTTGCACTGTCTCCAGTGGACTTGCGCTCCAGTCTGCAGCTGCTAGTGCTTGAGTCTTTGCCCTCCTCCTAATCTGCGCCTAGCCCCCTACCAGCAACTCTAAATATGCATCTATTGCCCTGCTACTCCCTGCAACCATTTCCAGACCCACAGCATTACTGTTTCCCGAGCAGAAGAGTACTTTCCTCCCCCCCAGAATGCAGCTATAATTTACAACTCTTCTTTCTGTATTAACCGTAAAAGGGAAAGAACAGATTTGAAATCAATATTTCAGATGCGAATCAAAATTTAATATATAGAAGACAGGGAATATTTATGGCCATATTGTTTGTATTTTTGGATAAAAATAGTCTTTTCATGAAAAGCACAGTGTTGACCTGAATCCCATTGTTTTTCTTGCAACACATACACTAAGGAGTCCTAAGTGGATAATGGGAAACAACAATAATAAGGATAACAATAGGTTACAGAAACAATTAGGTAAAGAATAACACATGACAGGTAATCCAGTCATAAATTTATAGGCATGCTGCTCTCTCTTCAGGAGCCCTGTGAGACACCAGGCCAAAGGCCAAATACATTCCCAAGGAATGCGTACTGAATCACATGCCTGCAGACCGCATGTTATTATTAGAATTGTAAAATGTTATTGCTGATTTTTATATATCACACTATGTGGTTAATTTAAAAATGTGGCTGGGCAATTTATTGTGTGTATGGGGTGTCTATTTCCAATACAATTTTCTTGGATTATTTTAAAATGTGTTGTTAGATTTAATTCTTTTTAAATGTATTTTTAAACCACAGGAGGACTGTCAATGAGGCTTTTAAAGCTCTCAGTAACCTAGGCTTTGTTCTGGCATTTTGGCTTCAGACTCATCCATTGAACAGTAAAGGTTTGTT